>NC_143388.1:25121481-25746481 GCF_980474605.1 Leiobunum rupestre
ACTGCACGGAGTAAGGCTAGCTGTAGACGCCGTAACCGATGATATTTTACAAAATTTACAACAAGCGTAAAAACGTTCCAGTTATAAGAGACCTAAGTCTAAATTGCGCGATTTTAAAAGTTAGGATAGTTCACAAATCGCGTCCCCCTACATGGCCACTTGTGTCAGTGGCGTTGACAGGGGGGGTTCCGGGTTCCAACCCTCCCCTTGGGCCTACCTTTGACTGTACTAAATTTCCACCCCCTTCTCAACCCCCTTCTTGATATTCGCATATTTCGGACCCCCCCCTTGACGAATTTCTGACTACGCCACTGACTTGTGTTGTCCTTTAATATGTAGCGCAAACCAAGTATGTATAAATCTCATTTTGCCAGGTTTGATTTAATGATATTTATTCAGCCGAAGGGTTCATTTAAACTGGGGCGACGCTTTTGGGTTTAATTATGTCTCTCGCTGTCTTTCGATCCACTGTTTCACTGTTCTAATGGTCCCGTCCAAAGTTGTATTAAGTAATTTGTGAAGCAAATGAGGAATATCTTCGTTTCATTCAAGCAGATGTTGGTCAACGCGATTAGAGCCTCATTTTCACCTCGGTTCCTTATTGTCTTTAGCTTCACGAATCGGGTATAAACTAAAGCTTCACTGGTTTCAAAGCACGGTTCTCTAAATTTAGAGGTCGGGGATGGTTAACTTTTATTCAATAGATGAAACTCTCAAAATTATTCGTAAAACATTTAGATCAAGTAATTTATATTTCTGTATTATCCGATTAATTTTTTGATAAATTTGTAAAATTAATCGGAAAAACAACGTTTTTTTCGATAAAAAGCTCAAATTTTACAAATAATAAATGTTTTTAATCATTTTCCGAAATATTAAGCGGTAAATTTCTTTGTTTACATTTTTTCCCGAAAAAAATCAATTTAAACATGGCTAATGATTAACCGTCCCTGACCTCTATCTAAATTTCACGAGATTAAAATTATAAAATTAAAGGTGCACACCGGCGTTTGCAAAAATCTGGGTGAATATCCCATAGCTGGTACGAATCGTATAGACTCTTAAACGCGCCTTCCCAATCGACCGCCATTACCTTACAGTCTACGGGGAGGGTGATGAGAAAACCGGTTTTGGGGGATGAAATATCTGCGGTAGAGGGCTGCTCGTTGGTTGTCTGTACGATAATGGCGGCGCCCAGTTAACGTTTCTAAAAAGAGTGTATAGATCGATCCAATTTTAATGGTAGACAAGGCACGATGTTTTTAAAGGGACTATGAAGTTTCATATGTATAGTTGATCAACGAATTTCACGTTACTCGCCACCACCTGGCGCTAGTTACGTTATAAACGAGTCATAGTGCGTGCGAGCAGACAATTTCTCCAAATAGAGTACATACTAATTAGCCACTACCTACGTAATCAATTAAGGTCCGTGCATGCTAGGAAAAAAATACATTATCATGTTTTTCAAATTCGCCGGAAATTCCCGCTAGGTGCGCATATACGTCGAGTCTACCACTCCGGCCTTGTCTATAGCGTAGGCCATGGAGATAAATCACGTAGGTTGTGCCCGGTAGTGGCTACATCGCAGCTTCGTAGGATAGCGTTTAAAGAATAAAACTAATATTTAAGTATTTTTTTATAAATCTCAATATTTATATTACATTATTTTAAAATACAAATACTAGTTAACTTATATTTATTTGAAAATTTTCACAAATAAAACTACTAACTATATAAAATTACGTTAAAAATAAAGATTTTCTTAAGCCTTGGCTTGGTTAAAAATTTTGCTTTGTAAAAATTGCCGAAATATAGAACTTAAAATTATAAATATTTAATGTTTGTTCCATGGTAAATTATTTAAAATTTGTAAATATTTTAAAAAGAACTGCTACTTCATGGAGTTTTTAAAAACATAATTTATTTAAAATTTGGGAGCTTTCAGACCGCGGTCCTTCGTCAGTCAAGCGTCGATTTTTTTTTAGAACTTAAAACAATAGATATAAGCAAGAATGTATTTATTTATACTCAGGGAGAATGAATATGTCGAGATTATTTTTAGCGTTTCTCCAAATCCACCCGTTGGGGCCCCCGGTATGCTACTCCGCTTTAATAAAATCAAATAATACTGCAATCTCATGGGTTCTTAAAAATTACATTTTTCGACGCGATTAACGCTGCTGCGAGGACGCAAAAAATAAGACCGCCTCCTCCCCCCCCCCCCTTAGCGTGACGGGGTTAGAGGCTCAACGTGTCCGTCGATAGTCTCGACATATTCATTCTCCCTGAGTATAAATAAATACATTCTTGATATAAGTTAACTAATAACTTGTATTTTAAAAAAAGGTAATAGGAATATTGAGATTTATAAAAAAAATACTTAAACATTCGTTTTATTCTTCAAAGGCTGTCCTACGAAGCCGCGATGCAGCCACTCCCGCCGTAGCTTACGTGATTTATCACCATGGCCTACGCTATAGACAAGGCCTGAGCAGCAGATTCGACGTACATGCGCACCTAGCGGAAATTTGCGTAGAATTTGAAAGACCAAAATTATTTTGTCCCGAGCTTGCACGGGCCTTGATTAATTACTTAGGTAGTTAATAAGCACATCGATTCTACTAGAAAACTAACCGCTAAATAAACCTCAACCAAGTTGAACGTGAAAATTCTTAAAGGGGAACGGTCAAGCTTTAACCGGTTAGATAGCCCTGTAGCCCGTTAAAAACTAAAATTTATGGCGAAAACCGCATAAAAAAATATTAAGTGGTTAATTTTTAATACAATAAAAACATTTTGGGAAATTGAAAAGCGCGCTTCCGCCGCGACACCTGGTGAGAGATCGGTGAGACAGAAAAACAACATAAAAGCGCGCGCTGCTGAAGACGCGAAAAATTTGTTTTGTACGCGTGGCGCGTTCCAGTTATACGAGACCTAAGCCTAAATTGCGCGATTTTAAAAGTTAGGATAGTTGACAAATCGCTCACTTAGGTGCTGCTGGCGCTGGTGATACACCTTAAGATAAACCCAAATACAAGTATATTGAACGTCTTGTTGATCTTTTGATGTGCAAATAAGGCGATATTTGGAAAAGCTTGGCCGTTCCCCTTTAATTCGCGATAACATATTCATATAAATAATTAAATTTCCATTTTGAGTATTTTCACAAAGAAATAATATTTATTCGGAAATAAGTGTAAGAATTAATTACACTTAGGGATAACAATTACGTTTAAGCGATCCGTGGGCATGAATCGCATGATTTATTTTAGTTGGAAGGAGCTGACTGTTAAAGCGTGAGGCAGCAGCGCTAAAATAAGCTCAAGATAGTCCTTCTCAGTGTTGGACATAATGATATTTTTTTTGTAGTCAGCCTGACTAGTGAGCCTCCTATCTTAATTTATTTTAGTAGTCACTGACTAGTGGGGGTTTAAAAACAAGAAGGACAGTCAACATTTTGCTTTAGCCGTCAGAATTAAAATAGAAGTTAATTATCACTTGAGTGATGGGATTGATGAATGGTGAATTTATGATACGCCATATTGGCCATTATTTATATTGGCCATTAGTTATTAATATTTAGGTACATTTTTCACTAGTCAGATTGACTAGTGAGCCCCCAGATTTCGATTAATTTTAGTAGTCAGAGCGTTTATTTTAGTTGTCAAAATGCCGTGACTAGTGTCCAACCCTGGTCCTTCTCTTGAAATATAAATTAGGCCTTTCTATAAAATAGGCAACGCTTGCTGAACTTGTTTTAATGTAGCTCATTCGTCACGAATTTTTAATTTACGTTTGTTAATTTTTATTTTTATTAGTTGGTTATACGCAGGGGCGTAGGAACGTTCTAGAAGTTGGAGGGGGCAAAGTGAAACCAAAAGGGGTCTGGAGAATGGTTTTTAATTTTTAATGGAGTGTAGCTTCTCGGAATGCATTTTTACATTTTTCTACTATATACATTGGCGGGAAAAGACTGAAATTTAAACGCAGTTGAGGTTCTATAAGCTTTATACGCTTTTAAAATGATAATTTGAGCCTTGCGTAGATTTCAACTGACCAAAACGTTGGAGGGGGCAATAACATTAGTTGCCCCTCCCAGTAAAATTCTAGGGAGGGGCATTGCCCCCCTTGCCCCCCCTGGTTCCTACGCCCCTGGTTATACGTGTAGGCCTGTAGGGGTAACTTTGCACAATAAGGTAAATCTAGACTCCTACCAGTTCCGTCTACAAGTTTTCAGAGGCTGGTTTAACCTCCGTATTTCCTTCAAACAATCGTTTTAAGTTTTCTCCCACCCGAACATAACCGTTGAATTTCCTGAATTAATTAGTGGAATTTTGGTAGTCCCTCCCTCCCTCCCATTCCGCGCAATTAGAAAAGTTGTTCCCTTCTGTACACAGAAAATGCGGTCTCCATTTCTTTCCAGGAAATGAGTTATTTCAAAGAACGGGAAATTTTCTTCGCCAGACAAGTTTTCTTACGCGCTCGCTAACTTGAAAGCGCTATCTCGATCGTAACGAGCGAGCCGTAACCTTAAGAACGTATAAACTTTACCCCCTTTATTTCCTTTCGACGTAATTGTCAGGTTGAATGTAGTATATAAGATAAAGGCGGCTTTGTATTTGATTCGTAGCTGGCAAGTTAACGGGTCGCCGGTACGTCCTTGGGCGAGCGCTGGGTTTGGAATAATCGATGCTGGGCCGAATCATTTCTGGCCGCAAATGAGAAGGCATTTCGGGGCCCGCAGTGGGGCCCGCAGTTGGCCCCGAAACCGAGCGATTTAGCCCCGAATCGTTCGTCCTGAATACCAAGAGCCGATCTCTCCTTTCATCCATTTACGGCCCTAGCAAAGGGTTGGAAGAACATCGCGTTGGATTTTGCTTTTCACTTTGACCATGAATTTTTATTACATCACGTCAAATGTGGGCTGTTTGTGTTTGCCAAAATTTCACTGATGCGTGGCAAAATTTGCCACAAATGTTCTAAGGACACGAAGCCTTTAGTTTCAGAGAAATGGGTCATACAACAATAAAATAAATTTTCATCAAATAAAGTTAATTGGTAGGGGTAGAATCTACTATAACAATAATATAATACACGCTTAAATAAAACCTGATTAGCGATTTGCCTAGAAGTAGTAAAACAGAGAGCTAGGACATACTTCTAACAAGTCGGCCCAGACCGTAATATTAGTTCCACATCAGTGTATTCGAATGGGCAAAGCCATACACCCTTAGTAGACACAGGTAGGCAAACTAATACAAAAGCTGTTGAGTCTTTGTGATTTCTTATCGTTGGATATATAAATTGCCACCCTAAGTGAAAGGGTGGATGCCGCCCACCATCAGGAGACCCGGGTGGGCAAACTAATATAAAAACTGCTGAGCCCATGTGATTTCCTATAGTTAGATATACTATTTACCATCCTATGTTAAAGAGAGGCCACCGCCCACCCTCAGGATACATGGGTGGGCAAACCAATTCATAAGCTGTTGAGGTCATTTATTGACTTAACTTGCAAGGTAATTTGACAAAAAGCTATATTTTAAATTTCGATCTATTTGTGGTAGAGCTATAAACGGGTAGTCTTTACGTGAACTTGTAAGTTAATATACCTAAGTTTGGCGAATGGTATACGGCAAAGATTATCGTAATAAAAATTTACCTTCATAGATATAAAACTACATATGCCCGAATGCCCCTAGTTTTTGGATGAGTATGGGAGTCCAATAATTAATAATGGCGGTACGTAAGTGTGTGAAGGGAAATAGAGTCTTCAATGCTTTAACTTTTTAAGCGTACGCGTGTTCTTAATAATATAATACCTTCTCCCGATAGTGACTTCAATGTATAATTGTTTCTCTATGGTTCTATTGCTTTTATTACCCAAAAGGAAGTTCGTCAGTGTGGATTGAACTCGTAGTTTGTCTTGAACCTTTTGTTTGGTGTAACGAGTGATGAAGTTTTTTAATGTCTCTTGTTGATTTATTTAAATAAGAAAATAAGTATCTCATTGTGGGGCTTTTAGAGCATTTATAAGTACATATGGGGAAGAGGGCATTTAAAATTTTCGAGCTCGTTTATTCGAGTACTCACTTTCGAGCGAGGCATCTTAAGCGAGTATGCCCACCTACCACTGCTCACCACCCGAACATTTAAAATTTTCGAGCTCGTTTATTCGAGTACTCACTTTCGAGCGAGGCATCTTAAGCGAGTGTGCCCACCTACCACTGCTCACCACCCGAACATTTAAAATTTTCGAGCTCGTTTATTCGAGTACTCACTTTCGAGCGAGTCATCTTAAGCGAGTGTGCCCACCACCCACCGCCCACCGCCCACCACCCGACGCGAAGTTTGAGGTTCACTTGACCTTAAATTTCGGAAAATATACGTAAAATAAGGCGTAAAAACGGACGAGAATTTCGACAACTTAACTAGCCAACTCCCCCCGCGCCGCTAAAACTAACGAGAATACAGTAGAAGTTCCGAACAAATTTTGGTAAGCTTCCAGTGGCTGAGAGCGTAAAGGCGTCATTGTTCGGAGTTTTTGACTGAGTTCGAATCCCGGTTTCGCCAAAACTTCAAATTATTTTCGCAGCGCCATCTGCCGTGTCGTTGCTTTCCACACCAAACAAACAAACAAACACACAAACACACAAACAAACACACAACACTTAACGACAATCCGTCCATAGCAATAGTCCCACTTCAATATATATATATCTCGATGTGGAACTAAAAACGCGATATTACAAAGCACACTATGCTTAACGTTAGGCCTAATAGGTGCTCTTTGCCTCGTCGTCATGGTGAGCGCGTGCAGGAAGCCGTGTCGAGGCCAAGCACCAAGAGAAAACATTCGTTTCTAAATCGTTTTGGTAGGGCAAGTTTTGAAGAACAAGTGTTTTGCTTGACCGAGGCTTAGGTCCCAATATTAATATACGAGTACTAACCCTATGCATTCAAAACTAAACAACTAATTAAAAATAAAAACCACTGTTGCATAGTAAATTTTTTAAATATTTAATTAAAAATACTGATAATTTTAATTAAATATTTGAAACTTTTACTAGGCAGCAGTGGTCTTTATTTTTAATTAACAGGTGTTTCTATAAAATACGGGAGGTCACGTGTAAATGTTTTTTCTACGTCACTAGCTATAATTATTGAAGATAGAGAGTACGCGCTGGAGTCGATTTAGATTTTGGAATTTTAAGTCCACGTGCCAATAAAGTACTAAAAAGCTTAAACTCGTGACGCGGAAAAAAACATTTTAATCTTTTAATTTTTTAATGGTTTTATTTTACGGAAACACCTGTTGTTTAGCTCCAAAAATTTCAATCTAATAATTTTCATAGACATCCATTTCGGTTACACAAAACCAGGAAATTATGCTTTAGTCCCATTCGACCGAAGGCGGTTTTTGAGGTGTCCCATTCGACCGAATTCCGCCGAAACGTGCGGTTTTTATGTGTCCCATTCTACCGAACGCTGCTATATAAATTGGCTTTTGCTATGTTTTCAATTTAGTTACTGAAGTCGTTTGCAATGGAGCGGATAGCTAATAAAGGAGGGTATTTATACATCAATAATAATTATTTATTCCGTCTTAATAAAAAGAAAGATACAAATTGCTATTTTTCTTGCCGAAACGCGATGTGTAAAGTCAAGAAAAGTAACTGAACCAAAACTGAAATAGTAAACTTAACCAACTCTAACCTAACCTAACCTAACCTAACCTAACCTAAACTAACCTAACCTAACCTAACCTAACCTAAACATGGATCTTCGATAGTACATACCTTATAAATAAAATACCAAATCACCCCGCCAATTGGGCTACATTTTAAAATTATTTCGGTCGAATGGGATTCGGTCGAATGGGATTTCGGTCGAATGGGAATAAACGGGAAATTATATGTGTCCACTCGGAATGTCTAAGCAATACTATGACGGCCGTAATAAATCTCATAAAATGGGCGTGGTTTACAGCCGGGAGTTTTGATACCCAATGATTATGAAATTAGACGTTACGTTTTAATTTCGACGTAGTTTAAGCCGCACCCGTTTCTTTAGCCGAATTTGCAGCACGGTGACAATGGATCCTTAGACATTCCTAGTGTATGTAAATATAATTGCAAATATTACTATCAATGAAATACATGTATAAAAATTTAAATTGACATATTTTAATTAATTTAGGTAAAAAAATGTAAACTCGTGTTAATAGGCTTTTAACGAAACGAGGTTTGACTAATTATCGCAGTGCACATCCAAATAAACTTAATTTTGGGACATTCATAAATTACTTAACGCAATCACAGACCACCTACCTCAAGAATGTATAGTGGAAACTAGCTCGCGCACGATTTTTTATTTTTATTTCTTAAAATAAAGAATCTATTTTCGGTTTGCTGTAAAAAAAATCGTATAATTTTTGATACACATTGTTTTCAAGGTTGATGCGAAGTCCTTCTTGGGGTAGGTGGTCTGTGACGCAATTAAATCTACTCCCTCCTTGTAACGGAGAGCAGCAATTGGGTAGACTACACCTTTAATATGGGATCTAATCGAATATCAAATACTTTTTCCTAGCTACGTCCGAGGGGTAAGACAGTCTCAGATAATCTGTACACCGAGTTCGTGCATTTAGCACTGTTAAAGGTACATATTTTCAAGAGTTCGCGAGATCCATTTAGCACTGTCAAAGGTACGGCAGTGTACACCGAGTTCGCAGAGTGTCTTACCCCTCGGCTACGTCGAATACCAAATCGAATATTTAAATCGTCGAATAGTTTGATAGAATATTTTTTAATGAAAAAGAGCAAGGCCAGTTAAATGATCAAATAATAAATAATATACCAAATAATTTGACGAAACTGGTTTTACAGTTTTAGTTATACAATGCTAATAATCGGCTGGGCTAAAACCCAAGGCACCACCTTATTCCTAAGTCATCAAGCGACTTTATTCAGGTGGCCGGGTTACCTAGCCAAAAAGAGACCAGAAAGCTGATGAACTATTTGGTGTAACCAAATATCTGGCCCCACCCAAATACTTGGACTCCGCTATCAATTACCCTAGCCGGCCTCATAAACCAGAAAATTAATCAATTAAATTCCAAATTAAAACTGTTTATTTATTGTTTTAACTATAGAAAACCAGTCATACTATTATGAATGAGAAAAACAAGTGGTAAATCCTAGTCATAAACCAGTTTTGTTTCCGGAACTTCCGGGATAAAATCATGATATTTTGGATCATGTGATTTTATCCCTTACCGACATTTTATTGGAGATACATTTACCCTGTGTAGTATATTGGGTATACGTTATTATCCAGGCTTCAAATTTCAAATATTCAGGGTGTTTCAAAAGGTTATGCCAAAATTTGAAGGAGTTGTAAGGGGTGAGTTGAGAAGTATGCCTATTTTTCCCCCATTTTCCTACGATGAGTTAAAAGAGCGCCAGAGAGCTTCAAAGTGTGGCCTACTAGCACCTGGAAGTAGGCTGCAACCAGCGCAAAACCAAGCAGCAGGGACTTTAAATACTGTTTAAGTTACCTTTTCACGCTGGTTACCTCGATTTGTTTACCAAGTCCTTTTTTACCTATCACACGAACCCAAACCTTAATGTTCGCGTTTCCCTGCTGCTTGGTTTTGCGCTTGTTGCAACCTACTGCTTAAAGGCATTAAAAGTCGCTTGATGACTTGGGCCTAAGGTGGCGCCTTGGGTATTAGCCTAGCTTATTATTATGCATAGTCGAAGTAAAAATCTTAATAATTTCAAAATATTTCTCAATATAAACATTTTAACCTCCATGTAAGGTAAATCTTGTAGGTAGGGGTTTTATTTTAATTATGCAACTATTAAACTGACAAATTAAGGCCAAACAACGAGAAACATCTTAATTTTTGGTATCCATTGATATTAAATTAAACAGTGTTGAACCTGTATTAGATATATGTATCTGCGATTTGGATTTACAAACTCTCCATACTATGGTTGCTCTTGTGCCACAGTTGCTTTTATAAACGTTGTCATTTGATTTTATTATAAATATAGCAAGAACCACAAATTTAACAAACAACTGATGTTTATAACTCCAAATATTTCCAAATCATTCGTACTATAATTAACTCTTTTATTTTTACAATTTTGTTCCACGTTTTGATTAAACCTGCAGTTCTTCAATAGTTAATTCCACTAAAGCATATCAAACTATCCTCACTAATTTAAAATGCATTAATTTACTCAGTTTTTGCATCTTATAGAACACATGCGGCTGCCCCATGGCAAAACCTTATAACTAACAAAATTTTGAAAAATTTGATTTTTACGCATCAGTATTACTAAGGCATGTACAAAAGTACTGTAAAAGTTTCAGGTAAAAGTCATAAATATTTATTTATTTATGACTTAAAAAATGGTTTTGGATTTTATAATTTTCGCATTAAAAACCACGTTAAAATCTTTTAACTTAGGTTTTGAAAAAGGCAAATATCCCAAAATTACGATCGTGTTGGTTAAAAGGTTTTGCCATGGGACAGCCGTATGGCTACAAAATTTTGAATCGGAACATAAAATTGACTTTGTTTCTGAAGGTATAACTTATTTCCACGTCCAACTTCATGGTAACACTCGACTCAAATTAATTTTAAGCTATAATATCTCTGTCCGTAGCTATCGTTATGATTTTTTTGTGTTCCGAAAACAAGGTATTCGACAAGGTGAAGTTCCAAACAAAAAGCTAATTTTTGTTTAAATAATTATAGTGTTGTTATTTTTCCGGAAAAATAAAATGCGGAAAATTTTCATGCAAATCGGAAAAATAAAAAATTGAAACATAAATTACTTTTTAAGGGTTTTTAATGTTTTTAAATTTTTATCGAAATAAAATGTCTAATATCAGTAAACATACTACAAAACATTAATAGTGTTACATTGTTAATCAGTTTAAACTAGTCTTGAGGTTTAGTTTTACTTTTAGATTCGAAAAAATGAGGCGAAAATGTCGCTTTATTTCAATTTGCAAACAATATATTAGACTAATCATGGAATTAAAACTTTTTTTATTTTTGACGGAAAAATACGGAAAATATTCCGGAAAAAAGGCCTCGGTCATTTTCCGGAAAATTTTCCGAGTTACAACGACAGGAAAGCTTTAAACAAGCTTTTAAGGGGGATTTGGAACCCTTGTAAATGCGGTCCGTGTGAAAATGACAAAGACTAATATATTGGACCGAGTTAGCCCTTTGTTTCACCAATAAATTAACATGGAAGCCATTTAATCCCCCCCCCCCTGGCTTTTACGTCCTCTGCCGTCCGACAGGGAGCGCTCCGAGCACTGAATCGATTTGGTCTCCTCGTATAACGCTGATGCTGGTGGCTTTAGTTAAATCTTATACGTTGCTCGGAATTTAAAGGGGTCTTACTTGGTCATTGTTCTACAGTTACCCGTCTGTTAAGCCCACGCCTGATAAGATAACCTCGCTACCTTTATTACCAGGCAGCGAAATTCAAAGCGAGGAGTAGGGTCCAGTCTACGACTTCGTCGCTAAGATTAAATATACAATGTGGGTAACGTTACGTTATGCAAATTGACGATCCACGTCGTACTTTTGATAAAGCGCGTAGCTAGGGTGAAGTATACGGGTTCGAAGCTCAGATGATCTTTCCGGTGAGGGTGGTACCGGCCTATGGAGATTGGATGTAAAGCCCATTCTCATTCTCTCTCTGGAGCAATTTGTTATTAGGGATACGAACGAAATTAGCATATATGCTAATCAGAGGCTTCGCATCCCAGGCTCAAGCCAATTTTAATAAATGGAGCTTCATTTAAAAATATGAAAGCTTTTCAACTATCAAAGTATTACGCGGGACATCGTGGTTAATTTAATTTGTCCTTGGGATAGTTTAGAGGGAGTTTCAAGTAGGCTGATTGATGGGTAATGTTTTTGCCGTTAGGAGGGCTATTGATTGACTTTTAGAATGAAACGTCTCTATAGACATTTCCATAAAACAACGTGGTCTTATTGTTTATAGGGCTGTGCGGGTAGTGCTTTTTCGGGTTCGGGTCGGGTACGGGTAAATCAGAAATATTTCTTTAGGGTATCGGGTCGGGTAGCCAATTTTTATCGGGTATTCGGGTATTTAAGCCTAAGCAAAATAACTATTCGGATACTAAAAATAACGGGTAATTATCGGGTAGTTACATTATTTAAGGGAATTAATTAATTAAACTTTTATTTATCCAAAATTCAAAAACAATCCTTTTATTTTAGTATTTTAGTACAGTTTCATTAGAGACATATGTTGAAATATGGACAGAAAGGTGCGGGATTCGCGTTATGCGCATACTTTTGGTTTCAGTTTCAGTTTCAGTTTGCTTATACCTCACAGTAATTGGCGCAAAAATTTGAATACCAGAATATTTGGCGGGAAAATTTGAATACCCGAATAATTGGCGGGAAAATTTTAATACCCGACTATTTGGCGGGAAAAAATTTAATACCCGATCACTTTCGGGTATTTAAAAATTTAAATTTTGGGTATCGGGTCGGGTATCAATACCCGCACAGCCCTAATTGTTTACTGTTTTTTCCACTTCTACAGATCCCCCCCAATGGTCCCCAACATTATGGAAAGACCAATACAAGTGAGGGCTCGAAAGAAAACCCCTTGGATGCTTTTCCGTATTGCATCAAAAAGACGCCGTAAAGTATCGCCCCCTAGCGTAGCCGCAACGCGCAATATTTAAATTTTATTAACCGGCGACTTCACAAATTTTCAGTTTCATCGACGAACAAAATCACTCGCCATTCTTTCAAATGTACCTTTTCATATTTTCAATTACTTTTGGAGAATTGAAAAGATGTTTATTATAATAGGTGTTTCCTTTAAATAATTTTACCATAAAATGTTTTTCTCCGCGTCGCCTAGGTGCACAAACACAACACCCCACACAAGGAGAACGCAACCCGTCAAAAGTCGTGCATTTTCTTGCGTACATTTTTCATTGGTTAGACGCTTTAGCGCCTGCTGCCGTCGGAAAGGGAAAATTCCGAAATTGTCTTCCCCCCGCCCGTAAAACGTTCAGCGTAAAGGTTCGTCCAATGAAATTTGTACGCAACCCTGCGTTAGCGTGTTTAAATGCTAGCTGTGTTCTCCTTGTGTTTGTTGCCCTTAGGCGTCTTAAGCTTTTTAGTACTTTATTGACACGCGCGTTTCGCACGTGGACTTCCAATTACAAAATTTTCATAGACTCGAGCGCGCGCTTTCTATATTCAATAAATTTAGCTAGTGACGTAAAAAAACATTTACACGTGACCTACCGTATTTCATATTTCGTTTTCCATTTGATTGCTCAAGATTCGCTCTGAATCTGTCTCTGACGTCATAGATCTCACCCCAATCGACTAGAGTAAAACCGCAAATGGAACATCCCATTATCATATTCCCGCGCTTTGTTGTTTTTCGTCGGCTAGTAATTCAAATTTTCGCGTCTTGGTCTGCCCATTTGGCCAAAAAAATCTAAAAGGAACACGCAAAAATTTGCTCCGATCTCAACCTCGATCCGTTGATCTGTCGAAATCAGCAGATCGGTTTTGGGCGATCTCGGAGCAGCCGAAAGTGAGAAACGGAACACGCGAAACTTGATCGGAGCAGATCCGAGCACGCAAATGGAACATAAAATGTTGATCAGAGCGATCTAGAGTGCTCGAGAGCAGACAAATTGAAAACGCTAATAGAAACACCTATTTACGATCCAAGTTTGCCGCTAAGCCTCGGTCATTAGACGGTGAACGTGTGAAGTTCGAGAGACTAGTGCAAATATATTAGGCAGTTATTTAGTCCCTGTTCATAAGCATTGGAAATCTCAACCAATCGGGCCTATCATACCTGGATGGAGGAGCTACCGAAAACGACATCTATCGTAACATTCAGGTCCTACTCTACATCCGCCCTTTACTTGAAAGCATTCTCTGTGTAAACTTGCGGAAAACCCGTATCGTGCTTTAATTGCAGATTTGGTAGTACGTGAAGTGGAGAATAGTCATTGCCCCAATTTTCAAAACACTTTATATATTCCCATTTCATAAGTAACATAATTAAGGTAAGTACGACAATAAGCAAAAATTATCACCGAACTTATTTTCAGGGTTATTGTGGAATCTAGGTTTATTTATCAGCACAGAGAACGCTAGGGTCTAAATGTGTCCAAGTCTGTGTCTGTCGGTATCTAAAAAGGTGGGATAAGGACAGGGTTGGTTGATAATTATCGATGGATGATTATCATGATAATTATCCGATGAAAAAATCGCGAAAAATGATGAAATCGCAAAATCTCTGACGAAATCTCCGACGAAATCTCCGACGAAACCGCAAAATCTCTGACGAAATCTCCGACGAAATCTCCGACGAAACCGCGAAATCTCTGACGAAATCTCCGACGAAACCGCGAAATCTCTGACGAAATCTCCGACGAAATCTCCGACGAAACCGCAAAATCTCTGACGAAATCTCCGACGAAATATCCGACGAAACCACGAAATCTCTGACGAAATCTCCGACGAAATCTCCGACGAAACCGCGAAATCTCTGACGAAATCTCCGACGAAACCGCGAAATCTCTGACGAAATCTCCGACGAAACCGCGAAATCTCTGACGAAATCTCCGACGAAATCTCCGACGAAACCGCAAAATCTCTGACGAAATCTCCGACGAAATATCCGACGAAACCACGAAATCTCTGACGAAATCTCCGACGAAATCTCCGACGAAACCGCGAAATCTCTGACGAAATCTCCGACGAAATATCCGACGAAACCACGAAATCTCTGACGAAATCTCCGACGAAATCTCCGACGAAACCGCGAAATCTCTGACGAAATCTCCGACGAAACCGCGAAATCTCTGACGAAATCTCCGACGAAACCGCGAAATCTCCGACGAAACCGCGAAATCTCTGACGAAATCTCCCACGAAACCGCGAAATCTCTGACGAAATCTCCGACGAAACCGCGAAATCTCTGACGAAATCTCCGACGAAATCTCCGACGAAACCGCAAAATCTCTGACGAAATCTCCGACGAAATATCCGACGAAACCACGAAATCTCTGACGAAATCTCCGACGAAATCTCCGACGAAACCGCGAAATCTCTGATGAAATCTCCGACGAAATATCCGACGAAACCACGAAATCTCTGACGAAATCTCCGACGAAATCTCCGACGAAACCGCGAAATCTCTGACGAAATCTCCGACGAAACCGCGAAATCTCTGACGAAATCTCCGACGAAACCGCGAAATCTCCGACGAAACCGCGAAATCTCTGACGAAATCTCCGACGAAACCGCGAAATCTCTGACGAAATCTCCGACGAAACCGCGAAATCTCTGACGAAATCTCCGACGAAATCTCCGACGAAACCGCAAAATCTCTGACGAAATCTCCGACGAAATATCCGACGAAACCACGAAATCTCTGACGAAATCTCCGACGAAATCTCCGACGAAACCGCGAAATCTCTGACGAAATCTCCGACGAAACCGCGAAATCTCTGACGAAATCTCCGACGAAATCTCCGACGAAACCGCAAAATCTCTGACGAAATCTCCGACGAAATATCCGACGAAACCACGAAATCTCTGACGAAATCTCCGACGAAATCTCCGACGAAACCGCGAAATCTCTGACGAAATCTCCGACGAAATATCCGACGAAACCACGAAATCTCTGACGAAATCTCCGACGAAATCTCCGACGAAACCGCGAAATCTCTGACGAAATCTCCGACGAAACCGCGAAATCTCTGACGAAATCTCCGACGAAACCGCGAAATCTCCGACGAAACCGCGAAATCTCTGACGAAATCTCCCACGAAACCGCGAAATCTCTGACGAAATCTCCGACGAAACCGCGAAATCTCTGACGAAATCTCCGACGAAATCTCCGACGAAACCGCAAAATCTCTGACGAAATCTCCGACGAAATATCCGACGAAACCACGAAATCTCTGACGAAATCTCCGACGAAATCTCCGACGAAACCGCGAAATCTCTGACGAAATCTCCGACGAAACCGCGAAATCTCTGACGAAATCTCCGACGAAATCTCCGACGAAACCGCAAAATCTCTGACGAAATCTCCGACGAAATATCCGACGAAACCACGAAATCTCTGACGAAATCTCCGACGAAATCTCCGACGAAACCGCGAAATCTCTGACGAAATCTCCGACGAAATATCCGACGAAACCACGAAATCTCTGACGAAATCTCCGACGAAATCTCCGACGAAACCGCGAAATCTCTGACGAAATCTCCGACGAAACCGCGAAATCTCTGACGAAATCTCCGACGAAACCGCGAAATCTCCGACGAAACCGCGAAATCTCTGACGAAATCTCCGACGAAACCGCGAAATCTCTGACGAAATCTCCGACGAAACCGCGAAATCTCTGACGAAATCTCCGACGAAATCTCCGACGAAACCGCAAAATCTCTGACGAAATCTCCGACGAAATATCCGACGAAACCACGAAATCTCTGACGAAATCTCCGACGAAATCTCCGACGAAACCGCGAAATCTCTGACGAAATCTCCGACGAAACCGCGAAATCTCTGACGAAATCTCCGACGAAACCGCGAAATCTCTGACGAAATCTCCGACGAAATCTCCGACGAAACCGCGAAATCTCTGACGAAATCTCCGACGAAATCTCCGACGAAACCGCGAAATCTCTGACGAAATCTCCGACGAAACCGCGAAATCTCTGACGAAATCTCCGACGAAATCTCCGACGAAACCGCAAAATCTCTGACGAAATCTCCGACGAAATCTCCGACGAAACCGCGAAATCTCTGACGAAATCTCCGACGAAACCGCGAAATCTCTGACGAAATCTCCGACGAAATCTCCGACGAAACCGCAAAATCTCTGACGAAATCTCCGACGAAATATCCGACGAAACCGCGAAATCTCTGACGAAATCTCCGACGAAACCGCGAAATCTCTGACGAAATCTCCGACGAAACCGCGAAATCTCTGACGAAATCTCCGACGAAATCTCCGACGAAACCGCAAAATCTCTGACGAAATCTCCGACGAAATATCCGACGAAACCACGAAATCTCTGACGAAATCTCCGACGAAATCTCCGACGAAACCGCGAAATCTCTGACGAAATCTCCGACGAAATCTCCGACGAAACCGCAAAATCTCTGACGAAATCTCCGACGAAATCTCCGACGAAACCGCGAAATCTCCGACGAAATCGCGAAATCTTTGGCGAAATCACGAAATCTGATGAAATCGCAAAATCTCTGATGAAATCTCCGACGAAATCGCGAAATCTTTGACGAAATCACGAAATCTGATGAAATCGCAAAATCTCTGATGACATCGCGAAATCTTCGACGAAATCGCGAAATCACAGAGATACCGAAATCCCGTACGCTTTTTTTGGGAATGTGTTAATCTCACGAAATAAAATTATTTACTTTTGGTTAAACCTTTTTAGAAGCAAACTCAGTCACATTTCGTAAGTAATAAAATAAAATTAAATAAATAATAAACTCTAATGCCGCGTTGGCGTCAAGAAGTATTGACTTAAATCTTTGGTTCTTTAATTTACAAGAGATGTAGAGGTACTTCTCTAAATCGTTTTCGCGAAACTTTCCGCCACCAGGTGTCACGGTTCGCAACGGTTCTTTTTAAAAGAGAGTGCTCTATTGGAACAACTAAAGCCTTTCACTACGAAGATTGTTGACGACATTTTACGCTTAGAAGTTTTATAATTATAAACGGGACTCAAATATTTGATTTAAAAGTCATTTTCTAGCGTTTATTGATGAAATGATTTTATTTTTCACTATAAACTTATAGATTTGTTGAAGCTTCAATGTTTTAGTAGCACTGTTCTCACCATTTTGAAAAACGATTTTGGATCGATTCAAATAACTAATTTAAATAACTAATAATACCGGGGAAATTATACGCGTATTTACTAGGAGTGTGGGCTGGCGGAATGGTTAGTAAAGCTTGCGAATAGTATTTTTAGGCAATCGAGTCGGGTACCGAGTATCTGAAAACTTTTTCGACGAGTGTTGAGTCGGGTAGTATTTTTGTTGAGTCGGGTAATCGAGTACTCGATTGAGCCAAAAATGTATTTATTCGAGTAGTCGAGTAGTTAAGAAAAATGCCATGCAGTCAGCCTACTTCCAGTGAAAGACAGAGTAAAGATTTATGTAGTCGGCCAAAAATTTATTTATTCGAGTAGTCGATCGAGTTTTTTTCGGGTAATTTTCTTAAATTGTTAATAATGGTATTCTTGATTATTCATAACTATAGTAAACATGATATATGATAATAGTCGAGTACCCGAACAACCTGACGAATTCAGCAAGGCGGCTTATTCGAGTATTCGAGTACCCGAATATGTAAATTTTCGATACTCTATCATCGACGAGTATTGCATTTTTCTTAATCGAGTTACGAGTTCGGGTACCCGACCTAAAAACATGTCGGGTACTCGATGATGATCAAGTACTCGCACAGTCCTAATGGTTAGCACTTTCGCCTCGGGTTCGATCGAATTGGGTGAAAATTCGCAACTACTCTTTCCGCTCGAGTGGTTCGGTTTCCCATTCTATAAATAAGCTTGTAGAGGTTAACGGTAATAGTGAGTGTAAGGTGCTATTGGTTCGCGTGGCAAGAAGGACTGGTCAACTCCCTCCTACGCCAATTAACCCGGACACCTGGCATATAGGCATTAAAAGTCGCTAGCCTAGCTGATTATTATTATTAAAGAAGATTCGGTTGGATGATTACTATAAAAATGGGCGGGATTCACGGTAGTGTTTCATTATGTAGATCAAAATAGTATTTTTTCTTTTAAATCGTTTTCAGCAGAGTCGGTTAATAAAATAAAGAACTATGTTTTTACCTCGGTTTTTACATCAATAGAGAGTTTCAGCAAACCCATTGAACGTCTAAAAATCTCCTGAACGTTGCAGACGTTTCCGTAAACGCCTAGAAATTCGTTTGCTGAAACTCTCTATTGTATATAAACGTCCGTAGAGATGTAGCTATCATCATTTGTAAACTTTAAATTATACCAACGCCGAAATCCATACCTCTACTTGGAATGCTTATCCTAGCGTATCGCGTATGGTAAGATCACTCTGACGGCTTCGGCCCCGCCTACGAGAGAAAAATCGCCTCTGCGCGCTCTCCCCTCTCACGTTGTTGTTTGTTAAGTTAACGTAGTGACGACAAAAAAAACCGTCATCCCCATCGAGACGAAAATCTGCCGCGATAAGCATTCCAAGTAGAGGTATGAATTCCTGACCAACGCTATGAAATGTAATAACCGATTTTAAACCTAGTTCACGGCTACAAATAAAACACGGGGCTTGGGACTATGAACTCACAAGGAGAGTACCCGAGGTGTTTATTGCCGATTTTGTTCAAAGTCGGGCGTAATGTAGACCTATATGAGATATGAAATTTCCCAAAAGGAGACGTTGCACTACCCAATCGATTTACCATGGCAACCGAAATTTTTTTTAACAAATTTGTATTCCTACTGTAGTTACAATAATAGTTTATTTATAATTTATGGTACAATCCTTAGTCGAAGATAAAATTTAAAAATGGATTAAGGCTCAACAGGTCCAAAAAAGGAAATTTATCAAAATTTTAAGAATATCGGATAGGTAAACTAAAATTTAACTAATCCTTAGTCGAAGATAAAACTAACAATGGACTTAAAAATAATCTGAAGCCTGCAAAGGTACACGTTTCAAGCAAATAACATTATCAGAATACTTTTGTTTAAGTTATGTATTATATACTTCTGCGACTATAATATATTTTACATTTAATTTCAAGCTAAAATATAACTATCAAATTTGAAATTGATGATATAAATATTATTAAACTGACAATTGCATTGAAATAAAATAATAAGAGATGGCGCTTACGAGTGACATTCAGTAAGAGGCATACCATTTTATACACACTTGAATGCTGGCATTTTTAGATATTAAGTAACCTTTGTTAAAATATGAAAATTTACACAATATTATTATGTTTATTAATATTTATTTGAAAAAAATACCGGCATATTTTCTTTGCTTGTTTAACTTAGAAATAACACTATAAGCATATGGATACTTTTCTCTAAGAGAGGTTTTATTTAATTTTGCTACTTTAATTTATTAAAAAAATACATTTTCATTTATTTTTTTTACACTTTTGTTTAATTCAAGATTATAAAATGTATTAGGTTTGAAACTTTTTATGTGATGGAAATGTTTTGTAGTCAATCCGTTTATGGCATATTTTGTTCACCTGTTTAACTTAAAAATAGCACTATAAGCATATGGATACTTCTCTCTAAGAGAGGTTTTATGTACTTTTGCTACTGTAATTTATTTAAAAAAAGACATTTTCATTTAATTTTTTTACCCTTTTGTTTAATTCAAGATTAGAAAATGTATTAGGTTTGAAACTTTTTAGGTGAGGGAAATGTTTTGAAGTTAATCCGTTTAGGGCATATTTTGTTCACCTGTTTAACTTAAAAATAGCACTATAAGCATATGGATACTTCTCGGCTGTCCCATGGCAAAACCTTTTAACCACCACGATCGTAATTTTGAGATATTTGACTTTTTCAAAACCTAAGTTATAAGATTTTAACGTGGTTTTTAATGCGAAAATTATAAAATCCAAAACCATTTTTTAAGTCATAAATAGTTAAATATTTATGACTTTTACCTGAAACTTTTACAGTACTTTTGTACATGCCTTAGTAAAACTGATGCGTAAAAATCTAATTTTTAAAAAATTTGGTGGTTATAAGGTTTTGCCATGGGGCAGCCGTTCTCTCTAAGAGAGGTTTTATGTACTTTTGCTACTGTAATTTATTTAAAAAAATAAATTTTCATTTATTTTTTTTACACTTTTGTTTAATTCAAGATTAGAAAATGTATTAGGTTTGAAACTTTTTAGGTGAGGGAAATGTTTTGAAGTTAATCCGTTTAGGGCACTGGGTTGGTAATTTTTCAATTCTCTTTGGGAGCTTTGCCTTTCAGAGACCATTAGAAGTTCGAAAAAGCGACTAAGGTTGGAAACTCAGTATGATTTGAATTGCAAACAAGGCAAGGCTCATTCTGAACCCAAAACGACGTATCAGCCTAAAAGCAGTCGAGAGAGAAAATCATATAAAACTATATATAACCGGTGCCAAGGCTTATTTTCATCAAGTTCACGGTTTGTATGATTCCGAGTCCCAGTAGAAGGTTACGTATGGATATAATCGTGTTGACTGTACCATTCTGTAAGCCTTTGACGGTAACGCGAGATGACGGTTGGACGTTGGTATTCAGCGTTGGTCATTTTGACGTTTGACTACCTTATCGAGTGGCGTTGGCAAGTTCCTAACGGTCTTTTAACAACTATGGATTGTAGTTTTTTTGGCAATTGAGTCCCGTTCCTTTTTTTTTGGCCTGTCGCCGATGTATTTCCAAGTCGATTTATAGCAAAACTAGGTCAGTCGTTGACTAAATTTATAGATGGCGCCACTAGAAATAGGCGTGTCCGATAGTTTTATGGCTTGCATACTAAAATTTCTTTGGGTTGCTTAACCAGATTGACTAAGAACTTTTTAAATAATAAATTAAGTGGAAATTATTCGGTTTTTTGTGCCGCCGCCGGTTTGTAATATTTTTTAACAGGGCTACCAGATTTTCCGTTGATTTCCCTATATTGCATCTCATATTTTCTCTATATTGCATCTCATATTGTCCCTATATTGCATCTCATATTGTCCCTATATTGCATCTCATACTGTCCCTATATTGCATCTAATACTGTCCCTATATTGCATCTCATACTGTCCCTATATTGCATCTCATACTGTCCCTATATTGCACCTCATATTGTCCCTATATCTCATATTGTCCCTATATTGCATCTCATATTGTCCCTATATTGCATCTCATACTGCCCCTATATTGCATCTCATACTGTCCCTATATTTCACCTCATATTGTCCCTATATTGCATCTCATATTGTCCCTATATTGCATCTCATATTGTCCCTATATTGCATCTCATATTGTCCCTATATTGCACCTCATATTGTCCCTATATTGCATATCATATTGTCCCTATATTGCACCTCATACTGTCCCTATATTGCATCTCATACTGTCCCTATATTGCACCTCATATTGTCCCTATATTGAATCTCATATTGTCCCTATATTGCATCTCATATTGTCCCTATATTGCATCTCATACTGCCCCTATATTGCATCTCATACTGTCCCTATATTGCACCTCATATTTTCCCTATATTGCATCTCATACTGTCCCTATATTGCACCTCATATTGTCCCTATATTGCATCTCATATTGTCCCTATATTGCATCTCATACTGCCCCTATATTGCATCTCATACTGTCCCTATATTTCACCTCATATTGTCCCTATATTGCATCTCATATTGTCCCTATATTGCATCTCATATTGTCCCTATATTGCATCTCATATTGTCCCAATATTGCACCTCATATTGTCCCTATATTGCATATCATATTGTCCCTATATTGAATCTCATATTGTGCCTATATTGCATCTCATATTGTCCCTATATTGCATCTCATACTGCCCCTATATTGCATATCATACTGTCCCTATATTGCACCTCATATTTTCCCTATATTGCATCTCATACTGTCCCTATATTGCACCTCATATTGTCCCTATATTTCACCTCATATTGTCCCTATATTTATTTCACCTCATATTGTCCCTATATTGCATCTCATATTGTCCCTTTATTGCATCTCATATTGTCATTATATTGCATCTCATATTGTCCCTATATTCCACCTCATATTGTCCCTATATTGCATCTCATATTGTCCCTATATTGCATCTCATACTGTCCCTATATTGCACCTCATATTGTCCCTATATTGAATCTCATATTGTCCCTATATTGAATCTCATATTGTCCCTATATTACATCTCAAATTTTCCCCGTATTTCATTTAATATTGCCCCTATATTTAGGAGTGAGCACTTTACGGTTGGGCTTTCTTCATAACTTCGCGTACTCGATTTGGCAAATAACTTCGAAAAACTAACATCTCGTGTATCCCGCCATTATGTTTAGATGGCGATACGTGTACTATTAATGCTCTAGCTATGTACATGTGGTCGTTCGAATTAATAATAAAAGTCGCGTTCTCGAAATGGAGGGATTCTCATAAAGACATCACATTATCTCTTATAATAATTTATAAACATTAGTCGAGGCGCTCATCACTTATATTTACATAGGTAAACATTAAACAGTGAACAGATATTACGAGGTGGTCATTAGGTGGTTACTACGTGGTTTTAAGGTGGCTTCAAAGTAGTTTATAAGTGTTTTCGAAGTAGTTAAGAGGTGGTTATTATTTTAATTTTATGTGGTTTCGAAGTGGTTACAAAGTGGTTTCGAAGTGGCTATGAGATGGTTAATAGGTGATTTCGAAGTGGCTACGAGGTTGTTTCCGGGTGGTTTTGAAGTGGCTACGAGGTTGTTTCCACGTGGTTTTGAAGGGGCTACGAGGTTGTTTCCAGGTGGTTTTGAAGTGGTTAGGAGGGTGTTTCCAGGTAGTTTTGAAGTGGTTAGGAGGGTGTTTCCAGGTGGTTTTGAAGTGACTACGAGGTTGTTTCCGGGTGGTTTTGAAGTGACTACGAGGTTGTTTCCAGGTGGTTTTGAAGTGGTTAGGAGGGTGTTTCCATGTGGTTTTGAAGTGGCTACGAGGTTGTTTCCAGGTGGTTTTGAAGTGACTACGAGGTTGTTTCCAGGTGGTTTTGAAGTGACTACGAGGTTGTTTCCAGGTGGTTTTGAAGTGGTTAGGAGGGTGTTTCCAGGTGGTTTTGAAGTGGCTACGAGGTTGTTTCCAGGTGGTTTTGAAGTGGCTACGAGGTTGTTTCCAGGTGGTTTTGAAGTGGCTACGAGGTTGTTTCCGGGTGGTTTTGAAGTGACTACGAGGTTGTTTCCAGGTGGTTTTGAAGTGGTTAGGAGGGTGTTTCCAGGTGGTTTTGAAGTGGTTAGGAGGTTGTTTCCAGGTGGTTTTGAAGTGACTACGAGGTTGTTTCCAGGTGGTTTTGAAGTGGCTACGAGGTTGTTTCCAGGTGGTTTTGAAGTGACTACGAGGTTGTTTCCAGGTGGTTTTGAAGTGGTTAGGAGGGTGTTTCCAGGTGGTTTTGAAGTGGCTACGAGGTTGTTTCCAGGTGGTTTTTAAATGACTACGAGGTTGTTTCCAGGTGGTTTTGAAGTGGCTGCGAGGTTATTTCCAGGTGGTTTTGAAGAGTCTACGAGGTTGTTTCCAGGTGGTTTTGAAGTGACTACGAGGTTGTTTCCACGTGGTTTTGAAGGGGCTACGAAGTTGTTTCCGGGTGGTTTTGAAGTGACTACGAGGTTGTTTCCGGGTGGTTTTGAAGTGACTACGCGTTTGTTTCCGGGTGGTTTTGAAGGGTCTACAAGGTGATTTCCAGGTGGTTATAAGGTGGTTTCCACGGATTTCCAGGTGGCTTCGAGGTGGCAACGAGGTAGTTTTTATATGTTGGTAGATGGTTACTAGGTGGTTTCAAGGTGGCTACGAGATAGTCTGATATGTTACTAGATGATTACTAGATGATTACTAGGTGGTTACTATTTGGTTGTAAGGTGATTATTACGGAATTATTACAAAGCGCTTACCGTAAAAAATTAAGCCAGATTGTACACTGTTTACGACAAGTAGGCCACCCTGCGAAATTAATAAAGTAGTTAATTAAAAAAATTAGAGATTTTTAATTTAATTAATTAATTAATTTTTATTGTGTCTGTTTCTCTTTTCAGTTTCGTTACACGGGAGCGAGCTTCAACCCGGCTCGCTCGTTAGGACCCGCTGTCGTCACTAATTCCTGGAGAAGCCATTGGGTGAGTGTTGATCTACTTTATGTGTACATTTTTCATTGCTGCCGTCGGAAGGGGGAAATTTGGAAATTGTCTTCCCCCCCCCCCCCCACCCCGCCCGTAAAACGTTCAGCGTAAAGGCTCGTGACGCTCGTCCAATGAAATTCGTACACAACCCTTCGTTAGCGTGTTTAAAGGCTAGCTGCGTTCTACTTGTGTTTGTTGCTCCTAGGTGGAAGGGTATCGAAAACCTGTCCTCTTAATTTACTGTCCATGTGTAAAAGCTATATAAATACAAATTTGGTGGTTTTAGCGGATTTTAGATTTTTGGCGCCATCTACGGACACTTTGGGTATTCAAAAATCGACCTCTAATGGCGTTACCCCTGTGAAGGGATTTTCTCCGTGGTCAAATATGTATCGGTCTCAGTAATTAGGGCGGTTTTACAAATTTTATCTCAATCCTACAATCGTTTTTGATTAGTTAAAAGGGTTATAAGTATATGGAAGACCGATCGGTGTTGATCCATTTGATCGAAAAATATGTAATCGACAGTCGATCATTATACGTTGCAATTGATCGAAATTGCAATTGATCGAATCCCATTTGTGATTTGTTTCATAAGATCGAACCTTCAAATGATCGAATACTATTTGATCGAATTCAAAAGTATTTATAGTACCAGTTGGTATGTTTTTATTTTACCGAATGTCAATATGAAGTGCAGAAGGAATAATGATGTAATAATTCATTGCTTTAACTGTATTAAGCCACAAAGATGAAAAGATTTTTACTTTATGATGGAATTTTTTATGACATCGACGATAACGGCCCGTTGTTTTTGATATATATAAATAGGGTCAGGTTAGGTTAGGTTAGGTTATGTTAGGTTAGGTTGATGTACGCGCGCCGTAGGCGCGTATGCATAATTGCCTTTTCGATTTACTCCCAAAAACTAGTAGTTTTACCCTACAGTAGCTTTCGATCAAATTTCGTTCGATCAAATGCCATTCGATCAAATGGAAATTCGATCAAATGGGACCTGTTCGATCATTTGGGAATCGATCAAATAGACTCAAACCAACCGATCCCTTTGATTCCAGCGGAAGAATGGGGCTCCGGGGCTGTCAAAAGGAGGTCGACACTGGCCCGTGGCTAAAAATGCGGTGATGACGTCAAAACCAAATTTCCCTCGCTGGAAAAGCACGTGTGGTTAGCACTTTCGCCTCGCAGCAAGAGAAGCCAGGTTCCATCCCAGCTTGTAGCACTGGGTTAGAACTCGGAACAACTCCTTCGGCGTTGAGTTTGCAAGTTCTCTCCCCATTGCGAAATGCGGTTTTCCCTCAAGTTCTTCGGTTTCCCCTTTCCAAAAACCTTGTAGAGGATAACGGTAATAGCAAAAGTAAATATTGGGGAGAAAGTCTTGCACTGCCCCCTTCTTGTAGTTTCCACTGTGGTTGCTATGCTTTTAAACGCGCTGGAGAACATTTAAATCAGAGAGCCAATAGGATTGCTAGAAATTCGCGCCTTTTACTCTAAAAATAATGCTCCTCTAGAGGCTTCTGGGGAGGTATTTGAAGCGAGAGATTTTCTTCACGTCGTCCGCTTCGTTTGTCTGGCAATCGCGTGTCGGCTGTGTGGTGTAGATTCATTTCATTGTTTATAATACGCGAGGGGCAGGTCACTTCCATTTTGGGTGCGTCTTAATCATAGTAAAATGATTAAATCAGGGTAATCGTGATTAAAAAATATAATCAAGATTAGAAAAAACGAGATTTAATCATTCTAATCATGATCTAATCTTTTTAATCAGGATTTAATCATTTAAACGAGATTTAATCATTCTAATCATGATCTAATCTTTTTAATTACATTTAATCATTTTAATTACATTTAATCTTTTTAATTAGATTTAATCATTTTAATCACGATTTAATCAATATAATCGGTCGAATAGAGAATTTATCATTAAAATCAAAACTAAAGTACGATTTAATCATACTGATCACGATATAATTTTTTTAATCAGGATTTAATCATTTTAAACAGATTTAATCATTTTAATCAGATTTAATCATTTAATCATGATTAAATCAGATTTAAACATTCTAATCATGATTAAACGTGATTTAATCAACTTAATCGTGATTAAATTGAATTTAATCCAAATAATCACGATTAAATCGGATTTAATCTTTTGAGGGGTGCGTCGTTAATCAAGGAAGTGACCTGCCCCTCGATAATACGTTTTTTTAGCTTATTATAAGTATTAATATGCCGCGAAAAGGTACCACAAATTGGTTTAAAATCTTCATCCAATTAAAAAAATCATCATTATAGTTTTCCAATAATAATTCTACACTTAAGCCTTTTCTGACCATTTTAAGATGAAAATCACGTTTTCCCTAGTAAGAACCGAGGCACAGTTGGTTGTGGTAATAATGTGAAATTAGCCAATAATCGGACTTTGATTAATTTTACTAAAACATGAAATATATTAGCAGTAGAAATGAATAACTGGTTGATAAACTGTATAATGTAATTTTTTTAACTACTTACAAATTTAGTATTGCCGGAAAAAAAGCCCGAAAAGAACAGAACTATTTTTTCTGGAGAGGAGTACAAAGTTTCATTAAAAATCCCTGTAAACACGACTGGGGGATGCAAGCAAATTCTTGAAAATATTTTTGCCCCTCAAATAAGTCGTCGCGCTAAACAACCCAAGTCCAAGACTTTCTCCCCAATATTTACTTTTGGTAATAGTGAGTATAGGGAGCTGTTGTCTCACGTGGCATGAAGGGCTTCCCACCACCCTCCTACGCATTGTAACCCGGCCACCTGAATTAATGGCATTTAAAGTCGCTAGATGACTTAGGCCTAAGGTGGGGCCTTTCGGCATTAGCCTAGCTGATTAGTATTATTATTAAGGTTCAGTTTAGTCCCCTTTTGGTCAAACCTCACCCATACTCTGACATCACAGTGAGGCGCTAAAACTGTTATATAATACCTTACTCCATCCTGCAAACTTGTTGACTTTTTATAAATAAAATGTTTTTAAATCTATGAAGTATCAGTCTTTTATAAAACTTTTAATTATAATGGTGATAAACTTAGAAATAACTTCTAATAAACGACACGGATACTTTGTGATTTAAATTTGTATTTAATAAAATAAAATACTAAAGTACCCGTATTTTAGTATTTTATTTCCCACACGGTGGACATAATGATTTTTAAAATTAAATGATGATAAACTTAAAGGAAAAGTCCAGGTTGGGTAAAACTTGGATCTATTTGAAAGATCATGTTTAAATAAACTCAAAAATATCAGTCGTAAAATTGTATCTTTTTTTAATGACGAGAAATTAATTTTTAAACGAGCCAAATTTACCGCCAAGCGATCTGCCATTTTTTGTTTCGGGTTGACGTTTTAGGACTTTAATCACGCGCTGTTCGCGCTATAACAGGCTTTAACAGCGCACTGTTCCCCGCGCGCGCCTGCTCCGCGTGCGGTCTGCGGGGGGAAGGCGAAAAAAAATGGCAGCTCGCTTGGCGGAAAATTTCGCTCGTTTAAAAATTAATTTCTCGTCATTAAAAAAAGGTACAATTTTGCGACTGATATTTTTGAGTATATTTAAACATGATCTTTCAAATAGACCCAAGTTTTACCGAACCTGGACTTTTCCTTTAAGGAATTAACAAAGTTATTTTTTCCGTTGAATTAATATAGAGCAAAACATTATAAACAGTTAAATTAGGTCAAACGCGTGATGAATGTCATTAGCTTTACAAAGTAATCCATAACTTTGACCATGCCTGCCATTAAGGAACAGGGGGGTTTCCATAGAAAAAGCATTGGGTGACGGTATGCTAAGTCGTAGTGCAAGTACATTATAGAAATATGAAAATGGTACATAGCTTGTTGTTCTTTTTACACCATATTATTTTTTTATGAAAAGTGGCACTTAAACAATTTATTGACGTCATGATCTTGGCAAACAACGTCATTTCTAATTCGTTGGTTTAATCATGACGTCATTGCAACGAAGTTTAGGGAGAAGCTTACGTTTTGAAAAACAAGTTGAAAGAACGTCAAATACAGTCGGGTGCGCTGAAAAGTGGGTTAAATATAAGTACAGAATAAGAAACAGACAATAGGAGGGGGTTAAAATAGAGTCAATGGGCTCTAGTGTTGTAGCTTTGACTGTACAAAATTCTTACACATTTTAAACCCTCTCTAACGAATTTTTAGCTACGCTACTGTATTGGACTAAAATTAAATTAAATTTAAAAATAAACGTTTAAAATCCAAAAAAAAATATATTTACATTTTCACGCCTTGTACTTTTTTGCAGATTTATTAAATTTTAGTTAATTCCATAACTATAACCGCATTTTAAAATAAACAAAAATATGCTAAGGTGTTACGATATCCGATATTAGAAATTAGGAAATCTTTGTAGGTCCTAAAGCAACGACTGATCGAATTCCTTCTAGCTATCCCATTTGTCCTTTCCCTCCCGCCCTGGTGGTGGCGCTAGGACATTTTGGGGCCTCTTTGGTTTTAAAAAAGCTTGAAATATATGACGATTAAACCTCAAAATTTAAATTTTATTCTTATAATTGTAATTTCTTATAAATGAAATTTTTTATTAGTAGGATTTTTGGGCCCTTTTTTCAATTTCAATGTAGTTAATAGCCAGGGCCGCCAAGAACGAGGCCTAACAGAGCCATTACTACTGGAGATAGCTATACTTTCAAGGGGATTAAACCTCGTTTGTTTTAAACCCTGGGCCCCAGGCTGCAAGGGCCCCGAGTATTTGTACCGGCTTCCCCCGTCTCTTGTCGGGCCTGGCAATGATCTACCGGACCTACCCCTTGGTGCCACTACTGTCCGTCACTTTTTATAACCCGGTCGACAATTATATTTTTCATAATGGCTTCCACAAAATTGTTAATTTTATCAGCGTATGAGTCTGGCAAACAGCGAGAGATGGCGTAGTGCCGGACTGAAAAGGATTGTAAAAACGAAATATTTACTCTCCGAGATGGCCAAAAGCAGCTGGGGTCCTGACCAGTTATTCTCTTTCGTGTCCATAAGACTCGGACAAGAAAATATAAAAATAAAAGCGCACTATGGACGGAATTCACTTAACCTCATCTCCAATTCTCGATATAAACAGAAAAAACTCGTTGCCATAAATAATAAAATGGCCGAGCTTCGAGTTTCTTTGGCGAAAAAAACTTCCTTGTAAAACCATCCTCCCCTCTCCTATTTACTTGTAAAATCACCGAACTTGCCATATTCTTTATAAGATAAAAATATATATATAAAGAAAATATCAAATTTTCCGTTTTTTCCATTCTCGCTAAGGCTTAGGAACTTCGCTCTGTACCATTACAGATATATATAAAAAAAAACAAGTTAAAGAATATGGCCTCGGGATAGATAAAATTTCAAAGCGTATAATAGGGGAGAGATAAAAGTTTCCCGTTACCATGGCGACTGAAAAAAATAACACCCGCAAAAATGGAGAGCTTTCTTTATGAATTTAGCGAAAATATAGCTCCCAGGGAAAAGGTTCCTGAGCCTTTTGTCCATTTGGTCGAAGTTCCTAAGAGCATGGAATTTGTGGGAAGAAAAGGGCCATGTTTATTATTGGGGACATGTGGTATTTAGTGCCTCCAAAGGCCAACAGTTCAGGTTATTCTAGTGGTTCCAACGGTCAACTGTTCAGGTAATTCTAGTGGTACAAACGGCCAAATTTGCAGGTTATTCTAGTGCTTCCAATGGCCAAATTTGCAGGTTATTCTAGTGGTTCCAACGGCCATCTGTTCAGGTTATTCTAGTAGTTCCAACGGCCATCTGTTCAGGTTATTCTAGTGGTTCCAACGGCCAACTGTTAAGGTTAATCTAGTGGTTCCAACGGCCAACTGTTCAGATTATTCTAGTGGTACAAACGGCCAACTGTTCAGATTATTCTAGTGGTTCCAACGGCCACCTGAGCAGGTTAATCTAGTGGTTCCAACGGCCAACTGTTCAGGTTATTCTAGTGGTTCCAACGGCCAACTGTTCAGGTTATTCTAGTGGTTCCAACGGCCAACTGTTCAGATTATTCTAGTGGTTCCAACGGCTGACTGTTCCGATCATTTTAGTGGTTCCAACGGCCAACTGTTCAGATTATTCTAGTGGTTTTAACTTACTGCAACTACTACTTCGGGTTATTCACGTCGTAATTTTCAGATATCTAAAGATAAACAGTTACTGAGATCAGGCTGGTCTGTTATATTCCCCCACCCTCACCAACCAATCAATCTGATCTGAAATTGTATCTGATTCATTATCACAATAATACAATCTGCGCTGATCTACTATAATTTATCTTTCCAGGTTTTTAAACAGGTTTCTGACTTACACGTTTAGTAGATTTATTTTATCTTGTGAAAGCAAATCAAAATAAACAGTGATTAAAATGTCTAAAGGAATTTAATCTAGGGTCATGTAAAATCGATAATTGTGAGGCTTCTGAAATCCGCTCAACTTCTTTCTGTCGGTTTACGATAAATTCGGATTAGTTTCAAGTTAAACTATTTGGTTAGCATTTTGATCAACTGATTTGATAATATTTTATCGTAAATGTGGGTAATCTGATTTCTGTAAAATATTTCTACGTGTTTTCACTGTTTTTCTACGTCACACACCACCAATTTCGCTAAGACTAAACAAGGCTGTACTTTTTGCATTTTCCGTCAAGATTTCCCCAAACATTTTACTTCATAGAAAAATCGAATACTAATACTTTTAAATCGGGAAAAATTATTGATAACGTTTTAAATGATATAAACAGACACACTTGTGGAACACAATTTAAATTTTAATAAAAGTCAAATCTGAATTTTATAATTTTAATAAAACCATGAAATAACATAACAAATCTTTTAATAAATATTTAACATAGTAATTCACCATGGTAGTTTAAGAAAATATGAATGTCAATTTATATACTTAATAAGTGGATCGGGTTTATTTTATTTAAATAAATTTGAATTAAATCAAAAATAATTGTGAGAAATCACTAAAGAATCAAATCACAAATATTTGTGAGGAATCACTAAAGAATCAAATCACAAATATTTGTGAGGAATCACTAAAGAATCAAATCACAAATATTTGTGAGGAATCACTAAAGAATCAAATCACAAATATTTGTGAGGAATCACTAAAGAATCAAATCACAAATATTTGTGAGGAATCACTAAAGAATCAAATCACAAATATTTGTGAGGAATCACTAAAGAATCAAATCACAAATATTTGTGAGGAATCACTAAAGAATCAAATCACAAATATTTGTGAGGAATCACTAAAGAATCAAATCACAAATATTTGTGAGGAATCACTAAAGAATCAAATCACAAATATTTGTGAGGAATCACTAAAGAATCAAATCACAAATATTTGTGAGGAATCACTAAAGAATCAAATCACAAATATTTGTGAGGAATCACTAAAGAATCAAATCACAAATATTTGTGAGGAATCACTAAAGAATCAAATCACAAATATTTGTGAGGAATCACTAAAGAATAAAATCACAAATATTTGTGAGGAATCACTAAAGAATCAAATCACAAATATTTGTGAGGAATCACTAAAGAATCAAATCACAAATATTTGTGAGGAATCACTAAAGAATCAAATCACAAATATTTGTGAGGAATCACTAAAGAATCAAATCACAAATATTTGTGAGGAATCACTAAAGAATCAAATCACAAATATTTGTGAGGAATCACTAAAGAATCAAATCACAAATATTTGTGAGGAATCACTAAAGAATCAAATCACAAATATTTGTGAGGAATCACTAAAGAATCAAATCACAAATATTTGTGAGGAATCACTAAAGAATCAAATCACAAATATTTGTGAGGAATCACTAAAGAATCAAATCACAAATATTTGTGAGGAATCACTAAAGAATCAAATCACAAATATTTGTGAGGAATCACTAAAGAATCAAATCACAAATATTTGTGAGGAATCACTAAAGAATCAAATCACAAATATTTGTGAGGAATCACTAAAGAATCAAATCACAAATATTTGTGAGGAATCACTAAAGAATCAAATCACAAATATTTGTGAGGAATCACTAAAGAATCAAATCACAAATATTTGTGAGGAATCACTAAAGAATCAAATCACAAATATTTGTGAGGAATCACTAAAGAATCAAATCACAAATATTTGTGAGGAATCACTAAAGAATCAAATCACAAATATTTGTGAGGAATCACTAAAGAATAAAATCACAAATATTTGTGAGGAATCACTAAAGAATCAAATCACAAATATTTGTGAGGAATCACTAAAGAATCAAATCACAAATATTTGTGAGGAATCACTAAAGAATCAAATCACAAATATTTGTGAGGAATCACTAAAGAATCAAATCACAAATATTTGTGAGGAATCACTAAAGAATCAAATCACAAATATTTGTGAGGAATCACTAAAGAATCAAATCACAAATAGAGTAACCACTAAAGCGTCACAGAAATAATTTGGAGTAACCACTATATAATCACAGAAATAATTGAGATTAACCTTTAAAAAATCACCGAAAGAATTGTTGAAAATCAATTTAATCGTAGAAAAATTTTGAGAAATCAATGATAATCACAGAAAAAGTTTGATAATTATTGGAAATCACAGAAAAATTGTGATTAATTATTGGAAATCACAGACAAATTGTGATTAATTATTGGAAATCACAGAAAAATTGTGATTAATTATTGGAAATCACAGAAAAATTGTGATTAATTATTGGAAATCACAGAAAAATTGTGATTAATTATTGGAAATCACAGAAAAATTGTGATTAATTATTGGAAATCACAGAAAAATTGTGATTAATTATTGGAAATCACAGAAAAATTGTGATTAATTATTGGAAATCACAGAAAAAATTTGATTAATTATTGGAAATCACAGAAAAATTGTGATTAATTATTGGAAATCACAGAAAAATTGTGATTAATTATTGGAAATCACAGAAAAATTGTGATTAATTATTGGAAATCACAGACAAATTGTGATTAATTATTGGAAATCACAGACAAATTGTGATTAATTATTGGAAATCACAGACAAATTGTAATAATTTATTGTATATCACAGAGTGCTTTTTGCTCTTACTCGCTTCTGGTTATGACTATTTATTTGAGTGTTACGCTACGCAATACAGCCCTATGCGGAAGGAGTTTTTACCCCATCTGGTGGCAGAAAACGTTACTAAAGATTTCCAAGGTTTCTTCATAAGGAAAAGGAAATGGCGCGAAATACTCCTTTTGTAGCAGGTGCAACGTAAATAAAACTAGAATTCATAAAAAAATGTTTCGAGCTATAGCAAGTCAGAGTTCGCATTAAAGATTTCTCCAGATTTTCCAGAAAAATATGGTGGCGAAACTTTTGGAAACTACGTTTTCTAATGACGACGTCTTTTATATCATTTCAAAGCGGAGGAAATTTTGACGGTTTGGCTTTTATCAAAACCCACCGGACGAGGCCTTCGCGGTTCTAGGACACCGAGTTTGACACTTGGGTTCCGTCAAAGCTGGGAGAAGGGGTACAGTTAGTATGGAATAGGGGTAACAGTGGAGATATCGGTGGTTGGAAAAAACTCTTGTCAAGTGCGAGAAGGCTATTGCGCCCGCGAAGGTGACGAGACTCGGGATCTGGCTGGTGGCATGCCATGGATGACAATTTTCCTCCATTTCCTTCGACGTAGCAAAGACACGCCTGTCTATGGCGTCCCTTATTTTTCTAAGCGTCGATATTCGCGACTCACGTCCACGTTTTCGATATTTCTCAAGACACTGTGTCTTTTATCCGAGTTATATAAGAGAGTGCTTTGGTAAAAGCGTAAGTAGAATTTTTGCTGCTCTCTTTTGGCTCTTCTTTGGGCGGCGAAATTTTCGCTCCTCTCTTTTGGCTCTTCTTTGCACGTCAAAATTTTCGCTCCTCTCTTTTTGCTCTTTTTTGCGCTGCGAAATTTTCGCTCCTCTCTTTTCGCTCATTTTTGGGAAGTAAAATTTTCGATCCTCTCTTTTCGCTCATTTTTGAGAAGTAAAATTTTCGCTCCTCTCTTTTCGCTCATTTTTGAGAAGTAAAATTTTCGCTCCTCTGTTTTCGCTCATTTTTGATAAGTAAAATTTTCGCTCCTCTCTTTTCGCTCATTTTTGAGAAGTAAAATTTTCGCTCCTCTCTTTTCGCTCATTTTTGAGAAGTAAAATTTTCGCTCCTCTCTTTTCGCTCATTTTTGAGAAGTAAAATTTTCGCTCCTCTCTTTTCGCTCATTTTTGATAAGTAAAATTTTCGCTCCTCTCTTTTCGCTCATTTTAGAGAAGTAAAATTTTCGCTCCTCTCTTTTCGCTCATTTTTGAGAAGTAAAATTTTCGATCCTCTCTTTTCGCTCATTTTTGAGAAGTAAAATTTTCGCTCCTCTCTTTTCGCTCATTTTAGAGAAGTAAAATTTTCGCTCCTCTCTTTTCGCTCATTTTTGAGAAGTAAAATTTTCGATCCTCTCTTTTCGCTCATTTTTGAGAAGTAAAATTTTCGCTCCTCTCTTTTCGCTCATTTTAGAGAAGTAAAATTTTCGATCCTCTCTTTTCGCTCATTTTTGAGAAATAAAATTTTCGATCCTCTCTTTTCGCTCATTTTTGAGAAGTAAAATTTTCGCTCCTCTCTTTTCGCTCATTTTAGAGAAGTAAAATTTTCGCTCCTCTCTTTTCGCTCATTTTTGAGAAGTAAAATTTTCGATCCTCTCTTTTCGCTCATTTTTGAGAAGTAAAATTTTCGCTCCTCTCTTTTCGCTCATTTTAGATAAGTAAAATTTTCGATCCTCTCTTTTCGCTCATTTTTGAGAAGTAAAATTTTCGATCCTCTCTTTTCGCTCATTTTTGAGAAGTAAAATTTTCGCTCCTCTCTTTTCGCTCATTTTTGAGAAGTAAAATTTTCGATCCTCTCTTTTCGCTCATTTTTGAGAAGTAAAATTTTCGCTCCTCTCTTTTCGCTCATTTTAGAGAAGTAAAATTTTCGCTCCTCTCTTTTCGCTCATTTTAGAGAAGTAAAATTTTCGATCCTCTCTTTTCGCTCATTTTTGAGAAGTAAAATTTTCGCTCCTCTCTTTTCGCTCATTTTAGAGAAGTAAAATTTTCGCTCCTCTCTTTTCGCTCATTTTAGAGAAGTAAAATTTTCGATCCTCTCTTTTCGCTCATTTTTGAGAAGTAAAATTTTCGCTCCTCTCTTTTCGCTCATTTTAGAGAAGTAAAATTTTCGCTCCTCTCTTTTCGCTCATTTTTGAGAAGTAAAATTTTCGATCCTCTCTTTTCGCTCATTTTTGAGAAGTAAAATTTTCGCTCCTCTCTTTTCGCTCATTTTAGAGAAGTAAAATTTTCGATCCTCTCTTTTCGCTCATTTTTGAGAAGTAAAATTTTCGATCCTCTCTTTTCGCTCATTTTTGAGAAGTAAAATTTTCGCTCCTCTCTTTTCGCTCATTTTTGAGAAGTAAAATTTTCGATCCTCTCTTTTCGCTCATTTTTGAGAAGTAAAATTTTCGCTCCTCTCTTTTCGCTCATTTTAGAGAAGTAAAATTTTCGCTCCTCTCTTTTCGCTCATTTTAGAGAAGTAAAATTTTCGATCCTCTCTTTTCGCTCATTTTTGAGAAGTAAAATTTTCGATCCTCTCTTTTCGCTCTTTTTTGAGAGGTAATATTTTCGCTCCCCTCCTTTCACTCATTTTTGGGAAGTAAAATTTTCACTCCTCTCTTTTCGCTCATTTTTGAGAAGTAAAATTTTCGATCCTCTCTTTTCGCCCTTTTTTGAGAAGTAAAATTTTCGCTCGTCTCTTTTCGCTCATTTTTGAGAAGTAAAATTTTCGCTCCTCTCTTTCACTCATTTTTCTAAAAGGCAAAAAAACTAAGAAGAGGGCACAATTTTCCCAAGAAGACGCTTTGCTTACATCAAAAATTGCTAGTGCTAGTGTTCATGTTGAGCCGTACCTAATTCAAAGATTGAAAACGTTCAACATTTTTCATAAAAGCATAACTTGGGATTTACTATTATATGCTGATAAACTGTTCATTGTTGCGAGCGCTGTAGTAAATTTGTCAACATCTATTTTGGAAGATAATAAATTTGATTTGACTTGTGATTTTATTTCAATATATTTTTTAAATATTTAAAATAAACATATTGCAATTTAAGCAAAAACGTAGGAACAAACTCTATCAATTTTCACTTCAATTATTAACAGTCATTTCTTAAATAACTAGATGCTCTACGGAGAGGCCTAAAATTGCAAGGTTTAGTTGTATTTGTCCATAGAACTTCTGTTAGGTTTTTAATTTCAAATTTTTTTTTGGAAGGTTCAAAAAGTTCAAATCTTTAACCATTTCATCAAGTGGTTTGTCATTGCTAGCTACAGGGCATTTCACTTCGATTAAAATTGAATTATTTAATCTATCTGGTGAACAAGCCAAATACGGATGACTAAGGTGAATGACTAGAGCAATTTTTCTTCGTATTTAGATATAGCGATAGGCTCGTTAATAGTTCCGTACTGGGTGTTTTCGTTTCGACGAAACTTTGATTCATTCAATTTGGAAATTTTTCAGAAGGCTCCTTCAGATAATTGTAAATCTTATAGCACCTGCTAGCAGTTATTCTTTTACCTAGGTTTTGCATCCTAAGGTCGTTGACTTGAGTAATGTTTTTAATCGCAATTTGTAGAGCCTCCACACTCGTAACTTGAATATTGTTATCATCAAAATGTTTTTCGTGCGGAGTCAATTCATTTAAGAAGGGTTCAAGGGTTTCATCAGAAAATCCATATTTTCACTGTTTAAGTTAAAACGTATTTTGAAGGGTGGTCCTTATTTCATTTATTTCTTAAATGTTGCAGTCTAACTTACCCTCTAAATTGGTTCCAATGTTTGAAAACATAATTCATAAGAAATTGGGGATACATTGAACCAAATTTAGAGGTAGCTCAATGAGCTTGAAAATTCTCTATATCTTATCATTAGAAAAAAATGTGATTTCTCATTTTTATACATAATTTTCGAGTTGGTTACGGATTACGGCTACTACATCTCAAAATCAACCACTCTATTGTTGAATATGTCTTTAGACTATCTGAATTCCAACTGCTTTGTTTACTATTACTGAGAATGGCAACTCTATTGTATCCATTTCGATAAACAAAGTAGTTTGAAACCAGATATATTTGTTCTATATTACACTACTTGGAATGCCATAACCCGTAACTAACTCGCGAAATATTAAAAATTCGCGTTTGTTCGATTGCTAAATAAAGGGAATTTCCAAATTGCTTTGTTTGTGTATGATATTGACTTACCACTTTCGGTAATAGAACGTTAGGCAGTTTTAAACCAGATAATTAAAGGCATATTAAACAACACACAGTGGTTAATTTTTAGATAGAGTAACCATAATCCGTAACGGAAAATATGGATAGAAATTTAAAAAAAAATTGTTTGCTAATAATAATCAGCTAGGCAAACAGCTAGGCTAATACCCAAAGGCACAGCCTTAGGCCCAAGTCAACGAGCAACTTTTAATGCCATTAATTCAGGTGGCCGGGTTACTTGCGTAACAGTAACACTAACTATTACCGTTAATCTCTACAAGATTTTATGGAAACAAATTCATTCTTTTGGAGTTGAGAAAAGAAGCAAGATCTGTATATAGAGAGGTCAGCGCAGTCACTAATTTTCTGGACTACTCGTTCTATTCAGTCAGGAAATAATTATGTTGTTTTGCACCATCTATACTTTTCTCAAATCTACATTTAAGAAATAATATAAACAAATTTATTTTATGGTAGGAAAATAATTATTTGGTCTTCTTAATTATTCCGAATAACAAGCTAATTTTTAAACAGAAATTATGTATATAAAATCCACAATGACTAAATTTTGTCTTTTGTCAACTCGTTGGTGGAGAATTGAAATGCTCTGACTATTACGAGAACCTTAGAAACTTTGGAGAAGTTTCGAAATAGTTTTATTTTAGATGCTAATGAAGAGATGGCCCTTTTTCTTTATCGTCTTATGGCCAAGGGCACTTATCTCCGAATGGTCAAAGCGTAATGAGGTTGTCACTCGGAAAGATGGAAATAGTTTAATAGTCGGCGCTTGAGGCAATACAAGACAGATTCAAAAGTTGAGATATATTTTAAATAAAAGACCAGAGGCTATGGTAAATGGGCTTCTTCGATTTATTCTGCCTTTTCATGGCGAGCAGCCAGACAACTTTCTTTAAAGATAGTACAAATCTTGGACGAAGGAATTAATTATTCCAAGCTCTGTCGTTAAAAATTATTAAAAGGACTACTTAGAATATGGAAGTATACAGGGTGGAAGCCTCAGCCGTGGTTCAGCCTCGGTACTTCTCCTAGTACACCAGAGTGCTGCGGGTGGAACACTTCTACAGGCGCTGGTAGGCCAAAAATAGACCAATGGGAGAATATAAGGGAGAAGTACCGAGGCTGGACCACGGCTGAGGCTTCCACCCTGTATAATTATCCTCCACCCTCGCATACATTGTAGCGAAGGTTTATCTGCTTTTTAATCACAAAACGTAAACATAGATGGCGATAGTCTTTGACGAGCTTTCGCTTTAAAGTATGCGAAGATGGGCTTAATTAATTATTGCCTATACTCTTATATAAGATGGTTATTTAATTAACTTGTCTCGCAATACGATTTTGAAACTATATATGTAAAAGGAAGACTTGTGGCTCTGATGATTCTCATAGAAACTGGCGTGGTTTATAGCGGAAATTTTCACTCGCGATGTGCTCGGCTCCTAGTCGACATTAAGCCTTGCATCGAATTGAAGTTCACTTAACATCTGCGCCATCTAAATAGGTGATTTTACGTGGAACTAGATCAGTTTTGTGAAGAATGTGATAAATTCTTTAAGATCTTCAGTGTGAGAACTAATTTTAGTTTATGAACTAAATTTTCTGGCAAATTAATTTTCTAAGTGAGTCTTCTTAGCGACGGCAGCCAGCCAATGAATTTGAACAAAACGCGTGACGTCTTAATTTAGACTAAGTTTAAGTGTAAATGATCTTTAGACATTCCTATTGTGTTCACATACACTTTACTGGTACTACCATGAAATTTGTCTTTGGGGTTTTGTGGTATCTGTGACCTTTGGGTAAAGTTTACCTTTGGCATAATTTTTTTTAATCACTACCTGTGGCTTACTGGCTCTAAAAATATTGGTTACCAGATTATTAACAGTAAATACATTGTTTAATGTTTCACTAGGGGCCCACAGGACCCACTTCACAACCTGGTTCATCGAATCTCGATAAGTTATCCGTTAGTTTGTCTAATAATCAGGGATTTTTTTCAAATGTATTAAAATCAAATGAACCCAATTTTTTAACCATCTGTAGATAGCTGGTTCATATCCGTAATCTGAATAAAAAGATTGAAATAAAAATTCTTCCGTTTTCTGTAACGAGATTTAATCTGTTTTTAGACCTAATGGTAATTTTTGATGCCAACGCAAAACTGGGTGAAAACTTGGAGTTAAAGGGGTTTAACCCCTTGTTCTTCGGTTTCCCCTTCCAAAGAAAGTTATTGAGGTTAACGATAATAGTGAGTGTAGGGATCTGTTGGCTCGCGTGGCGTGAAGTGCTGGCCACCACACACCCACGCATTGTAACCCGGCCATCTGGATTAATGTCATGAAAAATCGCTCGATGATTCGGGGTGGTTGCTTTGCGAACAGGGAAATTGAGCTTTAGGCCTAACCAAGAATGAATTTATTATACCTAGGGATAGTAATTAATTAATTAAGAGAAACATTGATTTAAAAATTTGAAATAGTAAAGAATTCTTAACGTACGCGCAATTTAGAACGTGTATATCTCGGCGAACCTTTACGATAAAAGACTGTGGCCTTCGCCATAGATATGAGAAATCGTAGTTGTATTTAAAATAAGTTAGGTAGGTTTTGCTTTCAGCCGAAGTTCTAGAGCCAAAATTTTTATTCGATGGCTGAGTGCACTTTCTTGAAATCACGTACGAACCGAAACAGATATCATTAGTCGGTGGCGTCATCTACCGCAAGCCAGCGGTGATAATAATTAAAGTGGGAACAGAAGCAGACGATATTTAAGAAAATATATTTTCTATGAAAGATAGGGGACGCCACCGACTAATGTTAGATTTGAGCGTCTATACGTGATTTGAACTAACGAGGAGACTACCCGAGGTGATAATCACCGATTTGGTTGAAAGTAGGTGGGTATGTAGACCTTATGGTAACATGAAATTTCACCAAGGGAAAAGTTGCAATGGGCATTAGTTTTGCCATGGCAACCGAAAATGTTTTTGACAACACAGTCTGTATATTGTCCCATTGAAAATAACAATTGATCAATTTTTACATATTTTGATCAAATTGACCAAAATTCATCAAAATATCATAAAATTCATTTCATTTGTCAATTTTGATCAATTTTTTTTTTTGTTTTGAAATTTGAATTTTTTTAAAATGTTTTTTAAGTGTGGCCTACTAGCCCCTGCAAGAAGGCTGCTACAAGCGCAAATTCAAGCAGCAGGGAAACGCGAACATTAATTGGGTTCGTGTGATAGGTAAAAAAGGACTTTGTAAACAAATCGAGGTAACCAGCGTAAAAAGGTAAACTTAAACAGTATTTAAAGTCCCTGCTGCTTGTTTTTTGGCATGTTGCAGCCTACTTCCAGGGGCTAGTAGGCCACACTTTGAAGCTCTCTGGCGCTCTTTTCATTCATCGTAGGAAAATGGGGGAAAATCAGGCATAGTTCTCAACTCACCCCCTACAACTCCTTAAAATTTTTGCATAACCTTTTAAAGCACCCTGTATATTTGAAATTTGAAGCCTTGATGGTAACGTAGACAACTTATATAGACGATTTATATCAGCCAACTCTGTTTTTAAAACATAGTCAACGTTAGAGTACGCTAGTAAAACCAAAAGATCGAAAAATATTAATGTTTTGTTTTGCTTGTTTTTCTTTCGTTTTAGGTGTATTGGGTCGGGCCTTTGCTGGGCGGCTTCATCGGGGGCTTCACGTACGAGTACAGCCGCGACTCCTCATCGCCGTCGGCCCTAAGACGCTCCTTCCGCCGGAAGAACGGCCCTCAGTACCCCGGCGGCCACGGAGCGGCGGGCCCGGGCCGCGACGGAGAAATGGTCCGCAGCGACCACTCGGGGGCGCTCAGCTGCAGCAACGAGACCGAAATGACGGCCGCCTCCAACAACGACTACGGCGTATGACATCCGACGGGTCGCTTCCCCCCTCACAGCGCAAGATGAGGACCCCCCCCCCCGCCCTTTCCTTTACTCACTCCGCAGCGACGCGTAGCGGAAATTGCGGGCAACTCCCGGGCGGCCGCTAAGACGGACGACCGACCAAATCTGGGACTAGAGAAGATGATAGATCAACACTCGACTGACTGTGTCCTTTTTTGGTACGTTAGTTTCGGATCCCAGTCCTCGGGACCACTTCGAATAAAACAGAACTTCTTATTTCCAATTCTCTTCGGTCGACTAACTCCAACGTTCCAGTTTTAACCAAAATAACAAAACTACGTATTCCTGGGTCATTATATTTATGAAAGAATTTTAACGACCATCTATAGTCATTTTAAAATAATTACCGTGTGTAAATATCGAAAAAAATTGGATATGCGGCGTTTGAATAGCCTCTACCTTTCTCGCTCTCCTAGTGCGGTTAAATATTAATGCTCTCCTTTATTCAATAATTGAAATATGTAAATTAATATTGACACGTATTATGTAAAATAGCGAGGTTAGGATCCCGGAGATTGTACAACAATGTAAATAATTACAAATGTTAACTAGTCACCTAGTCAAATTTTTGAAATGGAAAACATTATCAATATTACCATGATAATAAAATATATATCTGCTAACGTTATAAGATTGAAAACGTACCTTCGCAGACTTCGGTTACTTTTTCTAGAGTAATAAAACAATATTACTATTATTATTATTAATTATTATTAATTGAAATGAAATGAAATGAAATTTTAATGTGTTCCAAATACCAAAGCTTTTAACTAGGTTAGATACAATTGGTTATTAGTTTTAGAAATTTTGACATACATGTGCAATGCTTTGATTTCAGATATTTTAAGGTTATACAAATCTATGTCATTGGAGTGGGTGTTTGAAATTATTTGTATTCTATTAATAGGATTAAGAGTACTTTTTTCAGTTTTAAACATTTTTGTAGTTCGAGTACTGTACCGAGGAACAGATATATTAAGTTTTGAAATTAACTTTTCACTGGGTATTATATTGTTTAGTAATTTATAAAGAAAAATTAGTTCAGCCTTTGTCAATTTTGAGATCATGTAGAATTTTTGAATAATTATAAATATTATTTTTTTAAAAATATGTATGAAGATATTCTACAAATTTCTTTTGATTATTTTCGATATGTTGCAACAGATAATGGCTGCACCCTCCCCAGGTTCAAGATCCGTACATAGATTTGGACTTAATCAAGCTATGATATAGAAGTATAAAATGTTTTTTAGAGTTAATTTTCTTACTGAGTTTTAAAGTTACGGCTAATAATCTTCTACAGCTATTTACAGTGTTTTGAATATGTTTTCTAAAAAATTATTATTATTTGTAATAATAATAATAATAATAATAATAATATAATTATTTATAATATAATAATAATAATAAAATATAATTATTTATAATAATATAATAATAATAATATAATATAATTATTTATAATATTATAATAATAATAATATAATATAATTATTTATAATATGAAATGAAATGAAATGAAATGAAATGAGTTTATTTATCGTGCATAACAACAGTACAGATAGCACCAACAAGGTTATACATCGGAAATAGTGGAAAATAATGATTTACAATATAATAATAATAATAATAAAATATAATTATTAATAATATTATAATAATAATAATATAATTATTATTATAAACAATTATAATATCATAATAATAATAATATAATATAATTATTATTATTAACTATAATAATAATTATTATTATTATCAACTATTGATTATTATTATTATATCAATTAACTCCATTACTAAGGTTTCAGATGACATGTAATAGCTTTAGTGAGCAAATTGACATTTTCTCATGTAAATACAATGATATTCTCCAACTAAAATGAATCTTGCCTCATGTGTATATATAACTTTAAATTTTTATTACTGTAACCATTTCATTTCATTTCATTTCATTTAATTTTAATAATAATTATTATTATTATTATCAATTATAATAATTATTATTATTATTATCAATTATAATAATTATTATTATCAATTATCAATTATAATAATTATTATTATCAATTATCAATTATAATAATTATTATTATCATTTATCAATTATAATAATTATTATTATCATTTATCAATTATAATAATTATTATTATCAATTATCAATTATAATAATTATTAATTATACTAATTATACTAATTATTAATTATACTAATAATAATTATTAATTATACTGATTATAATTATTAATTATACTAATTATAATAATTATTAATTATACTAATTATAATAATTATTAATTAAACTAATTATAATAATTATTAATTATACTAATAATAATTATTATTATTATTTGTTGAAATAATTACTGATTTGTGGAGTGACGTCAAATTAAAATTTGGAAAATTGGCTTAATTACTTAATCTAAAATCTTCTAGAATTGGTACATGTGGAAGATGAGGATCTGGCACACTTATGTGAAATGTATTTATAAACCATGATTTGCAAGTTGCATCGACTGTATTTTCTACTGGCCTCGAACCTGCGCAGGTACACGTTTCATGATCTAAATGGATATTTCTCTCGTAGGAGATTATTTTAAATATATCTGATATTAAATTAATACTTATTAAATTTGACTTTCAAGCAATATTCAAACATAAAGTAAATAAATTGGAGGTTGAATTTAAATTTTACGAGCGTATTTTGTGAACTTAACTTAAGATCAAATTAGGAGGCTCTAAAGGCTAAAATGTAGTAATTGAATATTCTAGTAAATAAGCTGGTGCTAATAATTTATTTCCTTGTCTTCCTGCATTCACTGATAAAATTACACTATCTCCCTTAATATAAACGCCGAACTTTAACCAGGATTAAGTTACGTTTAACCTGGTAGTTTTTTTGTAAGGAAACTTTAAACCCATTCGTTGATACAATTCACTATTACTCGACTATCTTCCGAGTCTTCTTGAGTTTCGGGGTGGTATCCCATCACATTTCCTCCCACAATACAACGCCCTAAATTCGAAAAAAGTTGACCTATTAGAGGCTCTTTTCTATCTCTTTTTTCATTATTTTCCTCACGTTATTCGATTTTTGACATCACCCAGTGGCGGGTTGTAAGTGAAGCTTATGAAATGGCGCTTGTTTTTGATGAATTTTTCACTGACTCAAACAGGCAAGGGATAAGATACCAAGAACCTATTTTGGCTACTTAGAACGTAGGAGTCTACCTTCAGGCTACTTAGAACGTAGGAGTCTACCTTTAGACTACTTAGAACGTAGGAGTCTACCTTTAGGCTACTTAGAACGTAGGAGTCTACCTTAGGGCTATTTGGAACGTAGGAGTCTACCTTAGGGCTATTTGGAACGTAGGAGTCTACCTTCATGCTACTTAGAACGTAGGAGTCTACCTTTAGGCTACTTAGAACGTAGGAGTCTACATTCAGGCTATTTGGAACGTAGGAGTCTACCTTTAGGCTACTTAGAACGTAGGAGTCTACCTTAGGGCTATTTGGAACGTAGGAATCTACCTTTAGGCTACTTAGAACGTAGGAGTCTACCTTTAGGCTACTTAGAACGTAGGAGTCTACCTTTAGGCTACTTAGAACGTAGGAGTCTACATTCAGGCTACTTAGAACGTAGGAGTCTACCTTTAGGCTACTTAGAACATAGGAGTCTACATTCAGGCTACTTGGAACGTAGGAGTCTACCTTCAGGCTACTTAGAACGTAGGAGGAATTTACTGTTAAACTAAACATAGTCAATCTCCCTAAATAGAAATAAAGACCATATTGGTAGTACTGATTTAGGCTCGTTTGTTCTCAGTAACCTAAGGACGTTCTTGGTGGCACCATGATATCTGAGTGTATCTCTCGCTTCTAAATACGAGTGTTTTTTCCTACAGACTTTTCGTTTAACTAATATAGCCAAGCCAAAGCATTATTTTTGTGTATAATACTCACATTTCCATTTTGGAAGTTTTCAAGAAATAAATTGAAGTTAATTCTTTATTCGTAGAATAAAATTGTGCAGCCAATAATTTGAAAAATTAGCAAGAATAAGATCACCTATCCGCATGCAGCGGTCAGAGGACGAAAACCCAAAAGAGGTTACCATTTTGGACATGAGATGGCGCTGACGTCAATCGATCTATTCTAAACCAGGAAATTATAAGAGTATGCACTTGGAATGTGTAGAGTAACGCTGAAACAGATTGTCTCACACCAGAGGCCTTAGATATTATAAGTGTACTTAAGCGTATTGTTGATAAAATTAAGAATTTAGTGAATCTTCGAATATGTCCGTGGCGAACTTGTTTTATCATCGACTTTTCGGCGAAGATAGCGAGTCGCGGGAAGAAATGATTCGGAAAATCTCGGCTGAACTCAACTCCCCCCCCCCCGCAAAAAAGGGCGAACCGCGCTTTCGACAAATGATGAACGACTCCATCTCTCGGACGCCCTCGCTTTTCGGGTAAATAGAAGAGAATCCCTCAAACTAATAGCGACATCTTGCGGTGGCTGGAGAAACTAACCGTCCTTCGTCTGGCCTGCCTTTCATTCGACTGCTAGCCGCAACCTCTGACAAATAGTAGTTGGTTCATTTGGCCCCTTTTGTCCCAACGTTTACGCTTCCCTCTTGTTCACCAGATCCGAGCTGCCATCTTCCAGGTGTACTGCTGCAACAAAATTATTTTGGTAGGTTAATTTTTAATATTCACTTCACAATATTCCATACGCTTTTTTGTTATAATACTCAGTATCCCTTTCGTGTTATAATATTCAGTATCCCTTTTGTGTAAATATCATTCAGTATCCCTTTTGTGTAAATATCATTCAGTATCCCTTTTGTGTATTAATTTTTATTATCCCTTTTGTGTTCTAATATTCAGTATTCCTTTTGTGCAATAATATTCAGTATCCATTTTGTGTTCTAATATCCAGTATCCCTTTTGTGTTCTAATATTCAATATCCCCTTGGTGTTATAATATTCAATATACCCTTGGTGTTCTAATATTCAGTATCCCTTTTTTTGTTATAATATTCAGTATCCCTTTTGTGTTATAATATTCAGTATCCCTTTTGGGGTATAATATTCAGTAACCCTTTTGGGGTATAATATTCAGTATCCCTTTGGTGTTATAATATTCAATATCCCTTTTGTGTTCTATTATTCAATATCCCTGTTGTGCTACAATATTCAGTATCCCCTTGGTGTTATAATATTCAGTATTCCCTTGGTGTTATAATATTCAGTATCCCATTTGGGTTCTAATATTCAGTATCCCTTTTATAATATTCAGTATCCCTTTTATAATATTCAGTATCCCTTTTATAATATTCAGTATCCCTTTTGTGTTATAATATTCAGTATCCCTTTTGTGTTATAATATTCAGTATCCCTTTTGTGTAAATATCATTCAGTATCCCTTTTGTGTAATAATATTTAGTATCCATTTTGTGTTCTAATATTCAGTATCGCTTTTGTGTTCTAATATTCAGTATCGCTTTTGTGTTCTAATATTCAGTATCCCTTTTGCGTTATAATATTCAGTATGCCATTTGTGTTCTAATATTCAGTTTCTTTTTGGGTTAAAATATTCAGTATCCCTTTTGTGTTATAATATTTAGTATCCCTTTGGTGTTCTAATATTCAGTATCCCTTTTGTGTTCTACTATTCAGTACCCCTTTTTTTTGTTCTTCTATTCAGTATCCCTTTTGTGTTATAATATTCAGTATGAGTTTTGTGTTCTAATATTCAATATCCTTGTTTTGCTATAAAATTCAGTACCCCCTTGGTGTTATAATATTCAGTATCCCATTTGGGTTCTAATATTCAGTATCCCTTTTGTGTTATAATATTCAGTATCCCTTTTGTGTTATAATATTCAGTATCCCTTTTGTGTTATAATATTCAGTATCCCTTTTGTGTTATAATATTGAGTATCCCTTTTGTTTTATAATATTCAGTTTCCCTTTTGTGTTATAATATTCAGTATCCCTTTTGTGTTATAATATTCAGTATCCCTTTTGCGTTATAATATTCAGTATGCCATTTGTGTTCTAATATTCAGTTTCTTTTTGGATTAAAATATTCAGTATCCCTTTTGTGTTATAATATTTAGTATCCCTTTTGTGTTATAATATTCCGTATCCCTTTTGTGTTCTAATATCCAGTATCCCTTTTGGGGTATAATATTCATTAACCCTTTTTTTATCATATTCAGTATCCCTTTGGTGTTATAATATTCAATATCCCTGTTGTGCTATAATATTCAATATCCCCTTGGTGTTATAATATTCAGAATCCCATTTGGGTTCTAATATTCAGTATCCCTTTTAAGTTATAATATTCAGTATCCCTTTTGTGTTATAATATTGAGTATCCCTTTTGGGTTATAATATTCAGTATCCCTTTTGTGTTATAATATTCAGTATCCCTTTTGTGTTATAATATTTAGTATCCCTTTTGTGTTATAATATTTAGTATCCCTTTTGTGTTATAATATTCCGTATCCCTTTTGTGTTCTAATATCCAGTATCCCTTTTGGGGTATAATATTCATTAACCCTTTTTTTATAATATTCAGTATCCCTTTGGTGTTATAATATTCAATATCCCTGTTGTGCTATAATATTCAGTATCCCCTTGGCGTTATAATATTCAATATCCCCTTGGTGTTATAATATTCAGTATCCCATTTGGGTTCTAATATTCAGTATCCCTTTTAAGTTATAATATTCAGTATCCCTTTTAAGTTATAATATTCAGTATCCCTTTTAAGTTATAATATTCAGTATCCCTTTTAAGTTATAATATTCAGTATCCCTTTTAAGTTATCATATTCAGTATTCCTTTTGTGCTATAGTATTAAGTATCCCTTTTGTGTTATAATATTTAATATCCCTGTTGTGCTATAATATTCAGTATCCCATTTGAGTGAATAATTTTATGTTAGCCTTGTTCGTCAAGATGCATATAATACAGTTCACAGTTTGCGTTAATAATATTAATTACCTTTATTTAAATGATAACCAGAAATCCTATGTTACTGGTAATTATATCCCGAACCCCTTTTGTGTTAGTATTAATAAAATCCAGAGCCCCTATGTGTTAGTGTTAATAATATCCAAATATCTTATTGTGTTAGTATTAATAAAATCCAGACCCCCTATGTGTTAGTGTTAATAATATCCAGAGCTCCTATGTTGTTAGTGTTAATAATATCCAGAGCTCCTTTGGTGTTAGTGTTAATAATATCTAGAGCTCCTTTGGTGTTAGTGTTAATGATATCCAGAGCTCCTTTGGTGTTAGTGTTAATAATATCCAGAGCTCCTTTGGTGTTAGTGTTAGTAATATCCAGAGCTCCTTTTGTGTTAGTTTTAATAATATCCAGAAACGTTTTACGTTACTGTGAATAATATCGAGTACTTGACCCCTTCTCAGCTACTGCTTATAGTATACAAAACGTCTCCTGCTTTACTGTTAATAATATACAGAGTAGCTTCCGTGTTAATTTGATTACACTAGAATCTCTTTGCATTCTTTTCTTTACTTAAAGAACGAGTTCCATGGTACTTTCCACGAAGCCTTTTCTAGACGTTGCAGAACATAAATGTAAAAAAGGATTGCTAGACGTTCACATTCAACGCCTGGGATGTAAAGCTGGTTTTCACTAGTTCAAAAACGCCATGACGGTAAGCGTTTATGCTAAAATATACGGGAATTTTTGGCGTTGACGCAAAAATATTGTATTAGGCCTAAGGGGGATTTTTTTTTGCGTGGAAGCAAAAATATTGTATTAAACCTAAAGGGATCTTTGGTGTCGACGCAAATTGGTCTAGGACATTTCGGTGTGGGACGTTTCGGTGGCGGCGCTTTCGGTGGGGACGTTTCGGTTTGACGGACTTTTCGGTGGCGGAATTAAATGACATAATAATAAATACCAAGTGTTTCCCTTTTTGGTAAGAGAACTCGAGAAGTTTCAGACATCTGACTGACGACCTCTCATAGTATAGACCGATTGGTATTTTCGGTTGTTACCGCCTTTCTTCTCATTTCTGAAACCGCAAACTTGGCCTCCATCATAGAGACAGTTGTGGAATGAGTGTGCTCATTGATGAATTTTAACCACTTTATCTTCGATAGTATCAACGCGTGTTTACACTCGCCTTTTCTTGAACATTGCCAATACGTCTAAGTCTCTTTTACTCTTAAGAAAAAAAGCCATAGTCACCGATTTCAATATCTAAAATGACTAGCTTCATGAACTAATATATGGTATTTATATCTAATTAAAAAATAATTAAGGGAAAGGTCCAGGCTGAACGGGAAAAGATGTATAATGATAAAAAATATTTTCGGTGGTATCGAAAGCGCCGCCACCGAGACGTCCGTATCCCGACGCAAACATATTGAATTAGGCCTAACGGGGAATTTTTTGCGTCGACGCCAAAATATTGTATTAGTCTGGGGGATGGTTTTTCGTCGTGGCGTTTTTGCCCTATTGAAAACCAGCCTTCAATATTTCTAATCGTATTTCTCAATTTTCAGACATAACGAAACCTCTAGAGATCGGCAAGAATGAAGAAGAAACGTATGGATTTACCAGCGGAAAGTGCCGTGTTCAAATGATCCTGAAAAAATCTGCTGGTGTGTATCGATTTTGGCTGAAAATAACTAGTTGAGAGAGAGATAGTTGAGAGAGAGAGTAAACATATCTATTTCTCTCTTTCCAAAACAGCAGCTGCTAGAAGACTAAAACTGTTCAAAATGGCGGCCCGTATTTCTTAAAAGTTCTCCATTCTCTACAAACTGTGCTTTTTTCATCAGTCCTAACTCTTTTGTAGGAAGTCTAAAAGAGGGGAGGGGAGAGAAGGGGGAGAGCGACGTCCGGGAGTTGAGGCAACATTAATCAATTAAGAGGGAAAGTCTGTCGAAGACAAGTTCGGTCCACTTCAGGCTGAGGGGAAATACGCGCTCTGAATGTCTTTCTGCCATTGTATCCCTTTGACGGGCTCTATTGGAAGCTGCAGCTCTCTATGAAAGGAAGCCCACACAATGGCCGTTATTGGGAAAGGCCTTTTTGGTCATGGCCTAATTGCCAATTAGCCGTGGCAGAATCTGCCTTTTCGCGTTATTAGCTTTAATTAGTGAGTTTCAGCGACGCCAAGCGAATAGCGGGAAACGTGTAAATTTTAATAAATATATTTATTTCGATTACTCTGGTCGAATTGCTAGGTTGGGCTTAAAACCCAACCAAATAACCTACTAATAAAGACAAAAAACTAAACTTGAGCTACGGACGACCAACTAATTTTTCATGTTTCTTTGTTGGCAGAATGACTAACAGGTGGATTAAGTTGATGTAGTAAATTAATAAGAAAAAATGCGTATTTCTTCTCAAATTTGAAAATAAATCGCTGGAAATAAAATATTTTTACTAATTTTCCCTCTTTAGGATGCTGTTCCACATTCTTCCCTCCGCTAGACGCGACGCTGTTCCCCAATCTTGCCTCCTCTAGCGGCGACGCTGTTCCCCTTTCTTTCCTCCTCAAGAGGCGACGCTGTTCCCCATTCTTCCCTCCACTAGCGGCGACGCTGTTCCCCTTTCTTTCCTCCTCTAGAGGCGACGCTGTTCCCCTTTCTTCCCTCCACTAGCGGCGACGCTGTTCCCCTTTCTTTCCTCCTCAAGAGGCGACGCTGTTCCCCTTTCTTCCCTCCACTAGCGGCGACGCTGTTCCCCTTTCTTTCCTCCTCTAGACGCGACGATGTTCCCCATTCTTCCCTCCACTAGCGGCGACGCTGTTCCCCTTTCTTCCCTCCACTAGCGGCGACGCTGTTCCCCTTTCTTTCCTCCTCTAGACGCGACGATGTTCCCCATTCTTCCCTCCTCTAGCGGCGACGCTGTTCCCCTTTCTTTCCTCCTCTAGAGGTGACGCTGTTCCCCTTTCTTCCCTCCACTAGCGGCGACGCTGTTCCCCTTTCTTCCCTCCACTAGTGGCGACGCTGTTCCCCTTTCTTTCCTCCTCTAGACGCGACGGTGTTCCCCATTCTTCCCTCCACTAGCGGCGACGCTGTTCCCCTTTCTTTCCTCCTCTAGAGGCGACGCTGTTCCCCTTTCCTTCCTCCTCAAGAGGCGACGCTGTTCCCCTTTCCTTCCTCCTCAAGAGGCGACGCTGTTCCCCTTTCTTCCCTCCTCTAGCGGCGACGCTGTTCCCCTTTCTTTCCTCCTCAAGAGGCGACGCTGTTCCCCTTTCTTCCCTCCACTAGCGGCGACGCTGTTCCCCTTTCTTTCCTCCTCTAGACGCGACGATGTTCCCCATTATTCCCTCCACTAGCGGCGACGCTGTTCCCCTTTCTTTCCTCCTCTAGACGCGACGCTGTTCCCCTTTCTTCCCTCCACTAGCGGCGACGCTGTTCCCCATTCTTCCCTCCTCTAGACGCGACGCTGTTCCCCTTTCTTCCCTCCACTAGCGGCGACGCTGTTCCCCTTTCTTTCCTCCTCTAGACGCGACGATGTTCCCCATTCTTCCCTCCACTAACGGCGACGCTGTTCCCCTTTCTTTCCTCCTCTAGACGCGACAATGTTCCCCATTCTTCCCTCCACTAGCGGCGACGCTGTTCCCCTTTCTTTCCTCCTCTAGAGGCGACGCTGTTCCCCTTTCTTCCCTCCACTAGCGGTGACGCTGTTCCCCTTTCTTTCCTCCTCAAGAGGCGACGCTGTTCCCCTTTCTTCCCTCCACTAACGGCGACGCTGTTCCCCTTTCTTTCCTCCTCAAGAGGCGACGCTGTTCCCCTTTCTTCCCTCCACTAACGGCGACGCTGTTCCCCTTTCTTTCCTCCTCTAGACGCGACGATGTTCCCCATTCTTCCCTCCACTAGCGGCGACGCTGTTCCCCTTTCTTTCCTCCTCTAGAGGTGACGCTGTTCCCCTTTCTTCCCTCCACTAGCGGCGACGCTGTTCCCCTTTCTTTCCTCCTCAAGAGGCGACGCTGTTCCCCTTTCTTCCCTCCACTAGTGGCGACGCTGTTCCCCTTTCTTTCCTCCTCTAGATGCGACGATGTTCCCCATTCCTTCCTCCTCAAGAGGCGACGCTGTTCCCCTTTCTTCCCTCCACTAGCGGCGACGCTGTTCCCCTTTCTTTCCTCCTCAAGAGGCGACGCTGTTCCCCTTTCTTCCCTCCACTAGCGGCGACGCTGTTCCCCTTTCTTTCCTCCTCTAGACGCGACGATGTTCCCCATTCTTCCCTCCACTAGACGCGACGATGTTCCCCATTCTTCCCTCCACTAGCGGCGACGCTGTTCCCCTTTCTTTCCTCCTCTAGACGCGACGATGTTCCCCTTTCTTCCCTCCACTAGCGACGATGCTGTTCCCCATTCTTCCCTCCTCTAGCGGCGACGCTGTTCCCCTTTCTTCCCTCCACTAGCGGCGACGCTGTTCTCCTTTCTTTCCTCCTCTAGAGGCGACGCTGTTCCCCTTTCTTCCCTCCACTAGCGGTGACGCTGTTCCCCTTTCTTTCCTCCTCAAGAGGCGACGCTGTTCCCCTTTCTTCCCTCCACTAGCGGCGACGCTGTTCCCCTTTCTTTCCTCCTCTAGACGCGACGATGTTCCCCTTTCTTCCCTCCACTAGCGGCGACGCTGTTCCCCTTTCTTTCCTCCTCTAGACGCGACGCTGTTCCCCTTTCTTCCCTCCACTAGCGGCGACGCTGTTCCCCATTCTTCCCTCCACTAGCGGCGACGCTGTTCCCCATTCTTCCCTCCTCTAGACGCGACGCTGTTCCCTTTCTTCCCTCCACTAGCGGCGACGCTGTTCCCCATTCTTCCCTCCTCTAGACGCGACGCTGTTCCCTTTCTTCCCTCCACTAGCGGCGACGCTGTTCCCCATTCTTCCCTCCTCTAGACGCGACGCTGTTCCCTTTCTTCCCTCCACTAGCGGCGACGCTGTTCCCCATTCTTCCCTCCTCTAGACGCGACGCTGTTCCCTTTCTTCCCTCCACTAGCGGCGACGCTGTTCCCCATTCTTCCCTCCTCTAGACGCGACGCTGTTCCCCTTTCTTCCCTCCACTAGCGGCGACGCTGTTCCCCTTTCTTTCCTCCTCTAGACGCGACGATGTTCCCCATTCTTCCCTCCACTAGCGGCGACGCTGTTCCCCTTTCTTTCCTCCTCTAGACGCGACGATGTTCCCCATTCTTCCCTCCTCTAGCGGCGACGCTGTTCCCCTTTCTTCCCTCCACTAGCGGCGACGCTGTTCCCCTTTCTTCCCTCCACTAGCGGCGACGCTGTTCCCCTTTCTTTCCTCCTCTAGACGCGACGCTGTTCCCTTTCTTCCCTCCACTAGCGGCGACGCTGTTCCCCATTCTTCCCTCCTCTAGACGCGACGCTGTTCCCTTTCTTCCCTCCACTAGCGGCGACGCTGTTCCCCATTCTTCCCTCCTCTAGACGCGACGCTGTTCCCTTTCTTCCCTCCACTAGCGGCGACGCTGTTCCCCATTCTTCCCTCCTCTAGCGGCGACGCTGTTCCCCTTTCTTCCCTCCACTAGCGGCGACGCTGTTCCCCTTTCTTTCCTCCTCTAGACGCGACGATGTTCCCCATTCTTCCCTCCACTAGCGGCGACGCTGTTCCCCTTTCTTTCCTCCTCTAGACGCGACGCTGTTCCCCAATCTTCCCTCCTCTAGCGGCGACGCTGTTCCCCTTTCTTTCCTCCTCAAGAGTCGACGCTGTTCCCCTTTCTTCCCTCCACTAGAGGCGACGCTGTTCCCCTTTCTTTCCTCCTCAAGAGGCGACGCTGTTCCCCTTTCTTTCCTCCTCTAGACGCGACGATGTTCCCCATTCTTCCCTCCTCTAGCGGCGACGCTGTTCCCCTTTCTTTCCTCCTCAAGAGGCGACGCTGTTTCCCTTTCTTCCCTCCACTAGCGGCGACGCTGTTCCCCTTTCTTTCCTCCTCTAGACGCGACGATGTTCCCCATTCTTCCCTCCTCTAGAGGCGACGCGTTCCCCATTCTTCCCTCCTCTAGCGGCGACGCTGTTCCCCTTTCTTTCCTCCTCAAGAGTCGACGCTGTTCCCCTTTCTTCCCTCCACTAGAGGCGACGCTGTTCCCCTTTCTTCCCTCCACTAGCGGCGACGCTGTTCCCCTTTCTTTCCTCCTCTAGACGCGACGATGTTCCCCATTCTTCCCTCCTCTAGCGGCGACGCTGTTCCCCTTTCTTTCCTCCTCAAGAGGCGACGCTGTTTCCCTTTCTTCCCTCCACTAGCGGCGACGCTGTTCCCCTTTCTTTCCTCCTCTAGACGCGACGATGTTCCCCATTCTTCCCTCCTCTAGAGGCGACGCGTTCCCCATTCTTCCCTCCTCTAGAGGCGACGCTGTTCCCCTTTCTTCCCTCCTCTAGAGGCGACGCTGTTCCCCATTTTTCCCTACTCTAGAGGCGACGCTGTTCCCCTTTCTTCCCTCCTCTAGACGCGACGCTTTACCCCGTTTTTCCCTCCTCTAGCTGTACTTGATGCTTTTCGCATTCTCCGTTTGTCTAGACCATTTTTACGCGCACCGAGATTGTTAAAGGCGAAAGTTTTACAATTACCACCATCCTACCCGATTTATTTGTTAATCGATGGGGTAGTTAATTCCTTTAAATAGGTAACAGCTGAAATTTTCATTATTTAGATTTGATTCTAGTCCCTGAAGATGGATAAAGTTGAAGAATACGTCTTCAGGGGGCCTATTCTGTAAATATTCGAAATCCAATTTTCGATAGAAAACTAGATTTCGAACTTCGAGATCTCGACGAATGGTATTCGGTAAAGATTTCTAATAAGCATAAATCAATGCAAATTTTCGAAGTTGATTTCGACATGGTATAGGGTATCGAGATCGAATTCCCATTCGATTTTTTACAGAATTGCCCCCAGTTACGCTAAAATGTTAAATTACTTAGAAAATCCAACCAAATATTTGTTGAAAAGCCTTCGAAAGAAGTTCGACAAAAAGAATACGAATCTCTCTTAAAGTAAAGTTAAGTAATGAACGCACCTGAAATAAACTGTTCTAACCATAAGTCTATAATTACGTTGTATAAGTGTGTCAGTTATTCTAACTAGTTACTGATAAGTAATTAAAAGGGAGGTATAAAAACAAGAACAGTCAACATTTTGCTTTACCCGTCAGAATTAAAATAGGAGTTTACTATCACTTGAGTTACATGACTTGGCCGATCACAATTTTTTTTAAATAAAATGGGATTGATGAATGATACGCCATATTCGCCATTATTTATGAATATTTAGGTTAATTTTTCACTTGTCAAATTGACTAGTGAGCTCCCAGATTTCGATTAATTTTAATTGTCAGATAATTTATTTTAGTAGTCAAATGCCGTGACTAGTGCTTTATGTCCAACCCTGCTGTACAGTGGCGCCAAACATTTTTAAAGCCAAAGACAAGAGCGACCAGAGCTGCAAACGTTGGTGTTCCGCAGCTAATGCCTGAGGTTATATTCCTTTTAAAATAATAACTGGAAATCACCATAAAATTATGAGTAATCAGTGATTATTTTACGAAAATTAGTAATCAGGTTTACAAAATATTTAAGAGGGAAGACTAACGTAGAAACTGGCTAACCGAATGCGCTGAAACTAAACCCTACCACGATTACTACTGGTTCAATTGAGATTGCTAGTTTGCCAAGTGCTTCGGGAGATGGACTATGATGAGAAGATAATAATCAGCTAATAATCACCAAGGCACCAAGCGACTTTTGAAGCCTTTAATTCAGGTGGCCGGGTTACAACGCGTAGGAGGCTGATGGCAAACCGTTCATGCCACGCGAGTCAAGAGCTCTCTACACCTACTATTAACTTAAACTTCCACAACTTATTTGGCACCAAATAAAAGTTTGAACGCTACTTGGAGAAGTTCCATTCTCATAAAGAATGGATTTACACATTGTAAAAATGTACGATTTTAAGTTGGTTCGTCAAGTTGAATATTTATTAAAACAATAACTAGAATAAACAAAAATGCTATGAACCAATTTGATAATGTACATCATAGATAAACTATCTCAAAAAAAAAGTTTTTCTACCAAAAACTAAACAGCAGGAAAACGGAATTCAGTGTTTATCCAGAAGTTTTTTTGATATTGAAGATTTATTCAATTATTATTTAAGATTAAATAAGTATAAAATGGTTTTCGATAGATTAGTCTAAACACAAAATCGAGTCGTCGTGTACCCTGTTTCACCCATTTATCTAGATAGCCTGGTTTAAGGGGTTTTCCCCCGAGCTCTTCGGTTTCCCCTTCCATAAAAACTTCTTGAGGTTAACGGTAATAGTTAGTGTAGGGAGCTGTTGGCTCGCGTTTCATGCAGGGCTTGTCACCACCCTCCTACGCATTGTAGCCCGGCCACCTGAATTAAAGGCTTCAAAAGTCGCTTGATGACTTAGGCCTAAGGTGGTGTCTTGGGTATTAGCCTAGCTGATTATTATTATTATTATTATTACCTTCGTAATGCATGTGGCCAAGAAAGGCTCAATAACCTAGCCTAGATCCATGTACATAGATATTTTTCTGAAATTTTGTTATCTATGAATTCATTGACGTATGAGGTATTTGAATGAACCTTTTTCTTTAAGAAATATAGTATTAAATATTTAGATCTGAATATTTTCTTGCTTAAGTTTTAAGTATATAAATATTTGAATTAAAAATACTACGAAGAAACGTTTTTATTAAAATTAAATTAAATTAAATATTAGTAAAATGTCTAAATTAGGTAAATGCAAGTGAAATTGACTAAAATTTGGTTATTTATGGAAGTAAAATTGGTATATGCCATTAAATTGGCAAAATATTATAACCCATATACTTACTGTACAATTTCAAGAATGTAATTATTTATACTCAGGGAGAATGAATATGTTGAGATTATTTTTAGCGTTTCTCTAATTCCACCCGTTGTGCCCCCCCGGTATGCTCCTCCACTTTAATAAAATCAAATAATACTGCAATCTCATTGGTTCTTAAAAATTTCGACGCGATTAACGCTGCTGTGAGAACGCAAAAAATAAGACCGCCTCCTTTTTCCTCCCCCCCCCCCCCCCCTTGGCGTGACGGGGTTAGGGCCTCAACGTGTCCGTCGATAGTCTCGACATATTCATTCTCCCTGAGTATAAATAAATACATTCTTGACAATTTTTTTAATATAATTTAATTTTTAATATTTTAAAATATTTCAAAGGGTGGACTACTCAAATCAGCGATTTCTCCATGTTAATTTCCATAAGAAAAGTAGATTTTAAGTAATCAAAAACATTTTTGGTTGCCATGCCAAAACTAAAGCCCGTCGAATTTTTTCCTTTTGGGAAATTTCAAGTAACATAAAGGTCTTCTTATCCCCCGATTTTAAACAAAATCAGTGAAAATCACCTCGGCTCATCTCCTTTGTAAGTTGAACCTAGGAGCAACAAACACAGCACCCCACACAAGGAAAACGCAACCCGTCAAAAGTCGTGGATTTTATTGTGTACGTTTTTCATTGGCTAGACGCTTTAGCGCCTGCTGCCGTCGGAAGGGGGAAATTCGGAAATTGTTTTTCCCCCCGACCGTAAAACGTTCATCGTAAAGGCTCTTGACCCTCGTCTAATGAAATTCGTACACAACCCTTCGTTAGCGTGTTTAAAGGCTAGCTGCGGTCTCCTTGTGTTTGTTGCTCCTAGGTTGAACGAGCAGGTTCATTTTTATCTGGCACAAGATGGAAAGACGGAAGGGGACCAATGAGAAACCGAGGCTGATTTGATTTAAGCCAATCAAGTATTAACATAAGTGAATAATATTGTTACATAAGTGTGACACTTCCTATTCTTCACATGCAAAAATTTCGCTGAGAGCTAATCAAAATGCAGACTGTTTTATGGGCTTCGTCACCGTTTTGCGTCCGCTTGCTAACGCGTCACGCGTAACCTTTGACAGCGCCTCGCTAGGGGGAGATTTTCTTCTTGTGATGACGTCACTCCGTTACTAGCTCTCAGTAAAATATTCCCCAAAGTGACAAACTTATGTAACCATATTATAGACTTATGGTATAAATAAATGCCTTCTGGCCCATACTTCGCAACAAACAGATTTATGGGTTAGTAAATCCCCTGAAATAGAAAATGGACCTCCATTACGGAAAACATCCCGAAAATCTGAGCATCGGTGCTATAAGCCTTGATTTGCAAAGAGGGATTTGTAGAGTTAATAGTATCGGCCATCCGGGAAAGTGTCTGTACAGGAGGAAGAGCATCCAGCCCACAAATGAGGGACGTCTTTGATTTATCCCGACGAATAATCGGAACGTTTTGGAGGCAACCCATCCGAATCGAAGACTCTTTTTTTCTCCATTTCACTCTGATAAATCTCATCCATTCTTCGCTCTCTGTTATTTGCTCTTCTTTTCTAGAGATTCTCTTTCGGTGAAATATTGTACGAAGGGGCCCATTTTACAGTCCCATCTGGTGGCTTTTATTGCCATCCATTCTTTATTTGTTTTTATATTTAGTTTCTTTTTCGTCAAAAATGTAGACTATATACGTCAGGAGTTTATATCAGAAGATAATAAACCGAAGTAAGAATCGGCAGTGCCGTATTTCCGCCTAGGCCAACCTAGGCCGTGGCCTAGGGGCCCATCCTTGGAAGGGGCCCTCCAGTGACCGTAATTACTGTATTCGAAGGCATAAATCTATAATATCAATCGTAATTTATATTGGAGAAATTCCTAGGTAGAAGATTTTGTTTTAAAATTACCAAAATTTCTGCCTGGCAGTTTACGGACGCAGCCTTAAATCGCAATGTTGCGTAATTATCGCGTATTTAGTCGTCGATTGTTAAGAGCTTTTATTTAGTAATATAACCGTAGAGCTCAGACTTCTACGCCGAATCAGGGAAATTCAGGCACAGCCTAGTTCCAGGGATAAGAGTAAATTCAGCGCGTGAAAAGGGGGCCCAGACTCCTTATCTGCCTGTGGGCCCAGGATCTCTAACAATTGTAATTCCGGCCCTGAGAATCGGGAGAATACTATGACTAAATCATTTGGGGTTAAATGGATAATGCTAGTTGTCGTGTAGAGCTTTTCAAGCTAAAACAGTGTGTGAAATCTGATTAACAAAATCGCTTTTTTTTCAGCAATTTAGGTTAGGTGCCTGATTTTTGGGTGTACAATTTGATTGTGATATACAACTATTTGAAATTCAACCAATGAAATTAAACAATGCCGTAACGACGTCCCTGACGCGAGTACATTGAAACCTTTAACCCGTCGTTTACCTAATAAATAATATTGCTATTATCATATGTAACATAATTACTCATAAGTGTGCCTCTGTTCAACATTTCTGTATTAAAAATTTAAATGAGACCTTGTGTCACAGCCACCAAAGAAAATACGGACTAACGTCGCGTAAAACTGGTTTTAGCTTGCTTACCTCCCCGCCAGAACTAGTTTTGATGACGATAAAACCGTCATCGACTGGAAAGTGACGTCAATTACGTCATATCCTTGCAACAAGGTCTCATTGGGGTAAAGTTCTTTCTGGCACACTTATGAGTAACTATATTACATATGCTATTATGGAAATAGAAGACATACATAATTTTGACAGGCTAATCCCAATTTCTAATAGCGTTTTCCATTTGATTGCTCGAGATTCGCTCCGAATCTGACTCTGACGTCATAGATCTCGCCCCAATCGACTAGAGTAAAACCGCAAATGTAACATTCCATTAACATATTCCCGCGCTTTTTTGGTTTTCGTCTGCTTGTAATTTTAATTTTCGAGTTTTGGTCTACCATTTTGCCCAAAAATCTAAAAGGAACACGCAAAAATTTGCTCCGTTCTCGATCTAGAAACGTTATCTATCGCGGTTTTGGGCGATCTCGGAGTACCCGAGAGCGGGAAATGGAACACGCGAAACTTGATCGGAGCAGATCCGAGCACGCAAATGGAACATAAAATGTTGATCAGAGCAATCTAGAGCAGTCAAATGGAATACGCTGTTAATTTCATCTAGTAAACATGATAGCGGACGACAATATAATGTACGAATAATCCGATTGGTGGAAGACAAATCGAAAGCTCTCGTGTGAACAATTAAATATAAACGCATTGTTTGATGGAAAAGTGTGAACAGCGTACGGTGACCAATAATTTGGTATATGAACTAATTTGGCACCAATAAAATTGCAAAGTCTTAAAGGAGAACTGTCACCATAACCAAAATTTACGAGGTTTTTTACCGAAAGATAGAAAATATATTAATAATTATGTCCCTGAAATTTTATAGTTATTAGAAAAGTATTTAAAAAGTTACGCTACTTTTTCCGCAACCTACATCAAACGGCTTCAAAATATTCAGAAATCGCGGTTGAACCTCCGTGCAGCGCCAAAAGAATGAAGCGGCAAAAGTTTGAGATAGGGCTTCGTGTAACGCATATTAATAACACAATCTACCAATATAACTAGGTTAAAAAGCCAAGGAGAATGTCGTAGCCGACGGCAGTTCCGTCCGAAAAACGATAAAACCGGGGGAAAAATATTTCGTTCACGAGATGGTGCTGCAGGTAGGTTCAACCAAGCGGTTCTGAGATTCTCGAGTCGGGGGCGATAAAACACGAAATTTGGTTGCTAATAATAAATCAAATACGGGAAATATTAACATTTTCGGACGTCCTCTATCCATATAAATGGTTTTTAACAAATTTTAGGGTGGTGACAGTTCTCCTTTAACGGTACTTTAATTTAATACTTCGGTCGTAAAGGGAGTAGGAACTAATATATGTAGGAGTTAGTTACGTTAAAAACAAGTCGTAGGGTGTCGTAGCAGATAACTTCGGATAGTAATGGCGATAATTTAAATGACATTTTAGATATGGGTTACTCTCCTTAATTCTCAGACTTCAATCTCCTCTAGCGAAATCTTGGAAAATTTCCGCGTTGCCAAATCCTAGAAATTGAATTATAATACTAAAGGCAGTTACTTTAAAACATTTTTCTGCTGAGTTATAAAATTATCGTACATTATTGAAATAAAAATCGAAATATATCGTAGGCCCCGAAAATTGGCTCGAAATTACCGACGTTTACTATAATTATCGTACGTCTGGCAACGCGGTTTCCCGCTCTACGCGCCACCTGGCATAAGGGGATGGCAACGGCTTTAGCCATGGTAAAACGTTCCCCGACGAGACAGCCAGCTGCGAGGGGGTAGTCACTTAAGTAGGTGTACAAATCATAGGGAATATAACCTGCAAAGCAATATTTATGGTAGACCCCTTCAATTTTTCAAATTACCCTGTACAGTGGCGCCTTGGAGGATAAAAGTGTTTTATCCTCAAAGGTGGCGCCAAACATTTTTAAAGCCGAACACAAGAGCGACCAGAGCTGCAAACGTTGGTGTTCCACAACAAATACCTGAGGTTATATTCATTTTTAAATAATAACCGGAAATCACTACAAAATTATGAGTAATCAGTGATTATTTTACGAAAATTAGTAATCAGGTTTACAAAATATTTAAGAGGGAAGCACTAACGTAGAAACTGGCTAACCGAATGCGCTGAAACTAAACCCTACCACGATTACTACTGGTTCAATTGAGATTGCTAGTTTGCTATGATGAGAAGATAATAATACCCAAGGCACCACCTTAGGCCTAAGTCATCAAGCGACTTTTGAAGCCATTAATTCAGGTGGCCGGGTTACAATGCGTAGGAGGGTGGTGGCAAGCCCTTCATGACACGCGAGCCAACAGCTCCCTACACTAACTATTACCGCTAACCTCAACAAGTTATGTTTAGCGTCACTCCCTCATCCTCTCATTGGTTCCCTCAAGTTGACGTCTTCCGACCTGTAGGATGGAAATTATGGAGTAAACTGGGTAGGTAGGCTTGGCAACGTTAAACCGTTGAACTTAATACAATATAAACATCTAGCGGAAATAGTTTGAACTCAAGAAAGTATTTTCGTCTGCTAGTTCTTGGTACGCCACTTGTTTTTATAGTTTTTTTCCCAAAGTAAAAAAGAGACAAATAATGGTAAATATAGATATGACAATATTTTGCAACTAATAGTTGATTTGATAAAATGTCTTTACGCTTGCCCAACTTGTTGAAATGTTGCCCTAGAATAGTTCAGCCAATGCCTAAGAATGAGTTCATAAACTCTTTAGTGGGAGAGACAACGGATCCACAGCTGAAGCGGGGAGACAACATTTCAACAAGATGGCCAAGGTTATTTTATAAAAAGAACTATTAAAATCAGTTTCCACTACTAAACCAAAGAAAAACCCGTTCAGGGTGACCACTGAAAAACCCCAAAAAATGTATAGGATATAGGAAATTCAAAAGTCGATTTATAGGATAATATAGGAGTATTTTCTCTGATAATATAGGAACATATAGGAAAATTTGCAGAAATAAATTTTAAATTTGTTTTTATATAAAAGGAACTTCTTATAAGCAGACGACGATATTCTTAATTATATTCAGTGCAGTTCTTATTAAAAAGCAGTTTATATTTTATCAAAGGGATTTAGTACATTGAGCGCCATCTGTATTACGAAAAGCGAACTAGGCACGCGGGAAATTCGAAAAAGCCGCGCGAAATACAAAATAATATCTAATTATAAGAAAATATAGGAAAAATGGTTAAATTAAAGGAAAATAAAAGAAAGCATTGAAAAATAGGAAAAATTATAAAATAATTATTCTTATTTCGAACGTCAAGCAGACGAAATTATATGTACACGCATATATGTTAATCTAGTAACACTGCCTGCCGTAGGATGGCGCTACTGGCTTAGATTAAAGTTTTAGCTCGAGCTACATTACGGGTCATTCATATAAATATATATATGATATATATATTTATATTTTATCGATGTAATAGTTCTAGAAACTCGCTATATGAGGTCCTTCCGAAAATTATCTAACAAACAGTTCCAATTTGGCACTTGTTATTATCATTTATAATAATAGGTGGTTTATTTTCGCCTGTTCTCGCACTAAAAGTGTACTCTTTTTACCCTAAAACGTTTTAATCGCCTGTTCCGGGGATGAGAATTACTCCGGCCAATAAACTATTCGCTCGTTCCGGAGTATTAGGGCTACTCTTGTTACTCCTTCTGAAAAGGAGGTGTAAAGGAGTAAATCGGATTATGTCGTCTGCTATCCAGAATTTATCCGCTAAAAAGGCCACAGCAGCCATTTAAGAAAAACGTTTTTACTCCGACTCAAACTATTCGCCACCACAGAATCGGAGTGAAATGACGTCATAGCCTTACTCTTCTTACCCTACTCCGAAATCCCGGAACAAGCGAAAAGAAACCATCTAATATGTTTAGTTTTATAGAGGCAAAACAATAAATAAATAAATAAATATGATTAATTTTGAAAGAAATTTCATAATTTTAAGGATTGGGGTATTTTAATTGAGTTTAAGTATATGTCCGTCCTATTGAATTGTTTTAAGGGGGTGTCGAAAAATACGATTTTTTGCGTGACGCAATTTGTGAACGGCTCCAACGTAGCTTGCCAAAAAATAAATAAACTACTAGACTAGCTTCTCCCATTGAGTTGGGAATATTAATCTAGATATCCAATCAAATCTGCTCCTCGCGAAACAAGTTTTTCAAAATTACGAATGTGCCGTCTCCTCTAAAATGACGAGAAAACGTTATCATATGACCCGTGGCGCCATCCATTATTTTAGGAAAAAAATCTTTTTGCCGGAAAACGCGTCTTATTTGAACGAACCATTGACAGATAGACGGCGCCACGGGTAGAATGATAAACTTTTCTCGTCATTTGGGAGCAGACGGCAGTATTCTTATTTTTAAAAACGTAATTCACGAAATAATAATTGGACCTCTAGATTAATATTCGCAACTCAATGGCTTCTCCTAGGTAGCTGAAGTATTTTTTTAGCTAAAGCATGGAGTAAAGGTAAGGAGTCGCTTTCCTACTAAGCTTTAGGCCAATTCATGGAGTAAAGGTAAGGAGTCGCTTTCTTACTAAGCTTTAGGCCAATTGATGGAGTAAAGGTAAGGAGTCGCTTTCTTACTAAGCTTTAGGCCAATTCATTGAGTAAAGGTAAGGAGTCGCTTTCTTACGAAGCTTTATGTTGTTTTAATAAACACTTACCTAGAGTAGATTTTCACGAAGTGGTAGGGGTTAAAAGAAGTAAAAAAGTCAAATCTTTAACATGAAAAACGTATTGGTGTAAATTTGACTCTCTGACTTTATCTGATTTTCCTCAGTTTACTAATAATTAGACTTTCCATGATTTCCCTCATTTTACCAAATAATTAGAATTTCAATGATTTCCCTCATTTTACTAAATAATTATAATTTCAATGATTTCCCTCATTTTACTAAATAATTACAATATCCATGATTTCCCTCATTTTACTAAACCTAATTAATTTGAAACATATAAAAGGCACATGTCTGCGACGTCAGGAAACCAGTGGTGGTGTCATATTTTGTCTCCGATGCGTAGATTTTTCTCTAGATCCGCGGGATTAAATTAATGTAAAAAATGTCGGAAATTCGGGCTTACGGATCCAGTATAGGTCAAACCCATGCGATCCGTAACAGTTTCCGTTCTTTAAGGCATAGGCTTACATAAGGCAATTGAGTCTTGGAATAAACAATTTAAAAAAGTATATTCTATACTTACGCGTCAGTCTATAAAAGTAATAAAAGTGATTAGTCTACTAAGGTCAAAGACTAAATACCGCAAATGAAAAGTAGTGAAATACGCTTGCTAACCGTAAGCTTAATCCCGTATCATTTACAGCACAGCCGAACCTTACCTCTTTTTAAGAAGTTCCAGTGACGAATTCCTCCACGTCCTCATGAACCCCAGCAACCATGGCTGGTTCAATGTTGGTTAGCCAATCTTCATGGTTAGCAACGTACCCAAACGCATCCTTTTAAATTGCCCATTAAAGGTCAGAAAATGTTCATAGTTTTAACAATCTTTGGTACCGGATGGTCTTTAGGAGCTCTGGTACGTCTTTAGCTGACGTTGAGATAGTGAAGGAAGATGGTGTCAAAAAGGTTGTTATTTCATCGGTTGCTGTAAGGCAGAAAGTGGGTAAACGCTATTGACAAAGCGCGAGGCAGTTAAATTTTTGGAATCTAGGATACTTTGATTAATTTAAGAAATCGCCGAAGTTTCTCTTCTGTGCTAGAATTTAAATATTTCTGCGACTACGATAGAGGGTGATACTTTATGGGGTCACTTTGGTGCAATATGGAAAAGTTTTCTTTGGAGCAGCCACTAGCTTTATGCGATGTAGAAACTTTTCGCTTGTTCTGGGATTTGGATATAGAGTAGCTAGTGTAGTCCTTGGGTTGGGGTAGCATAGATGTAGATTTCCATAAAACTACAAAACAAAACAGTAGCATAGCCTGGACTTTGGTTATGCGGGCACACAATTAAAAAAATAAACCAGTGTACATGTCGGGTTGACAATGAGTTGATACTCAATACTTTTCACTAAAAGTGTACACTTTTTACTCAAAATTAAGCTATTAACAGACACAATCGACTTTTAAAGGACCACAAAATCTTTGAATTTCTTAAATAGGGTTTTAAACATTCTAGTGTTGAAAATGACCAAGACCTTTATTCCGGAAAAATTTCCGTATTTTTCCGAATAAAATTAAAAAAAAGATTTCATTCTATGATAAGTCGCTGCTAATATATTGTTTTGCAAATTTAAATAAAGCGGCATTTTCGCCTCATTTTTTCGAATCTAAAAGTAAAACTAAACCTCTAGACTAGTTAAAACTGATTAACAATGTAACACTATTAATGTTTTGTAGTATGTTTACTGTTATTGGACATTTTATATCGATAAAAAGTTAAACACATTAAAAACCCTTAATAAGTAATTTATGTTTAATTTTTTTAATTTTTCCGATTTGCGGAAAATTTTCTGGAAATTTTTCCGCATTTTATTTTTCCGGAAAATTAACAACACTAAAACATTGTGAAATTTGGTAGGTCGTACTTAGAGTCGAATTTTTCAAATGATTCTGTCGCCATTTGAGCAGATGACTGCCTTTACTCTTGCTTTTGAGGAGGAGTAGAAAGTGTAGTCTAAATCTCTGCTGCCATTGGCCAATTGCTCGCAGTGTACTGTAATTCTCACCACCGGAATTAAGGAATAGTTGCCTTTAGTGTAAAAAGTGTACACTTTAGTTTCAAATAAGCGAAAAGTAGCCACTTGCTGTAGTATTGTACTTTATGCTTTACAGGACAGCTCAAACGGTGGAAGCTCCGGACCAAGAAATATTTCAACGATGGAGAACGTTTTTATTGAAATTGCTTGTTACATACGACCGCACAATGAAATGATAAAAAAGTCTATTTTAAATAAGCTATTTTATGTAATAGGTGAAACTTTAAAGTGCAGGGGGCTGAAAAGATGGTAGTCACGTGACTTTGTGGAGAACTGCAGCGTCATCTATCCTAAGAAATACGAATTATTATTCATTTGTTTGCTAATGGCGGTTTAAATTTTGATCGATTCATCTAAATTATCTAATTATTATTATTATTATTATTTAAAAATCTTGTAATAGAAAGGTGGAAGTTAATTAGCTGTCTGCAGTATCTGGAAGGAATAATTTATTTTCATTACCATCGCACGGCCAACTACGAACACGAGTTACCGAATCGAAGTTGGCCATTTTAACAATGGCTTAAGACCAAATTTACTTTATAGTTTCGCCTTTTAGAAAAGTTTTATTGAAATGAAAACCATTGAAGATTATCTCTCCTCCAAATTCAAATAGACGCCATTTTTGGCGTTGATAATAACGGTGGGACAGTCCAATTGCAAAGGCACCTCGGTTCTGCTGGATAGGATCAGTTTGTACTTGGCCAGCAACTTGACCAGGGCCAACTTCATCTCGAGCTGGGCGAACCTCATGCCGACGCAGTTCCTGGGACCGATCCCGAAAGGCAGATAGGCTCCTTGAACTATTTTCGACTTGTTTTCGGCCGAGAACCTCTCAGGGTCGAACTTCTCCGGATCTTGCCAGTATTCGGGGTCGTGGTGCAGTTGGTACGTTGGTGCCAGGACGTTAGTGCCTTTCGGGATGAAGACGTCGTCCACCGTGATGTCTTCCGTGGTATGACGAGTTATAAACATCACTACTGGTGGATAATATCTGAAAGACGAAAATAGTGGTCTCAATCTTATAGGTTATATATATAAATATATATCGGCCTATTTTTCTAATATCGGTATCGGCCAATATCGGCTTAAGCGAAGTCGATATTGGCCGATACCGGTATTCGAAAAACATTTGTAGGAAAAACATTTAAAAATAATAAAATACTATGATAATATTTTATTGTCATAACCTGACAAGTTCCTCAACAAGGCTTGGCTTTGGTCTATTTCTTAATTTTGTAAGTAGGTTTCCGGTTGTACTAAACAGCCTTTCACTATTAACACTGGATGCAGGCGTCGATAGATAGATCCTAGCAAGGCTGGCAAGAATTGGGAATCGTTCTTTATTGGCGCGCCACCATTCGAAAACATTGCTCGTCTTTGGGATTAGAGGTCTATGAAATTTTCGCCACCAAAGCGCGTAAGACCAAAGAAGGTTTTTAAAAGACCTAAAGAGTGATTGGCCGCGCCACCTACGCCAGATTTTGGAACCTAGACCATTTCTCAGACACGGGGTTTAGAGTGTAAACAAATAAAATCAACGATATTCGATTTCTGATAGATAATATATATCAAGTTAAATTAAAAGAAACATTCTGATATGTTCTTGCAAACTTCTTTTTATGAGAAATTAGAATAAAATGGTATGACAGTGCACTGAACCGTCTTTTACAATGATTTTATCATATACACTACTGTTTTGATAGATGACTTTATTAATATCGGCAACGGATCCCTACGTAGATTACTTGTAAATCTAACTTTAAATTGGTTATCACCAGACCTTGGCCTTCTCATGAATAACTCATTAATTAGACTAAGAGTACGTGTGATCTATCGAAGATCAATATACTAATGGATCCGAATCATAAGCCAAAACCCATTTTTAAAGATGCATGGTCTTCCAGCGCCTCTACCGAGAGAATCGTGAAACTTTTCCACCCAAATACAAAGCACGTGCTTAAGATAATAGGCCTAATGTCGTTCGGTTATATTAGCCACGTGTTTACTATTTGGGTAGAAATCTTTCTAATTTCGGACACAGTGGCGCTTCAATCGGTGGTGTTATAAAGGATTCTAGATTCTGTACTGGTACTTTATTAATTTATCCAAGATTCTACGAACGTAATACATTGACACCAAAGAGGTAATTAACTATCGTTCCAGTCAAATTTAATGACGTGAAGACACTTAAGCAAGTGTCGGATCGACATGTACTAGCTAGATTCCAAATAAAAGTAGTTGACCAAATAGCTTTTATTACCCTATGGTCTCGAAATATGACACTGCCCCACTATTATGTTACCTTGTAAAATAGCCCTTTTGAGTAAGGTGCTTCGAGTAGTTGGAATATTTTCCAACGTTCTCTGTGCGCGGACAGATATTGGCAAGCATCGTTCAAGGACGTTAAATTGGACGTACATTAAAATAACGAGTCGCTCCAAAATTGCCACACATTCTGATGTTATGTCTTTTAATGGTTTTTTAATTGAAAGCGTAGCCTATTTGGAACAAGTGTTTGAGCTATTTTATGTACCGCAATTTATTTGAAATGTTTCCCGGTCCCCGTAGTTCTTTTATTTCTACGAGTTGGCGAGGTGCAGTGTATCTTACAATACCGTATTTGGGATCGTAAAATTCCAAATACTAAAATGATCTCGGTACCAATAGTCCTTTAAATAAAAAATAATTAATAGCCGATTATAGAGTTTGTGCTGCTGCGACTGGACAAATAATTGGTTTGTCTATGGTTTTTCTTTATACTGCCAAAGCTGAAAATTTTCTGTCCATAGATCTGGCAGCATTTTTCAACAGGAGGGCAAGACAGACAGAGAGGGGTTTATTTAAGCGCCTATGGTTTAAATTGCTTATAAAAACCGAACCAAAATTTTTTAAAAATATTTTTCACTATTTTAAAGAATATTTCAGGGTACGCGTGTATCAATTGTGAGAGCTTTATGAGAATTCAAAACAATTTATCACCATGCGCTCCCACTATAGGGTACAGAATTCCAGATTAACTTTCTTTATTACCTCTCCGAGGGGACTTTGTACCCAAGGAGGGGTTATACAACCACCGTGTCTGTCTGTCTGTCTGTGGGTGGGTCTGTCTGTCAGGACTGCAAACGCGTTCGCATTTTCGAGGCAAAGGGTAATCACTGCGTACGCAGTTTCTTAGAATCAGGGAAAAGGTTTTTCCAAAAGCGCCCTCTTTTTGTCATTGAGTGTAGTGTAATTTTTTAATCGGCCGGCATTCGAACCCGAACCCTCTTGAACGACATTTGAGCGTTCTACCGCAGAACCACGGATACAGTTACGCTTAAACATTCTTATGTTATTTTTAGCAGTTCAGAAAAAACGAAACGTTAAAATTGAACATTAATGTATTTCGACAAAGCATGTTCTACACCTACTCTAGATTGGCACCAATTAAATAACCAAAAACCATATTAATTATATTATTTATTTATTATAATAGGTCAAACAGGTGCCAATTTTTGAGGGACGTTTCGACTTTTATTATAATATATGAGTTTTTGACGACTAAATGTTTATAAAAAAAACCTGAAGTAGGCCTTCGTTTTTAGATAAGAATTATTTCTTTACGCATTGTTCTTGGCAGTGAGGCCAAAGGGGGGAGAATTGACTGAGCTCATTGGGCAAACGCTTTTTAAACGGTATAAAAGACCAGGAACACTTTGTATAGCTGTTATTTCTACGGCTTAAATCAGAACAAAGTCATCTGTTTGCTCCCGAAGATTCTGACAGCATTTCCCCGATAACCTTTAGAAGCTGCAGTGTTTTGGTAATTATCGGATCCTTTAGTTGCGTTGAATTATTAGTTAAGGTAATTACTGCTCAATAATACTTTTGGTTAATTTGCAGTAATGGACGCTAACATGAAAAGTATCATGGTATTCCTGTGCTTCGGTCTCTTGATTCAAGAATTCCAAGTGTCTTCTTTGCTGCTGACGAAAGGAATTGTCGGGGGTGCCATCGCCAAGAAAGGTCTGATTGGAGGCGGTCTCGCGGTCGCCAAAGGTGCCGGAGCTCTGGCCATCGGGACTGGACTGTTAGCCAAGAAGGCTGTCGTGGTTCCCGTGCTCCTCGGAGGCAAAGTCGTAGCTGGGAAAGTAGCTGTGGGAAAAGCTAAGGTTGGAGTCGTGGGAAAACTAGCAGTTGGAAAAGCAGGACTAGCTGTTGCTGGAGGCAAGGCTGCCGTTGGAGGTACAGTTGCTGTAGCCAAAGCTGGAGCTGCAGTCGTTGGAAAGGTTGCTCTTGGTAAAGCTGGACTAGCTGTTGCTGGAGGCAAGGCTGCCGTTGGAGGTACAGTTGCTGTAGCCAAAGCTGGAGCTGCAGTCGTTGGAAAGGTTGCTCTTGGTAAAGCTGGACTGGCTGTTGCTGGAGGAAAAGCGTTGGTTAGTGGTAAAGCTGTAGTTGGGGCTGCTGGTCTGGGTCTGGCTAAGAAGGTCGGTGGTGTTGCTGTCGTCGGAGGTACAGCCTTGGTTGGTGGTACAGTTTCCGTAGCAAAAGCCGGGGCCGGAGTCGTTGGAACGGTTGCACTTGGTAAAGCTGGACTGGCTATCGCTGGAGGCAAAGCTGTCATTGGTACGAAAGCAGCAGTTGGGGCTGCTGGTCTTGGTCTGGCTAAGACGGTCGGTGGTATCGCTGTCGTAGGAGGAAAAACCCTTGTAGCTGGAACAGTGGTTGCTGGTAAAATTTCAATAGCAAAAGCCGGAGCCGGAGTCATTGGTAAAATAGCTGTTGGTAAAGCCGGAATCGCTGTTGCTGGAGGAAAGGCCCTGGTTGCCGGAAAAGTAGCTGTCGTTGGAACTAAAGTAGCCGCTGGAGTCGGAATGGCCAAGAAAGCCGCCGTCGGTCTCGGAGGAGCGGCTCTGGCTGGAGGTAAAGTCATCGTCGGAACTAAGGTTGCTGGATTAGGATTGGCCAAGAAAGCGACTGTCATCGGTGCTGGTAAAATCGTCGGTGGAAAAGTACTTGTCGGTGGTCTCGGTGGTGCCAAGCTAGTCGGAGTCAAGTTGGGAGGTTCTAAAATAGTCTCTGGGATCGGAGCTGCCAAATTAGCAGCTGGAAAAGCTGTCTTAGCAGCCGGAGCCAAGGCCGGGAGCGCCAAATTGGGAGCTGCGAAGGCAGCTGTAGCTGGTCAAGTCGCAGTTGGAAAGTCCGCCACAGGAGTAATTGGGACTAAGGCAGCTGGAGTTACTGCCGCCTTAAAAACTGGAGCAGTCTTAGCCGGGAAAACAACGAAAGCAGTCCAGAATGCAGTGGTCGGAGTCGCCAAAGCTCTGACTAGCGTTCCTCGAGCGGAAGGAGATGTATCACTGACCAACGGTCTCCACAACACAGTGGAACAGTATGGACCTGCAGGTGGTATGTATAAAAATCTTGAAATATTTGAACAGTGAATTGATGTTCCTCATTTCAGCCCCTGTTGAGTTCCCGGTAGTCCAGCAATTTCCTGCAGTTCCATTGGAGCTGTTGGAAACTGGTAAATCGGTTCCGCAAGTAATTGTGCCGTCTCCATCCGGTTTTGGCATGTGAACCGGGTTCCTCGCTCCACAATAACTCTTCACTATATTTATTTTTAAAATTCCATCTCGGTTCTTGTAAATACTGTTTTAAATGTATGGTAACTTCGCGCTAGTTTTTGTACCATGTGATGATCTATATTGTTGTAAATATTTTCTAATAAATTATTAGAACGTGCATTATTCAAATTATTTCGTTAAAAGCCGTTATTTTATTAGAGGGCAAGGAATCTATCTAATAAATTCTATACTGTCTAATTTGATATTCAAATTCCTATACCAAATTATAGTTCGAACGAATATGATTTCACTTCGGTATGATTCTAAATCCAGTCATAACTGCGAGGTTTAGTTCGGTCTGCTAGCGTCCTAAACTTTTATTTTTGATAATGAAATTGTAATGAAAATTGTTCCAAAAAAAGGAAAATTTTAGGTAAAAGATTAATTTTTGTATTAACATAATTAATTACAATTACGTATTTGTAATTTCAAGATTTTTAATTTCAGATCTAACACGCTTTTCCACTCTTATTTCTAGCCATCAATGTAACAGAAGGCGTATACTACTCCCTCGTTCTGAATTAACTTTTCGCTTGTTCTGGTGGAGATATTTACTCTACACTTTCTACTCATTCCCCAAAGCGAGAATAATTTTGATAAAAGTCACGCGCTTGTCCAGAATGTTTCTACAGGGAGCCGTTTTGGGACAACATTTTTACCTCAACTCTAACTATTCGCCACCACAGGAGGAAAATAAATGACGTCAAAATATTACTGTTTTTACCCTAGACCGAATTCTTAGAACCAGCTAAAGATAATTTATTGTCTTCAGTAGCTGAAGTAAAGTGTTTCTTCTATGCAGACTTTAAATTTGAAATTATTATTTGCTTTAATTTAAACTTGAACACTAGTTTCGCCGAAATTGTTGAGCAACGGTAACATTTCAATCTGATTATATTAACGAAACTGATCAATTTTCATCCTAGTCCTGATTTGAACCCGCAACCTTCCAAACAACAAAAGCGTACGTTACGAATACGTCACCGTGCAATATTCAGATGTGTAAAAAATCATTTCTCGTCTGCCACAATTGAATAGCCTTATCCACGGTGGAACTCAGTTTTTATTCGATTTAATTAAGTTTTCCAACTTCCCCTAGAATATGGTCATTATTGACTTTTGGTTACGCTTAATGTTGACATTGTAACTGAAAAGTCTCATTTCCATTTGAGTCCGACACGAATTTTACTCGACCCCAGTGGCGTCTTTCCCATTGGGCAAAAAGGGCACTGCACTAGGGCCCCAAGATTCTGGATAGCCCCATTTTTCAAATAGTGAAATATTGCTCGAAAGTCCTAAACTTCGTATTTAGTCGCGTCTATAGACAGGGTAAATCTAAAACGAATAAAGACTTTTGGTTTTTGGTATTTTTAAATGCAGAATAAGTTTCTTCTTTAGTAACCTTTAGTAGGACAAGCGAAACTATTTGAACCGATAGTTGTAGATTTGAGCGACGATTGACTTCGCACTGGAGGTTAGAAACTTGGGTGGAGTTACGGGGGATCGCCCAAAGCTTTGGCCAGGGGCCTCCAATTAGGTAAAGACGGCCCTGCTTGACCCTAAACGTAAATGCGTTTACGGAGTTCAAAATCTGGAAAAATTAACAAGCGTGTCATATTAAGAGTTAAACAAACCTGGCTGTTTATCGAACAAAAGTTTTAAATATGTTACGAAACATAATTATGAAAAATATCTAAACTACTAATCTGTTTCAGTTCGAAAGCGGGGCTACCTTACATTTTGAATCTGAAACGAATAATTTAGCACGATAAATGCATGGTAGCCCTTTTAAATCGACCATTGCCCATTTACGAACTTCCACTATGTGTTTCTTCCCGCCTGTTTTCGGATTAAAGCCAGTGGAGTAGCCAGGATTTTTTTCGGGGGGGGGGGCGCACACCATTGAAAAAAAATTAAAAAAAATATTTGTATTTACGACCATACGTTTCGGGGACATAAAGCCATTTAGCTCCAAGTACATTCGTAATTAGAGACCTAACACCAAAAATAGTAATATTAATACCAGATTGTACAGTGGCGTAGCTAGGGGGACGCAGGGGATGGTCCACCCCGGCTGCCACCCGTTTGGGCGTAATTAGGGGGTGACACCCGACCGTGAAAAAAATAAAAACTTGCACAAACTAGAAACTACTAACTAGCACACAATGGTATCCACCCCAAGTGTCACCCATGCTAGCTACGCCACTGAGATTGTACCATGGGCTTACCTAAGTAAATTGTGTTTTTTTAAAAGCCCTCTAAATTTAGTCACACCATTTTCCCCAGTGATCGAGTCAAGAGGAAATTATAACTTATTGCAGTACCATTAAAGAACGATAAGAACAATGAAAAATAACCGACCTTAAAGATTCACTGATGACTTGATCCAAATATCCCAGTTTCTGCAAATCGTCGTACGTCGGATTTGAATGGTCGATATTGGCAATTATTTCCTGATACAATTTTTCCTGGACATCCGGATGTGAAGCCAATAAGAAGGTGGTGAAGCACAGTCCATTTCCAGTTGTATCGTAGCCCGCGAGCAGAAAGAGTTGCGAATTGCCCACAATGTCATCGTCACTCATTTTCCCGATTTCTTTCGAGTCCACTTCGGCGTCCAGCATATTCTGCAGCAAATCAATCCTTCTTTGACCAGAGTCCATCCTCCTGGCGTTAATGACCGCTCGTAGATTCTGTACGATCATCGTGGTCATTTTCCCAGCGGTCAGATGGTTGTTGATGAAAGCCACCAGCGGTATTAGAAAGGGAACGATGAAGGTGCTTCTGGTGGCCGGGTTGCTGGCGTAACGCATGTACTCCTTGACGGCTACAAAGAATTCGTCCCGCGGGTTTCCTAAGCAGTCGACGTCCAACGCTAGAGCGCAATGAGCTATCACGTCCAGTGTCAAAGTGCTGCAGTATTCCAACATTTCCACCTCGCCATCCCGTTGACATTTCTCACCAAGGACACGTACGAACTTGTCCGTCTTTTGACTTATGACGTTAAACATCAGCTTCATTTTGCTGGCGCTGAAGGCTGGCGTCAAGACACCTCTGTGTTCTTTCCAGCGTTGTCCTTTGACTACCAGAACCGAATCGCTCAGTGGTTTCAAATTGATGGAGAAGTCCATCCGTTGAGGGAAAGTTTGGAAATGACGTATCATGATTTGTTTAATGACGGACGCGTCCTTGATCACCATCATGGGCATCTTACCCACGAAGTAGATGAAGACGTTACCGTATTGTCGGAGCCATCTTCCGATGGTCTCGTGAGGCAAAGCTCCGTCCTTGGTCAATTCTAACATGTTGCCTACTAGGATGGATGGCTTTGGCCCGGGAATGTTGAACTTCTCGTAGCGTTTGTACATCAAATAAGTGATGACTGCTTGTCTAAAGGTGAAGATCGCCAGTAAAGCGAGCAAAGCTCCGAAAACGTAGAACAACCATCGCGTTAATAGTAAAGGTACGGCGAATATCTAAAGGAATTTAAACGCTTGTTGAAGACAAAAGTTTAACATACCGTAATACCCTTTTAAGTTATAAGTCAAGAAATAAATCGATTCTGAAAGTCAGTGGGTGAAGACTCACTTCCTCTACGTCATAATCATAATCTAGTCTATTTCGTCGTCTTTACTTAAGTTTATGACTTACAGGACAGGAAGTGAATATTCACAAGATATGAGGAACGAAAATTTCAGGCACTGACTTTCGGAATCGAACTGTTTTGAAATTTAGTTTTATTATGCCTCGACTGCATTTCCAGAAAATAAAATTTAGTAGTTTCTTTATAAACTGTTAGCTTATTAAGTAACTATGTCTTAAAGTCGAGTATCTGGCGCTTGTGGGAGTCATAAATAGTACGTACAAAGTTCTAAAAAGTGATTGAAAATTGTACTTATTCCTACAGTTAGAAGTGCTCATGCTCTACCAGTAGGGTAATAATAATAATAATAATAATAATTAGCTAGGCTAATACCCTTGGTCCTTTCCCCTAAACAAAATCCAATTATAGACGAAAAATAAGTAGAAAATTATGTTCACACTTCGTAATCGATTAACCACTTTTTTTAAATTAATTAAAAACTTTGTACCCGGTACTCATTAATACAGGCAGCAATTAAATGAAGTGTAATCAATTTTTGTTTTTATTATTCATATATAAATCAATTTATTGTTATTATCAATAGTGTTGGTCAATATGGTAATTTAACTGATACCGATTTTGACAATTTACTGATACCGATATCTAACCGATTATTATCGATACCGATATCTAACCGATTATTATCGATACCGATATCTAACCAATTATTATCGATACCGATATCTAACCGATTATTATCGATACCGATATCTAAACAATTATTACCGATACCGATATCTAACCGATTATTAACGATACCGATATCTAACCGATTATTAACGATACCGATATCTAACCGATTATTAACGATACCGATATCTAACCGATTATTAACGATACCGATTTCTAACCGATTATTAACGATACCGATATCTAACCGATTATTATCGATACCGATATCTAACCGGTTATTATCGATACCGATATCTAACCGATTATTATCGATACCGATATCTAACCGATTACTATCGATACCGATATCTAACCGATTACTATCGATACCGATATCTAACCGATTAATATCGATACCGATATCTAACCGATTAATATCGATACCGATATCTAACCGATATTTATCGATACCGATATCTAACCGATTATTAACGATACCGATATCTAAACGATTATTACAAATATCTAACCGATTTTTACCGATACCGACATTTTAAAATGAATTCGCGCCATCTGCCTTGTTTTTTGAGAATATCGGTTTTAAAATGTCGGGAAAAATCGGAAACTATCGGTATCGGGTAAAATCGGTAATTTAGACGCGAACCGATTAATCGGACAAATCGCGATATCGGTAACCGATACCGATATCATATCGTGCTAGATTGATTATCAAATTAAGCACGTAAATAAAAATACATTCTTAAATGCGCTATTGAAAACTAAGCTTGATGTTAATTTTAGAAATAAATCATTTAAGTGGGGGTTTAATTACGAACGAAATTGAAGGTTCAAATTAAACTAAATATGATTCGATGGTAAATTTATTTATTTATTAATTTTTTAAACTCTTCAATTAGTAAAACTGAATGCCGTGAACATGTATTACCTGATTTTACTTTTTGGAATTTTATCCTTATCTCTTAAGGAAAAAATTTCAAAAAAAGCAATCCAAGGCCAATAATCTCATAAGATTTTAAATCATCTCTAATTAAAACATGAAAGATAACGAAGAATTTAAATCAAATTATAGAACTTATCTCCCAACGTTAAGCGCTAAAATTAAATTCATAAAAAAATATATTTGTATATATCCAGATAATCGGGAGTAGCAATTGTAGAAACCCAACAACCAAATTTAAACAATTTATACGACAAAGTCTAGGTGTGAATTTTAGTTAGAACCAACTTTAAACTGAAATAAAGGTTTAAAAAATCTCTAAGCAAATAAAATAATACGATTTGGGATCATTTGGCACTAGAAAGTTCTCATTGTGAGAAATGAAAGCCAAACCGGTTTTGTAGACGTTCTACGACGATTAAATTTCAATTTGGAATAATATCCTCTTCGGGCGATCATCAAATAAGCCAATTTAGGTTTCATTTCAAGCCAAGAAATTAGCAAAAGCAGTTTATAAATTCATGTTGATTAACCGAGGGTATTACGGTAGTAATATTTTAAGTGCAAAACACAGAATTTAGAAATATAAACCATCAACTTACGTGCATTTTGAGAACGCAAATTCGTCTAGCTAACTATTTGAACAGCCTTCGCGGGTCCGGCGAAAACAACAAAATTCTCGTTTGGCCAAAAGAAAGTCGTTTCGAAATGTTTCTAGTACAATAGCTCTGTCATGCAAAACCGAGGCCTAAATCAGGTCTGCACGTTTGAGTTATCGAGACGTTTCAGATAATCCCGATAAGACGGTCCCCGCGTACAGGATTGTCAATGTTACAAGACAAGAAGATAAATTATGTACAATATCTTATTGAATCAAATAAAAGGGAAGATTGTCAACGACCGAAGTTCCATAAGTAGATTGAAAAGCGACATCTAGATATAGTTTGGACTTTGGAAAAGTCGAACCAGTCACAGTCTGTGGCACTTACTATTTAAGCCAATCGTCGTTCGAAATCAACAATCACGTAACATGAATTACGCGGTTTTGGCTTTAAAGCGTTTTTAAATTATGATAAATTGGAGACTAGCACCAAAGAGTAAAGGTACAGCACGCGCTAGCATAAAACGTGGCGCCATCCCTAGGTTTAATACTGAACTATTAATTAACAAAACAGTCTCCAGGAATAGAGGTTCAGCAATAAATCTAGAGATGGCGGTAGTGTAATTACAAAATTTCGGCTGCTATAACCAATACATGGAATCTAGTACGCGTTTTGCCAAACTCTCCGTAATCATGCTGTAATACTTAAAGGGCCACACCGGCGTTTTAAAAAGTCGGCTTGAATTTAGCACGTGGTAGCAGGTAAGACCAATCCTATTCTGGAAATTAGCGCGTGAAAGAGGTCAAATTCAAACGCCGGCTTGGCCCTTTAAAATCTATAATTCGGAAAATTCACGTCAAGATGTCAAATTGTTTTTAACCGGGTTGAAACTCATTGAAACTGAAATGTAAATACAATTTCGTTGCGTAAATCTGTCAGTATAGAGTGTTGTCGTCTGATACGATTTTGAAAACTTGTAACGTCACAGCTGTGGCCGCCATGACAGTTACCGTTTTTTATCAATAGGCAAATTACAATGGTGACGTCGCAGGGTTTCAGACGACAACACTCTATAGATTTTTCGGACAAGCAAAATATCATAATTTTTTTTAAATATTTAATATTTCAATTAGTCTAAAATTGCAAATAACGGTTGAAATAACCACCGACCAACATTGCAAGCAGGTTGTTGAACCCTGTGATTTTTGGATCAGATTCCCTGACAATTGTTAATGATAGAATAGTTGTTTTTTTGGAAATATAAAGGCGCATTTTTAATCTAGATTTTTTCTTAGAAAAAAATCACGCTTTCGCGTCAAAAGCAACCGCGAGAAGCTACTCTATCGACTTTTTTGTCACGAGATATCTAAATGGATTTGATATAGGCTTCTTTTGAAATAAAAGCGCGTCAAAAAAGCAAATGTGAAAAGCCTTAAAAATGTTGTAATTGAAAACATGGCTTTACAATGATAAGTATTCTCGAATTTGTTCAGAGCAATTATGTAATTATCCCTCTAAAGCCCAGTTTTCAATTACGATAAATTTCAGGCTTTTCGCTTTTGCTTTTTTGACGCGCTTTTATTTAAAAATAAGCCTGTATCAAATCCAGTTAGATATCTCGAAACAAAAAAGTCGATAGAGTAGCTTCTCCCGGTTGGTTTTGACGCAAAAACGTGATTGAAAACGGGGCTTTAGTTTTGTGTTGATAAATCTGCCAACTTGACTAACCATCTCAAAACCGTACATTTTGAAAGTTTTAAACCAATTTTAAATTAAAATGGCGAAGGGTAAATGGATTGAGTTTGTACGTAACAATTTGCGATCTTTTCAGAAACATTTTCATTTTTCACAAATAATTTTATTAAAATAATGAAATTGGGAGTTAATAGGGTTTTTCTCGCTACATATAGCTCCTATTAGATGGTTTTCATATTACTTATTATAGTTTCCACGCTTCTAGACATGCAACTTATTTTTTTATTTGTTTTTTTTTTTTAAATTGCTCATTCTTACCAGCTTCAATTTAGATTTTATTTGAGCCTATCAATACACGGCGATACCTTGCCCCATCTGGTGGCATAAAATATTGAACATAAACGGAGTTACTTTAAATTATCTACATTAGAAACAAAAAGTTACTCTTATATCGATTTAAGCGTATAGAAAATTAATTTTATTGAAATTTTCTTTATGTAGATGGGGAAGGTGAAAAATACGTTTCATAGATGGCGTACTGAACGGCTCTGAGTGGAGAGAGAAATCTCGATCAAGCAATGGATCTATTATCCGATTGATCAAAATTGCCATCTTGAACTTCATTCGTAGCGTTTGCGCATACTAGATTTCATGTTCGATTTAGCCCGATTTAAAATATGGCGCTTAACCACGTATCAAATTCAAAACACCGAATAAGTCTTAAATGCTAAAATACATGAAAGGTAAAACGTAATTTAGAGTAATATTTATTTATAACAAGATTATAAATACACCTATTTATAGTAGTAGTGTAAATAGAGGTATCAAATTTAAAAATATAAATTTGTTAAATATAAGTTCTATAATTAGTTTCCGTTAACTTTCGCTTTCAATAACAAAGAAAATGGTTGTCCGTTTTCCCACCAGGACTCGGCGCACACTTTTCCGGAAATAGCCAAGTAATGGCAGCCAATTTCAAAACCGCTGCATGGAATAGCGTGTAGAGTTTTTGAACCTAAACAGAAATTTGAGTAACAAAATCAGACAAAATCAGTAATTGTTTTGGGAATTTAGGATGCCAAGGATGTATTTAATTAGATTTAGGAAGAATTATTATTTGATACGATTATTAGCTTAATAAAGACTAGCTGCGTCCTCCTTGTGCGGGGTGCTATGTTTGTTGCTCCTAGCTGGCAGTCACACTAATAATCACATCAAAATAACTTTCCTAAGTATAATTAAGTACATTCTTGTCAGTACTAAAGTTACATTTAATAACGCCACTGAACGATAATTATAATTGCTTTTCGCAATATAAGTAGTATATAATTTCATTGAAAGTATGGACCATACAGGGTTACCAGAGGTCTAGGAAAACGGGGAATTAGAAAGAATGCCTATTTTCCCTGACTTAGTAGGCTATTTGAAAATAGGCCAACGAAGTCAGGGGAAGCAGGTAAAACTCGGGTAATTTTGAAACCTAATTTCGGTAGCTACCTTTATACACCCCCGTAGGGTTTAAACCTCAGAAGCGTACAGCTGAAAATACAGCATTTCTTTAGAGCCATAATTTAAATTATGATATATCCCCAATTATTTTCCGATATAACATTTACACTTTCACATGTTAAAACTATTACCAGAGATCCTGCTAGTCGCTGCGCTAATTAAACTCAAAACGAGTCAAGAAACATTGGTAGCATCAGCGCCGCCGCTCGGCCGGGAGAAAACCATTTTTCGCTTATGTCATCGCAATAGCTTTCTCCCACACGTAGAGGGGTGCCCCCGTCGGGAAAAAATAGGAGGGTCACTTAGCGTATATAGAGTTTCAAATCTCTATAAGAGCAGGATCTCAGTTATTACCATAGCTTGTAGCAGGATGATAAATTGAACCAACCTTTTATGTAGAAGGAGTCCACCAGGGCAAAACCACCAGAACCCTTCCAGTTATAGACGTTTATGTTAGAATCGCTGGTTAGTACGAAGAACAAGAAGCTATTTCCGTACGAAATCCAGTCCATGGCCAAAATCGGACTACTGGTTATCTGTTGAACTTTCGTTAGTTTACGTCCACCAACACTGTCGTAGAAAACGAAAATTAAATATAAACCTCGCTAGGATACTAAAACAATGAAAAAATTACTCGTAAATAGAAATCCAAGAGTTTTCGACACTTCTATCGTTCGTGCCTTCAGAAATGGCGAGTAAGTTGATTCTCTGTCCTTCGTCTGTCGATGTTACCACAGTCAGCGCGTGAGGTTTGAACCCGCGAACATTTTGCAAACGGCCGAAAGCGTTTGTGAGAGGATCCCAAACTAGTAAATGGACTTCATTGCTGTCCATTAGGGTTAAGAAATGGACACCGTTATATTCCGAATGTTTAGCCTGTTGGAAGAGAAATCGTAAATTATCTGGAAGAGTGTCTCAAGCTGGTGGCACGAGTTTGTAGGAGAACTTGCAACCAGCCATCGTAAAACTGGTACTTTTCTTTTTGAAGTAAAACCTACCGTTTTAACGTGGGATAAAGCCAGCGAAGAAGTCAATTGAAATAGCCCGGTATCAGGCTGACTGCAATACGTATCAACCGAATTACTTAATACAGCAATGACGCAAATGAAGTCCCCAAAAACGACTTTTTCCAAAGCAACCACTCTTTCCACTGTTAAAACGGCCAATGGTTCGAAGACCCCAACGTCGTCGTTCAATCTGAACAATTGCAGCCCGCCTATGAACGAAATGAAACATTTAAAACCTTGATCAAAAATCGCCAAGTACCATAATTACCAATTAAATGAAGACAATCAGAAACAGGATGAACGTTGGCGATGGCGAGATGAAATTGACCGTGAAGGTTAAAAGTTAGTAACCCGACGGCGAAACTCGATGGAATTGCTGAAATTTGAAGGTAGCTTTTAGCCAGTTCGCTATACACGTAGACGTAAACGTTGGAGCATCCGTTTCCGTGTCTGCTACTGTCCGAGACGAAGAGAAATGGCCTTTCGTCAAGAGTGGAACCGCTGGCCCAAGACAAGACGTCCAAATCGGCCAGCCTTTGAGCCTCGACGTAGTACATTAACACCAAAGGACTTCCTTTAAAGATTCTTCCGATGCGATCGAGTTTATTCTGACGTTCCAACAACGACCTTTCAAGGTCGGATAGTCCGAAAGGATAAGTCATTTCGTCAGTAATGACCGAGAGGTTGACGTTGTCCACATTCCCTACCATCACAATATCGTCGGTGACCATATCGTTGACGAAATGTTTTGGAGCTCGGATGACGTTAGGGCCGTCTTTGTAGACGACAGATTCCCGGAGATAGTTCAAGTTCACCCCATTCACGTTGCCTGTAACTATGATCTTGCAATCCGCCTTCACCCGTTTCAAGAAACGGACATCGCCCTTGATGACTTGGTCAGCATCCGCGGTAAGAACCGTATCAGTCGTCAAGTTAACTCCGCCGATATTGCGGTTCGCTCTGCGAGAGGACCAGTACATTTCGTTAACCAGTAAATGTGGATAATAATAGGAGGATGACTTACCTCGCGTTGACGACCGTAACTTTGTCGAAGGTTTTGGTGCCGCTAATTGGAAAGTGGCCCTGTTTCAACAGGGAGGTTTTAGCCCATTCCGAAATGTCCACTTGTTGCACGGTAACTCCGTCGGGTAATTCCAAGTCGTTTAAAACAACCGCGTCATTTAAGAAGGTAATTGGACCCAAGAGGACATTGGGACGAGTCTTCAGCATTAGGTCATCGGGAATTGTTACGCCGCCTAATTTACCAGCAATGTTCAAGTCGCCTAAACACGCGAATAAGGGAATGTCACATCATGGTACGGAAATTAAAAGTAATCGGTTACCTAAAATATGAACATCGCCCATAAACTCAACATCATGGATGACATTTTGGTCACCGTTCTTCTTGAACATTCGGTCGATTATACCGGTCAAATTTAATCCATTCACCAGCCCGTCGCCAGTCAACAAGTCACCACACTTAAGCGTGCCTACGAAGAAGATTCTAGATTAAATTCAATAATCTTACCGAGTCACTGCCTAATTACAATTAAAGTGGAATAGGCAGATAATATTAGGCGTCATGTTCCAGTAATGACATTAGCTTACCATCGATTGTTACGTGATCATGAAACTTAATCCGCGCGGGAATAAGTTGATCTTTACTTAAACTAAAGTAATTGTCGTTCAAATCATTAAAGTCCACTCCATTCAACAATCCATTGAGAGTCACTGGCTGTAAAGAATAAACTGACATGATCGTTCGCTACAATTTAGCCCAAAATATAGTCGGTTGATCTTACTCCTTGCAGCGCGAGCTGACTGAAACGAACCGCGTTTCCCATCGTGACTGGTTCGTTCACTTTCCAGACATTTTGGTTAAAATCTACCAAGTTCACACCACCGAAAAGACCCCCAACGCTCATACCTCCGTCTACCGTCACGTCCCCGTTAACGGTCAGCAACGGGCAATGGCCATCTCCTTGTTTAGTCAAGGACTGGGCGCACAAATCAGCGACGTTAACTCCGCCCAAGAGACCGTCTACATTAAGATCGCCATTTATATGAACTAGGTTTAAGAAGCGCTTACGACCGTTTATCACTCGGTCGCCAGTTTTCGTAACTGCTTCTTCAGAAAGGTCGATTCCTACGAGTAATTAGATCATGTAACCAAGTGTCAATGTATTTTTTAAAGGGGAACGGCCAAGCTTTTCCAAGTATCGCCTTATTTGCATATCAAAAGAGCAACAAGACGTTCAATATACTTACACGTCCCTTATTTTGTCTTGAAAAAATAGTATTTGGCCTAAAAAGTTGAAACCCGAAATAACGCCAAGTATTTGGGTTTGAATTTTCGCCGCCATCTTAAGATGTATCGCCAGCGCCAGCAGCACCTTATCCTAACTTTTAAAATCGCGCCATTTAGGCTTTGGTCTCGTATAACTGAAACGCGCCGCGCGTGCCAAAAAAATCTTTCGCGTCTTCAGCAGCGCGCGCTTTTAAGTGGTTTTTCTGTCTCGCCGATTTCTCACCAGGTGTCGCGGCGGACGCGCGCTTTTCAATTTCCCAAAATTAACCACTCAATATATTTATAGATAAGGTTTTCGCCATAAAATTTTAGTTTTTAACGGGCTATAGGGCTATCTAACTGGTGAAAGCTTGACCGTTAAAGTTTAAAGAAATATATACCTTGAATGGTACCACTGAGAGCCGCGGAACCTTGCAAAATAGCTTTGGAAACGTGGGCTGATCCAGGTACTTCATTAGGTTCATTTAATATAACTAAATCATCGATAGCCTCTTTCAAAGGTAAGCCGTTAAGCTGGTTTGTGAAGACGTCAGAGTTAACTAGAATATCGCCATTGACCACCACATCACCGACGATAACTTGAGGCAGATCTTGTAAGACCCAATTGGTCATCATTTCCGTGGAGCTTACGCCATCAATGGTGCCGTAAAAATTGAGGTTATCCAAGTGAGTTTTCCCAACGAAGGTTTTCTTACCACCGACCCTTTGCGGAACGTGGTTAAATAACGTATCTTCGGCCAAATGACGCAAATTGAACCCATTCACCATGCCAGTCTCCAAGTTCACCCCGCCTAAAATGGTTAAGTTGTTTACGAATATTTTCTCACCAATTACAGTTTGCGGCGTCGAGTAGCGCATTGAATCCGCCACTAAATCTTGCAAAGATTGTCCATTGACTAGACCATTAACTATCATAGAGTCCGTCTGAAGAGAGTTTTGAGCCACCACATCGCCAAGCATATGAATGGGTCCATACACTTCTTCGTTTCTCACGGTTGTTAAAATTTGTTCCAATGGTATTCCATTAAGAGACCCTCCAACAAACAAGTCTTGAACGACCAGATCACCTTGAATCGTCACGTGAGCCTCGCCCCTTTGGTCTTTACCATCGTGTAGCGTGTCATCCAAGAATCGAAGTGAAATTCCATTAATAAAACCACGGAGAGCAGAGTGATCTTCCAAGAGGACATCGTTGAAGTGTTTGATTCCGGATACTTCGTTATTCGCTCCCTTGATAGCCAAGTCCTTGGATACGTCGACTCCGTTAACGTTACCAGTAATTTGATCGGCTTGTACCAGATTGGTAAAAACCACGGACGCGTCCGCGGGTAAAGATTGGTCCAGCCTCAAAGCCCGGTTGTAGAGTTCTTGGAGCTCGAAACCTTTCACAGTGTCGTGAACCTCCACTGGTCCTTTGAAGACAACGTGGTTGAAGACCCATTCTCCGGGTAAATATTGAGAACGGTTGTTCGAAATTACGAGGTTAAATAGTTGGGATAGATCAACACCATTAAGCAGTCCACCCAGTCTGCTATGGTCGGACAAGTGTATAGATGGAAATATCTTTTGGCCTATAAATAATTAAACACGGTTTTTATGAAATTTTCAAAAGCGTAATTAAACAATAAAATACCAAATATTAGTTGATCTCTTGATTTTAGAAGTAAATCCAGCTGATCGGGATACTCAACCGTTGGGACTAGCCCAATGGAATTAATGGAATCCAGAACGTTCACTTGGTCAATCGTACAAGGGGACATGAAATTAACTGGAATAGTTATTTCCGCGTTGCTCAAAACCAAATCGGGAGAGTTTGGAGATATTCCATTTATAGCGGATACCGTTGGATTCACGAGGTGTAGATTCGTAAAATTAAATGGAGCTTTGTCAAAAAAAAATTAGAAAACTTTCAACTGAAATACTCTATTCAAAACTCACCATAAATTTCTTGGGTTTCGTGTTTCCAGAAAGCATTTTTCCATAAATCCTCCAAATCAACTCCATTTAAAGTGCCACCCGCAGTGAGCAGCAACTCATCAACCGCAACCGAACCTTTGATGGTCTTGATCCCCGTGATAGGCGGCTTCTGTCCAATGAACACTATATCCTGGTACAGCTCGTTCCAATTGACCCCATTGACGTCTCCAGCAATTACCAGCTCCTGAGCTTCAATTTCCGGAACGGTAGCGACGCCGATCATCGTTTGATCCCCGTACGACAACAGCACATGGTCATAATCCAAAGAAATACCATTGACTAGTCCATCAACTACTATTTCTCCAGTATTGACGTGCACTAGCTCCTTGGGGGCTGTAATCTGATGATGTCCGTCTACGGTGACCAGGTGGGAAGCGTTGACACCCGAGACGAGTCCTTCTACCACTATATCGCCTTCGACGTGCAAAGAATCCGTGTCCAAAGAAACTGGCAGGAAGGCGTCGGCGTCCAAATATATTACGTTCTCGTACAAGTTGGATATGTCAACTTCATTCAAGTAAGTCGTTTCGATCGACGGTATGTCGCAACCGCTCTCGGCTTCGCAAGAAAAAGAGGCGCTATGGAAGTCCATTGCTCCTGCGATAGATTCAAAGTGCGGATAAGGGTCATACAATTCTTATTTTTTTTTTAAATAGAGCTAATACCCAAGGCACCACCTTCGACCACATAAGCAATGTTGCTTGTGCGTGATCAAGTAACAGGTGGTCGGGTTACAATGCGTAGGAGGGTGGTGACAAGCCCTGCATGCCACGCGATCGAGCCAACAGCTCCCTACACTAACTATTACCGTTAACCTCAACAAGTTTTTATGGAAGGGGAAACCGAAGATCTCGGGGGAAAACCCCTTTAACCAGTGGGGAGAGAACTTGCAAACTCAACGCAGAAGGAGTGGTTCCGGATTTTCACCCAGTGCCACTAGCTGGGATCGAACCCGGCTCCTCTTGCTGCGAGGCTAAAGCGCTAACCACTCAGCCACCCCACCTTGATTGATGTATCGTAGATCAAAACTACTTTACCAGTAACAGTTTGATCGCCAGCAGTACGGAAAGCGCTAGCCATCAGGTTTTTCGTACGTTCTAGCCTCTCTTTTAACCCGTGCAATTGTTGATTTAATCTGTCCAATTCGTAAAGAAGTGAATGGTCTAATGTCTCCCCCGATGTTTGGTCCACAATCTAAAAAACGTACAGTTAATTCCAATCTGAATATGTCTGCGCACGTGGTAAGCTTCCAATTACCTTGGGTGCTCCAACCTCGCCCACCACCCTGAGCGAGTCGTCAAAATAAAGGTCTCCGTCTAACACTATCGGGTCTTCCTGGTCTATGAGGAAGGCGTTGTTGAAACTGTCCATCAATTCCGTAGCCAATGTACCGTTGAATCTATGATGGCCAGACTGACACCACAGCAAACTATCTTGGTACCACTGACCCAATGGATTTACGTAAGCGAATGAAATGGAAAACACATTGTCTTCAACTTCGTGTACTGGGTTGGCTACAACTAACAAATCCATGTTATTAATCGAAGGTCAACGGCCATGGTAAATAAATCTTACTTAGAGCGAGTATGTTGATTTTACTCTCAGTAGGGATACTTTGAAAGCTAGCCGACAGAGCTCCTGGTCCCATGCCACCTCTGCTGTACTGAACGCTAGTAGACACGAAGTTCCAACCATTGTATTGGTACATAGTCACCGCTTCGAAATAATTCGTCACGACCAACAAGAATTGTCCAGCTTCGCCAGTAAAAGTAGCGATACTAGTGGCGCCAACTGTTGGTAAACATTGAAAAGGTACAAAACGATTGTCCACGAACTTGTAGATGACCGAGTTGACGTCGTATTTACGGTATCCATTAGCTGAGCGATTAAAAAAATCCAAAGTCATATAAGGCAAAGTATATTGGACGTGACTTACCAATTTCGAACTGGTTGGCCACGGCTAGGAAATGTTCCCGATTACGACTTCCATCACCAAGCTCAAAATGCTCCAAGTCAACAGCTCCGTACGTTATAATTCTTTGGAACGACCTCCAGGTCCAGGACTCAATGTCGAATTTGAAGATTTCGGAGTCTACGTCGTAATTGTAACGATCGATTCTGTGATTGGCAACCGCCAGATAGGCGTTGCCGCGAATGTGGAAGGCCGTCATGGCTTTGGGGTCGTAGGTACGTATGGAATCGTACTGGTCGAAATAGGTTCCTTTCCATTCGAAAATCGACGCGTATTCTCCCAAATAGTCGTTTTCTGGACCGCGAGAGTTGACTATAGCCAAGTGGTAATTGTTACTGTCGGCTCTCCTGCAAATTTAAAATAGGATCATTACATCCCGATGAGTATATTAACTAGTTTCGCCAAAGGATGTACTTCAACCGCGGAAAAAAATCAGTTAGACTAATACCCAAGACACCACCTTAGGCCCGAGTCAGCTAGCGACGTTTGCTGCCTTTAAATCAGGTGACCGGGTCACAATACGTAGGAGGGTGATAGCAAGCCATTCAATCCACGTGAGCCAAACGCTACCTATACCCCATTGCAGGGCCGGATTAAGGACCAGGCCTACTAGGCATTGGATTATGGGCCCCCACCACTGATGAAATAAATGGATTTTTTACTAATTAAGAGAAAAACTAAGCTTGTTGCTTTATTGGAAAAATCATTATTCTCGTGACATAAGCTCAACTTCGGGACACGTGAGTTTTGCATTTTTATGCTTTACTTACGTAGGCTCCCACCAAAAACTACCTAGGGCCCCTCCTTCAGGGAATCCGGTACTGCCTCACTGTTACAAACCGCTGAACATGTTGGCTTAATTTAAAGGGGGACAGGCAGAAGAAACCCAAGGCCTTTAACCTAAACGTTTTATGGAAACTGAAACCCAGTACTAAGGGTCAACGCCTTTGACCAGTGGGGAGATAACAAACCTACCACCATGGTTACGTGATATTACTTAAAATCCACCTAAACTAGATGGTTAGTTAATTCACGCTTCAAGACTATAGGACCAGTGTAGTCAATAGGGATCAACGTGAGGGAACGCTTAAGCCAAAAGTCCTTTCACCGGAGCAAATACCAGATACATCAGTATTTATTAAAATTAATTTAAACTTTTACTTCGACCCTGATTTCTGCAATACACCATTTCCTAAGGGCTCCGAGGAAATATTTTAGGTGGCTCAAACGGTCCCCAGAAACACCCTAGCTACGCCACTGTAAAAAGAGTTTAAAATAGGGTCAACGTACATCGTCCATAGGGCGTCGCAAGTGGGATGTCTGGTGTGAACGATGTGGTCGACCAGAAGGGAGTTGGTGAGGGCGTCGTAGCGTAAGAGCTCTGTGCCGAGAGCCCGACCAGTTTCGGTCGACAGCACGTAAAGCGCATTGTTGGACTCGAAAATCAGAGCTTTGGCCGGCATTTCTACGTCCCAGCTTGTCAAGGGTTGCCATTTATCAGCCTGGTAAAATTAAAACATACTTTAAGCTTCTTCCGGAACAAAAGTGTACACTTTTTACACTAAATTTAACTATTCGCTTGTTCTAGTAGAGATAATAGGCATTACTATAAAATAAGCTACGCTTGCTGAACTTTCTTAATTTAGCTCAGAGGGGCTAACCACTTCCTTAAATTCTATACACCGATTACAGCCTTTGGACGTGCTAAATCTGTAATCGATTACGTAATCACTTTAGTACAGTTAAAGCTACGGGCTTTAACGCCGATTACCTTCAGTCCCTTGTTTACCTCATTCGTCACGAAATATGTAGAAGTTCAGTTTAAGCTTAAACACAGGGTGCCTCGTCGAATTTACTCTAGTGTCCAGGTCTTTTCGTAGTAAAACGTCATCGATACGTCACCCGTAAGACAGCAGCAACATAACAACAAGGCCAATATTTTTTTATAGAAAGGCCTATTACACCATACTGTGTACTATTCGTCAAGGTCACAGTATTGGGGCCACACTTTTTATACCTGAAATATTATGTCGTCCGCTTATCCTAATCAAAACAAGTGAAAAGTATCCACTTATTAAAAAACTGTTCCAAGAATGAGCTTGAATAATTAATATCCAAGCAAACTTTTATTTCATTTTCGTAATTAAATATTAATTAATAAATAAAAGGATTAATTCGTGAAGAATTTGACGTCTTATCAAAATATCAGGAGAGACAATTAGTTTTAATTAAAAATGTATAAAATTATTTTTATCATGAGTATATAACATAATCAGCTAGGCTAATACCCTAGGCACCACCTTAGGCCCAAGTAGTCTAGAGACTTATAATGCCTTTAAATCAGGTGGCCGGGTTACAATGCGTAGGAGGGTGGTGGCAGTGGCGTAATTAGGAACTCCGGGCCCCCCCCCCCCCCCCCCGCGTAAAACGACTTGGGGGCCCTTTTAAATAGCACTCATTTTAATCGTGAACGTTTTGGGGGCCCCTAGTTCTCGATATTTACGCCACTGGGTGGTGGCAAACCCTGCATGCTAAGAGAGCTAACAGCTCCCTACACTCACGATTACAAGTTTTGGTGGAAAAGGGAAACCTAAGAACTCGGGGGAAAACCCTTTTTAACCAGTGGGGAGAACTCTACGCAGAAGGAGTAATTCCGAGCTTTCACCCACTGCCACAAGCTGGGATCGAACCCGGCTCCTCTTACTGCGAGGTGAAAGTATAAACCACTCCGCCACCAAGAGTGACATAATTACCAAAAGTGTGTCAATCGGACCTATTTCTGAATGAATGTTACGAGCGAAATACAAGTTGGGAGGGGAGAGGGGAAAGGATGCCTTGGGGAGGGAAGGAAGTTAAAACCAACAAATAGTTCCTCCGTTCCTCACTACGAGGCGTTAAGTAGCACTGGTCAAAGTTGGTGTACTTTTGATTTTCCGTCGTTCTGTGGAGATGCTATCGCCATCTACCTACGATATAATACCACAGACTTAAAATAGATCCAGAAAGGCGTTCAGAAATAGTCTTTTTATGTGGTCGATCTCTAGTGAGCATTCATTAAACCTTTAGCATACGAAAGTACAGGGATTGTCACACTTTTGGTAATTATGTCACTTTTGGTAATACTTCTAATTTCATTCATCATTCGTAAGAGTTCTTTGACTTTGAAACAACAAGAACAGAGGTACAGAGCCAGCTTCGGACGGAATTAATCAGTGGAATAAAATCAAAAAGGCAAAACGGTGGTATAAAAGAATAAAAAGAATGTGGAAATGGGAAATCAAAACGTCGCGATGGGGCAGATGTTGCCAACGTATCAAAACAAGCTAGATAACACGACCAAAAAAATATTGCCACTTCCTCCGATCGGAATACTGCAGACGGGATTTTTAATAAGTTGACCAATTGAAAAATACGGTCCGGTGCCTAAGTCTCCTACATTCGAGAACGTTTAAAATTGAGAAACGCAGTAACACTTAAAAATAGTAATTAATAGAAATTCAGCCCTGTAATAAATCAATTAAATTTAGACCGATAATTAAATCTTGAAAATAAATTAATTTAACTCACTTTTTATTGTAAACTAAAATTTTAAATAAAAATTAAATTTTTTTGAAATTCATTTAACTAATTTTAATTTATTAAGAATTTAATTCTAGATAATTAATGTCTTTAAAATAAGCCCGATAGTTAAATCTTAAATGAATTAAACATAAGTTTAATTTATTGTAAATTCTAAATTAAATTTTTAATAAAGGAATTTCATAAACATTTAATTTTAATTCTAGGGAATTAATTTCTTAAATTAAGTTAAATTCATTTAAGATTTAATTATCAGGCTTAATTTTTAAGAAATTCTCTAGAATTAAATAAGTAATAAATTAAAATAAGTTAGATTAAATTTCTATGAAATTCATTTATTAAAAATTTAATTTAGAATTTACAATAAATTAAACTTATGTTAAATTCATTTAAGATTTAACTATCGGGCTTAAGTTTAATTTATTGTAAATTCTTAATTTAAATTTTTAACAAATTAATGTTATATAATTTTTATCTAACTTTTAATTTTATTTATTATTAATTTAATCCTAAAACGCTTTTTTAAGTTTAACTTCCAACCCCACTAGATAGAGGGCTCCATATTCCTAGAACAGCCAGTGACGAATCCCTCTATGTATTATCTCTCTCTAAACCCAGAGAGCCAGATTCCTCTCAGCAGATTATAGCTCCGGCACCGTCTATGATGCGCCGCTCTGAATCAGCGACACCTGCCCATTTTTTACGGTGTCACTTCATTTGAATTTGTAGACTTTGTTTTCTTCCTGTTTGAAATGTCAATCTAAAGAAGTTATTAATTCGGCTCACCAGGATCAGACCCAGGGTGGCTTTGGAAGTGGCCGACACGCAGACGGCGAATGTCTGTGGTCCCAGAACAGCGGCGTCCACGTGCACCGGATGGTCGCACAAAGGGAACAACGCCTCCACGCTCGTAACGCGATGAGAACCTGACAAATACAAACAACACTTATAATTAGTATGCAAATTTATATCGAGTTTACGGAAATACAAAAATCGAAAACGGAAATCGACCGGCGGTAAATAATTGATAACGCTTCCTATTTGATAAAACATAAATAATTGTTTATGTCAGAAGTACATAACTCTCACGAGATAAGTATCCAACTAGATCGAGGAGAAAGTCGCTCGTGAAATTTTCGAAACGGTGATTTCTACGAGGACCAGATCACTTTGTTACAGGGTATCCCAATAATCATGATTAAAAATCATGATTTTATCATTTTTTATCTTTGTACAGGTAATCTAATTTAATCATACGCGGTTGTCTTGATAATCATTGGGGTGATCTGCCCCTCGGATTTCTCATAAAATCAGTGATTTCCAGTGATTACCTACGACTTTCACACCTGATTACTAAAGTGACTACTCCCTCGATCAACTTCGCAGGTGTAAGGAAATTACTTCCAATCGAAAAGTACATATTTGATAGAACATAAAATGTCAAGATACCAGAAGTATATAATAGTTTATAATTTTATCTATAAGCGACAGATGGCGACACCATCCGCATTGCTGCTTAAGGAAAATTAAGGGAGGAGACCGGCAGCCCGAAAAAATTAATTAACGGGTGTGAGTTTGTCGTCTGAGAGACTCAGAAGGTCATGCACAATCGGTACATTTGTTAACTGTAATTTAAGCAACTGTCGGCTCTATCATTGCCACCTGTATTATGATAAGGCCCTTGCTATTAAAGATGACAATGAATATATGAGATTCTTCTGGAGAGCGGGGTGCTATCTATTAAGGGCAAAGGAAGCTAAAATTAAAAATGGCGAAACAATAACGTCGTCAGATAACCATTGTAGAGTATTATAATTAGACAACTTACTCTATTTAGTGGACTTTATATATCACAATTAAAATAACATTGTTAATAATTACTGTAAGTTATTGTCAAATTTACAAACGAGCCAATCAACGTGAGGGGTACTTAAATATCCCGCCTTATGGGTCAAAATGTAGGTTAGGTATTTGGCTTTGATTTCGACACTAGCGACATCTGTTGAAAGAGCTAGTACACGTCGAGCCGACACTTTCTTTAAAATTACGTTCAACGTACCTTTTCATTTCGTAGTAACGCTTTGAACGATAAGCCATTAAAATGAAATGAGGAACTTCGCAGGCTCTAAGCGCTTCACTAAATATAATTTAATTTTAAGGGGGTTAGAAGATTTCCCACGCCAAATGGATAAAGGGCATATTTTTGAGGTATAAACCCCCCGAAATGCATGAAGGGGGGTGCAGGGGAATAAGACAATTCACCGGAGAGGGTTTATTTCTGGTCAAACTTACTTTGTAGATTCTAATTCTAAGCCTAACGATGAAAAATTGAAAATTGGCCTTCGCAAAAACGTGATTGAACGCAATCAGCTACATTTTCCGCGCCTGTTATTTTTCGATTTGGACAACAAACCGCTATTATTTTGAAATTTTCCCGCTTCGTTAACGCTAGTACCGGTTCATACACCCAGATGGCGACCGCGTCTCCGGGTATTTTATTTGAAGATGAGAGGGAAGGCAGTCTCCAGACGAGACCTCGTGACCAACATCCATCCAATAGAAAGAAAGGACGCGTTAGTAGGGTGGGGAGCGGGGGGGCTAGAACGTGACCGTGAAAAGGCTGCAGCTGTCGAACGCGCTTCGCAGAGGGGTTTAACGTCATTGGCGTAAAAAATATTTTAATAGTAAAAGGGGTAGTAAACAGAGTGGTTGAAAGGAGTCAAAGGACCACGTGTTTATTAGATGGAAAGTCTCGTAGGGTTAAGTAAACGCTCTAGTCTTCTTCGAACGGCGACATGTCAAGCAACGCGTCCGAAACGGTGAACTCCGACAGGACCCTAGTCGACTTGCTGCGGCTTCAGCTGGCCGAGTTGGAAATGCTGACCAGCATGTATCCCAACGAAAGCGAGTTTCGCGTCGACGATCCATCGGCCATCCCAGATATCCTCGATTTCTGCGAAGGACACAGACAAGTCATGCCTCAAAGATTAGATTTCACGATCAACCTACACGTCGAAAAGGTACCCATTGCCATCTATTAAGAGTTACACGCGTTATTTTGCCTCAAATGAGAATTTAAAAACCACGACGGGGCGCGGTATGATTTTTCGTTCTCAAAGGCTTACGTCCTACCCCGTTCGATCCAACATTGTGTGGCTATTTTATTAAATCAATTTCCGCACACTAATGGTGCTTTATACAGCGTCGCATTATGGGTGGCAGTTTACATATTTTAGAAAATACCAAATTAGAAGCTTGTTCAGTTTGACAGCTGTAATATTATAAAAAATTCCGAAATATGAAAAGGAAAAAAAAGTTAAATACAATCTTGCTAACCGCCCAAAAATTTTTAATGATTTTTCCATAATACGCAAAATATTTTCGATATCCCAAATTCCTTGCACATTTTAAATTATCAAAATGTAAAAAATCTAATTTTCATATTTTAAAGCTTTATCATTTTGAAATACGTCCTGACAATCTTTATATAAATGAATTTAAAAAATTAAGGAAACAGAATATACAAGGTCGATAACTTGCAATAAATTTTTAAATTACCTAGATATCGATATAATTGGAGGAGAACTAAACTAATTTGTAATATTTTACAAAATTCGAACAATTTTAGAAATAACCCTCACATAAATATTTACTACTAGTTATGTTAATAATTTCAATTTTTAAACACTTAATTTGTCATTTACCCATAAAAATTTGTGGTATTAGCATTAACTGTACAATATTATATTTTTCAACGTTTAGGGTAAATTAATGTAATAAAAAATACCGCTTTATTATCAAGGTGATCTGCTGTTGCAGGGAACTAAAACAGGAGAGGGGTGCAAAGAAAATAACCAGATTTGACCGGTTCCAATGAGTACTTCTACTTGTTTAACCCGAGTCTTTTAATTAGGGCATTTTAAGTTAAGTTCTTACCGAATTTTACACTAAAAATGATCTACAACTTAATGTTTACTAAAGCTAAAGAATATCTTCGATAAAACGGCGGGTTTAGCTGGCAGCATGGTTGTCGGATTTAAGGATTTTAAAGAATCGATTTGAAATAGAGTTAAATCATAATTGCTATAATTTTAAGAAAAATAAGCATAAATAGGTTCTAAAAGAATTCTAATAGCCAAATTAAGCTGAGGAACTAAACTAAACTTCATATAAAGTTTACAAAATATTACGATAAAACGTCAGGTTTAGTTGGCAGCCTGGTAGTTGCCACCCTGGTAGCCAATTCTAGTGAATTGCAAGCAAATATCGCTGAAAGTGCTTGAATGAGTAGACTTTCATTGTAAGTTCGCAGCTGAAAGGGTAGAATCTCTTTCGAAAGCAATAGCGACTGGTGTGCCCGGGCTTTAGTCGATGAAATGTTTTAAATTTATTTGATCTAGTTAAATCGTATATATCCGTTATTTGGTAATATTCCAACACTATTGTCCATATCGTACAACGTACAACTAAAATTAACATTTTATTAATATTGTCGATTTTATTGGGGCACGACCGGGACAGCCCTACGTTCATTAAAGGTCAAAAAAGCGGTTAAGTCACAAAAAAAAATATTTTTCCTTATCTTAAATAATGGTGTTAAGATTCAATTGAGTTTTGATTTTGATTTAAAATCTATTTGAGTCCATTCAAAAATAAAATTTAATTAAAAGGCTATAAGTTTTAAATCTATTTTTACTAATTATAAATAATTGATTAATAATTTGCATTTAAATTGCAGTTGCTAGAGAGCCTATTTTGGCCATTTTCATAAATACATTTATATATGGATTTTTTTAAATAATTAAAAAAATTTAAATAAACGGGAGTCCCTAAATTTTAGCGAGAGTGTCCAAAAGTCTTTTATTCAATGGAAAAAGTACTAAAATCGCTTGAAAATCATTTTCGTATTTCCGAAAAGGCGGATTCAATATTAAATCTTAAAATGAACGCCAAAATCTGCCTAAAATTGTACTATTTCTGTACGTAGAAAACAAGATTTCGAATTTCTGAAATAACCAAGCCATGAAAATCTTAAAGTAAAGAAATTACCGGAATTATTATATTAAAATTAATATTATTATTATTAATAATATTATTGAATCTCCATGAATTTCATCGTTAACATTCATTAAAATCAATATTTTTAATAGAGCAACTGAAAGTTTTTTTTTGCCTTGTACGTAGAGTTTATTATAGGTCAGGAATAGGCCTAGAATTTGAAAATGATTCCAAGATGTCAGGGAAAAGTCCTAGAGTTTGAAAATGACCTCCCAAAACAAAATCAGGCAAATACATTTTTGAAAGAATATTTTAAGATATTTACCATTCATTTATTCTACAAAAAGGGTCAGGGGAAACCTGGAAATGACAGTGAATTTAATACGCACCTTGGTTAAGTTTATCTATGACCTATGCCTTGGTATTAGCCTAGCTGATTTTTTATTATTATCCCAGAACAGGCGAAAACTATCCACTAATAGTAGTATTATCTCCTACAAGTGTTCAGGTGGGGCCTATGTAAGGAACGCATAAAAACGCAAAACTCGCGTGTCCCGAGAATAATGATTTTTCAATATAATAAAGCACAAGCCTGATATGTTTTTCCCTTAAACCGAATCAGGGGAAAATCCATTAATTTCATCAGCGGTGGGGGCCCATAGGCCTGTGCCTAGTAGGTCAGTCTTTCATTCGGCACTACTTTATTTACATGAAAACTGGTCATGTAAATAAAGTAACCAAAGCAGTTTTACAAAGTAAATCTTATTTCCAATGATTTTCGACTCAATGTACTGTTTATATTGGCAGCAAAGTAAATAGTATATAAAACCAATTTTTCTCACTGGGATAAATATGGAAATTTGCGTGTTTTTTGAGTAGAAGTTAAACAAAAATACACTATTCTAATTTTAGGGCAATACATGTTTGGTTGCGAAAACAAGATATTGCACTTACAGGAACTAAAATATGCTTCGAAACTATACACTTTCAGGAGTTCGAAATTTTCTTTTGGAAGGTTTCAAGTGTGCTAAAAACTATTTAAAAACCCTCACTTTTAACTAAAATAAATTAATTAAAATTAATAATCAGCTAGGCTAATACCCAAGGCACCATCTTAGGCCTAAGTCGTCAAGCGAATTTTAAAGCCATTAATTCATGTGGCCAGATTACTACGCGTAGGAGGGTGGTGGCAAGCCCTTTAGGCCGCGCGAGCCAACAGCTCCCTACACTAACTATTACCGTTTACCTCAACAACATTTTAAGGAGAACCAGTTAGGAGATAACTTGCAACCTCAGCGCAGAAGTTGTTCCGAGTTTCCATCCAGTTCCACAAGCTGGGATCGAACACGGGTCCTCTTGCTGCGAGGCGAATGTGCTAACCACTCCTAGTGTTCGTACGGGGACCCCGACCCCGAAAGTCGGGGATCCCCGACTTCTGTCCCCGACCCCGACCCCGACTGTCGCAAATCAAGTCGGGGTTTTCCATTTTTCGGGGTTATGTTTTCGTAGTGTAATTTTAAATTTTCGCGCCGACGCACCCCGCTAAATCCTAAAAATATAAAATAGATAGGTTCCTTCTCTCTTTTTTTTCGTGGGCGACAATAGAATGATCCGAATGACCTTCGGCTGATGCCGCTGACGTAGCTCTCGCCTGACGCTTGACTCCGACTTGAGTCACTTTTTTTAAGTTTTAGTTTCATAATTGCCGTTGTTTCAGATTCTCTAAGTCTCAGCTAAGGAGTGTGGAGTTACAACGTTTGGAAATAACTTGTGAATTTATAAAACAACTTATTTAAACAATTACAATGCCTAAGCTAGAGACCTCTATTTTAAAATCTAAATATCTTATCTATTTTTTCTATAGTCCTAGTCAATAATTCAAAATAACGGTAAAAAAAGCCGCCGATCAGTTTTGTAAAATATTTTCGGTGGCGTAATCGTCGGCCATTTTCGGTATGGAGATACAGGCCAGAAGGCAGGCAAGGCTGCCAGATTTCAATAGATCGAAAACAACCAACTCAAATGTTTTCGTTTTGAAAACGAAAATTTTGCGGCATAGCTATCGACTAAGACTATTACTAATAGTCCCTAGGCTCAAAGGCTGGCTTACACAAGATACACTATCTAATCTTAACCCGTAAAATTGGGGTATTTTTATAATTTTTCTATTCTTAATAAATACAAAGAATTTTCCATCCCCGACCCCGACCCCGACTTGTTTTTCGCGGGGTTAGACCCACCCCGACCCCGACCCCGACTTTATTTTGACCCCGTACGAACACTAACCACTCCGCCACCCCACTTTGGTTTACTCAACTACAAGTGATCTTTAAAATTTCCCATTTCAGGTAACTCTGGAACTGAGCTGCACGTTACCTCACGATTACCCGGAAGCGGATCCGGAAGTGTACGTGCGAGCTCCTTCCGGTTTGGACCGGGAGCAGCAACACGAACTCAACCTAGACATGACGTCTTTCCTGCTGGGGCTACCGGAAGGAGAACTGCGCGTGCTCGTCCTCATCCAATGGCTGTCCGAGAACGGCGCCAAGTACATCAACGCCAGCAAACGCAAACCGGAAGACGAAGAGAACGGCTGCCATTCGGCAGGATCCGACCCGGAGGACTGCGACACTTCCTACAGTCGCTTGTGGATCTACAGCCACCACATCTACAACAAGGCCAAGAGGCGCTCTATCTTGGAGACGGGCTCCGATCTGAGACTGACCGGTTTCTGCCTACCCGGGAAGCCGGGCATAATTTGCGTCGAGGGCTACACCAAAGATTGCAACCGATTTTGGGAGATTATCAGAGTCATGAACTGGAAGAGGATTATGTTGAAGAAGAAAGAAACGTTTAAGGCTGGCGATACCGTCACCGAACCCGCGTCCAATCACAACAACAACGCCAAATGCTCGTTAAACGATTGGAGGAAATTCGGGGTTTTGCAAGAAGTTTGTTTTAAGCCTCGTCAGGGTCCCGGTCGAGAATATCACATGGATATGGGCGAATTTTTCAAATTTCTCGAAAATCATCATAGTGGTTACGTTTTCAAAGACTATTTCGGAGTTGACGGTAAACTAACAAACCCTAACGGTCATTCTTAGTTTAATTTAATTCAAGCTAAGGTCGACGATTGTCTATCCAATTAATTGCATTTCAAAATTTAATTCAGGATTTAAAATTATAATTAATGATGCATTTTTTCGCAGCTATTTTACACCCAATTAATTACATAGTTTGATAATAATTTAAATCTTTATTCGGGATATACTAATATCGAAATTATTTAAATCTTTATTCAAGATGTATTTTCACTAGCCATTTCATACCTAATTAATCAGTTTGATAATTATTTTCACTAGCTATTTCATAACCAATTGAACAGTCTTGAAATTTATCTAAATCTTTATTCCGGATATATTAACGGTATCTCTTTTAAACTCAGTTAATTGTATAGTATCAAAATTATAACAATTTAAATATTCATTCAGTAGCTTTTAACATCAGTTCCTTAGTTTTAATGAAAATTAATTTGATAACTTATTTAAAAAAGGCGGGTCTATTAATTTTCGCAGAATTCAATTAGTTAGGAGGTAGACGTCGTCGAATAGCATGATCCTATTTTTTCTGACTATTTTAACTAGTGACGTAATTTGACCTAATGGTTTTGAAATTCCCTTTTTAACCAATTTTAAGTTTCTCCAAATGTAAATGTCACCAATTAAAATAGATTTGTCATCAGTTTTCGTCAGGAGATGTTCATATTTTTATACACGATACAAAAATACCAATGAGTTAAGTTTATTTTTTCTAACAAACACAAAACAATTAAAAAAAAGTTTCTTGCAAATAAAAGAATATTTTTTGGGCAAACTTATTAATTTATTTCTATAATATAGTGTTGTTCTAAATAATATCGTTTAAAATTTTTCTAATAACGGTAATGTTAATATTTAAATGTCGTAACCGTGTGGAAAACTAAAATCGAAAATTTCAATAAAACGTTTCTTTCAAGTTTTCCGGTCGAACTGGAACGATTTTGAAGAAAAATTCGAACCGGTTTTGTCTGGATTTATGAGTTGAAAATCGTAAGCTTTATAAATTTAAAGTTATAGTAAAATTTGACCAATAATAAAACTGGATAGGCTTTATAAAATCATGCAGAAAGTTTTGATCTGGTCCTTGTGACCATTGACCCCTAAAATATCCTATTATCATCTGGTTTATTTAAGCAGAGCTTTAGTTTTTGGAAGTAATTAATAAAATTTGTTTTAACCACTAGCCAACGACCTATTTCCAAAAATTATACTAACCCGTTCATGGATTTGTAACCTAACAACGTTAAATCTAATGGTTAATTAATCATAGAAATCATAATTAAATTTATTGGGATTTGTTAAATTCAATTAGAATCAAAAATGTAAATTATGACCGTACGATTATTTTAGATGCGCAATTTCACGTTGGAAATGTATTTAAAAAAGTAAAATTTTGGCCAAGTATTTTCGATTTTAAACAAGCTTTGAGATTTTTGGCCTTATTTATAGTTTTTTTTTTAAATTATTTTACATCGGATTACCAAGTTGATTTGAACTTTTTAAATTTATTTTCTGGAAAGTAAAATTTTAGTTTACGTCAAGTTGCTTTCTATTGTGATATAAGATAACGATTTCCATGGTAACTATTACAATAGTAGGAATTGTTTAGTTATTTTTAAGGTAATTGTAGTGGTAATTATATTGAGATTTCCATGATAACTATACGTGAAATTGCATTACTATTTCCATAGTTAAACTATTGTAGTAATTATGTTAGATTTCCATGATAACTATAGACGTAATTGCATTATCTATCTATAAAAATGTACCCCCACCACCAATACCCAAACTGCACGCCACGCAAAATACAGAAAAAAAAACTCAAATTAACCGATACGAATTCGACCGATAAATCAATTAAAATGAAAAGGAATGTTCATTCTTTAACGTCCGACCTAAAAAATATTCAATACCACTACATAACTAGCAAAAGCGCCGTTAGAAAACGCCCAAGTTATATCGAAAAAAAAAACCCTTTAACTCCGAGAGATATAATGCAAATTACGGCGAAAACCTAGAAATTCCTGAACCGGTTCGGAGTCCAACAAAACACTAGTACAATCCTACCGTTAGATGATAGCGAAACCTTGCCCAACTTATACGCGATAATTCTGATAAAAAAAGTGAAAGGACTTCTCCCTTCAACGAAGTAACATTGCTATTCAAATATCGGAGGTGAACGAACTCTTGACATAGATAAGCTGGCGAAAAAGTCCTACTGACTGACTGAGAACGAACACGCTGCCACGAGGACGCAAAAATATCGCGGCCAAGGCTTAGAGAAATAAACGCGGATTTTTCGCCAGGGCCGTAGAAAATGTAGATAGGGAATGAAAACTAGCACTGTATCACTAGACTGGCCGTAGAAAATATAGAAAAGGAATGACAACTAGCACTTTCACTAGACTGGCCGTAGAAAATATAAAATAGGCAAGGGAACTAGTACTTAAACGAAACTTATATTATCTCGAGGTTCTAAACGGTGGGTGCACTTAATCCATGACCATAATAAGAAGGATTAAAACTTTACATTACCAAGAGGTTAATATGTCTTAAGTACCCGCAGACTGAGTTGCTATTCCTTTTGTATTTTCTATGGGCCAATTTAAATCTTATATATGTAAAATAAGTTAAAATTCTACATTAATTCGGTTCATTTAAATTAAAATAAAAGGTGCATTTTTGCAAAATTAATACCGGATAAAATTAACCTTACAATATAAATAATTAACCTATTTTAGGGGCAAAATAGTTAAATATAGTTAGCTAAATAGTTATTCCCTGTCTTTGACAATACAGAGGAACCACCCCATGTAAGCTTTCTATAGACTAATATAGCAGATAACTGTTTATTACTTTTACCATGTCTAAAATTTGGATTTTTCATAAACCATTTGTTATAACTTAAACCAAGTGTCAGCTAACCAAATACTTCAATTATTCTAGAACCCTTTCAGAAAGACTCACGCGGAGTCCCCGAAAATACCACTTTCCGATAAAAAACAATGTTTGATAAAAGGAAATTGCAACTTCAATTCAGCTGTCTTAATTTCAAGGTCAATTCGATAAGGCGTGCCACCCTTTTTTAACAGAATAAAACTTTTATCTTTTATCGATATAAATTTACTAGAATCAAACGTGAATATTATGTTATAAAACCTACCCAGTTTTTTTCGAATTTCTCCAACAATTTTAAAATATTAAATAAAAATGTGAACTAAAACCACTTAAATGTCGTTAATTATTGTCGATGTTTAGATAATAGAAGCTTGTCACGTTAAGAAATTTCTTGATCAAGCTTAAAAAAATGCTCAAACTTGGGAAATTATCTACCACGCAAAACTAAGATTTAAATTAACTCCCGGTGAGGTTTTCATATTTTGTAACATCGTAAGCGTATAATATTATAGGTGATAAGTATCCATCAGCCTATACTGCTAATGTTATTCGTCTGAAATATGTATCTTCGTAGGCTCCTTATTTTGAAAATATAAAACGTTATTATAAAGAGACTTAAAATAAAAACATCGAAAATGTGGTTGTTTATAAATTTAAGCCATAATTGAAACTTTAATTTTACATCACTAGATTTTATCCGCGATTTGCAAAGAAATTCGCTCCCAGCGAGTTCAATTTTTATACCTTATGGATATTTCTCGTTAAGAGAAGTTATAAATTTTTGGTAACATTTTACCCCTACCAATGAAGCAATTAAATTGCTACAAATACTGCCATTTTGATAATTTTTTTTTACACTGTCATTTTAAATTCCATTTGAGAAAACAAATGATTATCTTACCTGTGTCGTCGGAAGAGAAACCTGGGTTCAAAATAGCCGCTGACCTCTTCGGCCTTTGCGCATCCGCGCGCAGGCCCATCGCTTCGGTCATGACCCTGATGACGTCGTCGGTGACGCCATCCATCCATGTTTTAGCTTCCGCGACTAGAGTCACTGCAATTACATAATTTTCTTTAATAACCATGTATACACTTTGTTTTTTTTAAAAAAAACAAACTTTTTGTAACTTTTTTAAATACAATGTATATATTTTAGTTCACGATTTGTAGGACTTTTTCAATTAAAGTTTTCATAAAACTATTAAAATGTTATATTTTTACTTAATAAGCTTATAAATACTAATATAAGTAAAGCCCAGTTCACAGTATACAATTAAGTGGCCCAATTAATTGTTATAGTGTGAACTGGGCTTAGCGTTATGAGATTAGGAAGTGTCATCCTTATGTTAAGTTCTTTAATGTCTTAGAATTCATTGCGAGACGTTGGCAGTACTTTCAAAATCATTTGACTTTACTCACAAGGAGACTACCTGAGGTGTTACACACCGATTTTGTTCAAACTCGGGGCATTGGTAGACCTTCATGTAACTTGAAAAATCCCAAAGAGATTTTATTCAATGGGCAACGGTTTTGCCATGGCAACGAAAAATGTTTTTGACAACTTAAAATGGAAATTTTCCCATTGAAAATAACATGGGATTTTGACCTGTGAAACATTTTACAAAATTGAAAAAAATTAAAATACCAGAATTATAAAAAAAAAATTGATAAATATTGACGAAAAAAATAAAAATTGGTCACATTTTTATCAATTTTTTAAATTTTTTTCACAGGGAAATCGGTCAAAAAACTCAAACGGGTAATAAATGCGCGCTTTCATGATTGTTTAGAAGCGTAAATAGTGACGGCGATCCTGTGGGGGGCTCTGGGGCTCGAGCCCCCACAGGGAAAAACAAACGGGGGCAGAGCCCCCACAGAAATAACAATGAGGAAAATATCAATCAGGGAAAAAAAAATCTCACTGCCTTTATTTAGGTCCGAATTCAGTCTTTTTACAGAAGTTATTTTGAGATTTCAGATGCGAATAGCATTAAGATGATAAAGGAGTAAAACGCGAACAATTAAATTTCTCGCCTTGAAGGCCTATCGGCCGAAGTACAGCATATTTTTCCCCAATAAAGCTTAGTTTTCTCCCCCTCTTCTTTACTTGTTCGCGTTTTTACTCCTAACTCTCTAGACCATTGGTGGTTCTCGTGTTTTTGCATTAAGATGATATAACCGTAAAATTGATTTCGATAAATTCGTCCAAACAAAAAATTGCCCCGTCGTGTACCCTATTTTACCTAAAATACCTTCGTAATGTATTTTGCCAAGAAAGGCTAATTATCTATCTAATCCATGTACACATATTTTTCTTAAGATATCGATTTAACTTTTATTATCGATGTATTCATTGACGGTGAGATAATAGAAAGAATACTTTAAAAAATATGTATAGTGAGAAAAATTTTTAGCAGTACATTTTCGTGTTTAAGTTTTAGGTATATGGATTTTTGGATAAAGAATTAATTGCTCGTGCCCCCACAGAAATGTTTTCCGATCGCCGCCGCTGAGCGTAATACTAAAAATATGCTATAAGGAAGCTTAAAAATAATTCGTATTAAATATTGATCACTTAGAAATGTACGCAACGGATTTTTCTAAAGCTGATTAAGATAACACGCGTAAGAACCTTTAGGAATTCGACAGAAAATAGGCAAAATTCGAAATTGCCGCCGATGATTTACTGGAAAGTCGGGCTAGTATTTTACCGCCAAATGTACTAGATATTTTAACCTGCAGCTAAGTAAACCCACCGTCGCGAAGGGTAATATCGTCTGTACACCACGCGCGTTTCAGACATTGTATAGAGTATTGTCGTCCGAAACCCTGCGACGTCACCATTGTAGTTTACCTTTTGATAAAAAACGGTAACTGTCATGGCGGCCACTATTAACACTACCGCTGTGACGTTACAAGTTTTCAAAATCGTATCAGACGACAACACTCTATACATACATAATTTTAGTATTGTAAGTCGGATAATTTTCCGGAAAAAAGTTCTCATTCCATGATTAGTCTAATATTGTTTGCAAATTTAACTATAGCGGCATTTTCGTCTAATTTTTGAGAATCTAAAGGTAAAACTAAACCTCTAGACTAGTTTAAACTTATTAACAATGTAACACTATTAATGTTTTGTAGTATGTTTACGGATATTAGACATTTTATATCGATAAAAGGTAAAAAACATTTAAAAAATCTTGAAATAATTTAGGTTTCAATTTTTTATTTTTCCGATTTGCGGAAATTTTACCGCATTTTATTTTTCCGGAAAATTAACAACACTACATAATTTGGTGTCTCGAACGCTATCCTTATTAGTAGTTTTCCAATAAAGCCGTATTAAAAATGAAATGATAAAAAAATTAATTCATACCATTAATATCCGGCGGATGGTTGTCAAATAAGCTGAACGCCACGTCAGGGGCAACAATAACGTAAATAACTAACAAAATTGCCGAAAACCGCCGATTCGACATGGCTAACTCGTTTAAAATTTAAGAAAACTTAACAATGAATATCCGGCTAATATAATATAAACATCAAACTTAACAACGCAAACCAGAACCCAACAGTGGAGTATGGGTTGAAGAACTAAATATTGAATATTCTACAACGGATTAAAACAATGTCCTGCCCGTTAGCTGTTAATATATCGTCGCCGCGTGTGACCTTTAGCTGCCACGTGAGTCACTATTATGGACACTATCTTGAAATCTCACATAAGGTATTTTTTAACTATTGTAATCAATGTTTAATGAAATGTAATACGTTAGATAAATTGATTTTTAATAACAATTTAGTTCAATATATCGATTAACACAAAAAAGGTCTACAAAATTTACAGAGCTCTTAAAAAAATATTGTTTGAATATATTTTAACTTAAAATTCAAATTAAAAAAACACACAGTTCATCGCAATTTATATTAAGAACCCTGTTTTAAAAGAATATGTAACCAAAGACTAACGATTGGACGTAAATTACCACGTTGAAAAACTTGAATTTGTTTTGCGAGCTTGAGTTGGGTGGTCGTTTTTTCTGTAATGCGCGAGCGTTGCCAAAGTAACGAAATTTTGATCTTATGCAATGTTTCATAATGACTATATTTCAATATATATATATATATATATACTACTAAATGATAAGCCTAATACTACGAAATAATAAGCCTAATACTACGAAATAATAAGCCTAATACTACGAAATAATAAGCCTAATACTACGAAATAATAAGCCTAATACTACGAAATAATAAGCCTAATACTACGAAATAATAAGCCTAATACTACGAAATAATAAGCCTAATACTACGAAATAATAAGCCTAATACTTCGAAATAATAAGCCTAATACTACGAAATAATAAGCCTAATGCTACGAAATAATAAGACTAATACTAAGAAATAATAAGACTAATACTGCAAAATAATAGGACTAATACTACGAAATAATACGACATACTACAGAATAATAGGACTAATACTACGAAATAATACGACATACTACAAAATAATAGGACTAATACTACGAAATAATACGACATACTACAAAATAATACGACATACTACAAAATAATAAGACTAATACTACGAAATAATAAGACTAATACTACGAAATAATAAAACATACTACAAAATATTAGGACTAATACTACGAAATAATAAGACTAATACTGCAAAATAAAAGGACTAATACTACGAAATAATAAGACTAATACTACGAAATAATAAGACTAATACTGCAGAATAATTGGACTAATACTACGAAATAATAAGTCTAATACTACGAAATAATAAAACATACTACAAAATATTAGGACTAATACTACGAAATAATAAGACTAATACTGCAAAATAATAGGACTAATACTACGAAATAATAAGACTAATACTACGAAATAATAAGACTAATACTGCAGAATAATTGGACTAATACTACGAAATAATAAGTCTAATACTACGAAATAATAAGACCAATACTACGAAATAATAAGCCTAATACTACGAAATAATAAGACTAATACTGCAAAATAATAGGACTAATACTACGAAATAATAAGCCTAATACTACGAAACAATAAGCCTAATACTACGAAATAATAAGACTAATACTACAAAATAATAGAACTAATACTACAAAATATACCAGATATACGATTAAAAAAATAATACAAATACAATACAAATAGTAACATTTTATTGACTCGACCACGAGCCCCACTGATAAGTGTGCTTCTGTATAACATTTCCAAATACAACCTTTTAGTCCTTTATTTGTTTTTCAACTTTGTTAATTGTCAATTTGATGTATCAAGTTTTTCGTCACAATAAAATTCAGTATTAATTCACCGCGCATGCTAACGTTTCCAATTAATTAACTTTAAAATCTTTTTCAGACAGGATTTTGGTAACACCATAGTTCTACCCAAAATTTTTGACCACCCCCTCAACCAAATCACCCCGTTTTTCATTGGTTCTTTAAGCTGACGTTTTCTGAAAATATTAACAATATATTTTGAAAAGGACGCTGAGTTTTTTTATTTAAAGAACACCAGGTGACAGTCGTCGTTAAGTGTTTACAGTAAATTAAACGACATTTTTAATTACATTCTTAATTACGTTTAAAATTTAATTACATTCTTAATTACGTTTAAAATTTAATTACATTCTTAATTACGTTTAAAATTTAATTACATTCTTAATTACGTTTAAAATTTAATTACATTCTTAATTACGTTTAAAATTTAATTACATTCTTAATTACGTTTAAAATTTAATTACATTCTTAATTACGTTTAAAATTTAATTACATTCTTAATTACGTTTAAAATTTAATTACATTCTTAATTACGTTTAAAATTTAATTACATTCTTAATTACGTTTAAAATTTAATTACATTCTTAATTACGTTTAAAATTTAATTACATTCTTAATTACGTTTAAAATTTAATTAAATATAACATTAAATTACATTCTTAATCAAATATAAAATTAAATTACATTCTTAATAAATTATAAAATTTAATTACATTCTTAATTAAATATAAAATTAAATTACATTCTTAATTAAATATAAAATATAATTACATTCTTAATTAAATATAGGATTTAATTACATTATTTTTAAATATAAAATTAATTTATATTCTTCATTAAATATAAAATTTAATTACATTTTTAATTAAATATAAAATTAAATTACATTCTTAATTAAATATAACATTAAATTACTTTCTAAATTAAATATAAAATTAAAGAGCATTTTGAAATGAGGCGAGACATTCAACACAAAAAATAGTTGTCTCCTGAACAAATGGAAATATTTCTGAAAAATTGTGTTTTTATAAATATTTTTATTTTATAGATTTTAATTTATAAACCCTTTGAAACGTAATTTACTAATTTTAGTAAAATTTTAATTCGTAAAAATTGCAACGAATTTTTTCTTTAACTTTAAAAAAAAAACTATTTTCTTTAAAATAAAACAATAAAAAAATTAAAGTTTAAAATGTTTTTCCCCGCGTCACGAGCTTAAGCTTTTAAATACTTTATTGACACGCGCGTTTCGCACGTGGACTTCGAATACAAAAATATTTATGGACTCCAGCGCGTACTCTCTATCTTCAATAACTATATAGCTAGTGACGTAGATAAAACATTTACACGTGACCTCCCGTATTTTATAGAAACACCTATTATTGTAGTCTTGCTTTTTTCTCACGAAGCGCTTTAGGCCTAAGGGATCATAGCGATCCCCTCCGTTGTGCCTAGGAGGATGTATAGATACATACATCCTCCTAGGTTGTGCCAAGTCTAGAGCTCTCTTCTTCGGCGTTGTAAATAGTTTCTCCAATTTTACCAAATCCCAAAATACCTGCCACGGGTCGTAAATCTTGAAATGGAGCTATTGTCGTTTTCCGTTGAATCAAGGACCCTAGTTGAATTGTGTTTCCAATTTTGAAGGTCAAATTATTTTGGTGTGAGATGTTATCTAATAGAAGAGGCCGACCATATGGGTCATGCATTTCATTTATTGCCTGAACCATGGGCCAAATAATGATAAATCCAGGACATGACTCTGGTACCTTCACGCGTACTAAATCGGCCGTCCACTAAAATACACAGGCGGCCTTTTTAGTAGGGGGGAAAACGAGGAAAAAATAAAAAAAATTGGGGGCAAAATCAAGCAAGTTTCCGGTTTCCCGAACGCCATCTAGTGATGACTGAGTCGGAATTCGGAAATAAGTGGCTGTTGTAATTCGAAAATCCTGCCATATTTGGCCCCTCATTTTTTGATAAATTTTAACGATTCTAGGAAAGTATATGTTTAATATTAAATAATTATATATATTATACTAATTATGAACTTAGTACGTATAAAAATAAGTACTTACTTTAATAACCACACTATATATGATAACGGTGAATAAATATTCCAGGATATTTACTACGACGACCACGTGTATTATTTTTGAAAACTGTCCCTTAAAAATTTGCTCCCAAAATGACGTAGGTCCGCGATCGCGCGTTTTTCCAAATAGGGGGCAATATTGATCGGGTGTTAGCGCTGTTGGACGGGTTTTTCGCATAAAGTCATGTCCTGGATTTATCATTATTTGGCCCATGCCTGAACTATCTTCGTTTTTCAACGGCCGATAGTAACCTTGAACATTCTTGAAAGTGTCAGTTGCTGTCAGGGCCGTGTTTCCGCCTAGGCAATAAAGGCAATTGCCTAGGGACCGCGCATCACGGAGCAGTGGCGTAACGACAAAATTTGGGCTCCCCCGCAGGATATCAAAAAGGCCCAAAAAAGAACACAATTTTTTTTATTTTCCCCATTTTTACAAGTTCTCTGAATTGGAGATATGTGCCAGATTTCTACATTTTTTACCAATAGTTGAAGCATAATTTTTTAATTATTTAAAAATGTAATTAAAAAATCAATACATAAACGAAAGGGCCCCCTATTTGGTGAAAATGTCATGAGTTGAGAAGTGTGTCTGTTTTTTCCCATTTTCTTACGATGAGTTAAAAGAGCGCCAAAGAGCTTCAAAGTGTGGCCTACTAGCACCTGGAAGTAGGCCGCTACAAGAACAATAACCAAGCGGGAGATATTTTATTACTTCCATAAATGGAAGAGGGAGTGAGATGAGATCAATTTTTTCAACAAAACTAGCGGGAGTGTGTGCGAGTTTAGTTTACGGTGGTGAGAGGAGATGAGTTTGAATTTAAAATTTTTTTAAGGGTCCCTCCCCCCCACCCCCTGTGTAACCTTTAAAGAAATGAAAATTTTTGAAAATTTCAAAAACGTTAAAAATACATTTAAATTGATTTTAAAAATTAAATTTAATCAAGTTTAAATGCAGTTTGGTCAATTGGGGGACCCTTAAAATCCTTCAGATTCCCATGTTATTTTCAATGGGAAAAATTCCAAATCATGATGTCAAAAACGTTTTCGGTTGTCATGGCAAAACGAAAGCCCATCGCAACTTTTCCCACGCAGGTTTTTCAAGTTACATGGAGGTGTACATTATACCCGAGTTTGAACAAAATCGCCGATTTTAAATCGGTGATTATCACCTCGGGTCGTCTCCTTGTGAGTAGAATACGAAATTTCGAGTAAAAGGATAATTTCAATATTTCAAATTTTGATCCTTATTAATCATGAGAACTGTAGAATTGGACCCCGATATCAGGCTATCTGCAGATATTATCAGATCATTTGATAAGGGTCAAAATGGAAACCAGATAAGTGAGCGGATTCCAGAGGCTTCACAGTTATCGATTTTCTACATTCAGCCATTAAATTAGTTTCAAATTATTAATTTCTATTTATTTTGATTTATTAATAACTAATTAAAGAAAACCACAAGGTTTTTTTCGTACACTATAAAACTTAGTTTTTTTATTTGTTTCCAAAATAATCTTAATTTTTCTTTATAATCAGCTAGGCTAATACCCTTAGGCCTAAGTCATCAAGCGACTTTTAAAGCCATTAATTCAGGTGGCCGGGTTACAACGCGTAGGAGGGTGGTGGCAAGCCCTGCATGCCACGCGAACCAACAGCTCCCTACACTAACTATTACCGTTAACCTCAACAAAATAACAGTTATTACGTGGTTAGTAGTGTCGAAACTATAATAAATAATATAAAAACAATCTATTTAAAGCTATATTTAACGATCGTTAAAGTCGTACTTAAAACACCTATTTTAAATACTTTTCTAAAATGTATTTTTTTAATTTAGTTTGCCAAATTTAAGCTTAGGGTTAATAAAAAAAATTCTGAACAAAATCGTTACATTCACAGGAGTTTTTTTTAAACGTTGAGAATGAGTAAATATTAGGATCGTTTGAAAAAACACGGAATTTAAACATTATTCCAATTCGACAGGGAGGGAATATTCAATTCCAAGGTCAAAATAGGTAATGTATTTCGGAAGAAGAGCGTTTCCTGTTAAAAAAAACAGGGGGGGGGGACCGAGGGGGGAAACAGGGAAGAGAACATCTTGGCTAACTCGGAAAGAGTTGGACGAAAAACGGCTAAAGCCGCTAAACGCTTATTAAAGATACGTTATGCAACACCCCATTTGTTGCAACGGGCAAGCAGCGAAAGGTAGAGAGATGGCCAAATGGCAAATATATAGTCCGGCGCTTAAGTCACCATCTACAGTTAAACATTGAGAAAACAGTTAAATTAACATTGAGAAAGCGTATTTAACAATATGTATTGCAGTGATTTTATTTATTTTAATATTATCCCGGTGTTGGCGTTTTAAAAACCAATTTTTGAAAGACCAAACGCCCCAGATTTTAAATAAATGATTTTTTTAATTATAAAGAAATAAATTATTATTTATAATAATATTTATAATTATTTATAAACAAAAATGCAGAATTAGCAATTTATTATCAAAACATCACAAATATATGAAGTAGAATAGATTAGATAAGCTAGATTAGAAATTTGTTATTTGGGTTTTTGAAAACCACTGATGTAGTAAATGTAAATGTTAATCGATTAGAGTTAAATTTTGGCCCTAACTAGTCCTACCTAAGTCTTCATATTGAAAATTTCATCTGTGGTTAGAAATATAACTTCTAAGTCTAAATACCCGAAAGCCAAAGTAAAGCAAGTAGAGATACGTGACTTTTGAAATAAATTCAAAATGACTAAAGTGCATCTATTTTCCTGTATTCGACAATTTACTAATAGTTATTTCGTTCATAGTTTTATAATAAACCATTTAAATCGTTCATTATCCCGGTTACAATTTACCTTACTTCGCTTCAGTATCGGGTCGCTAGATTAACACATTTTATTTTAAAATTAATTTAATACTAATTTCATTCTTATATTTCCTACTACCTTAATTCAAACAGACAACGACCAGTGGCGTAGTTAGAAATTTTGGTCCTAGCCCGGCAGGATTTTGGTTAAAAAATTTAAACATAAATTACTGTTTAAGGGTTTTTAATGTTTTTAACTTCTTATCGATATAAAATTTCTAATAACAGAAAAAATACTACAAAATATTAATAGTGTTACATTGTTAATCAGTTTAAATTAGTCTAGAAGTTTAGTTTTACTTTCAAATTCGAAAAATGAGGCGAAAATGCCACTTTATTTAAATTTGCAAACAATATATTAGACTAATCATGGAATGAAACCTTTTTTTATTTTTTCGGAAAAATACGGAAAATTTCCGGAAAAAAGGCCTCGGTCATTTTCCGGAAAATTTTCCTACTTTCAACACTAAAAGAAACGGTTTTTTTTTTGATTCACAATAAGTTTGATGAAAAAGGGGAGAGGCAAATAGCTTGTATCGGTTCAATTTAATAAATAAATATATTTTAGTTTCCGCAAACGTTGTTGGTCTTTTTTATATATTCGACGTTGTTCAATGGTATCTTTAGACCAACGGTAGTTCTCATTTTCTTTCATTTACTTATGTCATTTACTTATGGTGGCAGTTTTCTTTATAAGATGCATTTTGTTGAGTCTTTCAGTGTCCGCCTCACAGCCTACCCGCTCTGGCTCTGATTTTGGGGGGTCCCTTCGGCCAGTGGCAAAGCAAGGATTCTAACATATGGGATGCTTGGGCAAAGGGACGCTAGAAGTTCTGGCGCCAGATTTAGCACTTCCCCAAATGTACGTGTGAAGGCGCACCAATATCCTGAACACAGTATTCTTTGGAAATTCCATGACGTAGATGGCATTTTCGGGGCCATTGTGATTTTAAAAGATTTGTAGTCCCTCCAACCAGCGTTGCCAGCCCCTACAAAAATTATCGTACATTTCGATAATATTAACTTTCGATTTTCTCCATACTATAATTTTAATAGGCGATATTATAAAGTCAGATATGCTTGCTCAACTTGTTAAAATGGGATAACGAAATAGTACAGTTAAAGCCTACGGATGAATTCATAGGCTCTTTGGTGGGAAAGCTAATGGAAGCATAGTGGAAGGTGGCCTTTCCCATCAAAACAAGAAGGCCACGTTAATTTATTATATCGCCTATTAGTGCTCGGAATTGTTAATTCATTATCCACAAATGTTCCGATTTTTTTAAAAAACGTTGGTAAAAAGAATATCATTTTAACTTATTTAATTATGTTTTTTTACGCAACCAAGCATTTATTTGAATAAAAATGGCATTTATTTAAATAATTGTTTGTTTTATTTATATAATTGTTTGTTTTATTTAAATAATAGGGTTATTCACTTTCGAAGTTTTATTCAACTATTGGTTATTTAAATAAATATTATTTAAATATCGCCGAGCTTATTTTATTCATGGATAAAAATTAATCGAATGCCGAGCACTAATTTTCAATCGCTTACTATATACAGGGTGTTAACCCAAAAACGATACAAGGCCAATAACTCCCAATGTATCATAGCTAGGAATTTGAAACTTTCAGAACACATAACACGTGCAGGGGCTCACTTGACAACGGAAATTTCCATGATCTTGAACCATGTCTTCAAGGTCATTTAAAATGTATCTCGATAACTATAAAAGATACAAAGTTGGTTTCAATTAGAAAAGTGTCCCCTTCACATTTTAGGGGTAAACGACTTCGATCCTTTCTTATTTGACCAATAACAAGTCGAAAGAATTTAGAAAAAAACCTGAAGGTCGTGATTAAAATATTGTACCAGTGACCCGGTTGTAGGCGAGGGGTAAGACAGTCTCATATAATCGGTACACCGAGTTCGTGCATTTAGCACTGTTAAAGGTACATATTTTCAAGAGTTCGCGAGTTCCATTTAGCACTGTCAAAGGTACGGCAGTCTCCACCGAGTTCGCAGAGTGTCTTACCACTCGGTTGTAGGGCTAATGACTCGAAAAATACTAATTCTAGAATATCAAAACTTGCTAGTCATTCTCATCTAGTAGGGCGTCTTAAGAATTTGCAAACTCTGATGACATTCAACTCGTGGTTCAATGTCATTAAAGGTTTATCTCGAGAAGCAATGGATTTAGAGCAATGGTTAATTTTACTATATTTGTGCGATAATAGCGGCTTAAATGAAACATCTTCAGTTTCCAGTCTGTTATATTACTCCTAGTAGGCCAAGAATGGTAATATTATAATCCTTGGAGTGTTTGGTTTGTACCTTCTTAGACTCGCCAATATAGAGTGTTGTCCTCTGAAATCCTGCGACGTCACCATTGTAATTTGCCTATTGATAAAAAACGGTAACTATCATGGCGGCCACTATTAACGCTACAGCTGTGACGTTACAAGTTTTCAAAATCGTATCAGACGACAACACTCTATACGGCCGACTAATCAAGCGTGTTGTAGGAATGAAATAGCCCGTGAAACTTGGAAGTTGCTCCAAAATAAATATGCGAGTCACGGCCAACTATCATCAAGTGATACCATGGTATAACTAGTAATCAAAGTTGGCCGAAGTTGTGTACTGCTACTGCCCTTTAGGTTAAGTTTTTTTATAGTTGAGTTCCATAAATCCGTAATTGTTACGTTTAAGATTTCAGTCACCGCGCGGACACCTCGCGCGGTAGCGCTTAATAGTTCTTTTTTATAAAATAAGTTCAGCTGTGGATCCGTTTTCTCTCACACTAAAGAGTTTATGAACTCATTCTTAGGCATTGGCTGAACTATTCCAGGGCAACATTTCAACAAGCTGGGCAAGCGTAAAGACATTTTATAAAATCAACTATTAGCCGGGTTGTTCAAAATACTTTCTCCATAACTCAAAATGCATAATACAAAATACTTTCTCCATATCTCATAGACATGGAAAAGCTTTATTACTTGAACAAATTGTTTGGACAATATTTCAGCAAAGCCTAGGTTAAATTAGGTTACAATACGCTTCCTTAGAGCCGACGGCCCTTGGATAAATAATAGTAGTAGTTACTATTATTAATCCAAGGACGGCCTATCGAAACCTAAACTAGCCCGCACGGATAACATTTACATAGGTCGCATTATACAGGGTGTCCACTAAAAACAAAAAATGATAAATAACTGAACAACGTTTTATTTTTAATTTTTAATTTCTATGGAACATTCCTCGTGCAGGGGGACATTTACTAGTGTAAAATTAAATGACCTTGAACCATGTCTTCAAGGTCATTCAAAAACTATCTCGTGAACCGTTGGGTTTACGGATTTGCTTCCAATTAGAATGTTGCTGCTCACCATATTATTAGTTCAAATAACTTTAATTTGACCAATCAGAAGCCGATAAATTGAAGGTCAATTGACCAAACAATACGGAAGTTTATTCGTGTGATTTCTTAAAACTTAGCCTCCTTTAAAATTTCATCGAAATTGGGTTAAAGCGGGATACGTGTCTAAACTAAATTGACTTTAAACGAAACTAAACAATAACTTATTAAATATGCACAATGCTGTAGTAAAATAGAAATATTGGCTTTGTATCAAAATAAACTTGAAATTTACTAAAATCTCTTCTAATTTACTGTTAATTATCAATTTAAATTCATCTAAAAAATTTCAAATGCAAAAAATACTAAATATGGTCTGGTTTTGGATTTTAATTTTTTTTCTTATCGCCAGAGTATAGCTCCAGCGCCATCTAGATGCGGCGGACTAAAAAAACCGTGAGGCTAGAAACGAAACGAGAGAGGGAAGGGAAAGCTTGACATTGACCTTGAAAACAGAAACCGGCGAGCACGTGATCGGCACGGGCTATCGCGTAAGCCCGCCGCGGCTAATAATAGCGCGAATAATCCCAGATTCTCTTTTCACAGGCGTTTCTTCCCACCACAGAGAACCGAAAAAGCCTTCTTTTATTCAGCATGCACCCCGACTGTTTCAAAGGGGAATGCTTTTGAAATACGGATAGCAGTGACGCTGCGAAACAGCGTTGCCAGACTTACGATAATTATTGTACAAGTCGATAATTTCGAGCAAATGTTTTTGGGACGCACGATATTTTCAATGGCGTACTATTCATTTATTTATTTTACAATAAGCTGTAAAATAAAGAGAAAAAATACATAAGTAATTAATATTATATAGTACTCATTTATCGATAATTCAGCTTGCACGTACGATATATATTTTTTAATTAGGCTCAAAACCAGTTAAAACTTTTTAAAATAAGTTTTCAATAGGTGAAACTTAACTTTAAGTTATTATAAAATTTTACTTCAGAACTTTAACGTCAGAATTTCATACAAAATACTGCCAATTTTCGGGCGTAATATATTTTTTTTCTGAAATCGATAATTTTTGGCTCTGGTACGATAATTTGATTTTCAGAACCTGGCAACGCTGCTGCGAAATTAACGAGTTCCCTATCTCGAAAACATCAGTAAACAAAATGAACGCGTGGCGTCTCGCTAATGAAGATTAACTTCCGATTGAGACTCGTCGGTGGAGGCAAGGTGTGTTTTCTTGGGGAAAACCGTTGAAGCGAGGGACTTCTGTTTGGAAAGTGAGGCCCTTTTTCCCAAACTGATTAAGAGTCTCCGAGATTCCACGGTTTGGACGCAAAATCGCGAGGTGGCTTTCCGGGGGCCCCTACCAGATGTCGCCACCATCGGGACGTAAAGGGCGTCAGGTACAGCCGACTTAGCGTCATTAATCGACTTTAATATGCATCAATTTAAGCCCCTTTTCCAATTAGATGCCGAATTAAATAATTCGCCGGTCAAGAGGCACGCGTTAAGGGGTATAAAATTCATCCTTTGTCTTTATGTAATATGTTTTTATTTTAAATAATAACTATAACTTTTAAAAGCGAACAGGACGCGAAATTACAGAAATACGTGACATCCAGAATAAGCCAGTATTATTAATGCTATGACGTCACCGTAAAACCGTTATAACCGTGAGTGCCGAGGCTTAGAACTGGTGCGTGGTAATTTGATGTAAAGTTGCGTATTTCTCTCGCAAGAGGCTTTTATATTTTAGGGTATTATATCATTTCTACCACCTTACTTATCAATAATTATTTCTACTAACTGACTCATTTAAGTAGTAGTATGGCTCTAAAAGTAAGCGCTCTCCAAGTGGAGGTCATTTTCGCCTGACGCCATCTGTATTCAGAAGATAAAACTAAGTCACATTTTCTTTTAGTGCTATTATCGGTAAACAACTAAACACAGTGGCGTAGCCAGTAATTTGGTTCACGGAGAGGAAAAAAAGTAAAAAAATAAAAATTGTACAAATAACCATACGCTTCAGGGGCACGTGCCCCCCCCCCCCCCCCCCGGCTACGCCACTGGGTAAATGACCCTACCTAATAATTATAAACTTTATCCAAAGATAATGTAGAACTCCGTACACTAGATTTGATTTCGGAGAGCTTTCCGATTGACGGTTTTGTAACGAAGCGGCACGTGACCCCCGAAAAATCGCCATCCATCTATAGGTGGTTACCATGGTAACTATAGAGCTACATTAAATTTATTCAGATGAAGTTAGTAAACGCGATTGACCGATTTAAAAATTACGTTTTCGCGTGTGATAGTACCTTTACATTGTGATGTATAGCAGGCGTATTTACCCGCTTTTATACCCTAACATGGCGGCGTATTTTCACGCGCCAAATGAATTTTAAGATTCACCAATTGACTACGCGAAAAGCGGTGATTTCGAATCTAGGGTACGAGGTCTATATTATCCTTGATTTAACCCTCGAACAAGACGCGATCGCCATCTATCGGCTCATGGAGTAAATAAAAATTAAAAACACAAGTTGCCAAGGCTTAGTTTAAATTCCGTCGATGGCACTGTTTTTAAAAGAGGAAAAAGGCAATAAATAATGGCAACGGGGTCTATCCTTCCCCTCCGAAAGTGCGACCATAAAAAGCGAAAGGGTTGTGGGGAAAGTTGCAGCTTCACGCTTCTCCGCGATGTAAACGAGCCCGCTAGGCGTAATTTATGATATTTTCTCAAAATGTAGAAAGGGGAATCCCTTACGCCTTTTGAATTTCCAGCGTTCTATAGCGTAGGAGGAATAATACGAAACGTAGTAACTAGGGCCACAGCTGGTCTAAAGATATTATATTGTTCTAACTATCGGTAAATGGGCTTCATTATCTCATCCCAAATCCGAGAACGCGTCGCGGTTGGGCGTCTGACAGTTAGCTGAAACGCGCGCGGAGACACGGCAGAAATTTTCGCGTCTTAGTTAGGCCTAATAATTTATAATCACAAAATGTTTCCGCGCGGTTTGACGATAACTCATTTTTCGGTTACAAATTACTCGGGAAATGAAACAAATTGACGGATTGTTTCTAGTTAAAATTGGTTGCTCGATACGTAGAATTTGGGGCCCGTTTGCGCCGTTAGAAATATAATTGGGGAGTTCGCCTGAGATATTCGGCATGTAACGAAACTAACGAAACCACATACGGGAAGAAGACCGCGCTTCCATGAATTATAGTTATTAGAGAGTTTTGAACGCGGAGAAGAAAGGGGCAAATGGCTGCCTCCCCAACTGCCGCCATCTACCCAGAAAAGAAGTCGTAAAATATGAAGAAGGCATTCGCAGTTCAACGACAAGCCATCACGCAGCTGCTGAAATCCCAGACAAAATGAACAGCAGCTTGTCCGTTTCGAAAAAAAAAGGGTAAAACAAGATGGGCGAGCTATTTGATCAGTGACTAATTGGTAATAAGCTAGTTTCTATATTATTTGACACATGCGCAGATAGACGAGCTTTTTCAAACATTTTTTTTCGCGTGTTTTATCACTTATTATACTACTGACTGAGCTTATCAGCTAGTAACCTAAAACTGCAACTACACTTTGATCTTGGGAAACATGTGGAAATACTACATTTTGATATTTGGCAACTTTATTGAAATACTACACTTTGATCTTAGGCAACATTTTGAAATACCACACTTGGTTAAGCAAAATATTGAAAACTATTCTTTGATTTTATTAAAAATGTTGAAATACTATATTTTGGTATTTCGCAACTTTATTGAAATACTACACTTTGATCTTAGGCAACATTTTTAAATTCTACACTTGATATTAAGCAAAATGTTGAAAACTATTCTTTTTGGTTTGCTACATTTTGAATAAAATCAATTTGATATTGGGCAAAATGTAGCAAACTACAATTTGATATTAGGCAAAATTTTAAAACCTACACGTTGATCTTAGAAAAATGTTGAAAACTACACTTTGATCTTAGAAAAATGTTGAAAACTACACGTTGATCTTAGAAACATTTTGAAAACTACACTTTGATCTTAGAAAAATGTTGAAAACTACACGTTGATCTTAGAAAAATGTTGAAAACTAGACTTTGATCTTATGCAAAATGTTGAAACTACACTTCTATCGTAAGCGAAATGATTAAATATTACTCTTTGACCTTATGCAAAATGTAGAAAACTACAATTTGATTTTAGTCAAAATGTAGCACAATACAATTTGATGTTAGTCAAAATGTAGCAAACTAAAATTTGATGTTAGTCAAAATGTAGCAAACTACAGTTTAATATTAAGCAAAATGTGGAAAACTACACGTTGATTTTAGAAAAATGTTTAAAACTACACGTTGATCTTAGAAAAATGTTGAAAACTAGACTTTGATCTTATGCAAAATGTTGAAACTACACTTTTGTCGTAAGCGAAATGATTAAATATTACTCTTTGACCTTATGCAAAATGTAGAAAACTACAATTTGATGTTAGTCAAAATGTAGCAAACTGCAGTTTGATATTAGGCAAAATGTTGAAAACTACACTTTTATTGTAAGCAAAATGATCAAATATTACTCTTTGACCTTATTCAAACGTTGAAAACTACACATTGATCTTAAGCAAAATGATAAAATATTACTCTTTCATCTTAGGCCTAATGATAAAATAATACTCTTTGATCTTAGGCAAAATGATAAAATATTACTCTTTCATCTTAGGCCTAATGATAAAATATTACCCTTTGATCTTAGGCAAAATGATAAAATATTACTCTTTCATCTTAGGCCTAATGATAAAATATTACTCTTTGATCTTAGGCAAAATGATAAAATATTACTCTTTCATCTTAGGCCTAATGATAAAATATTACTCTTTGATCTTAGGCAAAATGATAAAATATTACTCTTTCATCTTAGGCCTAATGATAAAATATTACTCTTTGATCTTAGGCAAAATGATAAAATATTACTCTTTGATCTTAGGCAAAATGATAAAATATTACTCTTTCATCTTAGGCCTAATGATAAAATATTACTCTTTGATCTTAGGCAAAATGATAAAATATTACTCTTTCATCTTAGGCCTAATGATAAAATATTACTCTTTGATCTTAGGCAAAATGATAAAATATTACTCTTTCATCTTAGGCCTAATGATAAAATATTACTCTTTGATCTTCGGCAAATACAACAATTTGATCATTATTTTAGACAAAATGTTAGGACATTAATCCTTAAGATTAGATAAAACTTGAATTTTAGATGAAATGTTCATCAGTAGCTCGTTGATTATCGACAAAATGTTAAGATACTACACTTTAATCACAGTCAAACATTCGCAACTAAAAAAAAGTTGAAAATCATGAAAAAAACAGCACAATTAATTTTAAAAGACGGCAATAACCTACACAATTTTATGAAGTTCAGAATTTAGGACTACACGTAGTAGGTCAAATAAAAACCAACCTCATTAATTAAATAAATAATTCGCTTCAAAGTTCACAGAAGATGAAATAAAGTCCGGCAAAGATTCAAACAGAACATATTAAACAATCCAACAGTCCTTCATAAAAGGCGCTTAAATAAACCCCTCTCTAACTGTTTTACCCACCTGTTGAAAATTATCAGCTTTGGCAGTATGAAGATAACCGATAGACAAACCAGTTAAATGTCCAGTCGCAGCAGCACAAACTCTATAATCGGCTATGAATTATATTTTATTTAATACTGCTAGTTTGCCATTCTACATTCGTTAGAAATTTCCAATTTGACTAGTGATACAGGGTGTCCACTAAAAATGAACCAGGGCGAATATCTCAAAATCTGTTTTAGGTACGTTTTGGAAATTTTCAAGTCGTATACAAGATGTAGGTGGAAACCTACTGCGAAAATGTCGATGACCTTGAACCATGTCTTCAAGGTCATCCAAAAACTAACTCGAGAACCGGAAGTGTTACAAAGTTGGTTCCAAATCAAACGATATTTTACGTGGAATATTTATTCTGACCCTCAGATTTTAATATTTAATTGCTAATCTTTGTTTTTTTTAATAATTCCTATAAAAATTAAGAAATAAGTGCAAAATTACACAATACAGTAGAGATGTGCAAAATATTTGGTGAAGCCAAATAATTCGATCGAATACCAAATCGAATATTCGATTCGTCAAATCGCATAGCGCTTGGAAAAGTTTGCGAATATTCGTTTAACTGATCCAATAGTCGAATATTCGAGGGAGGGAAAAAGTATTTGGTATTTTCAAATAGTTTACAAACTGGTCGAATAACCCCGGTCTTTTTCTAATTGGTTGAGTTTCAAGGCCATCAAAGGAGAATGCAATGCAAATTGCGAACTAGTCCTTATTTCTGACACCTCGAAAGACAAGCTCTTTAATTGTTTATTCTAGAGCCTATTGGCATGCAGGGCTTGCCACCACCTTCCTACGCATTGAGACCCGTCCACCTGAATTAAAGGCTTTAAAAGTCGCTTGATGAGTTAGGCCTAAGGTGGTGCCTTGGGAATTAGCCTAGCTGATTATTTATTTATTTATTTATTGGAGTGCACTGTTTTCTGAATTGGAATTTTCTAGAATAACAAAGTAAAACTAAAACCAATTAGTCTAAAACAAAACCGGAAGAAAGGTTAGACTAATTTTGTGGTTAAAAAGTGTATTTTGTGTAACATTTTGAACTTATTTGAATGGTCACAATTTTCTTCTTTGGAAAAGTCTAGTACTGTTTTTTGCTAAAATAAAATAAAATCAAAATGTATTATTCTTTGGTTTGAGTATTTTCTTATTTTGCTGTTTGTAAGTAAAACCTTCCGTGATTTCAATTACTTTTCTTTAATTGTTTTGGACAAATATTCAAATACTCCCGTGATTTCAAATATGTTTTGGAGAAATATTCAAATACTCCCGTGATTTCAAATATGTTTTGGACAAATATTCAAATACTCCCGTGAATTCAAATATTTTTTGGACAAATATTCAAATACTCCCGTGATTTCAAATATTTTTTGGACAAATATTCAAATACTCCCGTGATTTCAAATATGTTTTGGACAAATATTCAAATACTCCCGTGATTTCAAATATTTTTTTTATTTTTTTGGACAAATATTCAAATACTCCCGTGATTTCCAATAATTTTTAATTTTTTTGCACAAATATACAAACTATTTGGCTATTTGAAAACCAGATACGTTGAATTATTTGATATTCGAAATACTATTTGGTATTTGATCAGTTAATTGGCTTAGAGTTTTTGCCTAAAAATATTCGACCAAATTATTTGACTTTTTAAATATTCGATTTGGTATTTGACGTGCCTCGAAAAAAATATTTGATATTCTATTCGATTCCCAAAAAATAGTATTTGCACACCTCTACAATACAGTTTATTATGATTACCGATATGATGGCATTTTGTTGCCGTAACTAGGTGCGAATTAAATATAACGCCTACTACCAAACTGCCATGATACAATGTTGCCCGTAGTGTTTGATTTAAAATGGCGACTGCTATATGTATGCGCAATTTCGACGTCTTATATAAGGCATAAGTTATCGACGTACTTCAAGAATCGTAGCACTTACGGCTATATGTCCGAGAAGTCGGAACCAAATTAAAGTTGTCCTTTAGCGCCCCCTCGTATCAAGCGCGAGCGGCAATTGCTCCCTCCGTTGTCAAGATGGCGAAATTTACGAGGATATAAAAGCGAACGACCCGAAAACGTAACATGACATGGCAGAGTGTATTTAGAGGGAATCAAGCAACTATCGTCACCCTGAGAAAACGGAGGACGCGTTTTAGTTTTGGCGCCCAAGGCAGCTCGAGAGATAACACCGAAGCCAAAGATTAATATGGAGGGGAGAATACGCAATGTTTTCCTTCCATTCAAACACTGTTGCTACGCCCATAATCTATCAAAATGTTAATTTTACAAGTGCGGTGTCTCCAAGCGGTAGAAACGGAAATAGTTTTAGATATCCACCTTTGCGTTTACCATTCAAGAACGTGGCTGCATTTTAAAGGTTGGCAGCGAGCTTTGTTTAACAGTTTATGCGAATGGATTTGAAATCTGTCCGTCTAAGGGGGACTATATTACCGTCTAAGGCCAGGCGCCCACTGCTCTTCGTAACGTCTCCGTCCTAGCTTTCACAAGCCTTTGCTTCGTAACGGAGACAATGCCTTGTGGAAGGCAGGACGGATACGAAACGGAGAGCCAGTGGGCGCCTAGCCTTAGGGGACTATATTATTAAACGAGGAATTCCTAAAAGAAAAAAATGTCTGCTTCAACTTATTTTTAAGGTAACTAGCGATATTTAGAACAAGATTCTGTTAAGCAGGATTCGTACAAAACTTCCGGAATTAAATTCCCTGACCAAATTGCCAAATTTTCCCTGACCATTTTGTAGAATTAATGAATGGTTTGAGGAAAATCCTGAAAAATATTTATTATGCATTTTTAATAAATCTTTTAAAAATTTGTTAGCCTGATTTTTTACGGGGTCACTTACAAATTCCCTGACCTTTTGGAATCATTTACAAATTCCCTGACCTTTAGGTATCATTTACAAATTCCCTGGCTTTTGAAATCATTTTCATATTCGCTGACCTTTTTAAATCACTTACAAATTCCCTGACCTTTTTAAATCACTTACAAATTCCCTGACCTTTTGGAATCATTTTCAAATTCCCTGACCTTTTGAAATCACTTTCAAATTCCCTGACCTTTTGAAATCACTTTCAAATTCCCCGACCTTTGGAAATCTTTTTCAAATTACCTGACCTTTTGAAATCACTTTCAAATTCCCTGACCTTTGGAAATCACTTTCAAATTCCCTGACCTTTAGGAATCCTTTTCAAAATCTCTCACTTTTCCAGGTTTTCCAGGTCGTGTACGAACCCTGTTAAGTCTGGTGACATAAATGTGAAATTAGTTTACTCTCCATAAACATATAACTTTATACTTCCTTTAGCTTCAACGGCGAAATTTAGTTAAAATTTCCCCAACAGATGACAATGGTGCACTAGAAGAGGATTTCAAACACAAAAATCAGAGAAGATATTCATAAAGTGTTTTAATTTTACTGTGCCATTGTTTGATCAGTAAATAATAAATAAAAATTACTACAATAACCTAAGAATATGAAGATTCCTGAGTTGCCTCTTCAACTTGTTGGTCTTTCTTAGTTCGCGATTATATTACGATCTAATTTTTCTGACCAATGGTGGCACTAATTGGTTTTGAACATTGGTCTTTTTATTTTGTAGCCCCGGGAGAGGCAGGGGGAGGCGGAAATAAATTTTGGAGGACTTTCGAGGCGCCGCCGCTTCCAGCATTGGAACGAAAACGGTGACGGTAGAGGGGCGAATCGGGGGATAGTCTTCGAGCTTAGGAAATATAGCGCCATCTACCGTCAACTAAATATGTGAAGAAATAGCAGATGACTTTATAATATCTCTGTTTTTCAGTTTAAACTTTTAACTGCAGAGAGAAGTTTGAACGAGCAGACAGCTTTCATATATTCCATTTAAAACTCGATCGGTAGACGGCGATACTTGTGACCAAAATTTAAACTACGCACGAAGCTTATAGTCCAGCTAATGGAAAACGGCGACAGTAACTACAAAGGAGTCAGGACTGATGCATTCTTGTAGACATATAACTCCCCCTTCGACCTTTGAGGGGGGGAGGATAATTCGACCTTGGGTGGCCACCGTGTAGTTTGCCCCCCTCTCATCTGTTTTTATTTATGATGGAGAGCGTGGACCGTAACAACAATTAAGGAACGATGCCTACTTGTGGAAATAGAACTTCCCCTTCGACCTTTGAGGGGGGAGGCTAATTCGACCTTGGGTTTTTATTTAGAACCCAGTTTCTTTACCGAGAAGTTGCTCCCTCTTTTATCTGATTTTATTTATACGCCTGCTTCTTTATTGAGAAAGGTTAGTCTTTTCTTCTCGGGGATACAATAGTTAGAACTGTTTGTTACTAGGTATTTCAAATCGTTTGGCTTCGACTATGTGTTTAAAGTTTTAACTATAAGAACTGTGTGTTTAAAGTTAAGGATTTCCTTATTGTTGTGTTACTCTATAGGGAGTTAACAGATCTTCGTCACACGACGTCATCCATGTTTTTTCCAATTGAAAAACAATTCTACCCAACATGGCGGCCACAGCCACAGCTACGGAGTGTTAGTTCCCTGATTTTAAGTTTTTGAAGAGCTTTGCGAAGGAAACAATTTTGCTATCGCGGCTAGATTCAGAAATCGAGAAGTTTTTATTGCTTTTAATAGAGTGTATAGTATAGAGAGGCGTCTCTTTACAAAAACGCGTCGCACGGTTTTCACGTTACGTTAGTGTCATTTTCGACTGCCTCTCACCTGAATTAGACAACACTATGCAAATACTTGTACAAGTATTCCTGGTTTAATTAAATGTTATTCTTTTTTTGGAAAGTGCAATATTTTAATATTTTTTAATGGGTTTTTGTAAAGTGCCATTTTTTTATCGGTTTTTGTAAAGTACAATTTTTATTTTCTTATAATAAAACTTTCTTTCACATCTACCGTGATCTCCCAACCCTTGAATTTATATTCTTAAGTAAAAAGATACCCCGCCCATGGTCAAGTCATCAAGGGCTCATAAAAAAGTACCCCGTTTTCTTTCGAAGGTTTTTGTGTGGGATTTTGGGGGAATATTTTTAGATTTAAACTGGATGGTGCAATAACTCCAGGGGGTAGGTCCGATGGGCCGAAGACCAACCGATCGAAGAAAAGCACCAACCAGTCGAAAGTTAAAATACGTTTTTTATACGTGTAATGGGGAAAACGTTTCAACGGATCGAAAAGGAGTAAATCGTAAAAAATACTATAGTGTTTAAGTTTGATGGTTTCGATGTCAGTAGACACAAAAATGACGCCTTTTCCAAATTAACGCTTTTTAATTTTAGTGCCGGCCACCAAAATGACACCTTTTCCAAAATATTGCTATTTTAGTGCCTGCCACCAAAATGACACTTTTTCCAAAATATTGCTATTTTAGCGCCTGCCACTAAAATGACACCTTTTCCAAATTATTGCTATTTTAGCGCCTGCCACTAAAATGACACCTTTTACAAAATATTGCTATTTTAGTGCCTGCCACCAAAATGACACCTTTTCCAAATTATTGCTATTTTAGCGCCTGCCACTAAAATGACACCTTTTCCAAAATATTGCTATTTTAGTGCCAGCCACCAAAATGACACCTTTTCCAAAATATTGCTATTTTGTTGCCAGCCACCAAAATGACACCTTTTCCAAAATATTGCTATTTTAGTGACTGCCACCAAAATGACACCTTTTCCAAAATATTGCTATTTTAGTGCCAGCCACCAAAATGACACCTTTTCCAAAATATTGCTATTTTAGCGCCTGCCACTAAAATGACACCTTTTCCAAATTATTGCTATTTTAGCGCCTGCCACTAAAATGACACCTTTTCCAAAATATTGCTATTTTAGTGCCAGCCACCAAAATGACACCTTTTCCAAAATATTGCTATTTTAGTGCCTGCCACCAAAATGACACCTTTTCCAAAATATTGCTATTTTAGTGCCAGCCACCAAAATGACACCTTTTCCAAAATATTGCTATTTTAGCGCCTGCCACTAAAATGACACCTTTTCCAAAATATTGCTATTTTAGTGCCTGCCACCAAAATGACACTTTACGTTCTTGTGTTATTAGTATTAATTTTGGACAGTTATTTATACTGCTTGTGAATAGTGCCTACCTGGTTTCAATTTTAGAAATGTTTATTTACGTTTTGAATTAAGACTGACGGATTAATTCCTGATCATAATAATTCTTTAACAGATTCCTTTGTTCTGTTATAACCTTAAGTAAATTAACCTAAAATTAGCGATATCATACGAAATCATGGTGCTATTATGGTTCCTTTGTGGGGTCAGGTTAGGTCAGGTCAGGTTAGGTCAGGTCAGGTTAGGCGCCACCTTTTCCGAAATACACCAGAAATACATGAATGTATTTCTGGTAAAATCCTACCCTATACTTACACTACGGTAACCTTTTTTAATCGAAGCCGATGTTGCAGCTTTGACTTTACGTTTCATCACGGTTTCCATTCTTATTAAAGCACCGTATTCTGGTTCATGGTTATGGGCGCACGTCTCTGTCAAGCACGTAGATATAGAAATTCTAAGGGGGGGGACGGGTTACAACACAACCAAATGAAATCGCGAGCGCAGCGGGCGCGAAATTTTTCGTTAGCAATAACGCATATTTAAAGTACTGGCTAGACTCGGGACGAGTGACAATGACATTTCCGCACGTGTATCAAACGAAGTTTTTTAATACATTCGCGAGAAAATGATAATAAAACAAAGAACAAAATTGATATTGTTTTGCAAAATTTAATTTCGCAAGAAAGGAATCGAGTCCTAAGGGGGGGGGGGGTTGAAGCCCCTACCCCCCCTTATATACGTCCTTGATCTCTGTTACCATATTTCCCCGTTTTATAGCGCGACCTTTGCATCTTTTTTGTTTGTACTTACGACAACGATAATACTTACAAGTTGTTAGTACTATTTTCCATTTTATCTATTCCATACAAATAATTATTACGCTCTAAAAGCTTCCCACCGTTAGAAGATATGAACCGATAATCGCGACGCAAATCCATCCTACAGATTAGGGATGCACCGATATGGGTACAGCCGATATATCGGCTAATCGTGGCCGATAATATCGGCCTAGGATAGCCGATATATCGGCCGATATTAACAAAGTTACCTATCACAATATTATGCTTTTTTGTTTACTCTCGTAACCAACTGTTAAAAAATGATATGATCTAAGGCTTTTGGAGTCTAAAAACCACTTATGATTCCTGACCGTTTTGGACGCGAATAATTATTTCCTACAACAGCGATCAAAAAGAAACACTAGAAAATGTTTTTCTAATACCAGAAATATCGGCTAATATCGGCCTCGCTTAAGCCGATATTGGCCGATACCGATATTTGAAAAATTAGCCGATATATCGGTGCATCCCTACTACAGATAACGATAATGAAAAAGGAATTTTCAACTTTCGATCGGTTGGTGCGTTTTTTCGAGTCGATGGGCTTCGATCTGATGGACCCCCTTCGATCGGATTATCTTCGGCCCATCGGACCCAGACCAACATTACTCCAGGGCCCCCGCTCAAATCTTCAAATTTTTTATATGAAAAATTTGATTATATTTTTAAAAATATAGGACTTAAAGGATTATTTTTTAAACTACTAACGTTCAAGAAAATAAATGATAATCGTAGAATTTGTCATAGATCTAGAGTAAAATTATCTCAAAAAGTGTCAAGATAAAATTGAATAGTTCTTTTTATAAAAGAAACGTGGCCTTCTTGTTTCAATGTTGCTCTTACGTCACAAACTCTTAATTTTAAAAGTCTACGAGCGCGCGCTACAATCGCGAGGAATGTAGGTTTTTCTAGCGAACATGTTTTGTGATGTAAGAGCAACATATTATTTTTATTAGTTTTTATTAATTTTATTTTATAGAAACATCTATTCCCTGAATTTTTACAAATTCTTCAAATTCCCTGACTTTTTAAACCCATTTTTAAATTCCCTGACTTTTTAAACCCATTTTTAAATTCCCTGACTTTTTAAAACCCATTTTTAAATTCCCTGACTTTTTAAACCCATTTTTAAATTCCCTGACTTTTTAAAACCCATTTTTAAATTCCCTGACTTTTTAAACCCATTTTTAAATTCCCTGAATTTTTAAACCCATTTTTAAATTCCCTGACTTTTTAAACCCATTTTTAAATTCCCTGACTTTTTAAAACCCATTTTTAAATTCCCTTACTTTTTAAACCCATTTTTAAATTCCCTGACGAGGTGCCTTGGGTATTAGCCTAGCTGATTATTATTACCCTGTTGTACCAATATCAGGGCTCCCAGAGATTTTTTGTTAAATATTATAGGAATTATAGGAAATTTCATAGAAAATATAGGAAATTATAGGAACATTTTTAGCTAAAAATAGGATATAGCAACATTTTAGCTAAAAATAGGAATTCATAGGAACAATTTTGAAAAAATAGGAAATTATAGGAGCATATTGAAATCACAGAAATTTATAGGAACTCTTGGAGCCCAACTGTTGATGTTTTCTGGAGTACCGGACCTATGCCAGAGCTAAGCTTCATTTAGAAGGCAAATTTTTCCCAAACGTTAAATCTGTTTTCTAATACATTATTTTTAAAATTATAATAATTATAGAAAAACTAGAAAATTTCGAAAAAATAGGAAATTATAGGAACATTTTTAGCTAAAAATGGTAAATAGCAACATTTTAGCTAAAAATAGGAATTCATAGCAACATTTTAGCAAAAAATAGGAATTCATAGCAACATTTTAGCTAAAAATAGGAATTTATAGGAACAATTTTGAAAAAATAGGAAATTATAGGAGCATATTGAAATTACAGGAATTTATAGGAATTATAGGAACCCTGGGCAGTGGCGTAGTGAGGTTAATTGGCGCCCACAGCCAAACTCCAAAATTTGCACCCCCCCCCGCCCCAAATAAAGGCGGCCCCAATTTCCGCCATAAAATTCCTCGTTTTTAAACGAAACCTAATCATTATTAATAACAAAATAAATATTAATATATTACAATTTAATTGATATATAAAAAATTTCCAGTTTCCAATATCCACTTTAATACTTTATCCGCCTTTTTGGCGCCCCCCTGACCGTCGGCGCCCGGGGCGTATGCCCCCCCTCGCTACGCCTCTGACTCTGGGAGCCCTGCGATATGGTTGGGTCATTGCCACTTTTTTGTATTCGATCATGCAATGAAATAATATTCTCGCCTTCTTGGCGAACTCGTTCATTTTGAACCTGACGGTTAATACGGCTGATCTTGCGGGACTACTTGTTGGCACTTTGGAAATCCACGGGAGCTTCTCTCTTACGTGTAAGCCTACGAGTGATTTGAGCGCGAGCCACTAGCGCTAAGCCATAAAATTGAGGGAGAAACGAATATATTTCACGAAAAGATTTTGGGCGGGAAACAATCTAATTGGCTGGCCACGTTCCGGAAACTGCATTTTTGTTGCTATGAGGGAAAGAGAAGCCTAGTTCCGGATGGCGAGGATGAAGGGAAAGCCGAGTTACTAGGGGCAGGAATTTACGTTCATTCTTAGGTTACCATGCGCTCGGACAACGCCGATAAAAGGCGGGAAAAATCTCCACCAATAGGAAGAGAGCGTTAGCTTTCGAAAACCTTTACAAAGTAAGGGATTAAGTTGGAGGGAAACGAAAATTAAAATACACACCCAACCGGGCTTTTAATTTAGATAATTACATTATAAGTGGTTTTGTACAACAATTATTAAAATACACTTTAATACAAAAGTATTAAAATACAACAAAATCGCCTATTGCATCAGAGTTTTGTCAAGAAGTATCAAAATTTCTAGATGTAACCTAAAAGCGCAAAAGAAAATGAAATCCAATGGTTTTGTGCAAAATATATTGAAGTTGTGCGAAAGATTAAAGGTAATATGCACCTTGCTTAGTTGTTCCAGTAATTGGACTTTATTATTTAACCTCATATTTTCCATAGTTAAACCATGAGTTTGCTCCTCAAACTGTAAAATTAATTAAAGTGCTTTCAGTTGGCGAGTATATTATGCTAAACTTCCCACATTATAGAGTAATAGCACTGTGACGTCCTAGTACGTCACCCACGCTCTTTCTTATAGATAAAAAATTTGCGACCAGGCCATGGCGAAAGCTACAGAGTGCTACTACTCTATAAACCGACAAATGAATGAATGCATATATTTTATTTATTAAAAAAAATCACTTTTAAAAAAGGCAGGAAAACATTTAAATGGTTTCACGAAGAATCACAATACAATTTTTTACAAGGAACGCCATTATAGGCTAATTTTTAAATACCCAAAGTCTTACTAGATGGCGGCAAGTCTGAAACGTATATATTTTATCTATCTAAAAATACTTTTCACATGTTCCTTTTAATTTCGCTTAAAATAAGGTTAATAAATAAATAAATATTATTCCCCCCTGTACGAGAAAGTTTCAGAATTGCGCCATCTAGTATAATTGAAAGCATCTAAATTGAAAATATATCATACAATCAAAAGTTACATAACTAACAAAAGTGTGTCAATCGAACCTTTTTTTAAATGAATATTACCATAAGTCTATAATATTTTTCCATAAGTTTGTCACTTTGGGGAATATTTTACTGAGAGCTAGTAACGGAGTGACGTCACTCACAAGAAGAAAATCTCCCCCTAGCGAGGCGCTGTCAAAGGGTACGTGTGACGTGGAAGCAGGCGGACGCAAAACGGTGACGAAGCCCGTAATGCAGTCTGTCTTGTTCTTGTGCCCTCAGTAAAACTTGCATGTGAAAAATAGGAAGTGTCACACTTATGTAACAATATTATACTTATGATACTACGAATGAAGTGAAAATGGGGAGTGGAGAGGGAGGGATATACATTTTGGAGGGAACGAAATTAAAAAGTAGAAATAATGCCACCTGGTGAGGGCTTCGATAAATAATGAAACACTAGAAGAGGCTAGCAAGCGTTTCGATTTTTAGCAACTCGACGGAAAACGCTACTGCCATCTATCTACGTTTTAATAAAAAACACGAAAGTACGAACTAGAAAAATAGTGCATCGTCCATAATAGCCTAGTCTTCTATGTGGTCTATCTCGATAGCGGCATTCAGTAAATCTTTAGCATTAGAAAGTATACGAACTTGCACACTTTTGGTAATTATGAAAATTTTTATATAAAATAGTTAAAAGATTTTAACCAATGATGACAGGGTTGCCACAATATTCTCAGATTCAAATTCCCTGACTATACCGTTTTCTCTGACCATTTTAAGTTATTTTCCCTGACTTTTGAGGGCCAAAATTAGAGTTTTTAACTTTTACATTTATCAGAAGTTAATAAATTTTATCAACTTATTTTTCACTACAAAAGTAATTTCAACGTCAAAAAAAACCTTTCAAGGATATAAATAATAATAACAGAATTTGCCATAGATCTAGAGTAAAATTACCTTAAAAGTGTTAAGATAAAACTGAATTCCTTGACATTTCCCCGACTTTTTACAGATTCTTAAAATTCCCTGACTTTTTAGGCTCATTTTTAAATTCCCTGATTTCCCTGACGTGTGGCAACCCTGGATGATTATGATTTTAATAGCTTGATTAAATTTGGATGCTCTTCCACAAGCTGTGTAGGTTGACGCAGTTTCAGTAGTTGCTGATAACTCAGTTGCAGGTTAAGAATACTACTACCTAGGAGCAACAAACACAAGGAGAACGCAGCTAGCATTTAAACACGCTAACGAAGGGTTGTGTACGAATTTCATTCGACGAGCCTTTACGCTGAACGTTTTACGGGCGGGGGGAAGACAATTTCCGAATTTTCCCCTTCCGACGGCAGCAGACGCTAATGCGTCTAGCCAATGAAAATTGTATTTGTACGACTTTTGACGGGTTGCGTTCTTAGTGTTGTCGTCTGAAACCCTGTGACGTCACCATTGTAATTTGCTTATTGATAAAAAACGGTGTAACTGTCATGGCGGTGGGAATTTAGAATTGCCCCTATTTTTTGTTGTGTTATATTAATCCATTTAAGAAATGTCTATTGCGTAAATTTCGCAGTTACCATTAATATTTCATGTAAATAGTTATTTTTAAGCTTCATTTTAGCATATTTTTAGTAATATGCTCCTGGACAATCATCAAAGCGCACGTTTATGTACTTCAACGTGGTAATCTCTGAATTACCCGTTCTATAATTACCCTGGACTTAACTTTTATAGATATGCTTAACTTTTAGTATTTATCACTTTGAAATATTCCAAAATTATTATATATAAATTCGAAATTCCCGCCGCCGATTTAGCGGAAATAGTTGATTTGATAAAATGTCTTTACGCTTGCCCACCTTGTTGAAATGTTGCCCTGGAATAGTTCAGCCAATGCCTAAGAATGAGTTCATAAGCTCTTTAGTGGGAGAGAAAACGGATCCACAGCTGAAGCGGGGAGACAACATTTCAACAAGATGGCCAAGGTTATTTTATAAAAATAACTATTCGTGCTAGTTGTAACTAGTCTAGTTTTTCCCAATGAGGTAGAATAGATATCCAAACAAATCTGGGATTCGCGGAATACGTTATATTTGAGTCGGAGAATTAGGCTTAAGTTTTATCCAATCGTGTTGGCGCTATCTGTTTCTATAAGCAGACACTTTTGCAAAATATGTTAAGGTTTAGTTTTTCTATAACACGATAGATGGCGCCCACACGATTTGATTGAGTTCATTTACTAGGCCTAACTCTCCAACTCAAGAAATACTGTCCCGCGAAACGGTAGGTCATGGAAGGCGGATTTGGATCTCTATTTATTCTACCTCATCAGTTTTTCAACGCCAGGAGACTGGGGGAAGGAAATACGTCACCAACATACGTTTCAATCATGTCAGAACTTCAGAGGACTGATGAGATGGAAGGCCGATTTGATTGGTTGTTAAGGGGAGGAATACCCAAAGCACTCTCCAGGATAGTATTGCAAATGGAAGGAGGATGGTGGCAAACTCTTCATGTCACATGATCCAACAGCTCCCTACACTTACCTCGTTTTTAATTTATAGAGAGGGGCAAACCGAAGAACTCAGGAAAAACCCTTACCACCAGTGGCCCGTGGGGATGTAACTTTCAAACTCAACACAATAGAGAAGTTTCAGTTCGTAGCTTTGGCTATGGCTGCCATTTTATGCGGGATTTTTTCTCTATGGGAAAAAGCATAGGTGACGTTGTGTTACGTGATACTGAAATCACTGTATCGGAGTTGTTTCACCCAGCAAGTGTCGGCTCCATCCAAGGCTTGGGCGAAATTTTGACTCCAACTACAATCATTGTGGATATTCAGTGCCCAAAATTTTATGTAGAGATAGACAATATTTTATATGATAAATATAATTTACGTTGTCTAATAATTCTTTTCTACAACGGTTTTCTACTCCCTCTGAAATTTGGAATATTCTCTATTTTAGTATGCATTACCACCAATAGATGGCAGATGTAGTCCAGTCAAGTCGGTTTTCTCTTAAAGGGAGTATGAGCTTCTATATTTATGGTGAATCATGGAATTACATATTTCTACCACCAGGTTTAAAGGGAATATAAACTCAACGCATTCTTTATGGAAGACCTTTAATCATTTGAGTAAGAGTTCACTAACTAGCGCCAGAAATATATGGAGTGGCCAATATTGGAAGTGTTGGTGTTTAATGTGTACCAAATACCTATTCCCTTTAACAGAAGGTTGGGGTGATTGTCTGCATGTTTTAGCAGATGACTTTACGATTTAGTTCTTACTCCCTTTAAGAGTTGCTGGAAGGTGCTTCAGTAAAATGCAGCAATGAGACCACTAAAATCTTGACGATGGGAAATTAAACCACTCAAAAAGAGGAAATTATTTCCTCCCCTGTGTGATGTGTGGTTCAATGTATTTAACAATGACCGAACTGAATAAAACTGCTCAACACACAAAGGAAAATCCAAAACGTAAAAATGAGCAACACATAAGAACAAAGGAAATTGTCTACCTGTGCTAGTCGATTTTCACTTTCCTCCAAATCTCTTTTTAATCGTTTCCTATCTTCCTTCAGTGGAATTAATTCGGAAGACATTTTGGTCAACTCTTGTTCAAACTTTTCAGTTAATTTTTTGGCTTCTTCTTTCCATCTTCCAAAATTGTAAATAAGTTTTTGAAATATTTTACACAAGAGAAAATTATTTAGGAGGGATTTGAAGCCTACTTTTGCACCATTTTCTGTTGAGCATCAACTAGTCCTTTGAGCTCAAAAATGGTGTCATTGTGTGTTTGACATCGATCTTCAATGTGGCGTTTGTGCTCCTCTTGTTGTTCACGCAAAGTTCTCTCAAAATATGTAATCTAGGGAAGGATATACTTAATTTAGTACTTAGATTCATCGTAAATTCAAAAGTTACAAACTTACATCCTTTTTCAGTTTATTTCTAAATGCAGAGTTCTCTTCATCTTGAGACAAACAGCGATTCTTTAATTTAGTTACTTTGTTTAATAGCTCAAGCCTTTCGTTAGCACTGGACTTGAAACTTTGTTGTACTAAGTTGAGCTGCTCTTGAAGTTGTTGTATTTCAGTCTCACGGTAATGGAGCTCTTCCTGAAAGCTTTCTTTGGATTGTTTTAGACTATATTCTAGGTTTTGGATGGCAGACAACGCCTGGTCCCTCGCTATCTCTGTCGACGTCAGTTTTAGGTATAAGTTGTCTAATAAGGCTTGATTGGTGACACCGTTCTTTTCTTTATAAATGTTATTTAATTCCAATTCCAACTGTTTCTTTTCTCGACTAATTCTGGAATTTTCGGCTTGCTTTTCTCCCACCTCCTGATATGAAAGCAATATGTGAAAAGGGATTAGTGTCAAGATAACGGGAGAATGTCAAAACTGGTACTCCACCAATATGAATAACTCTTCTTAATTAGGCTTTCATAATGCAAACCCAAACTTAAATTAACCATTATACGCAGTTATTAATTTTTATTACTATGTTTAAAAGCATGTGCGAGTACTGGATAGAGCTTAGAGCCGAGAAGTTGAGAAGCTCAAAAATGGTTCAAACCTCAAATCCAGGCCTAGGCTTAACTTTCGAGTACTCGAAACTATTATTCTTACCAAGGCACTACTCTTGAGCTTTTAAAACTGGCGGGAAAAGCTACAAAAAATTTCCTTTTGGTCACGCCTTAAGATCTCTTATTGGGTGAGGTAGAAGTCCTAGTGGTTTCTGATTGGTCACTGGTTTTAAATGGAGAAAACGAAACCAAAACCATAAGTTACATAACGTAGGGTGTGGTTTTTCTCCAGTTGTTTGGCTGTTCATCAATCCACTATTATCTTGTTGTAATCCCTTGTATGACCAATTATAAATTTAGACTGCCTTTTATGAGCTAAATCTATCAAAGAGCATTCAAAAGCCCCTTTTTAAGCTAAGCCTAATTATTCGAGTACTTGAAACCACTTTTAAAGCTAAACCTAAAAGCTGGAAAGCTGGATAAAATGTTAAATCTGTGCTCAATGAGTCAATACTCTAAAAGTGAAATTTTTCATACTCAAAGCTCGGCTCGAAACCCAGAAATCAAGGCTTGCATATGGTAGGTGGCAGAAAAAGCAGTTAGTTCAAGACTCTTAAGTTTCTACCCATATTTACTATTGAGGAATAAAATAATACTTACAACTTCCAAACTTTTTATTTCATCCTCCAAAGTCTTTATCTTCTCATCGCACTTCTTTTTGACACTGACCATAACCGCTTTAGTTTTTTCAGAAGCATTTTCAACTACTCTATCGATAGCCAACTGCAGACCTTCAATTTCCTTCTTAGCTTGATTTTCTCTAAAAACAGCAACATCTTTCTCTAAGATCGCATCCTCAGCTAACTTCATACTCTCTTTCGCCTGTTGAACAGCTTCGGAAGCTCCATTTTCCAACTCCATCCTGAATAAGAAATATAAACAAAACATTAGGCAAAAGTGAAAAAGAAGCTAAAAGAATCATCAAAACCACAATGCTTACTCACGAAGCTGCAGGGCTTTAATTTGATGTTGCAACATTTCATTGACATTTTCCAAATCCTTGAACCGAATTTCCCAGGACTCAATTAATTTCTCGGAGTCTATTAGTTTCGATTCCAGCTCGAACGTTCTATTTTGATATTCGAGGGATTTTTTCTTAGATTGTTCTATTTCTTTCTCCTTCTCTTGAAGTTTAATTTCCAACTCTGAATTTAACTGTTTAACTTCATTAAAATTTTTCTGTAAAGCTAATGATTTTGCTTTAGCTATTCTGGAAATTACAATGAAGCCTTAAACTTAAATATTTATATTTTCGTGAAAAAAATATTAACTTACGTCAGTTCTTCCTTCAAAGAACTTATCTCAGCTGACAAAGTTTCAACAGCTTTGTCATAATCATTCTTTACCTCGTTAATTTTCATTTCTAGCAAATTTAGATCAGTACCCATTCGATGTCTCTATTAAAAAATTTATCAAAACCCAAATATTTTACATAAAATGTAAGCACTAAAGGCACCTCCAATTCCTTTTCGAGTCGTTCAATTTCTTGCAGAGCTATATTCCACATTTTCAAGATTGACTCTTTTGCTTCATTTAAGCTAGAAACTTCTTTCTTAAGGGCATCAATTTCTGGGTGTAGTAATGAGTCATTAACCATATGAATTCTTGTTTCCACGCTATCTTTTAACTCATTTGATAGCCTCTTGTTATCTTCAATCAAATTGTGCACTTGAGATTTCCAATCTAGCATCTCAATCTATTTAGATTTTTTACTTAATATTAATTCTTCAAATGATATTAAACTTCATATAACATACTTTATATCTAGAGATTTCACTTTCTAGAGTTGATATTGTTTCTTCATAGTCTGACATAAATGTTACTAAATTCCTAATAAAAGAAGAGAAAAAATTATATACCTTCATATTTTTAACCTAGGAATTTGACATTTAACAGATATTTTAACTTACTCCTTGGGTCGAGGTGTTTCTGTGTGTTGTGGAAATGAGGTTTTCTGTCTAGGTGTTGATTGCGCAACTGGTACATCTTTTAAATAAGAAATACGCTTTTAAATTGACAAATAAAACAATTTAAAGTTCTTGTGTTTATTAAACATTGTTATTTATTTATGAAAATTTAATTATTGCAATACGCCCACAAAGCCATTATATATACACAGATATTAAGCTATCGTAAGTAAATAATTACTATAATTACCTAGCTTTCTTTAATACATTTTAAATTCGTATTAAAGCAAGCTAGGTAATTTGAAATTTCTACTAAACTGGCGGGAAAAATAACCAAGGCGTACGAACCTTCATCTTCTAAGGTAAATCTAGCAGAATCTAATGTTTGCTCATAAGAAGACATTTTGAAATACCATTCAATACTTCTTCCAATACATTATTTTTTAAATTAAACTATTTATCGTAAAATGTTTTACTAAACAACCATTTCCAGATCATGTTCTCTAATTCTCTGATGCCTTAAAAATGCTGGAATTTACATGGCTTCCATCCAGTTGCTATGGAAACGACCTAAAGGAGAGCGTTTCGGGGCTGTACATATCGTAAGAAAACTTATTAATTAAACTTAATTAAAAATGCTATTATAAAAGAACAGAAATAAACATAAACCGTAAGTCAAATAAATAATACATCATGTTTTGTATTTATAAGTATATTATATTAAAACTAATAATTTTGGTCGTTTGAAATTCGTTAGTAAACTCGTGACTAAGCAAGGCTTCCCTGCATAACTTTGCGGTTTCCGACCCATGAGATTGTCATGGAGGAGGTGGATCAAATTATAGTGCACACTCTAAGACAACTTGGATGGTAAATTCAATTAAAAGTTTTTAAATGTAATAGTTTTAGTCTCCTTTCAACCCCTTATGTTATTCATTTCTACAAAGGATATATAAATCACAGAGTATTTTAAAGTAATATAAGCAACATCATTAATACATGAATAATTTGCAGTGATATCAAGGATGATGTCGATAGTTTACGTCAATTCACAACTGAATTAGTTGTAGAAGGAGTTGTAAGATGTTTGCAATCAATTCAACCAGGATTAGACATACCGCGGAATGTACCTCCGGGTATGGCAGCACGCTATCGACTTGGTGCTGCTTTAGCTGCGGCTTGCACAGTAAGTATAGCAAATTATTTTAATCAAGTTAAATTTTACCTTTGATTTCATTCAAAGGCGGAAGGGTTTTCTGGAGAAATTGGCTATCAAACATTTTTATACTCGAGCGAAACAGAGCTACGCAAAATATTCTTATTCCTGATTGAAAAACTACCTAAGGAGAGTGAAAAACTCGTTAGTGAACCTTTAGGTACTTTCTTATTACCTAAACTAATTATAGTCTGAAATATTCAATACTGTGTTTTTTATAACTAGATAAGCCTGCACTAGTCAAACAGTCAATTGCGATAGAGTTGTCTAAAAGACTATCTTTTCCATGGACGCCATCATATTGCAAAGAGAAAGGCATTCGTTGGAGTACCTCAAACACGTGGCACCGTGAAGTAAATATATAGTGGTCAAATATGATACAAATTTTACATAAAATCTATTTTCAGGGCTTTAAAGACAATTATCCCGTTACTACTAGTCTAATATCATTCCCATCTTACGGAAGTAATATGGGAGTTGATTTATCAATAGGTAAATAAAAATTAATAACATATTATTGTCTCATTATTAAACACATTTTTTTGATAATAGATGTTAAAAAGTATTACGACAACCACATGAAATTTGTTAGTGACCAAGTTTGTGACTCAAGGGATTTTGTTCCATCAATTCTAGAAGCTAATGCAATTGCTTACGCGACTGCTAGTGAATGGGAAAATGAGTGGAAGGAGTTGGGGCTGGGTTCTCGTCTCTCTGAGCAAGATTATAAGCAAAAGAAAAGAGAAAAAATGCTCAATCAAATGAAAGAATCATTCCGTCAAACCCTTAAAAATTGTCCTATACTAGAAACAGCCGCACCCGCAGTTCGGGATAAAGTAACAAGGATAAAAGGCTCGCGTTTTACTCATACTGAGAAATTACAATTTACAAAGGTTATTTTACGAGCTTAATTGTCATGGCAACTTCGAAACGTTATCCAACCGCTGTGGTGGAAACAATTGAGGATACGTTTCAAATTTGCAGTGTACGAGAAATTAATGGTCGGAAGTACTGATAAGATTAGATAACAAAATTCTTGTGTAACAGGAGGAAGAAAAAGGAAAAGAGGAAATAAAAAGGTTAACGTCAACGGAAGATTTAGCGAAACAACGAGAAGAGGAAGTTAGGGCTTTACAAGATCAGTCTGAAAAAGTTACAGAGAAATTACACAATCTGGAACTGCAGTCTAAGCAGTTATCTGCGGGAATACAACAAGTACAGTCCGCAAAGGGTTAAATTTTAAACTTTGCGTAATTAATATTGAATTTTTCTTAAAAGATTAACGAACAAATGAGCAGTCAAGAAAGGAGGGACAAGGAGTTGGAGGAAAACTACTTAGTTAGAAAACAAACGTTTGACCTACTTCCCGATGCTGACAATAATTTGCAAAAATTGCAATCAGTTGTGGATATAACCAGTCAACGTTTGGTTTCTCTAGCTAATCAATGGGAAAAACATCGGGCACCGCTTATAGAAAAATATCGAGAACTGAAAGAACTAAATTCTCAACAATTGGTAAATTTAAAATCGTCAAAAATTCAGTGATTATGCACTTGAGCTAATGTTTTATATTATTAAGGATGAGTCACAAAGAAAACTAGAAGAAATAAAATTATTGCGGGAAAAAATGAAAGAAATCAGTCAAGAAGCTCATAATAAAGACGATTTACATAAACAATTGGTACAAGAATTACTATTATGGTTGAAATTAAATTAATATAACGTATCGTTAATTAGGTGACTGAATATGAAAAATTGAAGAAGGATTTCAGTAGATCTGCCTACACGAGGAGGATTATTGAAATTGTGGGAAATATAAAAAAGCAAAAAGCTGAAATAGAAAAAGTATAGAGGAATTTTGCGTTTTTTAAAATTAACACGTATAACGATAGAATTTCTCAGGTATTGACTGACACAAAAGCAGTGCAGAAGGAAATAAACACCTTATCAGGAAAACTAGACCGTACCTTTACGGTTACGGATGAACTCATTTTCAAGGTAAAAATTTATACGTTTATACAATTAAAATAGTAAAGTTACGCTAACTTATATTCTGATTATAGGATGCCAAGAAGGATGAAGCTAGCAGAAGAGCTTATAAACACTTAGCAGCTTTGCACGAGGTATTTTGTAGACGTTTAGGTGGCATTTTGGCTGATACTAATTCTTTTTCACAAATAACACAGAATTGCAGTTTGTTAATTTTAACCGTAGAAGAAACTGGGTCCATAATGCGTGAAATAAGGGATTTAGAGGATCAAGTAATTGCTATTTATTCGCAATGACTAAAGCCGGTTGCACACATGTGCGCGCTCAAAATTTGCTTGTGAGCTTCATGCTCCGTTTCAATAATCAAATTCGCCCACGAAGCTAGGAATTTTTTTTAATTTCGCGTTGCTCGCTTCGCAACATGTGTGTAGCCGCCTTTATATAAAGGCGCTTTCTAGAGTTATTTTCTACTTTATAGATTGAAGTTGAAAGTCAAAAGAAGGTTGCGGGAAATTTGGAAAGAATCACGGCGGATTTAAAGCAAATGAAACAAGAAAATGCTTCCTTATTATCTCAGTTACGGCAATCTTAATGCATAGTGCCAATTTAAAAAAATATATTGAATAATAATTGTGCCTTCATGACCAAATTATTCCTAACCTTCATGTTTTTGTAAAGAGGATAACCTTCCGCACCACACGACTGGTGCCTTAGCCTTAAGTTAAAAATATAACATTTACACTGTAAAGGCTGTTCATACGAGCATTAAAGGATCCACTAGAGACTGTAAACTTCGATACGTGTAAATGAACATTCCACAAATAACCAATTGTTAATTTAGCTATCTACGGACAATGTTAGAGTGAAAGTGTATGCTAATTTCGAGTATATGTAAATTATAAAATTAAAGGTTATAAAAAAATAGTTCATTTTTATTTTTTTTTTTTTTTTTTTTTAAATAGAGCTAATAAAAATTTTATAATAATAGATTCAAATATGAAAAAAGGAACTAACCTTACTCTAAAATATTTCGACTAAACACATTAATCAAGTGATCAGCAGCTAATCCTGGAGTTAAGATTCCATTTTCAACAGATTTCTCTAAATCTGGGATGGCGTCTTTGACTAAATGATGGTTTCTAAATGTCTCAAGTAGATGAGATTCAATGTGGCTCCACATAGCTATCAGTTGTTGATCTGCTCTTTTGCGTTCAATCTCTTTAACTTCTAATAGTTCTTCCCAAAAATTCGATATTTCCTTCCATAACTCTGGAATTCCTACATTGGTTTTGGATGACACTGCCATAACCTATAAAGAAAAGTATCAATAATTACCATAATTTATATGGATGCTAAAAGAAATCTCAAGATTACTTACTCTAGGTTTCCAAACCTTAGATCTCCTCCTTGAAAATTTCAAAGCACTTGTATATTCTGCTTGGATTCTTCGTGCTGCTGGTAGTAAATCTCCATCTGCTTTATTTATAACAACAAGATCTGCCAATTCAACAATTCCACGCTTAATTCCTTGTAGTTCATCACCTCCAGCTGGTGGAATTAGCAATATGAACATATCAACCATATCCGCTACTCGATACTCTGACTGTCCAACTCCCACAGTTTCAACAAATATTATATCATATCCTGCACATTCACATAAAAATATTGATTCACTAGTGCTTCTAGTGACACCACCTAGATGACCTCCAGTTGGAGATGGTCTTATATAAGCATTCGTGTCTCGCGTGAGTTCAGTCATTCTCGTTTTGTCACCCAACAGTGATCCACCAGTAGTTGATGATGAGGGATCAATGGCTAAAACTGCGACTCTGTGATTGTTGGAAGTTAAAAATTTCCCAAATGTTTCTATAAATGTAGATTTTCCAGCTCCTGGTGGACCTGATAACCCAATACGGAAGCTTAGAGATTTTTGGCCTTCTGATTTGTATTTTTCCTTGGCATAATTTAGCACTGAAGTTAACAGATTTTGGGCTTCTATTCGCTTTTTCGGATGTACTGATTCCACTAAAGTAATGGCACGCGCCAAACTGGTTCTTTCTTGTTGTTTTAAACCTTCAAATAGTGCATTTACTTGCGAGCTTTTTTCAAAAATCACACTAGGCCTCGGCCCTAATCCGAAAACACCCGGAACTGTTGATAAATACTTGGCATCAAAATAGCCATGAAAAAACTTTATTTGCTTATAAAATAAACCCATATTGCTTATTAAAATATATTACATTTACATGAAGTGATGAAATACGAAACATTTAAAATAAGCGATTCAAATTTTACACCGAAATTTCAGACATACCATACCAACAGCTGATTGTTGAAAATTGTGATTTTGTCTGCTTATTTATCCTTGATTTCAATTGGATCATTGGATAATAAAAGCAAAATAGCGAAATAGGCCCATTTCTTCACATTATTTTATAAAATAAACTTAAAGGTCTTTCTATCATTATTATTACAGAAATATATTTTAATTGTTAAGAATTTAAGGAAAAAACTAAACATATCCGTATGTAAATTTATAAAATTTCCATGATTTGTAAATATTATAATTATATAATTTTTTCTTGTATTTCAAGGGCAATCAATAATGGCATTCCCACACGATTGGATTTGGTTTTAACTGGCAATTAAAAATGTAAAGTTTAGAATACTTTACTCTCAAATATGGTTACTAAAGTTTGCCCAACTTGTAAACAACAGGTACAATAATTCAGTAATATTCCTTACATTAAGTATTTTATGCTCTTCATAATATCATTTGTAGGTTCCAGTGGCATGCAAAGCTTGTCCTTGCGGTCATGTATTTTTCACAGCTAGACGTCCTACTAGTAAATCAGAAAATGATGAGAAGGGAGAAGTAAAACGACGTAGAACGGAGCGAGTTCGCAGGGAAAGACCAGATTACTTTAACTCTTTGCAAGTTGATAATCATTTAAAGAAAATTCACCGAAAATCAAGACATCGTGGTAGTAACAGTACAAGCAGCAGTACAAATGACATGGATGGTGATGGTTCTAACAGCGAAGAAAATAGTTTATCTTCTAATATGCCCCGTAAACGGGGAAGACCAAAAGGATCTGGCAACAAGAAAAAAGACAGACCCAAAGATAAAAGCAACGAGCTGCTCAGATCAGGTAGGCTGGGTAGTACCACAATCAAGCCTTTAAACTTATTAAAATTTAATTACATTTAACAGAAATTATCCTTGAAAAGGAAGAAGATCTTTTCACTAATGTTTCCGAAGAGAAGGCGATGCACTATTCGGTTATATTAGCAGAAATTAATAGAAAACTATGCGCCCAGCAATTTAAACTTTAAATATTTTTGTAATTAATAAAAGTTGATGTATATTGTGTGATATATTTTTTGTAACTTTTTAATTTTGTTTTAAAATACAAACTATAATATTCGAAAGTATATTATTTTTCTATTTTAGTGAAACCAACAGTAATATTATTATTAAGCTTTTAATTATTTTTATAATAATAATAATAATAATCAGCTAGACTAATACAGAAGGCACCACCTAAGATAAGTAACATTATGATATTAATAAGCTTAGATCAAAATAACAATTAATTATACTTTGTTATCAACTCCTTAAAAAAGAGAGGTTAAGTGTTGTCTTTGGGTATAAAAAAAATAGGGTTATGGTCTGGCAAACAGTGTCAAGGAAGCGGTCGAATAGTAGCGTTTTTCATTGTGGGTGTTAAGTTTCAAAGGGGGTCAAGAAGGGGTGAAAATGTGGCCGAGTCAAAGTTACGCTCAGAGGGAGGTCGTTCTGAAAACCTCACTCAAGAGCCTTGACTATGCTGGCACTTCTTGGGGGTAACACAATTTTGGAAATGATTTTTTTACGAGAAAACAAGATTGTTAAGATGATAATATATTATGTTCCCTAATTAGCGTATAGTATATAAATCTTGGATATGTCCCACTTTCTTTTCAAGCAGAAATTCAATAATTCCATTAAAGTGAATATGCTTCATGCCAAAAGTGACATAATTACCAAAAGTGCGCGAGTTCCTATACTTTCCAATGCTAAAGGTTTACTGAATGCTGCTATCGAGATAGACCCCATAGAAGGCTAGCTAGGATAGACAATGCTCGTATTTTCGGGTCTGTTCTTTCGTGTGTTGTGTCAAAACGTAGATAGATGGCGCTAGGGTTTCCGTCGATTAGCAAAAAATCAATGAGCTAGCCTTTTCCAGCAAGGTCCGTCGAGAAAAAAAAAACTTTTCCAGTACTTCCTTAGTTCTCGAAGCTCTCACCAGGCGACACTATTTCTACTTTTGTACTTCATTCCCGCCTCCCCACCCAACTTTTATTTAGCGTGTAACATTCATTCCAGAAATAATTACATTTACACACTTTTGTTAATTATCTCACTTTGGTTCGTGCATGGATTTTAATCCATGGTTCGTGCGTAGTTTAAATTTGTGTCAGAGACTACGTTCAGTGAAGCTTAACAGTCTCATACCGTTTTACGTTTGCGTTGATTCCGTTGAGATTTTTATCCTGGCCTGTTGAACGCTTTTTTACGATTGTTGTAATTTTTATAAAATATTATCTGCTGTGTCGTCCGCAGCTAGCCTTCCCGCGTGCTGTGACGTCACGATTCCGTTTAACAACGAAGAAACCGGCTGGAAGAGCAGGTTCAAATGTTTCAGCAACGGTTCAGCAACGCTACGTCACACCGGAAATGGAATAAGCGTACAGTAGAAAACCGGTTCCGAAATCTTGCAACGTTTAATTTATTGCAAGCTACTGAACGCAGCCAGAAGTATGGCCGGTAACCGAGTACTGGGGGCGTATACTGTAAATATTCAAAATCCAATTTTCGATCGAAAACTACATTTCTAACTTCGAGATCTCGACGAATGGTATTCGGTAAAGATTTCGAATAAGCATAAATCAATGCAAATTGTCGAAGTCGATGTCGACATGGTATAGGGTATCGAGATAGAATTCCCAGTCGATTTTTTACAGAATTGTCCCCCTGGCCGAGTTGTGAAAGCGGTCTGCTTTTTAAAAATTATCTGTTTACAACCATAGAAATCTCATAGGTAACTAGAATGCTGCTGCCTACGGCCGAGCTTGTCGCCAGGTTCGTTTTGAACCTTCGGCCAATGACTCAAATGAGAGGCCGTAGAGTGGTTCCGCCAAGGAGGATAATAATTCTCCTTGGATCCGCTACTATAGCGGGAGATAGGCGACATCATTCTCTCTGGTGACATTTGATTCTTGGCAGAACCAATCTTTGAGCTCTGATTGGCTGAGATCTGGCTATCGTCTGCCACGGCATTTGGTCCATTTGCCAGTTATACGGCAGCATTCTAGTTACCTAGTTAGATTTCTATGTTTACAACAGCTGAAAGTTGTAGCCTAGAAAAAAGTCGTCTGCTATTTCCTCATACCATAAATAATAATATTTTATATAAGTGTGACACTTCCTATTCTTCACGTGCAAAGGTTTTACTGACAGATTTCATTACGAGCTTATTAACGCGTCACACGTAGCCTTTGACAGCGCCTCGCTAGGGGAGATTATCTTCTTGTGATGACGTCACTCCATTACTAGCTCTCATTAAAATATTCCCCCAAGTGACAAACTTTTGGAAACAGTATTATAGACTCATGCTCATACCCATAGAAATCTCATAGGTAACTAGAATGCTGCCGGCTACGGCCGAGCTTGACGCCAGTTCGCCTTGAACCTTCAGCCAATGAGAGGCCGTAGAGTGGTTCCGCCAAGGAGGATAATAATCCTCCTTGGATCCGCTACTATAGCGGGAGATAGGTGACGTCATTCTCTCTGGTGACATTAAATTCTTGGCAGAACCACTCTTTGAGCTCTGATTGGCTGAGATCTGGCTATCGTCTGCTACGGCGTTTGGCCCATTTGCCAGTTACACGGCAGCATTCTAGTTACCTATGAGATTTCTATGCTCATACCTATAAGTAGGTGGATACTTTCCGCTTGTTCTGGGATTTCGGATACTTAGGATAAGAAGAGTAACCATATATGACGTCATTATACTCAGATTCTGTGGTGGCGAATAGTTCGAGTCGGGGTAAAAATGTTTTCTCAAAAGGGCTGCCTGCGGCTATTTTAGTAGATAAGCAGACGATTTTATCACTTTACTCTCTTTACACCTCCATTTCAGAAGGCGTAAAAAGAGTTGCCCCAAAATTCTGGAACAGAGGAATAGTTTATGGTGTAGAGTAATTATCAGCCCCGGGACAGGTGAATAGTTCGTTTTTGGGTTAAAAGAGAACACCTTTAGTCTGAGAGAGGCGAAACGTACTCACCTAATAGACGATTTTATAAGTTTACTCTCTTTACTCCCACTTGTGATGAGGAGTAAAAAGTGTATCCCCAATGCTCTGACCTTGATGTTACGTTGTAGAGTAATTATCTCCACCAGGATAAGCGAATTGTTTAAATAGTTTAATAAAAGGTGTACTCTTTTTCTTCCAGAACATGCGAATAGTATCCACTTGACGTTTTCCATTTTACTACTCGGGATTCGCTCCGAATCAGTTTTATATAGAGCCTAGCGCCGCCGATCCAACGCCGCCGTCGCCGATATTTTCTATGGCGCCGAACCGCCGCCGCCGCGTCAAGGCTGGTTTTCACTAGGGCAAAAACGCCACAACGCAACGGTGACAGTCGACGCAAAAATATTGCATTAGGCCTAACGGGAAATTTTCCCGTCGACGTTCACCGTCGTGGCGTTTTTGCCCTAGTGAAAACCAGCCTTTACTTTTCAGCGCGCCGATGCCGATAAAGTTTTTGAGATTTTCTAAGTACTTTATTTTTTTCTTCAAAAAAATTTTGGATTTTTTTTTTTCAAAATATTCAAAGGTGGAGGGGGATAAACTTTTGCCCCTTGGCGCCGCCGCTACCGAAAAAATTCAACGCCGCCGTAAATTTTTGGAAAAACTGAAAAGGAAAACGCGTAAAAAATTGCTCCGAGTAGAGCAATCTGTCTATTTCAGAGCGCTCGAGAACAATAAATGGATAATAAGTTGACATGTACAAAAGCAGATGGCGCTATTTTTGCTACGAAGTTACCTACGTTGAATAAAAATTTTTAATAAAAAAGTCAGTTTTCTTAATTAAAATGAATTTTATTTGCTAGTAAACCAAAATAAAATAAACTTTGAATGTATTAACAAACGAGGGTAATATAAGAAGTCAGGGTGTCTTAAGCGCACTTCATGGCGTTGGCGGCAGTTCCCTTGCCCAGGAGGACATTGTTGAGGACATTCAAGAGTGGGTTCTTGACGCCGCAGCAGTTACCAGTGAAATCATCCATAGCGATATCCCAAACCATAGCACCGCCGTATCCGCTGTTCTTGGCGAATTTGGCCTTCATCTCGATGGTGGCTGGATCATCGTAACCAACCCATTGGTCACCCTTGTAAGCGTATGGACCAGCGTTGGCATCGGTGTTCTTTGACCAACCGTTGCTCTTGATGTTTTGGCAGATCTGAGTGACGGCAAAGGAAAAATTTAATCAAAACCACTATGTTATTAACAACGCGAAGTTAAAAGAATTATAATAATTAGCTAGGCTAATACCCTACGCACCTCTACAGGCTCTAGTTATCTAGCGACTTTTAATGTTTTTAAATCAGGTGGCAAGCCCTGTATGCCATGTGGGCCAACAACAGTGGTAGACTGAACATTGGGTGGCCTTGCCCGATCGAAAGTGGGCCCTGTGGGCCTTCTACTGAAGTGGGCCCTGGTAAATATTATACATTATTCAATCTAAATAATAGTCTTATACTTCTAGGTTGGTGCCTGGGTCTTAGGGTCTAATGGCGACCAATATTTTGGTCACTGTCCGCTACTGGCAAACAGCTCCCTACACTTACTATTACCGTTAACATTAACAAGTTTTTATGGAAAGGATAAACCAAGGAAAAAAGCAATTTAAATTATTACTTCGTAGTAGGCCAAAAGTCCACCTTCACCGGTGAAAGGTCCGGCTTGTCCAGCTCCACGTCCTGGAGATCCGAATCCGTTTTGGGATGGATTGGCCAAAGTGAAACTCTTTCCGTAAGCGGGGACACCCATAACCAACTTGTTAGCAGCGGCTCCCTTCTGGTTCCAGTATTTCATGCTGTATTCAACATTGAGAGCGGGGTCTTCACCAGCCCTGGATTTGAATGGAGCGTTCTGGCCGGTGGTGCTTTCCCAAGCTCCGTGGTAATCGTAAGCCATGACGTTGATGTGGTCCATGGCGCTGGAGGGAAAATAATCACCTTAGTACGCGATATTTAAACGCGTTTGAAATCTAGTCGAGTCTTACGCGGCGACCTTGGGGACATCGTAAGCTTGATCAATGACGTTCTTGCTGGCGGAGACGGCGCAGGAGAGTTCCAAACGTGGGGATTGTTTGTCGAAGATGGCTCTCAATTCCTATATAACATTTCGTTAAGAGAGTAGTTTCTTAAAAGTAGCGAAGGTGGGTAGAGGCAGTGTCACTTACGGTAACCCAGGTTGCGAAATTGGCCTTATCGGCGGGACTAGCACCGCAACCTCCTTGTGGGCAAGCGGGGTATTCCCAATCGATGTCCAAACCGTCGAATCCGTACTTCTTCAGGAAAACAACGACATCTTCGTTGAAGGTCTTCCTCTTACCAGCATCAGCGACCATTTGAGAGTACTTGTTGCCGGCGCTGTCGGTCCAACCGCCAATGGCCAACAAGACCTTGACACTTGGGTTGCGTTTCTTGAGATCGATGGATTTCTGAATAACAAATCGTCGGTGGTTTGAGATTGCAAGCTCATTTTGGATGTATCCTGACTTGGTGGGCCAAGTAGATTACCTACCTGATAGAAACCAAGGTCGATGTCAGCCCAGCTGTCGAAGGCCTTGATCTTAGATGTAGCTCCGTCCAAGACGGCGAAAGCGTAGTTGACGTGGGTACACAAGCTAGGGTCGATGGTGTCTGGGGTGTACTTGCCTCCTTCCTTACGGTAACCGGCCCAGTTGGGGAAGTAGCAGACAATCTTGAACTTACCAGCTGGAATTACAGTAAAAGGGTAACGTTTCTTTAGAAAAAATTGCACTTCAAAAAGTAATAACGTAAGAGCCATTTTTGAAAGAAACATTAAGGGCCAGTTGCAAAAGCCCTAGCCAAAGTGCTAGCCCATAGAATTTAACATGTGCGATTCTAGCAAAGTACACTTTTGCAACGGGTCCTAAGTCGTAACGTTGGTACTAATTCCGAGATTAGAATCAACACAAAACTGATTCTGGAGTGAAAATTGGTGGGAAAGAAACACAATGAAATTTAATTACCGGGTCCTGGGTTTGGATTGGGTCCTGGACCTGGTGATGGTGGAGTTGGCAGAGGAGCGCTGGTTGTAGTGGCCTGAGTTGGCTGAGGCTGGGTTGGTTGAGCGTTGCAGTTGACATTCGCGGGCCAATCGCAATTTTGGGTGGCGGGGTTAAAGACCAATCCAGGAGGACATTTCATGGCGTAGTCGTGACCACCGGCGCACTGGAAGTACTTAGCGCAGTCGGCTGGATCGGGAAAGTTGCCGTCATTGCCGCAACGGATAGCCAAGGAAGGAGCCCAGAGAGCAACGAGTACCACGAAGAACATTGCCATCGTTACCGAGTGTTGGTGAACAAGGTGAAGAGTTGAGAGGCGGCTCCGCTCCTTTTATACCCGACTGTCTCCCAAGATGATCTTGTAAGACAATAAGTCCATTTGTCTTCGTCCAGGTGCGATTTGTAACGGACGCCGAATCATCATCGATAAGCCATTTATCTTTGATGACACGAAATATTTTGTAACGCGTTTTGATGAGAAACAACTTGAAACTTATCCAAATGTCCTTCGATCGGTTTCTCCTTCCCTAAAAACACAGTGTTAATGTCAAGTTTGAACGGTTATTTACGCCTTAAGGTTGGTTTTCATTAGGGCGAAAACGCCACGACGGTGAACGTCGACGCGAAAAATTCCCGTTAGGCCTAATGCAATATTTTTGCGTCGACTGTCACCGTTGTGGCGTTTTCGCCCTAGTAAAAACCAGTCTCTCACTGTGATTTGGTGCTAGAAAGCTCTTCATATTCGAGTTTTTAAAACTATTTTAAATAATAAATTTTATATATTTTTTAACTGTAAGCGTATTTTTTACTCATTTTACTCATTTTTATAACCTAAAAATATATATATTTGTACAGTTGGTTACACTATGTATTCAACGTGTTAGGTCAGTACATTAAATAAATGATTACACGTGTTATTAAAAGTAATAGCAGTATCTCTATTAAAATCTGCTACAAAAATGTTAAGGAAATATTTAAAAACCAACTGTAATAACCTAAAACAAAATTTTAACATTTGCTTAATCTTATTATTACATAAATTGACGCTCAGACGACAAAATATACTTTAAATTAAGACATTTGCAATAGCGATCCTCAAAAGTGCGATTTTTAAAATTGGGCGAAAAAATAGGTTTTGAAAAGCACCTGCTGAGATATTAATTTTCCTCAACTTTTACGGAGGCCCCTGCTACAAGCGTCATTCTCTGTTTTTCTTATGAAAACGAATGTGATTCATTTATTTCATTTATGTATTCGTCTACAAATAATAAAGTCTTTCGAAGAATATAAAATAACACTTTTGCCCTGGGATTAAACATGGATAGTAGATTTTAGAGAATCGGTAACAAGCCTGGTTTTAAGCCCCGTAAACCAATCACACTAAGGAAGTCGCACAAGGTTATTTGAAAAAAACAAGTATCGCTAAGAGTGGACGATACTGTTCGAAAAACGAAAAAAGATAAACACGAAGTACATTTTTACGCCAAAAGGTATTTTTTCACGTTTTTATAGATTAAATATGATATACTAAATATCAGTTGATAGTTTTTATTGAATTAAAAAACCAAAATTAAAAATTACTAAAAAATAAAGCGCAAAAAATTACGTAACAATATCAACCGCATTAGATTGCCATTTTGAAATTTTAAGATCACGTGGTACAAACGATCTTGCAAGACTCCCTCGGAGTCTCTAGAGCTGATTGATACGCGGGGATAAATAAAATGCACTGTGGAACTTGTCCTCTTAATTTACTGTCCATGATTAAAACGAGAATGTGTTTAATTATACCATAAGTAACTAAATATAATTTGTATGTCAATTAAGAAAAAATATCATTGAACTGATTTTTCGAGCTATTGAGCAATTAATAATAATAATCAGCTAGGCTAATACCCAAGTCATCAGGGGACTTTTAATGCCATTAATTCGAAATGTACCAAGAACTTCAGTTGCGAGTCTCTCGAGCTGATTGATACGCGGGGAGAAATAAAATGCACTGTGGAAGGCTATCGAAAACCTGTCCTCTTAATTTACTGTCCACTAGCTAAATAAAAATCTAAATAAAATAAAAACCCATTCCGTGATGCCCCAAGAATTATTAATACATAGAGCATGGACGTGCAATAGGCTTCGAGCTTAGAAAAGATGGCGCCATCTACTTTAATACCTGTCAACTTAATTTGTGAAGAAATAGCGATTTAGTCCCATTTCACCCAAAATCATTTTTCCCAAACTACTCTTCACCCAATTCCATTTGACCCAAACCCATTTCTCCCAAGTCCATTTCACCCAAATCTATTTATCCCAAAAAGATATAAAAACGACATCATACGATTCTTCGAACTTCTAACCCATTTCATGTTAACCAGAACACCAACTGCAATAAACCTACTACTTTAACATCTTAATGTATGAATCTTAAAAAAAACTTGTTTTTTTTTTAAGATTAAACATGCAATACAAATGTATTCAAATTTTATTTAATTTTTTATCTATTTTGACTTGTTTTTTTTAAAAGATTAAACCAAGAATGTATTTCTTTATACTCAGGGAGAATGAATATGTCGAGATTATATTTAGCGTTTCTCTAATTCCACCCGTTGGGGCCCCCGGTATGCTCCTCCGCTTTAATAAGTTAAAATTAATATGCTGTTAATGTTCATAACATCTTCCAATTATATTTGCGAAGATACCTGCGATGGGAATGAAAATATTGATGAATCAGTTTCTACAATAATGGAGCCAGAAGTAATAAATAATAATGATTTATATTGTGCATTTATTATTCATGTAATATCAAAGATTGTATTATTTACAGTTTTCCACCCAGTATCAAGGGATGTCATGTTAATCATTCCAGCTGTGAGTTCGTTCCTTATTTTTACCTATACATTATAGTCTAAGCTTGTGGTGAGGCTCTGACGTGGGTTTTTAACATAGTGTATTCACATTTTAAGCCTCTTGGGCCTTGTTACCCCGACCCTACATTCAGTGTGGCTACATAATTGGTTTTGAGGATATATTTATTATATCTATTTTAATTTTACTTTAGGGGTTTATTTTTTTCTTGTATATTTTGATATGGGATGTTTTTGTTAAAACCTTAAAATTATTAAATTTTCTGTAGGGTTGTTCTTAATTAATTTTTCTGTTTAAGGTTATTCCTATTGGTAACCAAGAATTTATGATTACTGAACTTGATGTCAGCCAAAATAAAGAAGTTAATAGTTCTCAAAGTTCCAATTTAAAAAACAAACCTGTATAAATATAAACCTCCAAAAAATAATAAAAACAAAGCTGAGATACAGGCTGTCTTTGACAAGTAATAATATAATATTAATTTATATTTTTAGAGAAATAAATGCATGTAAAAACGAGCCACAAACTAGGGGTGTGCCAGTATAAATTTTTGACTACCGAGTCGAGTTCGAGTTTTTATAAATTTTCTTATCGAGTTCGAGTTTGAAAAACCTAGCGAGTTTACGAGTTTTAAAATATCACCTTTTCTAAGCTTCGAGCCCTTAACGAGTCTTAAAATTCTTAACAAGTTTCTATTGAACCATTACATTTGGGAGTTTTAATATATTAAAAGAGTTAATTAGATAACTAAGATCTAATATTCGTAAAAATAATTTGCATAATATTTATTATCACACAATGGTTCTAAGTAAATAAAACAACACAGCCAATGCTAGCTGTTTTAAACATCACATGACAATTTAAAATTAGAAATCTGTCACATGATCCAATGAAAAAAAGTAGCTGATAAAGTATGACGTCGAATGTTTTTTAAGAGCCCTAATTGGTGGAGAGCTATGACGTAATATTTTTGAAACTCGATAAGAAGAACGAAAGCTGGGCGAGTTTTTTCCATTTTTTATCGAGTACTCGGTTAATACGAGTGCTCGCATAGCCCTGAAACTCGTTAATACGAAAACTGCTTAACGAGTCTTTATCGAGTTTAACCTTGAACCAATTTTAAACTCGAAAGTTCAGCGAGTTTCTGGACAAGGCTTATCGAGTTTCGATTCGAGTACTCGATTTAAGCGAGTGCTCGCACACCCCTACCACAAACCTGTATGTATGTCACTGAGCTTATGGATAATGTCCCATCAGCCGAGAAAAGAAAATGTCAAAATGACATTGTCAAAATAATTAATAATTGCATAGATGATGAACTAGGGTCGACAAACAGATCCCAGTGGCAAGATACTTATTTTAGCTTTTTAACGAACTGTTTCCTCGTCTTAAATGAACTTGATTAATATTTACCTTAAAGTCAGAGCCAACATTAAACCTGGTGGAATTGGATCACTAATAACTTTTTGTTTATTTTTGGACCAACAATTGATGTATGTTTTGAACATGGAAGCATCATGTTTTAAAAAGCATTAAAATTTTAGCATGGCAAATTGTCTTTGTATTAAATTTGTTTAACTTACCAATGTTTCATAATCCCCTTCCCAAATAAGATTTTTCAACCAGCTTTTAGGTGCATAGTTTATTTTCTTAATAAAAGTTAGATAATAACTTATTCGAAGAAATAAAAGTTTTTCTTCAAGAGCAATTTGAGCAATCTTCTCCTCCAGTTAAAGGGAATATAACCTCAGGTATTTGGTGTGGAACACCAACGCTTGCAGCTCTGGCCGCTCATGCCTTTGGCTTTAAAAATGTTTGGCGCCACTGTACAGGGACATTTGAAAAATTGAAGGGGTCTTCCATAAAGATTGCTTTGCAGGTTATATTCCCTTTAAAGGCCGCCATTTTAAAAAAGGCAAAAAACGCTTTTCGGATGTTCTCGCAACAAAATATCGCCGTAATGAAAACGGAACGCTATCGCGATTTCCTAACTTGTAGCGATTCGCAAGCACGAAAAAATCGCCCGCGATATCGCTGAATTTTTTCCGCGCTCTCGCTTCCGAAAATCGCGAGAAAAATCGCCGTCATGAAAACGGGCCTAAGCGAATTTTTTTTTGCGTCAAGGAGAAAAAATGTCTTATGTCTAATCGAAAATTTTTTGCACCAAGGAGAAAAAAATGTCTTATGTCTAATCGAAAATTTTTTGCACCAAGGAGAAAAAAATGTCTTATGTCTAATCGAAAATTTTTTGTACCAAGGAGAAAAAATGTCTTATGTCTAATCGAAAATTTTTTGCACCAAGGAGAAAAAATGTCTTATGTCTAATCGAAAATTTTTTTGCACCAAGGAGAAAAAAATGTCTTATGTCTAATCGAAATTTTTTTTGCACCAAGGAGAAAAAAATGTCTTATGTCTAATCGAAAATTTTTTGCACCAAGGAGAAAAAAATGTCTTAGGCCTAAGCGAATTTTTTTGCGTCAAATATAAAAAATGTTTTAGGCCTATAAGCAATGAGGTATAATATGAACTACAGATACAATTCAATCTGGGATTCACGGGACGCAATTTATTTAAGTAGGAGAATTAGGCTTAAGTTTAAAATTTATCCAATGGTGTTAGCGCCACCTGTTTCTATAAGCAGACACTTTTGCAACATATATTAAGGTTTAGTCTTAGTGACACAACTTTGGCACGTAGAAAGATTTTTTTTGGGTCGACGCTAACCATCGCACCGTTTCTAAATTTTGAATAATTAAAATTAGGGAAAAAGGTTTATAAAGTGAATCATTTGAGTATCGATTGCAGTAGGCTTCGTTGGCTAGCTAGGCGAATACGGCAATTGATAAACTTAATGGAGCCCGATAAAAATACGCCATAATTTACAATGCAAAGTAAAAACATTATTCACGACCGATAACTATCGCTACGCCCCTTTTGGTTCGCTATTGAAACTTAGATAGGTGGCGGCTAAAGCAGACGCTATTAGTTTTTCCTCGTCATTATTCGTAAATTTGACTTAAAAAAATAATGATACTTGCGTTTTAATATGAATTTTGCAACGTTTGCCTATATTTCGATAAGATAATTTAAGAAAATACGTTTTTATGCTTTTTTTTTCAATTCCCTAAATATGGAACTTTATACTCCAATAAAATAGACAGATTACTTGATGACATTAAAGGTGACTTATGATAATACGCTGTATTTTTTTTTATTCATAAGTAACATTATTTCTCTAAAGATGACACTCCTATTTTACTGACGTTAATTTATTTAATGATAGCAAAAGTAACACAATAACAATAAAAATCAGCTAGGCAAATACACAAGCCACTACTTTTGGCCAAAGTCATCTAGCGACCTTAACTGCCATTCGTTCAGGTGACCGGGTTACAATGCGTAGGAGTGTGGTGGCCAGTCCTTCACGCTAGACAACAGTTCATTATACTCACAAGTCAGTATAGGCTTCGTGCGTAGTTTAAATTTTGGCAACTGACACCAGCAAGCTACGAATAGCCTCATCTTTGGCTTGTATTTTAGGAAATTAATAGATTTCAGAGAGGTTCCGGTTACGCGACTTCCGATTACGGAATCACTATCATTAACCGGAATCGTTCAGTGTCATACTTACGTTATAATGTTACTTATGCTACTACCAACGACGATAACATAATCAGTTCGGGTAAAAGTTCAAGTCGGAGCTGGGCAAGAGTGTCAATATCGAAAAGAGGATCGGACAGATAATTAGCATTAAAACAAAAAGAAGTGTCATACTTATGGTTGTGATGTTACTTATGATGATAGTTTATGATGGATAAATAGTGTCATACTTATGGTTGTGATGTTACTTATGATGATAGTTTATGATGGATAAATAGTGTCATACTTATGTTGTGATGTTACTTATGATGAAAGTTTATGATGGATAAATAGTGTCATACTTATGTTGTGATGTTACTTATGATGAAAGTTTATGATGGATAAATAGTGTCATACTTATGTTGTGATGTTACTTATGATGATAGTTTATGATGGATAAATAGTGTCATACTTATGGTTGTGATGTTACTTATGATGATAGTTTATGATGGATAAATAGTGTCATACTTATGTTGTGATGTTACTTATGATGAAAGTTTATGATGGATAAATAGTGTCATACTTATGTTGTGATGTTACTTATGATGATAGTTTATGATGGATAAATAGTGTCATACTTATGGTTGTGATGTTACTTATGATGATATTTTATGATGGATAAATAGTGTCATACTTATGGTTGTGATGTTACTTATGATGATAGTTTATGATGGATAAATAGTGTCATACTTATGGTTGTGATGTTACTTATGATGATAGTTTATGATGGATAAATAGTGTCATACTTATGTTGTGATGTTACTTATGATGAAAGTTTATGATGGATAAATAGTGTCATACTTATGGTTGTGATGTTACTTATGATGATAGTTTATGATGGATAAATAGTGTCATACTTATGTTGTGATGTTACTTATGATGAAAGTTTATGATGGATAAATAGTGTCATACTTATGTTGTGATGTTACTTATGATGATAGTTTATGATGGATAAATAGTGTCATACTTATGGTTGTGATGTTACTTATGATGATATTTTATGATGGATAAATAGTGTCATACTTATGGTTGTGATGTTACTTATGATGATATTTTATGATGGATAAATAGTGTCATACTTATGGTTGTGATGTTACTTATGATGATAGTTTATGATGGATAAATAGTGTCATACTTATGGTTGTGATGTTACTTATGATGATAGTTTATGATCGATAAATAGTGTCATACTTATGTTGTGATGTTACTTATGATGAAAGTTTATGATGGATAACGAGCGGGTCCCAAAAGGCACAGTGGAAGGCCTCCTTCCGTTCCACCCGTTCCACCCGTTCCACCCATTCCACCAGGGAGTATACAGTGGAAGGCCACCTCCCGCACCGCCCGCGAGTACAGTGGTAAATACTTAAGTGGTGAACAGCCAAAGCTATACGGTTGGGCGGTGAACGTGTAACTCTATAGAGAGTGGTGTATAAGAAAACGTAAAGACTGTACCCGCTAAAATGAAAGGTTTATAGAAGGTAGCAGCCTTTCTCTGTATTATTGATAGAAGGTCCCCACCTGCAGAAAGAAGAGTTTTCATCCTGATTGAATATTTATATAAAATAATTCTTATATTTAAAACATTTAGCGTAACAATTTTTTTTTTGTATATTTGGAAATAACATTTTATTCTCTCTGAAATCGCACGTGTGATGTTAGTTGATTGACATGTTTTCGAATAATGAGAAAACATTTCCCCGTTTTTAGAGATTCTGTCATTCACGTTACCCATAGTACGTATAAGTAGAAGTTTTCTCGATGAATATTTTCTCACCCGGGCGATAAAGTTTATTTTAATATAATTTATTCATAAATATTTTTGAAGTGCAAACAAGAATAGTAACCTAAGCCTACACACAAGAAACATCTTTACTCTACTTTAAATCCAATAAAATCTATTTCCGATATGTAAATAGGTGGAAACATATCGCAAAAAATCTCTTTTTCTACTTTTAATATGGTAAAATACAAATCCAATATGTAAATATAAGTATAAAAATACGACAAAAACAACTTACCTATATTTTAAATACGGTAAAATACAATTCTTATACATAAATATAGTCAGAAAGATACTATAAATAAAATAAAATTAGTGTGGATAAGATTTCTAAATATCATTTTGAAACTAATAATTTTCACGCTTTATTTAAGTCAAGCAATTACATTTATAAAAATGAAAGACGTTAAACAAAATAAATATTGTAAATATTTTAAGACAATAAAGAAATTAAGAAATGTTTTAATAAAAAATCTTTTATTTTCCAGAATAGTTACCTTTTATTACTATAAATATTCCAATATTAAATGGGAACTGCTGCCCTAGAAGAAGTGCATTCGGAAAAATTTTAAATATTGTAAATTTGTACATTTGTACATCATTTTCTTTCTAGTTTTCTGCTCTCTTCCAACTATCTTGCAATATTTTCAATCCAATTATATCTGTTTTTATATCTTTAACTTTATTTCTCAGTACCATTTCTCTTCATCTAGCTGAAATTTCCACTCTTCAATATGCTTTTCCATTTCTTCCAAATGCTTTCTTATTTCTTGCATATCTAGCCACGTCACATTATACTCTTCCACTATTTTACTCGCTTCTTCAAATGTATTGAAATCCGTATGGTTATAAGTAACAAAACATAATGAATATAAAAAGTTCAGAAATTTAGGTCGTCTGAAAGACCCTTCTCTCTACTACGGCACAAATGTTTTGTTAAAGAGAATCAAATTAATTATAAACTCCATTTAATATCATTAAGTGTCTATATACCGAAGTGGCTCTTTAGCCAACATCACAAGGGTCATTCCATACGATTTCGACCAGTCATGTCACCATGGGTCAATCGATTTTTTTTAATTTTTAAACACCGATAGATTTGTCTAAAAAACCGTGATATCCAAGGTTTTAGCTTAAAATATTAAGAAGTTTTTGAATAAACACAGTTTAACCGAAACCCCACATTTTTTGGTATATCGTACCTTGATTTCAGTACCCCTTCGCTTTAAGTTTAATAACTTTTTAGAAATATGTTTTATTTTAACAAAATAACACAATCTGACAGAGTTTGGCAAGGCCAATTCAATGGTGGAGTTTATATAGTCCTAACTGGAATTGATACCAGGTTATTGGATGACAGATTGTACATTTTTATTTTTGGGGGGTCTCATTCGAGGGGTTAAAGGGTCATGTGGGCGAGTGAAAACACAAAATATAAAAACACTATTAGATAGCTCTAACAAAGAGCTTTAAAATAAGCTCTTAAAAAAAGGGGTAATTTCCTTGTTTTTATTTGATAAATCAAAAACTATTTTCTTGAAATTCAACACTTTTGAAATTTTATATTTTTGATATCATACAAAAAATGGTTTAAATCTTTTAGAAATTATTGCTACGTATTTAACGATGTGTGATAAATAATGCTCGAATATTTTCTGAATTATAATCTTTAAGAATAAAGGATCTAGCTCTGGAAGCAGTCGCTGTAAGCGTTGATATCAGTCGCAAAACCAAGTTAAGAGCTACATGGCATTTGTGGTCCCGTTTAGGCCATGACAGACTGCTAACTTATGTATATATTTTCAACCCTTAATTTTGAGTAGTAAATTGATATAATTTTATAGTTGGTTAAAGCATGACTGATACTTCATGGTATTTTTAATTTTATTAAAAACAGTTAAAATTGACATGTTTCCGAACTTATACGATTAAATTGATATAATATTAAATTGAAAATAATTACGTGTAAATAGAGGCATTGAACTTTTTAGTTTCACCTGTAATGTTTGTTAAATCTATAAAATAACTGGAAAAAACCTTATACCCTTCAGTATTGAAGTTTTGTAATCCACCATTCTTGGAAAATACATTAAGAGACACATGGTTCAATAAATGCTTCCGAATTTTATTTTTACCTTTTGTAATACCAAGCCCAAAAAAGTATCAACACTTGCAAAAGATTCATGTTATATCATCTATAATGTGTACTAGGTTCAATTTAATCTTCATAGGGGGCATCCTCGGCTGTGACCAGTTCACCTTTTACTGAATCCTAGGCAGAATTCACAATGCGTAGGAGGGTGGTGGCAAGCCCTGCACGTGATCGAGCCAACAGTTCCCTACACTAACTATTACCGTTAACCTATACAAGTTTTTATGGAAGGGGAAACCGAAGAGCTCGAGGAAAACCCCTTAAACCAGTGGGGAGAGAACTTGCAAACTCAACGCAGAAGGATTGGTTCCGAGTTTTCAACCAGTGCCACAAGCTGGGATCGAACCCGGCTTCTCTTGCTGCGAGGCGAAAGTGCTAACCACTCTGCCACCCCACCTAGTATATAGCATGTATAGTCAGGAGTGGTTCTTTGAAAGATAATAACCCAAAAAATATTACTTGTATACAATCACAAGACTAAATATGTGTTGAAATAATACTCAACTGCTCATGTTTCTCACTTCGTGCAAATTATAGGAAGGTACACAATCATTTAAAAACATCCTTAGTTCTAAAAATTGTTAGTACTTAAGAAATAGCGTAATGTTAATTTCATTAAATTTCGTCTATTACTAATTATTTTAACGTTGACCTTATTGTTAATGATTTTAAACTGGTGCCTCAAAAATCATTATATAAAATCATCTCTTCCATAAGCAGATATAAAAATGAGTTTTACGAAGTGAGAAACATGAGCAGTTGAGTATTATTTCAATACATATTTAGTTTTGTGATTGTATACAAGTAATATTTTAAATAGCGTATGGAATAAGTTAAGAATGTATTGAAATGGTGTATGTTAAAACGTCGTCGAATTAAGAGTAAAACATATGTTCAGAGTCAGCTTGATTAATAAAGAGAATAACACAGACGTTTCCGTTGTAGTCACGTAGGAAGAAAAATACTAAAACATTCTCTATACTCTACATTCAATACGTTAAAATATATTTCCGAAATGCTAATATAGGTAGAAAAATACTACAAAATCTCTATATTTTACCTTTAGTACGTTAAATGACGTTCCAATATGTAAATATAGGAGGAACAATACTACAAAAATCTCTTTTCTTGGTGTTCATTATGTTAAAATAGATTTCTGAAATGCAAATATAGGTAGTAAATACTACAAAACCCTCAAACTCTACGTTCAATACGTTAAAATAGATTTTCAATATACAAATATATGTAGAAAAATTTTAATTATTTAAATATTGAAGGAGTAGCTTATACGGTTACTAATATCGTCATACGTTACTGCATAATGTAAATATTTTTTAACTCCATTTAAGTATCATTAAGTGTATAATTACTAAAGTGGCTGTTAAAGCAGTTGACGTAGAATGGAAATATTTTTAAACTTCATTTTAATATCATTAAGTGCGTATGTAGTACTTGAAGGAGCACCCAAAACTGGACCGCAAGTTTTATTTTTTATTTTTAAGGGAATATCCATTGGAGTTTAACATTACAATAAAGCTAATAGGTCCAGTTTAGGGTTTTTGTCGTATTTTTATACTTTGTATTTTACCATATTAAAAGTAGAAAAAGAGATTTTTTGCGATATGTTTCCACCTATTTACATATCGGAAATAGATTTTATTGGATTTAAAGTAGAGTAAAGATGTTTCTTGTGTGTAGGCTTAGGTTACTATTCTTGTTTGCACTTCAAAAATATTTATGAATAAATTATATTAAAATAAACTTTATCGCCCGGGTGAGAAAATATTCATCGAGAAAACTTCTACTTATACGTACTATGGGTAACGTGAATGACAGAATCTCTAAAAACGGGGAAATGTTTTCTCATTATTCGAAAACATGTCAATCAACTAACATCACACGTGCGATTTCAGAGAGAATAAAATGTTATTTCCAAATATACAAAAAAAAATATTGTTACGCTAAATGTTTTAAATATAAGAATTATTTTATATAAATATTCAATCAGGATGAAAACTCTTCTTTCTGCAGGTGGGGACCTTCTATCAATAATACAGAGAAAGGCTGCTACCTTCTATAAACCTTCCATTTTAGCGGGTACAGTCTTTACGTTTTCTTATACACCACTCTCTATAGCGTTACACGTTCACCGCCCAACCGTATAGCTTTGGCTGTTCACCACTTAAGTATTTACCACTGTACTCGCGGGCGGTGCGGGAGGTGGCCTTCCACTGTATACTCCCTGGTGAAATGGGTGGAACGGGTGGAACGGTTGGAATGGGAGGAATGGGAGGAATGGGAGGAATGGGTGGAACGGGAGGTGGCCTTCCACTGTATACTTCCTGGTGGAATGGGTGGAACGGGTGGAATGGGAGGAATGGGTGGAACGGGAGGTGGCCTTCCACTGTATACTTCCTGGTGGAATGGGTGGAACGGTTGGAACGGGTGGAATGGGAGGAATGGGTGGAACGGGAGGTGGCCTTCCACTGTATACTTCCTGGTGGAATGGGTGGAACGGGTGGAACGGTTGGAATGGGAGGAATGGGAGGAATGGGAGGAATGGGTGGAACGGGAGGTGGCCTTCCACTGTATACTTCCTGGTGGAATGGGTGGAACGGGTGGAATGGGAGGAATGGGTGGAACGGGAGGTGGCCTTCCACTGTATACTTCCTGGTGGAATGGGTGGAACGGTTGGAACGGGAGGAATGGGAGGAATGGGAGGAATGGGAGGAACGGGAGGTGGCCTTCCACTGTATACTTCCTGGTGGAATGGGTGGAACGGGTGGAACGGTTGGAACGGGTGGAACGGGTGGAACGGTTGGAACGGGTGGAACGGTTGGAACGGGAGGAACGGTTGGAACGGGAGGAATGGGAGGAATGGGAGGAATGGGAGGAATGGGAGGAATGGGAGGAATGGGAGGAATGGGAGGAATGGGAGGAATGGGAGGAATGGGAGGAATGGGAGGAACGGGAGGAACGGGAGGAACGGGAGGAATGGGAGGAACGGGAGGAACGGGAGGAACGGGAGGTGGCCTTCCACTGTATACTTCCTGGTGGAACGGGTGGAACGGGTGGAATGGGAGGAATGGGAGGAATGGGTGGAACGGGAGGTGGCCTTCCACTGTATAATTCCTGGTGGAACGGGTGGAACGGTTGGAACGGGAGGAATGGGAGGAATGGGTGGAACGGGAGGTGGCCTTCCACTGTATACTTCCTGGTGGAATGGGTGGAACGGGTGGAATGGGAGGAATGGGAGGAATGGGTGGAACTGGAGGTGGCCTTCCACTGTATACTTCCTGGTGGAATGGGTGGAACGGGTGGAACGGGAGGAACGGGTGGAACGGGTGGAACGGGTGGAACGGGTGGAACGGGTGGAACGGGAGGAATGGGTGGAACGGGAGGAATGGGTGGAACGGGAGGTGGCCTTCCACTGTATACTTCCTGGTGGAATGGGTGGGACGGGTGGAACGGTTGGAATGGGAGGAATGGGAGGAATGGGAGGAATGGGTGGAACGGGAGGTGGCCTTCCACTGTATACTTGCTGGTGGAATGGGTGGAACGGGTGGAACGGGTGGAACGGGTGGAACGGGTGGAACGGGAGGAACGGGAGGAACGGGAGGAACGGGAGGAATGGGAGGAATGGGAGGAATGGGAGGAATGGGAGGAATGGGAGGAACGGGTGGAATGGGTGGAACGGGAGGAATGGGTGGAACGGGAGGTGGCCTTCCACTGTATACTTCCTGGTGGAATGGGTGGGACGGTTGGAATGGGAGGAATGGGAGGAATGGGTGGAACGGGAGGTGGCCTTCCACTGTATACTTGCTGGTGGAACGGGTGGAACGGGTGGAATGGGAGGAATGGGAGGAATGGGTGGAACGGGAGGTGGCCTTCCACTGTATACTTCCTGGTGGAATGGGTGGAACGGGTGGAACGGGAGGAATGGGAGGAATGGGTGGAACGGGAGGTGGCCTTCCACTGTATACTTCCTGGTGGAATGGGTGGAACGGGTGGAACGGGAGGAACGGGAGGAGGCCTTCCACTGTGCCTTTTGGGACCCGCTCGAAGACCCTACTCTAGGCCTGGGCCTAGGGCACCAAGCCTACAAGGGGCACCAGGAGGTTCCGAAAAAAATAGAAGTACAAAAATGTTATCATTTACTTTTCACAATTTTTTTCCGGAGTAATTTTAGTAAATGCGTCCACATTTATCGATACCATGAAAAGCACTCATTTAATAACGTCACTAAAATGTCCGCAAAGTCTACATTGAAATTGTATTTTCCACCCATTTGTCAATTATAAATTGCGTAATTTGCTGACAAAGGCCTAATAATTCAGTTTAAAACTAAACAATTTTGATTGAAAACTTTTAAGTTAGCAAAATTTCAAACTACGTACTGAATTTATCATTCACCGAAATCGTTCAGTGTGATATACTTATAAGTTATAACTATTACTTTACTTATGATAATGCACGCCCGATTTATCTATTAGAATAGATCCCCTTCTTAAGTTGCAACCGACTATAGCTCCCGTTTCTTCATCTCATTAATTATAGACACCGCCAAAACGCGAGCGTTTATAAATAATTAATTCCAACGGTGGTCAGGAAACGATATTTTGTCAAGTATACCTCGGGGCCAAATCGACCCCCAACCCCGTACACCCCCAGAGAGAATCGCAATAATCGCCCGACCTGATTATTACGAAATCAGGAACCACGAGGAAATGTTCGCCCCTGCATTATTAAACGCAAATTCGTCCCATACATTTTTTCGACCAGTAAAACACCCCCTGAATTATATCCGTTAGGAATATTAAATTTCTGTGGCAAGCTAACAATAGACATACAGTTTCGCCCTAAATTCCTTCGAGAAATAACGTTAGTCGATGGGGGAACCAAACGTGTCTAATCAATAAAGACAGAAGAATATATAATCAAGAACGTATTTAAGTTACTGAGTACGTACCGAGTCTATCTTAATGGGTTCCATCTAGAGGTCGGGGACGGTTAATCATTATACATGATTAAATTGATTTTTTTCGGGAAAAAAATGTAAACAAAGAAATTTAACGGTTAACATTTCGGAAAATGATTAAAAAACATGTATTATTCGGAAAATTTGAGCTTTTTATCGAAAAAAACGTCGTTTTTTCCGTTTAATTTTACAAATTTATCAAAAAATTTATCGGATAATACAGAATATAAATTACTTGATCAAAACGTTTTACGAATAATTTTGAGAGCTTTATCTATTGAATAAAAGTTAACCATCCCCGACCTCTAGTTCCATCAGCTTCGTAAGGGGATGACAGGGGGGGGCAGGGGGATGAAATAGCACTATTTTTTAACGCGGAAGGAGACAAATTTTTGGTAATACGAAACTTTATAAAACACGTGGTCATTTCGCGGAAATTCGGATTTCGATATCGGTCGCAACGGACGGAGTTTTTGTCACCTTGGCCTATAGTTTGCTTTTATTGGAATTTAATTAGAATTATTGTGGAAAGTGGTTATTGTTCAACGAATTGTCTTAGTGCTTGATTTTCTTTTCGTTTGTCATGTATTTTATTATTACCGTTAATTTCATTGCTCGACATTGCTAAAACCGAAAATTTTAAAACAGACCGGCGAACTCGCGGAGGAATACTACGCGGTCATCGTACATTCGTTTAGCGCGACGTGCGTCCTCTAGTGGCGGTAATCGAAATCAAAATCCGGACTGCCTAGGGGGGGGGCGTACGTTTTTCCCCTTACGAGGCTGAGGGAGTATGAACTAAATCAAAAAAACGTCCAATAACACGCGCCACGACTTGTATTAAGGTATTTAGCGCCAATCGCCCCATAGCTTCTGAAGTTGCGAAGATTTTGTGACCCTTTAAAGGGCCACACCGGCGTTTGAAAAAATTCGCCCAAGATTTACCATGTGGTAGTATATACGACCAAAAATAAATAGACATAAACAGAAAGTTTCGCATTGGAGGGAAAGTTCGCGGCGTGTAATCTGAGAAACTACTTTATCCCCTTTCTGCGGGCCGACCCCCGTCGCGGATTGTTACAAATTTAGGGCATTGCACGAGGTACTGCGAAAACTGGTTTTAAAAACGTCGCTCTCCGCGAAATAGCTAGTGCTCAGCTAATTTCTTAACCTGCAACTGACAAGGAGACTACCCGAGGTGATTACTATGGATTTGGTTGAAACTCGAGGGCATGGTAGTATGAAAATTCCCAAAGGGAAAAGTTGCAATGTGCTTTAGTTTTCCTATGGCAACCGAAAATGTTTTTGAACTCTCCATTTAAAAAAGCATGATATTTTCTCGGTTACCCAAATGTTGTTAAAATTTAACCAAAATTGATCAATTTTACCCAAAATAGGTCAAATTCATCTTTTTGGGTAAGTTTTGAAACTTTAATTTTTTAAAATTTTTTAAGTGAGTAAGAACCCTGCGAAACCGAGAAAATGCCATGCTTTTTTAAATGGAGATTTTTCGTTTTGAGAGATCAAAAACATTTTCGATTGTCATGGGAAAACTAAAGCCCATTGCAACTTTTCCTTTGGCAATTTTCATACTACTATAAGGTCTACCTAACCCCCGAGTTTCAACAAAATCGGTGATAACCACCTCGGGTAGTCTCCTTGTGAGTATACAGTAATTAATGTTATTGGCTGGAAACACGTGGCTTCTTAGGCTCCCCCGGATATTTCAAACGAACGAGAAATATGAATAGACGGGTTAAGGTGCGACTGTAGCCGCCGATGTAGACGTAGCTTCATTGTGCACAGACTGATTACATACCACGTTCACCCCTAAGGCTAAGCGCGGGTTTAAACGCGTCTAGTTTCCTTTGTTGACTAAGGCGTCTGCAGATTTGAAAACCTTATTGATTAAAAATAGAAATAATTTACGTAAAACCAAAAGTAAATAAAGTATATAATACATCTCTTATAGTAGAGAAGGATCCTCAGCTAGGCTAATAACTAAGGCTTAATGTTGGGTGGCGGAGTGGTTAGCACTTTCCCCTCGCAGCAAGAGGCACCGGATTCGATCCCAGCTTGTGGCACTGAGTGAAAAATGGAAACAACTTCTTCCACGTTGAGTTTGCAAGTTTTATCCGCAGTGGCGTCGCTAAGGTGTTTTAGGCGTCGCTTGAGCCACCTGTCAAATTTCTGAAGCGCCACCTAAAATTCCCAATTTTTCCAATTCACTTGTCGAAAAGTTTCTTCGAACTTAAAAATGGGTATCAAAAATTTAATTTTTCTTACAAGGAGACATCCCGAAGTGTAACCCACCGATTTTGTTCAAACTCGGGGGATTGGTAGACCTTCATGTATCATGAAAAATCCTAAAGGGAATTTATTCAAGGGGCAACCGTTTTGCCATGGCAACGATAAATGTTTTTGACAACACAAAATATTAAATTTTCCCATTAAAAATAACATGGGATTTTGACCTCAAATTGATCAAAAGTTGATCAATTTTGATGTTTTTTTTTATTAATTTTTGGCATTTTCGAAATTTTTAAATTTGTTAAATTTTTTCACAGGGGAGGTCCTAGGAATCGGTCAGAATCCCATGTTATTTTCAATGGGAAAATTTCCATTTGTTGTTGTCAAAAATATTTTTCGTTGCCATCGCAAAACGGTTGCCCATTGAATAAATTCCCTTTAGGATTTTTCAAGTTACACGAAGGTCTACCAATCCCCCGAGTTTGAACAAATTCGGTGGGTTACACTTCGGGATGTCTCCTTGTTAGTGGGCCTCAATGTTTCAACTTTATAAAGCTTAATTTTTTGGAGCTCCCCGCCTCCCCCATATCACTCAATGAGACGCCCCTGACCAGTGCTGATGGCTTAAGCGCCACCAGTTTTGAAATCCTGGTGACGCCACTGTTTATCCGTACTGGGTAAAGGGGTTTTCCACCGAGCTCTAAGGTTTCTCCTTTCTGTAAAAACTTGTAGATTTATTCCATGAATAGTTAGTGTAGTCAAGGATCCTATATGTTAGAAGGATACGAGGCGAGGGACGAAAAATGGCAGCGCCGTCGGTGGGTCATGCGCGATAGAGAATCCGTCTTTAGATTCCGTCAAGGACAAAACATATGGAGGAAGCACAGTCAAAATTTGTCCTTGAGGGAATAGAAACAAGACGTCCCACGTTTAGAGGCTCTCTTAATATCGACGGCGCTGCCGGCGTTTTGAAAACACGGGCTTCTAACATATTAGATCCTTGGTGTAGGGAGCTACACAATTTAAGAAGGTTGTTGTCAGAATTTATAGCCCGGTGTACCGGTAAGAAAAGAACCACACCACCGGAGGCCTATCATCAGAATGCCCTACGCCAGCGTCCACAAGCCCGGACAGGTGACAAAACCAGCATGGGTAGCAGAACCCCACTACTGATGGTCGCACCCTCGACGCAAGCCGCTCAACCCAGCAGAAGGTGCAACAATGGGACGACCAGCCCGCCACTTCGCACACAGCAGTGGGATAGAGAACGGATGCTCTAACAACTCCGGCCGACACCCCACCTACAAAGGCAGGGAGCCAAGCCCTTTGGAGAGAGCTCCTAAAGGGGAACGGCGGGCACACAGCAGCCCGCATAACCCGGCACAGCTGGCACCGGAGATCCCGGTGGGAGCCCAAAAGGCCGGGAGATGGGTCCGCCGTGCCCTCATACGGAGGCCCGCAGCCCCACAGCAGGCTACTCAATCCGCCGAGGCGGCCAGTTTGCCCGGCCCCTCTCCATTAGCCTGGGCCGAAGCCCAGTATCCAGCCCACACCTGACCGAAGTCGGAGGTTGGAGATAGGACCCTTTGGACGGAGCTAACATCTCCCAGTGCGCCACCGCCCTTACGGGTTACAAGAGCCGGACCCCGACTCCCCGGTAAAGCCACCAGTGATTGCACACTCCGACCCCTTGAGGGCCAATTTAAGAAGGTTGGAAAAAAACCGGTGGTTTAAACCGGTTAAAAAATATCTAGCCCTCATTACTTTTTTCAAAATGACGTTTTTGCGCGTGACAGTGCCTTTACATTGTGAGGTATAGCAGTCTTACTTACTTTCTTTTATACCCTGACATGGCGACGTATTTTCACGCGCAAAATGAATTTTAAGATCCCCCAATTGCTCATATCTAGCACTCATTACTTCGTGAGACGACGTAGCAAAAGTGAAGGTTAAGTGTTAGTTTCGTTTTGGAATAGAAAATGCAGAATATAATATTCTGCATTTTAATTTGAAATAAATTTTCATTTTCCAATATTTCTAATTCATTTCTCAATTTTTCAATATTTTTTAATAAAAAAAAGTAGTTTTAACCAAGGACAGTAGATACAGGGACGAGAAAGCAGGAAACAAAATTCGATTTTAAACGTCTTCATATTCACGGGGAGTTAGATGTAAACAAACCGCGGCCATTGTTAAGACGTGGTTCACCATGGACAGTATTATTGTAGTTAGTTTTTACCATTTTGATGTTCAATTAAAAATAAAACTACGAGCGTATATAATGAAATGCCCATTTGTTTTGAACACTTAAGCCTCGTCAAGAACCGCTAAAATTAGGTGACCGCCATTTTTTTTGTTTACAACTAACTCTCCTTGCGTTTAGGTCGTTTTAGGTGATATATTCCTACAGAGGGCGCCAATACACTTTCTCGTCCCTGTATCTACTGTCCTTGTTTTAACCATGGATTTTATTCGGCGGTTAAAACCAGTCTGATTGGTTCTTGCCAACCCTAAAATTTAACCCGGTCACCTAATTTAAAGGCAATAAAAGTCACTAGATGTCCTGGGTATCTGGGGTACGCCTCGGCTTGGCAAAAGAAAAACTGATTCGAGCCGGCGAATGTAGAGGTTTCGTTTTTATATCCAATATGGATACTTCTCTCTCAATATATATTATATACTTTTGATAAAGTGTATACGCGACGACTGCGCCAAGTTATTTTTAATGTTAGATATGTTTCTGATATTGATTTGTTAGGGTGCTGATTATTTATGGCCGATATTATTCGTATTATTCACGCGATTGTCGATCGTATTTTTTCCTTCTGCGTAGAGTTTGTAAGTTCTCTCCCCACTGGTTAAAGGGGTTTTCCACCGAGATCTTCGGTTTCCCCTTCCATAAAAACTTGCTGAGGTTAACGGTAATAGTTAGTGTAGGGAGCTGTTGGCTCGCGTGGCATGAAGGGCTTGCCATCACCCTCCTACGCATTGTAACCCGGCCACCTATTACTTGATCACGCACAAGCAACATTGCTTATGTGGTCGAAGGTGGTGCCTTGGGTATTAGCTCTATTTAAAAAAAAAAAATGTTCAAATATAGACTCATAATTCTCAAGCTCTTAGAAAAATTCAGTTGAATGTCGCCCTATATAGCGTGAAATGTTATTACCTCGCGTTCTTAGAAATTCGCGCAACAAGGGGGCGTTAGCGGCGTAAGTTATCGTTACCAAACGTTTTTACACGATGACTTGTATTTAATACGTTAATCTGAAATAAATTTAAATATAATAAAATAACTTAAACATAATATATAATAATAGACGCTTAAATAAAACCTGTTCAGCGATTTGCCTAGAAGTATTAATGCAGAGAGCTAGGACGTACTTGTAAAAGCGTTATATTGTAAAGCGCGCGCTGCGTAATATTTCAATGTAGAAGAGCTCATTCAATTTCGCACGCACGTCCCAAAAATAAGTTGCGTTATAAACTTTAGTCAAGGACTTGCTTTAGCCTAACAAATAAAAATAACATAAGCACGTGACTATTTTATTCAGTGACTCACGCGCATGCGCGTGGGGGGAGGGGGTGGAGAGAAAAAGAGACTGGCATTTATTGAAGCGCCTTTTGGCTCTATCAAAGATAATCTAGACTACTATGTGGTACCTTGGGTATTAGTTTAGCTAACCAATAGATGTCACTTTAAAAAATTATTCGATCGAATAAATCTGATATTCGATTTAAAGCAAACAACAGAATTACAGGCTCTTGTCATGGCTAAATATTTCTAGTGCGGTTACATAATTTCGAAAACCTAAAACTAATTTATTTATTGTAATTACTTATTGTCAAATATATACTGCTATATTAACAGAAGGGTTAGTAACGGGCCTTTGAGAAGACTGATTTTTCTAACTTAATCCAATTTATTTCCTCAATAACCACCCAAAGTATACAATAACATATTGTAAAGGGCTCCTAAGAATTACAGTATGTACACTCTGTTTGAAAAGTCTTCGACAGCTGAAATTTTTGCCCTCTTTTTAATTCTGCTAGAAAAATATAATAGATAGAACGATGAAACCAATTGCAACTTATATTTATTTTTCAATATCTTTCGTTATTTATCGGTTTCGTCCGCCAAAAATTAATAGTTTGGTGGGAACCGTCAAAACTCATTTTTGACACCTTTTTAAATATTGGTTCTACGGCACTGACTCGCGCGTTTTTGAATTCACAGTGGTCGGTTCATATTTAGAAAGTGGAAACATTATCCCTCTACAATCAACGGTTGAGAAGTTATCGCGTTTCCAAATTTTCGTCGAAGTTGCGTTATTTATAATCGCTTGATGCATTTAAGGTGTTTCCTAGTTTCGACGAAAATTTGGAAACGCGATAACTTCTCAACCGTTGATTGTAGAGGGATAATTTTTCCACTTTCTAAATATGAACCGACCACCGTGAATTCAAAAACGCGCGAGTCAGTGCCGTAGAACCAATATTTAAAAAGTTGTCAAAAATGAGTTTTGACGGTTCCCGCCAAACTATTAATTTTTGGCGGACGAAACCGATAAATAACGAAAGATATTAGAAAATAAATAAAAGTTGCAATTGGTTTTATCAATCTATCTATTATAGTTTTCTAGCAGGATTAAAAAGAGGGCAAAAATGTCAGCTGTCGAAGACTTTTCAAACAGAGTGTACTTTTGACAACTTCACCTTGTTTTCCAACTCACCAATATTCTACTGCTAGAAACGTGAAGGCATTCGTTTAATAAACGCTTGTTTATAAAATGCTCTTTATAATAGGACGCTTATAATAAAGGCCAATTATAAAACAATAAATCGGAGACCCCCCTCCCGAAATTTCAAACGCGAGGCCCCCCTCCCCAAATTTCAAACGCCAGACCCCCTTCCCCAAATTTCAAACGCGAGACCCCCTCCTGAGATTTCAAACGCGAGACCCCCTCCTGAGATTTCAAACGCGAGGCCCCCTCCCCAAATTTCAAACGCGAGACCCCCTCCCCAAATTTCAAACACGAGACCCCATTCCCTAAATTTCAAACGCGAGACCCCCCTCCCGAAATTTCAAACGAGAGGCCCCCCTCCCGAAATTTCAAACTCGAGACCCCCTCCTGAGATTTCAAACGCGAGACCCCCCTCCCGAAATTTCAAACGCGAGACCCCCCTCCCGAAATTTCAAACGAGAGGCCCCCCTCCCGAAATTTCAAACGAGAGGCCCCCCTCCCCAAATTTCAAACGCGAGACCCCCCTCCTGAGATTTCAAATGCGAGACCCCCTCCCCAAATTTCAAACACGAGACCCCATTCCCTAAATTTCAAACGCGAGACCCCCTCCTGAGATTTCAAACGCGAGACCCCCCTCCCGAAATTTCAAACGCGAGACCCCCCTCCCGAAATTTCAAACGAGAGGCCCCCCTCCCCAAATTTCAAACGCGAGACCCCCCTCCTGAGATTTCAAATGCGAGACCCCCTCCCCAAATTTCAAACACGAGACCCCATTCCCTAAATTTCAAACGCGAGACCCCCCTCCTGAGATTTCAAATGCGAGACCCCCTCCCCAAATTTCAAACACGAGACCCCATTCCCTAAATTTCAAACGCGAGACCCCCTCCTGAGATTTCAAACGCGAGACCCCCCTCCCGAAATTTCAAACGCGAGACCCCCCTCCCGAAATTTCAAACGAGAGGCCCCCCTCCCGAAATTTCAAACGAGAGGCCCCCCTCCCCAAATTTCAAACGAGAGGCCCCCCTCCCCAAATTTCAAACGCGAGACCCCCCTCCCGAGATTTCCAATGATTTTCTTACCTACGATTTGTATACCTGATTACTAAACAAGGATCGCACTAAACGCACCCAAACGGCGCTGGAAGACGGAAGCCGATAATAATCCGGCAGCCCGGCAGCCGGCAGCGCTCGGCGTCTTCTGCTAGTGTTTTTCGCGTCCCCCGAAAAGTACCGCAATGCGCGAGCCATTGACGGCGGAAGAGGACAGCAGTGTCCCGTCAGTCTAAGCTGGGCGGCCGCCGTGGTTCCCTCTCTCTCAATCTGTCTGCCCCGTCGCCAGACGAGCACACTTCGCCAAACAGAATCCGTCGCTCAATCACACGCTCACCGAACTATCTCGTCAAACTCGCTCCTCGAAATCCCCCCAAACCGCCCTCCGTCAATAATATAATCATGCCACAATTATAGGATTATAGAAATATAGATATTTATAAATTAAACGTTTATTTTTCTACCGCCGAGTGTTAACTGTAGGAATAAATTAAAATTCGTCAAATTCATCCGGAAGATATGCATTTGATGTCGGGCAATGATGGTAACCGACCACGCGTATGAAAAAGAGGAAATCAGAGACCGCAACGGCAACAAGCTCAACTTAGCCCAGCACGTCGCGGAATGGATCGGCTTCGATCTGGGGCTGGGCCTCGGGCTGGACCTCTTCTTCGCCAACGACTCGCCCGAAAAGGCCCCGGAGAACGGCTTCAAACTCATCAAAGAACTCTCACCTGGAAGCGATATCTTCGACGTTATCAAAACTGGGTGAGAACAATATTCGTTTCTATCAATACGGGCTCTAGCGCCCGCCAACAAATATTACGCGCTGATGATAGTTCGCCGTCCGCCACGTGTTTCGAACGACGGCGGTTTTGATTATTAAGTATCTTTCGAACGCCTGAAATTAACTTATACCTAGACACCGGTGTATTGCGGTTAGAGCACTTCTACAGGCGCTAATAGGTCAAAAATAGGCCAGCTTTTGGATTTCTTTTTTAATTTAAAACGGTTATACTAATTAGTAAAAAATAAATAGATAATTGCCCGAAAACTAGTTGAACACGATTCAAGTATTATAGTTACGGATAATTATTTGGTATAAAAGTATCTTACGAACGTGAGGCGTAATACGGGTCTAGTACGGTAAACGCCGGAAATTAACTTCTTCCTGGACATTGGTGTATTGCGGTTAGAACACTTCTACAGGCGCTAATAGATCAAACATTGGCCAAATTTTGGAATTATTTATCAATTTAAAACGGTTATACCAATTAGTTAGAAATAAATAGTTAATTGCCCGAAATCTAGATCAACTCGATTTAGTTATAATTATGGATAATTATTTAGTATATTAAGTATCTTGCGAACGTGAAGCTTATTACGTGTCTAGTAAGGTAAATGACGGAAATTATCTTCTTCCTGGACATTGGTGTATTGCGGTTAGAACACTTCTACAGGCGCTATTAGCTCAAAAATAGGCCACTTTTTTCATTAATTTTCAATTTAAAACGGTTATACTAATTAGTAAAAAATAAATAGATAATTGCCCGAAATCTAGTTCAACACGATTTAGTTATAATTAGGGATAATTATTTGGTATAAAAGTTTTTACGAACGTGAATCGTATTACGGGTCTACGTCTAGTAAGGTAAACGCCGGAAAATAACTTCTTCCTGCACACCGGTGTATTGCCGCTAGAACACATCTACAAGCGCTATTAGGTCAATTCTAATTTAAAACGCTTATACTAACTAAATAATAATAGATAGCAAATTTGCTGAATATTAGGTTCAACACGATTAAATAGTTATTACGAGTAAGGGTTAATATTTACATTGGATTAATCTAAAAATAATTAAATCAACTTCTGCATTAATTAATAAACTTTTCGGTTTGAAACACTTAAAGAAGCATAAACTTATTTTAAAGTATGGATAACGATACATTATGTCAACCATACAATCCAACTCAAGGGGTCCGACACTAACATATTTTGCGTACGGGATATTGAATCTCAAAGTGATTTCAGAAATTCGAAACGGATTATGAGATTTCAGAGAACGTTTTGATTTCTGGTATTTTCACCCAGATTTCAGGATTTACAATTTCACTTACAGATTTATAATCTTTAATGTACGGCAAGTATAGGTAAGGGGTTGGTGGAGGTTTCAAATGTTAGTTTATAAGGCCTAGAAAAGCCAATACAGAGTACAAATTTGGTCCAAAGTCAGAAGTAACTCGTATTGTAGTATTGACCAAAGCACGGTACAGAAGGCGGTTCAACTTCGGTGCAGGTGTATTTGAATTATATAAGAAGGGGCCAAGAATAACATATTATATACTTATATGGGGTAGGGGGGGCTTTGGAAAAACATTTACAGAAAGCTTTGTTGGAACTGTACCGAGCTGACTATTAGCGTAACTTGTCCGGGGTATAAATGGTATAATCGCGTGCTACGGCGACGGAATACGGACCGCCGCTGAAGGGACACTCAGCGCCAACGCCGTGGGAGGAGTCAAGCCCGCTATTGGAAAAGCCAAATCAGTTTTCCACATGATTTTGCTTCCTGTATTGGCGTTTCGGTACAAAGCCACGCTCGCCGTGTCTACTCTCAGGTGACGGTTGGGCGTACCTTCGAACCCATCTGACTGTACCGAGTCTCTGACTCCAAAACTAATGCCAGGCCTCGCTTTCGCTTCGCAATAGTCTTGATTGTTATTAAGGCCCCTTTAAATTTATCCTTCGTAGCTAACGCGTGTAATCAACAGCGTATGGCTTACATTAAATATAGGTTGAAGTAGTTTTCTTTCCTTAATATCCATTAATGTATATGTTTCGTAAAAATGAGATTTTCGTACGTGTTGATGTGTTGCTGTACAATTTCCGAAACTTTTATCCACGCCCACATTCGTAGCTCCACTAAACTTTGTGAAGTTTATGCAAATGAAGTCGATTAAGTGAAAGTTCTGATCCGAAATTCAGAAATTGAAGACGTGGAGACCAAACTTTCTAGTGGAGACAAAGCCCGGAGACCAAGAGACCAAATCTTCCGGTGGAGACTGAAGACTCGGAGATCCAGAGCCCAAAGTTATCAGATGACTGAAGTCTCGGAGATCCAGGACCCAAAGTTATCAGAAGACTGAAGACCCGGAGACCAAGAGACCAAGCCTTACAGTGGCGACTGAAAACCCCAAGACCGAGCCTTACAGTGGCGACTGAAAACCTCCAGACTAAGAGACCAAGCCTTACAGTGGAGACTGAAGACCCAAAAACCAAACACCACATGTCTTTCCAACCTCCATAAATCCATTAATCATAAATTGAAATTCAAATTATTATTCTACACTTATTAAAAAGTAGCCGAAAATGGGAGGAGGGATTTTAGTTTATGAAAACTTGAGAGAAACTGAAAAAAAATAATAACTAACTCTGCTAAACTCCTGGGCTATGACGACTTCCGGCTCCGACGCTTATTATTAAAAATGTTACATTGTTGATTTAGTACATATCTTTTAAATCTAAGAGTTATAAGGTCAGCTTACTATTTACACTGAACTCAATTAAACTGTTTTAGTGTCTTTGAAGGCTTAGATTTTCTTCCGCCTGTCACCCTATGAATTTACTTTTCTTCCAAACAAATACCCTGGTGGTAGGCCAACGTGTTCCGCTGTTGGCCTACCACCAGGGTATTTGTTTGGAAGGAAAGCAAATTCATAGGGTGACAGGCGGAAGAAAACCTAGGTCTTTAAGAGAAATGCGTAAGATAATCGTCGACAATTGGTTAACTGACAAGAGTATTTGCTCTCGTTGTTTCGGTCAGCTCACTGGACGCGGTCCGTTACTTGGTGGAGCACTATGGTCAACGCGTCCTGTACGAAAGAGATGGCGAAGGCCACACCACTGTCCACTGGGTGTGTCGGCTGGGCTTTAGCGACATCCTTTCCTTCATGGTGGAGCTGGGAATGCCCCTGGACACGCCCAGCCTCAGCGACCCCGAACCTCGACCCGTCCACTGGGCCTGCTTGACCGGAGACGTGGCTATCATGGACGCCCTCATTCAGGTAACACCATTCTTCATTTCACACTCGGCGGCCAGTTCACAGCGGGTCAATATCCTTGTCAAATATGTCATAACCCCCACCAACATTTTGGTGGTCGACTCAAAACTTCAAATAGGGTAGTTAAAGGTGTTACATAGGCTTAATGGCTTCCCCCAAATGTTTTACTAGGAGGGACGTATGAGCAACAAACACAGCACCCCACACACGGAGAACGCAACCCGTCAGAATTCGTGCATTTTCTCGCGTACAGTTTTCATTGGTAGCTTTAGCGCCAGCTGCCGTCGGAAGGGGAAAATTCGGTAAATGTCTCCCCCCTTTCCGTAAAACGTTCCGCGTAAAGGTTCGTCCAATGAAATTTGTACGCAACACTGCGTTAGCGTGTTTAAAGGCTAGCTGCGATCTCCTTGTGTTTGCTGCGCCTAGGGAGGGACTAAATAAATGCCGCTCTATTTTTCCTTCCCCCCTACGCGCATGCGCGAGTCACTGAATAAAATAGTAACGTGTTTATGTTAGTTTTATTTGTAAGGCTAAAGTTGTTAGCGCGCGCGCATCTTTTATTTCGGGACGCGCGTGCGAGATTTAACGAGCCCTTCTGTATTGAAATATTAAGCAGCGCGCGCTTTAAAATATAGCGCTTTTACAAGTATGTCATGGCTCTCGGTATTACTACTTCTAGGCAAATGGCTGAACAGGTTTTATTTAAGCGTCTATTGCCACAATCCAACTTTTTGGTCGATTCAAATTCAAGGTATTAAAGGCTTAAGAAACCGCGTAAGAGAAAACTAAACACTTATATTATATTATATTTATTATATTATAAATAACTTTATTTTATTTTGTATTAAATTATTATTTAAATTTATTTAATTCCATCCAATTTTTGGTGTTAATTAACACCGTACATCCACATAGGAATTTACAAGGGGCAAAAATATTAAAACTTGCTCATATTTTGTTTTTCCAAAAAAATAATTTAAAGGGTATGTAACAATGCTTACAAAACTTTATTCAATAAATCAAAGTTACCTTTTTATACTGATTTATGGATGAAAAATAAACTTTGGTTTACAAAAAATTCAGTTTTATAGCCTAAAACATGAATTTATTCATATTCAACCATGAATATAGACCTCCTATAACGTTCAAAGAAAGGCTAAGCTTATAAACCCCGCCCACAGTGGCGTCACCGCATACAACCATCTGCCTAAAATTTCGCGTCCATAACTATTTTGAGTCTGTTTGATAAGAGCCATTATGGGTATGAAAAACCCGAAAGTTGCGGGTCAAATTAGTTTTTGTTTGTCTAAAATAAAAGCGAGTGAACAATTAAACCCAAAAGGTTATTGCTAGGTTAAGGAGGAAGGAATATTAAAACCACAAATGCTCAAACATCTAGACCATTTTGGTTTACGTTTGTTAACAGAAGTGATGGGAAACTCAGTCTTGACTGTGATACTTATCAATCAAGACTGAATTGAAAATGATATTTCAAAAATCATTTCAAAAACAGAATTCTTAACTGTAGCCAAAGATATAAAAATTATTCAACCCGACTTCAAATGATTCTAAGCCTAGATCCGATAAGTTAGGGAGTCTAAAACCGAAACGGAAAAAATTGACTCACTGTCACTCCAGAGTGCGAGCGGGATTTTTGCGTCATTTGCTTTGACCTCCTATTGGCTCGTTTAAATAGTCGTTGTGACGTAAATCGGCAGAAAGTCCAGCCTTTTTTTTTAACAGTGACTGGTATATAACCTACCGTTCTATATTCACGGTTGAATATGAATAAATTCATGCTTAAATATATCAACAATATGTTTAGAAGAACAGCTGGTTTTTCTTCAAATATTTAAATTAAATACTTTTCATACACATCCTTTTAATTACGCGAAACTGAATAATAATATTAATTTTAAATGTCTTTATTAATATAGTAGTTAATAAATAGTAGTAGTATTAATAGTTAGTGTAGGGAGCTGTTGGCTCGCGTGGCATGCAGGGCTTGCCACCACCCTCTTACGCCTTGTAACCCGGCCACCTGAATTAATGTCTCTAAAAGTCGGTTGATGACTAAGGCCTTGGGTGGTGCCTTGGGTGATTAGCCTAGCTTATTATTATTATATAAATTGACATATTTTACAGTTAGTGGTACCAACGGCGCACTGATCACAGTTAATAAAATTTCAAAAATAATTTAAATCGGGGGATAATTAAAATCGATAACTGTGAGGTATCTAAAATCTGAAATGAAGGAGTTTGTTGCTTTACAACGAATTCAGCTTAGTTTCGGGTTTAAACTATCCAGTTTGCATTTTAACCCGTATCAACTGATCTGATGATATAATAATACTTATCATAATCAGCAGGGCTAATACCCAAGGCACCACCTTAGACTTAAGTCATCTAGCAACTTTTAATGCCTCAATATCAGAACGTAAATCTAATTTATCATAATAATTACCTCAGGTCAGATAATGTAACTTATTATCTTAACTAATAATCAATAATAATAATCAGCTAGGCTAATACCCTTGGCACCACCTTCGGCCTAAGTTATCGAGCGACTTTTAAAGCCGTTAGTTCAGGTGGCCAGGTTACAATGCGTAGGAGGGTGATGTCAAGGAATCTGTTCCATTACGCCGAATTACATTCGACCGAACCCAATCCCATTCGACCGAAAAACCCGCACTTCTCCGGGTTTAGGATTCGGTTTTATCCGTTTCAGCATCTGTCAGAACAGCATGCAGTGTTACCTAACCTAACCTAACAGACTTAAAAATATATTAAAACGCTTCCATAAAAAATCAAAAGGAGTAGAAAGAAAAACTATTTTTTTTTGGGGTCGCTCAATTGTGAATAATGCGTCAGTCGATTAGAAAAATACAAAACCCGCCTTTGGGCTAATTTCATCAAAAACATTGGCGGAATTTAGTCTACTGGGAATTTAGTCTACTGGGAATTTAGTCTACTGGGAATTTAGTCTACTGGGAATTTAGTCTACTGGGAATTTAGTCTACTGGGAATTTAGTCTACTGGGAATTTAGTCTACTGGGAATTTAGTCTACTGGGAATTTAGTCTACTGGGAATTTAGTCTACTGGGAATTTAGTCTACTGGGAATTTAGTCTACTGGGAATTTAGTCTACTGGGAATTTAGTCTACTGGGAATTTAGTCTACTGGGAATTTAGTCTACTGGGAATTTAGTCTACTGGGAATTTAGTCTACTGGGAATTTAGTCTACTGGGAATTTAGTCTACTGGGAATTTAGTCTACTGGGAATTTAGTCTACCGGGAATTTAGTCTACCGGGAATTTAGTCTACCGGGAATTTAGTCTACCGGGAATTTAGTCTACCGGGAATTTAGTCTACCGGGAATTTAGTCTACCGGGAATTTAGTCTACCGGGAATTTAGTCTACCGGGAATTTAGTCTACCGGGAATTCAGTCTACCGGGAATTCAGTCTACCGGGAATTCAGTCTACCGGGAATTCAGTCTACCGGGAATTCAGTCTACCGGGAATTCAGTCTACCGGGAATTCAGTCTACCGGGAATTCAGTCTACCGGGAATTCAGTCTACCGGGAATTCAGTCTACCGGGAATTCAGTCTACCGGGAATTCAGTCTACCGGGAATTCAGTCTACCGGGAATTCAGTCTACCGGGAATTCAGTCTACCGGGAATTCAGTCTACCGGGAATTCAGTCTACCGGGAATTCAGTCTACCGGGAATTCAGTCTACCGGGAATTCAGTCTACCGGGAATTTAGTCTACCGGGAATTTAGTCTACCGGGAATTTAGTCTACCGGGAATTTAGTCTACCGGGAATTTAGTCTACCGGGAATTCAGTCTACCGGGAATTCAGTCTACCGGGAATTCAGTCTACCGGGAATTCAGTCTACCGGGAATTCAGTCTACCGGGAATTCAGTCTACCGGGAATTCAGTCTACCGGGAATTCAGTCTACCGGGAATTCAGTCTACCGGGAATTCAGTCTACCGGGAATTCAGTCTACCGGGAATTCAGTCTACCGGGAATTCAGTCTACCGGGAATTCAGTCTACCGGGAATTCAGTCTACCGGGAATTCAGTCTACCGGGAATTCAGTCTACCGGGAATTCAGTCTACCGGGAATTCAGTCTACCGGGAATTCAGTCTACCGGGAATTCAGTCTACCGGGAATTCAGTCTACCGGGAATTCAGTCTACCGGGAATTCAGTCTACCGGGAATTCAGTCTACCGGGAATTCAGTCTACCGGGAATTCAGTCTACCGGGAATTCAGTCTACCGGGAATTCAGTCTACCGGGAATTCAGTCTACCGGGAATTCAGTCTACCGGGAATTCAGTCTACCGGGAATTCAGTCTACCGGGAATTCAGTCTACCGGGAATTCAGTCTACCGGGAATTCAGTCTACCGGGAATTCGGCGCAATGGGAATTCGGCGCAATGGGAAGATACCGTGGCAAGCCCTTATAATAGAATAGGTTGGAAGCACCATTTGCAGTAGAAGTGGTATTTCTTTTAAGAATTTTCTTCGCGCGAAATCTCGACAATTTTTAATCGAACAGAAAACCAAGTTGGCCCAAAATGTTGCCTCGTTTGAAAGCACTCAAAATGGATAAAAGTGTTAAAAAAATTCAATGGTGGACTTAGTTTAAATGATTTACATTTTAGATGATACGGAGTTCGCAGCTTGTCTGTTTTATCTCACTTTTGTAAATAGGAAGCTTAATAGGCAGCGGCCAGTTAACCGTCGAGAAAAGTTGGAATCATTTAGTTTTGTTACTTAGAGATAACTGAGAGTTCCGAGATAGAAAGGAGAAAAACCGTTTAGGAGTCCGCGAAATCCAATAAGGTTTTTCTCTCCGAAAATTGAACGAAAGATAAGGGGAAGCCCCCCTCCGAGGCGCATTTTCCCCGTCACAGAGATAATATTGGGAAGAGTGGACGGAGGGAGCAGGATCCTCCTCCCGCCATTATCTACGAACGCATTTCCCAAAACTTTCGGAACCTTAAAATGGGCAGATTTTAGCTCCCCTTTTATCATTAAAGGAGGGAGCTATAGATGGCGCTACAGAAAGGGGCGAGGTCGTAAATTTTAAAGTTGGAATCTGTTCGTTTATTGGCTTATTATTATTTTTATTATTATTGCGTCATTTTCAACCAATCTTGATTATAGTTGTGACATTAAAACGGTGATTCTATTTTGAAATTAGTTTCAGTTATTAATTGCTAAGGGTGAACGCTGAATTAAATTAAGCTGGATTTTTTTTAAAGTACCTCTACACGTTTTTATTTTTTCCGGAAATATTTTTAGCGATTGATTTGAGATAAAATACGTATTTAATGAAATTTGACAAATTAAAAATTTATTTAAAGTAATAATAATTATATTGGAAATTTCCGTTTCATGTTGACAAAACACAACTTTTGATATTTTATGCAATATTATTGGATAATGTTCTAAATTTTAATGATGTTTTAACAGTTACAAGCTTTCCGTTATCATTTTTCTAGACTCTAGCTCAACGGTTGATAATTTATGGAAACTTGAACTTCACTGTTAGGGTTATTTTCCCTTTAAACATAGGCGTCACGAAATTCATTAACAATATTTTTGTCCCATGTCGATCAAAAATTTGAATTTGAAAAATAATTTAAATGGGTTAATTCATTAACAAAAACCCCAATATTAACAAAAAAAACCCCCAATATTAATAGAAACCCCCAATATTAATAGAAACCCCCAATATTAATAGAAACCCCCAATATTAATAGAAACCCCCAATATTAATAGAAACCCCAAATATTAATAGAAACCCCAAATATTAATAGAAACCCCCAATATTAATAGAAACCCCCAATATTAATAGAAACCCCCAATATTAATAAAAACCCCCTTTATTAATAAAAACCCCAATATTAATAAAAACCCCAATATTAATAGAAACCCCCAATATTAATAGAAACCCCCAATATTAATAAAAACCCCCAATATTAATAAAAACCCCCAATATTAATAAAAACCCCCAATATTAATAGAAACCCCCAATATTAATAGAAACCCCCAATATTAATAGAAACCCCCAATATTAATAGAAACCCCCAATATTAATAGAAACCCCCAATATTAATAGAAACCCCCAATATTAATAGAAACCCCCAATATTAATAGAAACCCCCAATATTAATAGAAACCCCCAATATTAATAGAAACCCCCAATATTAATAGAAACCCCCAATATTAATAGAAACCCCCAATATTAATAGAAACCCCCAATATTAATAGAAACCCCAATATTAATAGAAACCCCCAATATTAATAGAAACCCCCAATATTAATAAAAACCCCCAATATTAATAAAAACCCCCAATATTAATAAAAACCCCCAATATTAATAGAAACCCCCAATATTAATAGAAACCCCCAATATTAATAGAAACCCCAAATATTAATAGAAACCCCAAATATTAATAGAAACCCCCAATATTAATAGAAACCCCCAATATTAATAAAAAACCCCTTTATTAATAAAAACCCCAATATTAATAAAAACCCCAATATTAATAGAAAACCCCAATATTAATAGAAACCCCCAATATTAATAAAAACCCCCAATATTAATAAAAACCCCCAATATTAATAAAAACCCCCAATATTAATAGAAACCCCCAATATTAATAGAAACCCCCAATATTAATAGAAACCCCCAATATTAATAGAAACCCCCAATATTAATAGAAACCCCCAATATTAATAGAAACCCCCAATATTAATAGAAACCCCCAATATTAATAGAAACCCCCAATATTAATAAAAACCCCCAATATTAATAGAAACCCCCAATATTAATAGAAACCCCCAATATTAATAGAAACCCCCAATATTAATAGAAACCCCCAATATTAATAGAAACCCCCAATATTAATAGAAACCCCCAATATTAATAGAAACCCCCAATATTAATAGAAACCCCCAATATTAATAGAAACCCCCAATATTAATAGAAACCCCCAATATTAATAGAAACCCCCAATATTAATAGAAACCCCCAATATTAATAGAAACCCCCAATATTAACAGAAACCCCCAATATTAATAGAAACCCCCAATATTAATAGAAACCCCCAATATTAATAGAAACCCCCAATATTAACAGAAACCCCCAATATTAACAGAAACCCCCAATATTAACAGAAATCCTTAAGATGTTAAAAACGTAAAACTGATTGGTTGTTTAAAAATGTACAGTTCTTTCAAGGGTAAAATTGAGATAGTTGAATATTCAAGGGGAAAATAGGGTAACATTGATCGAGTTGAATATTCAAGGGGGAAATAGGGTAACATTGATCGAGCTGAATATTCAAGGGGAAAATAGGGTAACATTGATCGAGCTGAATATTCAAGGGGAAAATAGGGTAACATTGATCGAGCTGAATATTCAAGGGGAAAATAGGGTAACATTGATCGAGCTGAATATTCAAGGGGAAAATAGGGTAACATTGATCGAGCTGAATATTCAAGGGGAAAATAATGTAACATTGAGATAGTTGAATATTCAAGGGGAAAATAGGGTAACATTGATCGAGCTGAATATTCAAGGGGAAAATAATGTAACATTGAGATAGTTGAATATTCAAGGGGAAAATAGGGTAACATTGATCGAGCTGAATATTCAAGGGGAAAATAGGGTAACATTGATCGAGTTGAATATTCAATGGAGAAATAAAATATTCTTAAATTATATTATTATTAGGATTGAAAATGTATAAGATTTAAAATATGTAATACAAAAAATGAGGGGGGGGGGGAGATCTTAGGGGCCCATCAGCTTTATTTTAGGGGCCCGGTACAATAAGGGCTCATCGCCTTCAGAAAGGTCTTTACACGACCCTGAGCGAAAAAAAAGGATGAATCGAAAATCGATTTTCAATTGCATCAATTACCGAATCGATATTATTAATCTTATACTCGAACCAGTAACTGTTACAACATCGATTAATCGATATATGAAGCGACTAATAGATATTCGATTAAACGCTTTTTGGTCTTTCGTCTTGCCTCGTTTCTTGCAGGCCGGAGTATCAGTAAACGCGACGGACACTCGGGGCCGGACGCCGCTGATCGTAGCCACCCAGAAGGGGAACACCCACCTGGTGGGCTACTTGCTGGCCAAAGGCTCCGACCACCAGCTCAGGGACAACAACGGAGACAGCGCGCTGCATTGGGCAGCCTACAAAGGTACGATCCGCTACTTCCTACTCCAACGAGACCATTTAACCTAGGAGTAACAAACACAGCACCCACACAAGGAGAACGGAACCCGTCAGAATTCGTGCATTCTCTTGCATTGGTTAGACTAATTAGACGCGTTAGCGCCTGCTGCCGTCGGAAGGGGATAATTAGGAAATTGTCTCCCCCCCCACTTAAAACGTTCAGCGTAAAGGTTCGTCCAATGAAATTTGTACACAACACTGCGTTAGCGTGTTTAAAGGCTAGCCGCGTTCTCCTTTGGTTTGTGGCTCCTAGATTAAACTAACTAGTACAGCGGTTCCCAATTTTGTTTTGCTATGGAACCCTAAATTATCCACCTAATTCTGGTGGAACCCCAACTCATTTTTTTACTTAACTTAAAAGACTCTGGACGCAAACAAAGATGGCCGCGTTGTGAATTCTCGGAACCCCTGTGACCTTTCCGTGGAACCCCAGGGTTCAGTTGTTCGTTGGACCACTAGTTACTAGTGGTCCAACGAACAACTGAGCTGGTCATGATGATTCTCAGATATCAGACATTAATTAGTGGGGCTTGTGGCACTGGGTTATAACTCGGAGCAACTCCTTCCGCGTTGAGTTTGCAAGTTCTCTCCCCACTGATTTATTGGTTAACTTGTTGAGGTTAACGGTAATAGTAAGTGTAGGGAGCTGTTGGCTCGCGTGGCATGTAGGGCTTGTCACCACCCTCCTACGCATTGTAACCCGGCCAACTAAATTAATGGCATTAAAAGTCACTTGATGACTTGGGCCTAAGGTGGTGCCTTGGGTATTAGCTTAGCTGATTATTATCTCTGTTTCCGATTAAGCTAAATATTTAATAATAATCAGCCAAGAAAATACGCGAGGAACCGCACAGGCATAACTTAAACTAGTTAGTGACTTTTGAAGCCAAATACCGATGGCTTGGTTAAATCCCACAATTATGTGAACAGTTAACAAATCAAAATAAACAGTAATACAAATTTCGAAAATAATTGAATCGGGGGATAACTGAAATCGAGAACTTGAGGCATCTGAAATCGTGTTTTTCGGTTTACGATGAATTCAGATTAGTTTCGGATCAAACCATCTGGTTTGCGTTTTGACCCGTATCAACCCATCTGATAATATCACACCCTTAATACGGATTATCTGATTTATCATAACTATCCTAACTATTACCTCCGATTGGCTGACCACTATCCGTAATCGGTGTACATGTACAAGCCTGTAGCTTTGACTGTATTCAAGTGATTACGTCATCGATTACAGATTTAGCACTATTACCATGGATGAAGGAATATGACTGGAGCACGGGGTACAGTCATAAGGATGAGCATCTCAATAGGAGATTTGGCAGACTAAAATACGCTAGCGCCACCTGCGCGCGGGCGCTCGTACTGCAAAAATAAATTAAATTTATATTTTTATTTCCGGCGGGACGGAGCTTTCAAAATGGAGGGTTTTAGCAAATCGTCGAAGTGGAATAGACAAAATTGTGCGGCCCTTAGTTGTGTAAATTCGAGAGCTAATAACCCCTAAGAATTCTTTAAGGTAATTACTAGTCTTTACTTAATTAAAACATTTCTTACGCCTATTATCCAACTACTACCACTAAGCCTTGTCACGTCACTTAATTATTATTCAGATGTTCCCAATGCATTGAGAATTCTGGGAGGATTGATTTATTTGGACGAGAGGCGGAGTTATTTAAAGCTGAGGTTGTTCCGTGTGCTAATCACTTTGAAGCACACTTTTTTTATGATATTTCCAAGAGGTTAGATGTGTAAATATTCTTTATAATCTCTCTTTTACTGAATTTAATGTCTTTAAAGAAACGCCTGGTAAAAAATGCATTTCCAACAATATTTCTAAAACAACCTGAAATTGAACTGTTTGAAGATGTACCACAAAAAGAATTAGAACCATCAAATCTAAGTATCAAAGATGTAGAAAACTTAAATGTAGTGATGGAAACCAGCCCAAATTTAACATTTGACAGTAATATAGAGGATATCCCTAGTATTAGCGGTGTTAGGGTCAAATGATATGCATATTTGGTTTGCAAATTAATAAATGGTTAAAATTAAGCGATAAAATTAAGGAAAACACTACGAAAGGTTTATTTGATTTGGAACTATTTGACCAAATACCAAATGATTTGATATTATCAAATATTTTTATAGCTATTTTCAAATATAAAATTTTGGTCAACAAATAAAATATTTGACAAATCGTTTTAAGCACTATTTGATTTGGCGAACCGATTATTTGATTTGGTATTTGGTAGTACTAAATATTTTTTAATCATTACAATTATACCATAGTAAATAAAAAGTTTATTATTTTTTCTTAATACATGTATATCAATAATATTGTGATTTCCAAGAGATTTTGTTTATCTGTAATCTGTAGTAGCTTATCAAAACAGCTTTGGAGGTGGAAAATTTGATTTGGGCCTGAATCTGTCATCCATTCATGATTATTTATTTCAAAACTTCAGTTTTCCTATTAAAAATATATTTTAGCCCTTTAGTTAAATTAAGATTTCAAATTCAATTTTTTTTATTTACCTATGATATTGGAACCATGGGGGTATAAGAGCCAAGTCTTCTTGCGACTTATAGGTCAATTCCAAAATTCAGGAGAAGGGAACTCACTTATGTCTTAACACCGCAAAGACAATTCCCACGATTAAGACAGCATTATAATGTAGGTGAAGTGACTGTTCACTTTATAAGGGGATGGGAATTTTCATTCACTGACTTTCAGAATTGACCTATAAAATGAATATGCTTGTTAATTCTACTAGAAAATATAACATCATAATGGTACCACTAGTGAATGTTTTCGTTTTTTATTATATAGCTGGCCTTCAATAGTTTATTTTAATATACTCAAGTATAATCACTACTATGGATTCCTTCTACATTGTTTTCAGTTGATAAATTACATCCAGGGTTTCTGTGATTATGATATAAATTTCATGGTTTAGAGTCATAGTAGTTAAGTTCACCCTCAAAGCAATTCATTTTTTAACAGGTTGTTTCTATAAAGACATTAAATTCAGTAAAAGAGATTATAAAGAATAATTACATATCTAACCATTTGGAAATATCATAAAAAAAGTGTGCTTCAAAGTGATTAGCACACGGAACAACCTCAGCTTTAAATAACTCCGCCTCTCGTCCAAATAAATCAATCCTCCCAGAATTCTCAATGCATTGGGAACATCTGAATAATAATTAAGTGACGTGACAAGGCTTAGTGGTATTAGTTGGATAATAGGCGTAAGAAATGTTTTAATTACGTAAAGACTAGTAATTACCTTAAAGAATTCTTAGGGGTTATTAGCTCTCGAATTTACACAACTAAGGGCCGCACAATTTTGTCTATTCCACTTCGACGATTTGCTAAAACCCTCCATTTTGAAAGCTCCGTCCCGCCGGAAATAAAAATATAAATTTAATTTATTTTTGCAGTACGAGCGCCCGCGCGCAGGTGGCGCTAGCGTATTTTAGTCGGCCAAATTTCCTATTGAGATGCTCATCCTTATGATTGTACCCCGTGTTCCAGTCATATTCCTTCATCCATGCTACTACTACGCGAAAATTAATCGCTAGTTTTGGAGTAATTTTAGGAAATAGCGAGCAACTGCAAAATACAGTTTGGCTGTTATTGTATGGAAGAAGTTGGTAGTTTGGGTTAGCACTTTCGCCTCGCAGCAAGAGGAGCTGGGTTCGATCCCAGCTTGTGGCACTGGGTGAAAACTCGGAACAACTCCTTCCGCGTTGAGTTTGCAAGTTCTCTCCCCACTGATTTATTGGTTAACTTGTTGAGGTTAACGGTAATAGTGGGTGTAGGGAGCTGTAGGCTCAATCGCGTGGCATGCTGGGCTTGCCACCACCCTCCTTATGTACGCATCGTAACCCGGTCACCTAAATTAATGGCTTCAAAAGTCGCTTGATGACTTAGGCCTTAAGCTTCATTTTCATGCTCGCTGGTAACGGGTAAAAATCGACAAAATCCGCTTCCGCTACACACTTTTCACTTTCCGCGTCGATCTGTTTCAAACAGATATTTTAGCTTTATTTTCACGCTTGCGAGTGGCGGAAGCGAATTTTGACGATTTTTATCCGCTACCAGCGAGCATGAAAATGGGGCTTAAGGTAGTTTTGGTCTATTGTAATTGGCGTACATTTTTGAAGGAACTGGTTAGCCCCTCGATTAGCTCAGGCCTGATAACGCAACTGGTATCTGAGAATCGGTGGGAAGTGCTAGAGTAAACCGGTGAGTTTGGAATCCATAGGGTTTGCTGTTCTCTCGGCAGGGTACCCGGACATAACGCAGCTGCTGGTGCATTCTGGGAGCGACACGCAAGTAAAAGACAGCTTCGGACATACGCCTCTTCACTTGGCTTGCATAGGAGGAAGCGTCAATACCGTCAAGGAGCTCGTCAACAAGGTAAGAATGACTCTTAGAAACGTTGGCAAATAACATCAAACCTGACTCAAATGGGGTTTGGTCAGATTCTTTCAATCGAGAGTAGAGGTCGGCGTTCGATTAACTTTTATCCATGGATAAAATAAGTTCGGCGATATTTAAATATTTATTAAATAACCAATATTTGAATAATAATTGTAAAATGTTTAAATAATCGAAAGTGGATAAGCCTATTATTTAAACAAAACAAACAATTATTTAAATAAATACCATTTTAATTCAAATAAATGCTTGGTTGCGTAAAAAACATAATTAAATAAGTTAAAATTATATTCTTTTTACCAACTTTTGTTAAATAAATCGGAAATTTTGTGGATAATGAATAAACAATTCCAAGCACTAATCGAGAGGTCAGCGCTAGGGCTGTGCGAGTAGTGGGTTTAGGCAATCCAGTCGGTTTTCGAGTATCAAATATCTTTTCATCGAGTATTCGAGTCGAGTAATATTGAAGTAGAGTCGAGTAATCAAGTACTCGATAAAAGGGAAACTTTCTCTTCTTCGAGTCGAGTAATATTGAAGTCGAGTCGAGTAATCAAGTACTTGATAAAAGGGAAACTTTCTCTTCTTCGAGTCGAGTAATATTGAAGTCGAGTCGAGTAATCGAGTACTCGATAAAAGGGAAACTTTCTCTTCTTCGAGTCGAGTAATATTGAAGTCGAGTCGAGTAATCAAGTACTTGATAAAAGGGAAACTTTCTCTTCTTCGAGTCGAGTAATATTGAAGTCGAGTCGAGTAATCAAGTACTCGATAAAAGGGAAACTTTCTCTTCTTCGAGTTGAGTAATATTGAAGTCGAGTCGAGTAATCAAGTACTTGATAAAAGGGAAACTTTCTCTTCTTCGAGTTGAGTAATATTGAAGTCGAGTCGAGTAATCAAGTACTTGATAAAAGGGAAACTTTCTCTACTTCGAGTTGAGTAATATTGAAGTCGAGTCGAGTAATCGAGTACTTGATTAAGGGGAACTTTCACTTATTCGAGTCGAGTAATATTGAAGTCGAGTCGAGTAATCAAGTACTTGATAAAAGGGAAACTTTCTCTTCTTCGAGTCGAGTAATATTGAAGTCGAGTCGAGTAATCAAGTACTTGATAAAAGGGAAACTTTCTCTTCTTCGAGTTGAGTAATATTGAAGTCGAGTCGAGTAATCAAGTACTTGATTAAGGGGAACTTTCACTTATTCGAGTCGAGTAATATTGAAGTCGAGTCGAGTAATCAAGTACTTGATAAAAGGGAAACTTTCTCTTCTTCGAGTTGAGTAATATTGAAGTCGAGTCGAGTAATCGAGTACTTGATTAAGGGGAACTTTCACTTATTCGAGTCGAGTAATATTGAAGTCGAGTCGAGTAATCAAGTACTTGATAAAAGGGAAACTTTCTCTTCTTCGATTTGAGTAATATTGAAGTCGAGTCGAGTAATCGAGTACTTGATAAAAGGGAAACTTTATCTTCTTCGAGTCGAGTAATATTGAAGTCGAGTCGAGTAATCGAGTACTTGATAAAAGGGAAACTTTCTCTTCTTCGAGTCGAGTAATATTGAAGTCGAGTCGAGTAATCGAGTACTTGATAAAAGGGAAACTTTCTCTTCTTAGAGTCGAGTAATATTGAAGTCGAGTCGAGTAATCGAGTACTTGATAAAAGGGAAACTTTCTCTTCTTCGAGTCGAGTAATATTGAAGTCGAGTCGAGTAATCGAGTACTTGATAAAAGGGAAACTTTATCTTCTTCGAGTCGAGTAATATTGAAGTCGAGTCGAGTAATCGAGTACTTGATAAAAGGGAAACTTTCTCTTCTTCGAGTCGAGTAATATTGAAGTCGAGTCGAGTAATCGAGTACTTGATAAAAGGGAAACTTTCTCTTCTTCGAGTCGAGTAATATTGAAGTCGAGTCGAGTAATCGAGTACTTGATAAAAGGGAAACTTTCTCTTCTTAGAGTCGAGTAATATTGAAGTCGAGTCGAGTAATCAAGTACTTGATAAAAGGGAAACTTTCTCTTCTTCGAGTCGAGTAATATTGAAGTCGAGTCGAGTAATCGAGTACTTGATAAAAGGGAAACTTTCTCTTCTTCGAGTCGAGTAATATTGAAGTCGAGTCGAGTAATCGAGTACTTGATAAAAGGGAAACTTTCTCTTCTTCGAGTCGAGTAATATTGAAGTCGAGTCAAGTAGTCGAGTACTTGATTAAGGGGAAATTTTATCTCATGCGAGTCGAGTACTTGATTAGGAGCTGGTTTTATTCAAGTAATCATGAAAAAATTTTAAATGGAGTAAAAAGTAACTTTCAATGCTGAAATATATCCCTTTGATTTAAATGAACAGTTTCCACAACTTTGTAGGTACCGTTTTTTTGCCCCCCAAAAAGTTATAAAAACCTCTCTTTGAACTTTGAAGCAACGAGGATAGAAAAAACAAATACTCGACGAGTTTAGAGAGCAGCTTATTCGAGTAATCAGATACCCGAATATGCAATTTTTTGGTACTTGGTATTCGACAAGTATTCTCCAATTACTTATTCTTATTCGAGGTCGAGTTAGGCAAAGACAGGCTCATGCAATAACTCGAACAATTCATTATTATTGGACTTTTCCTACTTGAATTCCCGTTGTAGTACCACACTTAAGGCCTTCTAAGACTAGCCAATCATATCTTTTCACAAAATTAAGTGACGTTATACGCTCGCGCTAAAGCTATAGATTTCCAAAAGCGCTCGAAATAACAAATGAGTATGATTGGGACCAACTCTAAAAATCGTTTCAACGTGCTTATTATCCCGAAGTAGAAATTTTTGTATATAACCTTTCGTATTTTCGTGGCCGATGAGAGCCAAGCGGTACACTCTGTTTGAAAAGTCTTCGACAGCTGACATTTTTGCCCTCTTTTTAATTCTGCTAGAAAACTATAATAGATAGATTGATAAAACCAATTGCAACTTTTATTTATTTTCTAATATCTTTCGTTATTTATCGGTTTCGTCCGCCAAAAATTAATAGTTTGGCGGGAACCGTCAAAACTCATTTTTGACAACTTTTTAAATATTGGTTCTACGGCACTGACTCGCGCGTTTTTGAATTCACGGTGGTCGGTTCATATTTAGAAAGTGGAAAAATTATCCCTCTACAATCAACGGTTGAGAAGTTATCGCGTTTCCAAATTTTCGTCGAAACTAGGAAACACCTAAAATGCATCAAGCGATTATAAATAACGCAACTTCGACGAAAATTTGGAAACGTGATAACTTCTCAACCGTTGATTGTAGAGGGATAATGTTTCCACTTTCTAAATATGAACCGACCACTGTGAATTCAAAAACGCGCGAGTCAGTGCCGTAGAACCAATATTTAAAAAGGTGTCAAAAATGAGTTTTGACGGTTCCCGCCAAACTATTAATTTTTGGCGGACGAAACCGATAAATAACGAAAGATATTGAAAAATAAATAAAAGTTGCAACTGGTTTCATCGTTCTATCTATTATAGTTTTCTAGCAGAATTAAAAAGGAGGCCAAAAATTTCAGCTGTCGAAGACTTTTCAAACAGAGTGTACAACTTACCGGGGCCCGTGCACCCATGGGGCCCCAAATGTCTAGTTAATAAAAAAGTACCTTTATCTTACATTTCTTCTCTAAAAATAGTTTATGTTCGGGTATAACAGCTTTTTCGGTTAATAATTGTTTCACGGCGGGCAAGGAATTAGTGTTTCACGGCGGGCAAGGAATTAGTGTTTCACGGCGGGCAAGGAATTAGTGTTTCACGGCGGGCAAGGAATTAGTGTTTCACGGCGGGCAAGGAATTAGTGTTTCACGGCGGGCAAGGAATTAGTGTTTCACGGCGGGCAAGGAATTAGTGTTTCACGGCGGGCAAGGAATTAGTGTTTCACGGCGGGCAAGGAATTAGTGTTTCACGGCGGGCAAGGAATTAGTGTTTCACGGCGGGCAAGGAATTAGTGTTTCACGGCGGGCAAGGAATTAGTGTTTCACGGCGGGCAAGGAATTAGTGTTTCACGGCGGGCAAGGAATTAGTGTTTCACGGCGGGCAAGGAATTAGTGTTTCACGGCGGGCAAGGAATTAGTGTTTCACGGCGGGCAAGGAATTAGTGTTTCACGGCGGGCAAGGAATTAGTGTTTCACGGCGGGCAAGGAATTAGTGTTTCACGGCGGGCAAGGAATTAGTGTTTCACGGCGGGCAAGGAATTAGTGTTTCACGGCGGGCAAGGAATTAGTGTTTCACGGCGGGCAAGGAATTAGTGTTTCACGGCGGGCAAGGAATTAGTGTTTCACGGCGGGCAAGGAATTAGTGTTTCACGGCGGGCAAGGAATTAGTGTTTCACGGCGGGCAAGGAATTAGTGTTTCACGGCGGGCAAGGAATTAGTGTTTCACGGCGGGCAAGGAATTAGTGTTTCACGGCGGGCAAGGAATTAGTGTTTCACGGCGGGCAAGGAATTAGTGTTTCACGGCGGGCAAGGAATTAGTGTTTCACGGCGGGCAAGGAATTAGTGTTTCACGGCGGGCAAGGAATTAGTGTTTCACGGCGGGCAAGGAATTAGTGTTTCACGGCGGGCAAGGAATTAGTGTTTCACGGCGGGCAAGGAATTAGTGTTTCACGGCGGGCAAGGAATTAGTGTTTCACGGCGGGCAAGGAATTAGTGTTTCACGGCGGGCAAGGAATTAGTGTTTCACGGCGGGCAAGGAATTAGTGTTTCACGTGTGGGGGGCAATTAGTGTTTCACGTGTGGGGGGCAATTAGTGTTTCACGTGTGGGGGCAATTAGTGTTTCACGTGTGGGGGGCAATTAGTGTTTCACGTGTGGGGGGCAATTAGTGTTTCACGTGTGGGGGGCAATTAGTGTTTCACGTGTGGGGGGCAATTAGTGTTTCACGTGTGGGGGGCAATTAGTGTTTCACGTGTGGGGGGCAATTAGTGTTTCACGTGTGGGGGGCATTTGGTGTTTCACGTGTGGGGGGCATTTGGTGTTTCACGTGTGGGGGGCCATTGGTGTTTCACGTGTGGGGGGCCATTGGTGTTTCACGTGTGGGGGGCCATTGGTGTTTCACGTGTGGGGGGGCATTGGTGTTTCACGTGTGGGGGGCCATTGGTGTTTCACGTGTGGGGGGCCATTGGTGTTTCACGTGTGGGGGGCCATTGGTGTTTCACGTGTGGGGGGCCATTGGTGTTTCACGTGTGGGGGGCCATTGGTGTTTCACGTGTGGGGGGCCATTGGTGTTTCACGTGTGGGGGGCCATTGGTGTTTCACGTGTGGGGGGCCATTGGTGTTTCACGTGTGGGGGGCCATTGGTGTTTCACGTGTGGGGGGCCATTGGTGTTTCACGTGTGGGGGGCAATTGGTGTTTCACGTGTGGGGGGCAATTGGTGTTTCACGTGTGAGGGGCAATTGGTGTTTCACGTGTGGGGGGCAATTGGTGTTTCACGTGTGGGGGGCAATTGGTGTTTCACGTGTGGGGGGCAATTGGTGTTTCACGTGTGGGGGGCAATTGGTGTTTCACGTGTGGGGGGCAATTGGTGTTTCACGTGTGGGGGGCAATTGGTGTTTCACGTGTGGGGGGCAATTGGTGTTTCACGTGTGGGGGGCAATTGGTGTTTCACGTGTGGGGGGCAATTGGTGTTTCACGTGTGGGGGGCAATTAGTGTTTCACGTGTGGGGGGCAATTGGTGTTTCACGTGTGGGGGGCAATTGGTGTTTCACGTGTGGGGGCAATTGGTGTTTCACGTGTGGGGGGCAATTGGTGTTTCACGTGTGGGGGGCAATTGGTGTTTCACGTGTGGGGGGCAATTGGTGTTTCACGTGTGGGGGGCATTTGGTGTTTCACGTGTGGGGGGGGGCATTTGGTGTTTCACGTGTGGGGGGGCATTTGGTGTTTCACGTGTGGGGGGCATTTGGTGTTTCACGTGTGGGGGGGCATTTGGTGTTTCACGTGTGGGGGGGCATTTGGTGTTTCACGTGTGGGGGGGCATTTGGTGTTTCACGTGTGGGGGGGCATTTGGTGTTTCACGTGTGGGGGGCATTTGGTGTTTCACGTGTGGAGGGGGGCATTTGGTGTTTCACGTGTGGGGGGGGGCATTTGGTGTTTCACGTGTGGGGGGGGGGCATTTGGTGTTTCACGTGTGGGGGGCAATTGGTGTTTCACGTGTGGGGGGCCATTGGTGTTTCACGTGTGGGGGGCCATTGGTGTTTCACGTGTGGGGGGCCATTGGTGTTTCACGTGTGGGGGGCCATTGGTGTTTCACGTGTGGGGGGCAATTGGTGTTTCACGTGTGGGGGGCAATTGGTGTTTGACGCGGTGGGGGCCCCCGGAATTATTGCTCCACGCGGAGGGGGGCGCCCGGAATTATTGCTTCACGCGGATCTAAAATACAATTTTTTATTCCCACATTTGAGACAAACAAGTCTAATCGAGGGCAATACATCGTCGATATTAAATAGCCATACGCATTACGAGCTAGCACAACCATCACGAACGTCCGCTAGAAACGAAAACAATCTTTTTCTAAATCCGGCCTCTAAACATATCACCGCTTCGGTGTGATTTGGACGTGAAAAATTACCTCTCCAGCGAATTCCGTATCTGGCGAGGAAGTATTTAGGGTAAAGATCGGGACCTCGACAACGAAAAAGAACAAACGAAAAGGGGACATTAGAAATATGGATGTCGGCGAAATGGTCCCCCTCCGCCCAGCCCGTTCTGGACATCCGCAGAGCCGGAGACATCCTTCACTCGAAGACTTCCTTCACCCTCGCCCCATTCTTTCTGTTTCGAGAAAGCGTTCTGGCCGTCCAAATCTACATTAAATTGGAAAAATCTTCTCGGAAAAGAACCCTCCACTCGTTTCCAGTTTAAGAGCCACCGCCGACGTCGTCGATAATCCGATATATCGATTTGAACGAGCAAGCGGGGACAAACCATAATGGGCAGTTTCACATGCTGCCTTTTTTTTGGAGGTGCAACCGTTGAGTTGGAAATATAGTACTTCTAGAGGCCCAATTTGTATTTAATGGCTGGGAGCACTTTCTTGAAATCACGTACGAGCCGAAACAGCTATCATTAGTCGGTGGCGTCATCTACCGCTAGCCAGCGATGATAATAATTTAAGCCAGTGGCGCTATCTACCACTAGCGTGAACATAGTATAAGCAGACGATATTTAAAAATATATATTTTCTTTGAAAGATAAATGTTAGATATTGAGCGAGAAGTACACTAAATTAAAAGCAGCCACCGATTAGATGTCGCCACTAACAACTTTTAATTCTAGGGGGTTAAGCTATTTCCACCAATGGGACGCGCGTCAAAACTAAAATGTGTGACTCACCGTTACACGCGCTAGGAAAAACCATGGCTAAAGCAACGTGCAAACATCCCTAACTTAGTATTTGCGTCGTCACGGAAACCTAGTGTTAGGCCCAACGTGTATTTTGCGTCGACACGGAAACCTAGTGTTAGGCCCAACGTGTATTTTGCGTCGACACGGAAACCTAGTGTTAGGCCTAACGTAGTATTTTGCGTCGACACGGAAACCTAGTGTTAGGCCTAACGTAGTATTTTGCGTCGACACGGAAACCTAGTGTTAGGCCCAACGTGTATTTTGCGTCGACACGGAAACCTAGTGTTAGGCCTAACGTAGTATTTTGCGTCGACACGGACTAGGGCGTAGCGAAGGGTTTAAGTTCTAATTTCGCAAAACTTAATGAAATAAGTTTGTAACTTATGGTCTAGCTAATTTCAACTACTTACTACGACTCCTACCGGGTCCCGCTACATTCTGGACGTGGTCATTTGGAATTTCAGCAACATCTTGTCCCTAAACTTGGTTTACAATATTCAACGATTTTCGACGTTTAGTGGCCTCAAATGCTGATGCTCCAACAATCTTAATATTAACCTTTATCGATTATGATATTTTAATTCATGAGAATGTTTATAGCCGTTGTTAATAATTGCTTTGCATGTTATGTTATACATTCCACTTTATAACGATAACCACTTAGATTAAACATACGACTAGTTCCGTCTGTTCCGGTGATTGTCATTGGAACTAGTACTTAGTAGCTAGCATAATTGTCTAGTAACTGTCGAAACCCCTAACAAAAATATAAAAACTATCGCAATTTTAATTTAAGTATTATGGTCCAAAAATACATTTGTAACATTGTGTACCCTACTTCACCCAATTGTATTTTAGGGCCACGGCCAACTTCGATCGCACGTACCGTGCTTTAGCGACCCCGTCAATCGCCTGAATTTAAAGTGTGTATATTTTCCCGCCAGGGTTTCGTAACTACCAATATATAAATTTAACGTTAGTCACCATTGAGTTGGGAATATTAATCTAGAGGTCCAATCAAAACGTCGGAAGTTTTTAAAAAATAAGAATATGGCCGTCTGCTCCCAAATGACGAGAAAACTTTATCATTCTACCCGTGGCGCCGTCTATCTGTCAATGGTTCGTTCAAATAAGACTCGTTTTCCGGCAAAAATATTTTTTTTTTTCAAAAATAATGGATGGCGCTACGGGTCATATGATAACGTTTTCGTCATTTTAGAGGAGACGGCAAAAAAACTTGTTACGCGGGGAGCAGATTTGAGTGGATCTCTAGATTAATATTCCCAACTCAATGTTAATCACAAAGAAAAAATCCACAAAAAACTTTTTTTTAATTTTAAAAACATTTAATTGAACCGAATGTAGGTTAATAATTAAATAATAGTATTATATTTTTTTGAATATACTGATTTTTAACGGTGTTTATAAATTATAAAAAAGTGAAAAAGAAGCCAAGAACTTACTCAAGATACTGACAGCTTGGACGAATAATTATTCGACTCGGTTGCACAATTTGCATCGCCCGTCAGCGCTCCTACCGAGAGAATTGCTAAATATTTCTATACAAATACAAAACACGTGCGTACAACTGTCAGATGACCCGCATTCCGTCGTCTGCTCCGCGGTTTTTAATAGAAGTGAGGCTTTTGGAATTTTAATAGGCTTTAGACTATTCAGTAGTAATTGTATTGGAATAAAAATGAAAGGGTAATGATTTAATTAATTTAAATGGGAAGTTCGCTTTCATGTTTTTGCATATATAGTTTGTGTGAAAGTTTAAATAGATTATAAATTTAAAAATGCCTTGTCAAAATGGAAATTAAGGTGTAAGCTTTGACGAGAGTGACGAGCTAACAAAGCTTGTCCTAATGTCGTCCGCTAATATTGGGCAACAAGCGCGCCATTCGGTTTGGGGCCCGGTAAAGCAGTAATTACGCGTCCAAGCAAAGATAATTTTAAACTCGTACCCTAGATTCGAAATCACTCTCTCGCGCGTTTCCGATAGCGTTTACCCACTTCCCGCTGGAACTCAGAAAAAATTCGCTCCATGGTTTGCGCCTTACCGCAACCGATGGAGCCCGATTTTTCCGAAGTCACGTGCCGGAAAAGGGTAAACGCTTCGTAACAAAATCGTCAATGGGAAAGCTCCCAGTATTCGAATCTAGGGTACGAGTTTAAATTATCTTTGGTCCAAGCTAACAGTAACATATACATACATAAATAAAACTAAAAGTCAAAAGAAGGTTCACTATAACTTCAGGGTAAATATATTATTTTAACATTTTTTATTAAATAATATTAAGTTAAAATATATTATAAGCGCATTAAATTATAATTTTAGGTTTCAACAAGTTTCAAGCTTTCGTCTTTTTAAACCTAGAATAATTTTGAATATTTAGTAAGGGCCGGTTTGTAATTTTACCTGACTGAAAATGTTTTCCATAATAAAGGTACAAACCTGAACAGTCTTTTGATACAAAACCATCCAGACAAATCAAATGTTTTTTAACCATAAACTTTGAAGGCTTTCTTCGCTAGGAAACTCGTGAAAAGATAGGTCTTTCCAATTTACGTGGTTTGATGTACAATATGGTACGCAACACGAAGGCATTGTGATGAATATTTCTATCTTTTACCTATTTAGTTCCAAAGCATCTTTTAGTTTTAAGATTATTACTCTTAAAACTAATTAGATATGCGGAAAATACTACCTAAGAACGGTTATAAACTCGTAAAGATTTATTATTACTAAAGATTTATTATTACTAAAGATTTATTATTACTAAAGATTTATTATTACTAAAGATTTATTATTACTAAAGATTTATTATTACTAAAGATTTATTATTACTAAAGATTTATTATTACTAAAGATTTATTATTACTAAAGATTTATTATTACTAAAGATTTATTATTACTAAAGATTTATTATTACTAAAGATTTATTATTACTAAAGATTTATTATTACTAAAGATTTATTATTACTAAAGATTTATTATTACTAAAGATTTATTATTACTAAAGATTTATTATTACTAAAGATTTATTATTACTAAAGATTTATTATTACTAAAGATTTATTATTACTAAAGATTTATTATTACTAAAGATTTATTATTACTAAAGATTTATTATTACTAAAGATTTATTATTACTAAAGATTTATTATTACTAAAGATTTATTATTACTAAAGATTTATTATTACTAAAGATTTATTATAAATAAAGATTTATTATAAATAAAGATTTATTATAAATAAAGATTTATTATAAATAAAGATTTATTATAAATAAAGATTTATTATAAATAAAGATTTATTATAAATAAAGATTTTTTATAAATAAAGATTTATTATAAATAAAGATTTATTATAAATAAAGATTTATTATATATAAAGATTTATTATATATAAAGATTTATTATATATAAAGATGTATTATATATAAAGATTTATTATATATAAAGATTTATTATATATAAAGATTTATTATATATAAAGTTAAGTTTAAGAGATACATTATTTACACATAAAAACTCTCTAAACACCTCTAGACCCTTCAAAACTATGTGTTCTAATAGTTGGCGTAAAAAACGCGTCTCTTTTTCTTCATTTAATTTATATTAGGTTATATATTTTTAACTATGAATTATACATAAATATATTGAGAAAAGATAGTTCAACCATGGATTAAAAAAACTAGTTTTTTTAAATCTATGGTTCAACCATGGGCCATTAAAGATATTCATCCAGGACAGAGAGTCATGTCCTGCTTTTATTAGTCCATGGTTCAACTTACTAAAAAAAATTTTTTCTAAAAAAGGAAGTGGAAAACCGATGAAAAAACATTTTTCCGCGATTTCGCTTGTATTCCCCGTATTTGGCGATAGAAGGTTTTTGCGGTACGTATCGCCCCTAGCGGGATTATTCACACACGCAAATTAACATTAGATACGAGGCGATTGATGGTGCCGGCGTGCCGCTAAAGCGCGGTACGCGCAATTCAAAGTTGGCCGTGTTAGGGCAAACCCGCGGGGCGGCGGCCGGCAGATGCCGCACCCGCAGATGGGAAAATAACCGTAACTTGCTGACACAGGCCTAATAATTCAACTTAAAACCAATTTTGATTGAAAACTATAAAAGTTCGCAAAATTTCAAACTACGTACCTGATTTTCTCAAAAGTAAAATTCCCGTAATTTCGCCGTGAATTACGATTGGCGAATAAGAATTATCGGCACTAGAGAAATAAAACCGCTTATAATTTATAAATGATGTCACCAAACACAAGCTTCGTTGGTATTTTACGCTAAACCAAAAGGTGTTTCTATAAAATGTATATGTATAATATGTTTTTTCTACGTCACTAGCTATACACTTTTTTCACGGTCTTTTTGTAACAACGGCTGACGAAGGACCGCGGTCCGAAAGCTACCGATAATAAATTTTATTTTATTTTATTAACCTCCATGTAGTAGCAGAACTTTTATTAAATTTTAATTTAAGTTATATCGACCATGGAACGAAATTTTAGTATTTATATAATGACTAGGTTTGCCTTGAGTATTGACGGATTTTGAAATGACGTTTTAGCGCGCGACACTACAGGTACATGTCTTGGGCACACAGCCTTCTTTGCGTGCTTTTTTGACCATAACATGTAGATGCATTTTCACGCGCAAAATGAATTTTAAAAGCCGTCAATTTTGGCTTCATTGGGTAGCAAGGTGAATCTGGTAAGCGATCAACCGGAAATATTTCATTCATCGAACCCCCTTTTGCCAATAGACTAGTATCGCTCTGTAGTTTTGGGCTAAGGCCGCCATTTTGAGGGCAGTTTCTTATCTATAGGAATAAACAAGGGTGACGTCGACATACGTCACGCCGATATCACTCTATTGATAGTATCTTTTATTGAAACACATATTCGAAATTGCCCCCGACTAGACTTTACCAAAAAGTGGGATATTATCTCCGAACTAAAATTTTAACCTTTCTAAGATCGCAATTGACTATATTAACAATTTTAATTTTTGACATCAATTTGTAAAAATCCTAATTAACTTTTGTTATTCGCGACCGAAACGAAACTAGGTGTTGTCTAGCATCTGCTACAGACAAATTACAAACTCACAAGAACGTTTTTTTCTTAAAAAAACACTTATCAAAATATAAGCAAACGATGCAAAAATTATATTAAAATGCAAGCCAAATTTACGAAAAACGACTAGGAAAAACTAATAACGTCTTCTTTAGCCGCTACCTATCTAGGTTTCAATGGCGAACCAAAGGGGGCGTAGCGATTTTCGACGGCGACAGCAAGTGGGTCAATTCTAATAGCTTCCACCCAGTTTCGTTTAAACAGGAAAGGTCAAAAGACCGAGCGAGCCTTGACAGATTTGGACATTTTTTAGGTAAAACCCTTGACAGCGGGAGAAGCAACGGTCGCGCGTGGCTCCAGGTCGCCAGAAACCCGGCCGACTATTTTACGCCATGATATTGTCAATCAGTTTGGTGCCGCCCCATTTTCTTTCTCGCCGCAAAGGCCTAGAAGATCTCTCAGTTAGATTGCCCGCCTTCCCTAAAAACCAACTCAATTTGCCGCTGTATTCCGTGATATTACGCGCATTTATCAGCCCCTGCAGCGGGTGCTTCCATTACACCAATTTACTACGAAAGGATGTATCCATTACGGCCGAGGTTTAGCGTTATTTATATTTCCGGATTGGAAACTATTAATTACTGGGTTATTTCTTCGACATCAATAGACGCATTCACATATTGCGTACAGGGAAATATGCAAAAAGGGGCGAAATCCACCCAAGGTACCTTCCTATTTAATAATGTTTGAGGTAGATGGCGACACTATAAAGTTTAAGAAAAATAAACTTTTTTAAAAAGTTATTAATTAATTACTAAATTATAGAACTTTAAATTCTTATTAAAAATATATAATTTTTGTAATTTAAATTAACCATTAATTTTTATGGCACTATAATACGATTTTAAACTATCCAATCAGGGAAGAGAATTTGCTATTTTAAATCTCGACAAAAACGTTCTACACTAAAAACTGAAAACTTTCAACCAATCGTTGTAAATAAAAATTATGACGTCATGCTGCTATCAGAGCGCCATCTACTAACAAATAACGCCATCACCACGTTACCTCTGATGAATATTACCCCTTTAAAGTCGTCTTTTCCCTTAAAAATTGTAAATCTATCAATTGGGCAAATAAACTACAGGACACGCTCTTGGTTCTTGTAGCACCACGAAAGCCTACGATGTCCGTTATTGGAAAGATATCGACCCAAATAAAGACATTAGGCTTAACGTCGTTCGCTTTTCAAAAAACCCATTCTTAAAATTCGTTAACGTTTTCTACCCTAATATCTTTAGCTCATCATTTGGGTGGCAACGTTAACGCATTTTAAAAATGGGTTTTTAGAAAAGCGAACGACGTTAAGCCTAATGTATTTAGCAGGCCCGTCTTAAGACTTTTTGGGGCCGTGGGCTAAATTATTTTTTAAGACCTTTGTGATCCCCAACGGTAAGCCTTTGTATGTCCGTTGTCTAAATTCAACTACACAATAATCAAACCAAAACTTTTCAAAAGTATAAGATAAGACTACTGAAAATAAGATTTTTACTGACAGTGACTCGCTGCCTTGCTCGCTGTTAGGTTTTAGAAATTGTAGGTATGATACGCGATGTGGCGATGAGTGAAATTACTTTAGACGTAACTAAAAGATACATAATATTAAATGAGCATAAATAATATTTACCAACTAAATCCTTATCCCTAGCCGGGGCCCCACAACTGGCTGGGGGCCCTGGGCTGTAGCCCATTTAGCCCATTCCTTAAGACGGCCCTGGTATTTAGCACGTCATCGAACATTCCCCAGTAGCAAAATTTAGTCGGGCCAACGTCAACAGAAATTAGTCGGCCGACTTAGTCGGGTCTGAGTCGGCCCACTTAGTCGGATCAAAGTCGGTAGGCTTGGTCAAATCGTAGTCGGCTACCCAGTCGAAATGTCACCGACGCCCGACTGCACTTTTTTGGGTCGGTCGTGAGTCGCTTCGTCGGGGTCGGCCCAACTTATTTCTGAACTGATGGCCCACCGTTATAAAGACTATCCTGCCAATCTTTATTATGCTTGCATATAAGTCGGCCCAACTTATTTCTGAACTGATGGCCCACCGTTATAAAGACTATCCTGCCAATCTTTATTATTATGCTTGCATATAAGTCGGCCCAACTATTATTAGGTTATGTCGCCGACCAATATATGGCGATTGCAGATCAGTCGGCCCTAATATTTTTCAGTCATGTAGCCGACCATTATTTGACCATTGAAGATCAGTGGGCCTATCCTATAACCGACCAAAATTGTTTTATTACCGACCCCTATAAAGTTAGTCTCCCAGCTGTATTTCGAGGGTTCGAAATACATGATAACTACGAAAGTACCATATTTCAAATATGTGTCAAACTAGTGTATTTATTTAAACAATAATTCTTCAATATGTTTTAACAAAAGTATGATTGCTAAAGAAAAGTTACAAAAACTTTGTTACCACAAATACTGTTTAGTAAGAAAAGTCATTTCAAATGTATAAAAAGTCAGCCGAACAGATAAAAAAATATTATACATTTGATTATCAAATACTTATTCAGGGTTCGTACAACATTTGGAAAATTAATTTCCCTGATATTTCCAGGTTTTCTCCTGGAAATTTCCCTGATATTTCCAGGTGCTAAAGCACCGTATGTTTTCGTTTAATCGAAAAAATATGTATAATTATTGAGGCGCTTCCAGACTCAAACGAATTTCCCTGATATATCCAGGTTTTCGTTAAATATTTAAAATTTCCCTGATATCCTCCTGATTCTTTTGGAAATAATCTGTTTCACTGATATTTCCAGGTTTGTATGAACCCTGTTATTGACTAATGGCTGCATTTAAATTATTCAATAAGGCAATATCACAATGTTCAAAATAAGTAATTAATAAAAACATTAAAAAAGGTAACCGAGTGGATATTAATACAGTATGTCTATTCCGTTATCGAATACTTCTTATTTCTAGGTAGGTATATTTCAAGGCTGAAGCACTAAAACTGTATCATTCTATCAACAATGTTTTTCATATATCACAGTTCAAGTTTTGACTCGGAAAGTTATCTGAATAGATAACAAAAACCTACAGCTTTCCATCACACATTTTAAATTTATCCAAATTATTTTAGTTTTGAATACTATAGCCATTTAAGGTCAAACTTTGGATACTTAAAAAAAAATAAATTAAATTATAATAAATTATTCGAAAACATCCAAACAATTTTATATGAGATGAATATCACAACAAGTAGTATAAAACTTTTATACCCGTAAATTAACAAATTTTAATACCGAAATAATTTTTCCCTTTAATGAAAAAAAGCTCGGAATTGATACCATAACAATTTCTTGGGTACCTACAACTTTAAAAGATAATGATATTTTATACATCCAAGATTGTTTATACAAAACCATTACAAAGGCCAAAATAACTACTTAACCAGTGTATACATCTACTATATTTGAAGCTAAAGGAATCTCTTTTGTCCGGTTCTTCGTTGGCATCAACAGTGTTTAAACCATGGGATTTTAGACGACCTCCTTCTCTATCTTTTGAATGTTTAAAGCACACATTTTCATGGAAGATTCTAAATCCATTTCTATGACAACTTTTAAATTGGTTGACACTTTAACAGCATCTGGAAATACACAGAAATTATTAAGTTGAATTGATTTAAGTGTAATTTATTCATGCCACTTAATGCATCCTTCAGCTTAGGGTCTTTAAATCAAGCTTTTTATTCACGCAATATCATCACCATCTTCTAACCTAATTTTTTCTGCAAATTCTAACCTCTCATCTTCTATGCCCTCTAACTTATCATCATTTACACCTTCTATACCACCATTGCCTACACCTTCCAGCCCCTCATTGCCTACACCTTTGTCATCTTCAACTCTTCTCAATTCGCTTTCTAATAAACCTATATTTTTATCTTTATACAGTACCACAACAGTATCAGAATCTATATCACTATCTAAATAAATGACAGTCATAATACTTTTAAGAAGGTTCTGTTTATATCTAAGCCTTTGCCTTTTAGAAACGTCCAACGAATGCTTGTAGTAATGAAGTTTGGTCTTTTACTTTTATCATCCATTTTATACTAGTACAAGGCTTAGGTAACCCGAGTAAAGCAGTTTTAAAAAGTAGGCTTAATAAACTTGTAACTTTCTAACAAAAATAAATTTCTAATCTTTGCGATAAACATATTTTACACCACAATAATTAATAAAAAAAAAATATTACATACCTTTAGGAATAGTATTAGGAATTTTATTTACGTTAAAAACTCAAAAAGAACGCAGATCTCTCTCTATATACCTCGTGGCTGGTAAAATAACGTAACAGCGCATTTTTATTACAGCCCAAAGACTGTCGCGAGAAGGATTATATAGTCTTTGCTACCGTTGTAGTTTTGGTTAGCAGGATTGCCAGTCGAGGTTCTCAGCTCAAAGAAAAATTGTACTGTTAGCTAAACCTAAAAATCAAACAGGTGACAAAAATAAATATTAAATAAGGGAAACTAATATTTATAACAAATAGCTAACACACTACAAATTATAGTAGAAGCAGAAATTGAAAAGAACTGGCAGCTCTACTACAGTTTTTTGTTACAAATTAAAGCGCTTCTTTAGGTTTTTACGGCTAAATAGGAAAATATTTGTCGGCCCGACGTTATTAATAGTTGGGCCAACCCTAAACTTCACATGCATCTCAAGAATGATGGGCAATGCCTTTTGTCGGATTTAAAATACTTTAAAACTTTAGAACAATCTTAAGTACCCAAAAAAAAATTGAGCTTATAACTAATTAAGGCCAATTTTGATAACAACTTTTATTCAAGGAAAAATGTTGAATAAATCCGCTAAAAATTAGGTCGGCCCGACTGCTACCGAAATCGAAGAAATAGAGATAGTTGGAAGTGAGTCGGTATGACGCCCAAAATAGGACTCGGACTCTCAACCGACTGTCCGACCCTAATCCGACCAAAAAACGGATTACGTGTGCTACTGGGGTTTTTACGTATGTGTTTTGTATTTGGGTGGAAAGGTACAAGTTTCTCTATGTAGGAGCGCTGGCGGGCGATGGAATTTTAAGAATGGGTTTTTTGAAAAGTGAACGAAGTTAAGCCTTAAGTCTTTAGTTTAATTTGATTCGCTTTTCACAAACGTGTAACTAAACGTATAAATCATTTAACTGAATCTGATCAGAAAAATTATAGCAGATCAGTTCAGTTGCTTGGGACAATGAATCAGATACAATTTGAGATGCCATTGCTGGGAGAGGGTAATAAAAAATTAAACTGATCTAACTTACTGTTTATATGGTAAAATGGAACAATAGCCCCGCCACCCCCTTTGGCCCCCTTTGGTCCCCTTTCTCGACCCCCCTTAAAGTACTTTTTAAGGAGATTCCAATGGTGCGAAAATTATTCTCCGCAAAGCATTATTTAAAAAGTTAATTAAAAATGCCCAAAGACCAAAGAGTATAAAAACTACGTAACCTAGAGATATAATGACGGCCGAAAGCAGTAAAGGAAGTTGTAGCAACCGGGGGGAAGGCACTCAGTGAATTTGCACTTCAAATTTCGGTACCGCAGCGCCACTACGGCAGTTTTAAGTGGCAATCATTTTGATTTAGTTCAACATTCTTGAAAATTCCTTAAGGACTTGGCTACCTTTAGGACTTGGCAAGGTTAGAAAACAAACGCCTTATTCTTCAATTTTTGAAAATAAACACCGAAACAACGAATCCACAAATTCTAACTAAAAAAATCACGAAACAGTAACCAATTACTGTCACTTTTTTGAATTGACAGATATTAGACAATTAAATATCCAAAATGCCAAATTTAGCACCTCCGCAACACCGTAACTGCCATTTTTCTCCGGTATTATTATTTATTGTACTAAAAACTGCCGTAGTGGCGCTGCGGTACCGAAATTTGAAGTGCCAATTCACTGAGTGCCTTTTCCCCCGGTTGCTACAACTTCCTTTACTGCTTTCGACCGTCATTATATCTCTAGGTTACGTAGTTTTTATACTCTTTGCAAAGACTATACCTTGGCGGCTGACGGCGCCGCGCACTCGTGTTGGATGAGGTAGGACTGATGACGTGGACGATTCTTTAAATTCCTAGATTTTAATACTTTTTGGATAACGTAGGACTGATGACGCAAAAGAAGAAGGCTGAAATGCAAAACAGTACTAACTTTTAAGGGTTGGGATTTTTCCCCGTATTTCAACGCATTTAATGCTTTTTTTAACCATACTATGGCATATTATATGTCTTCTGTGTGATGTTGACTTATACAACGTCGAGAATGTATTCTAAGTAATGGCGCCTGATGGCGCCGCGCACTCACTTCGCTCGAGCGCTGTGGGCGCGCGGCGCCTCCCCAACCCCATACTAAAAAAAGCTATGGGCCATCTATAACGCAACCTAGAGGACAGCACCAAGCCTGACGCATCAAGTATCGTCAACCCGATATTAATACAACTAACCTAATAATATAAATAACCTAACCTATTTTCCCCACCAAAACAACTAAAATTCGTTGAAATACCGCGATGTCCACATTTTTCTTTTTCGTCATCAGCCCCACGTTATCCAAAACGTATTAAAATCTAGGAATTTAAAGAATCGTCCTAGGGAATATTCACTGCAAAAGGCCAATGTTTAAAAATTCATATCTTTGTAAATATTAATTTCCGGCAAAAAGTTATTTAACATTAAAATAGACCCCTACTTGCCCTCTATCAAATATATATATATATATATGAAAAATCGGGTGGGGGCATGTATTCTACACTTTACCCAAAATTTCTGGCAAGTAACAATTATATATATATATCATATCTTTCTAAATAATAAATTGCGATTTAAACTTTTTGATTATGCCGATTAATGTTTTGGCGTCTATATCTCCTTAAGTTATAATTCCCGAAAAAACAAAAGAAAAACTCGAAAAATTTATAAAAATAAACGGAAGTTTGATTGAAGTTTACAAAAGAAAAAAAAACGAAATTTTTGAAAACGGAATGTTGAGTGAAGATGAAGAATTCCCTGATTCCTCGTTGTCGGAAATCTGCAGTCCTACTGGCTCCATGACCACTCCCAATCACTAAAGAAAGGCTGATTTTCGAGAGGGAAAAAACAGCGAGCTCTCTTCGCCGCGGAGTGAATTCTACGCCCCGAACCGTTCGGTTCGTAAATCTTTAAATTAGAATATCTTTAAAATTAATTATTTGCGGCTTATAATTTTTGCACCATTAGATTCCCCTTAATTAGTACGTTGGTATGGTGTAAAAAGTGGAAACTAGGTGGCGGGGCTATTGTTCAAAATAGCCGTTTATTTTCTGATATCTAAGAATTACGACCTGTATAGCTAGATCAGTTGGAAGAACCAGTCTAGCCTACCTCCGCCTACTCTTGCTTACCTAGTGTCCCTAATGACACAGGTTTATTACAACCAACCAAGAGCCGGACACAGTTAAGAAAATAACAGCCTACCTAGTATCCCTAATGACACATAATGACACAGTTTTATTACCACCAACCAAACGCGAGACACAGTTTATAAAATAACAGCCTACCTAATATCCCTAATGACACATAGTTTTATTACCACCAACCAAACGCGAGACACAGTTAATAAAATAACAGCCTACCTAGTATCCCTAATGGCCCAAAGGCTTAATACAACTAACCAAGAGCCGGACACCGTTAAGAAAATAACAGCCTACCTAGTATCCCTAATGGCCCAAAGGCTTAATACAACTAACCAAACGCGAGACACAGTTAATAAAATAACAGCCTACCTAGTATAACTAATGACACATAATGACACAGTTTTATTACCACCAACCAAACGCGAGACACAGTTAAGAAAATAACAGCCTACCTAGTATCCCTAATGGCCCAAAGGCTTAATACAACTAACTTAGAGCCGGACACCGTTAAGAAAATAACAGCCTACCTAGTATCCCTAATGGTCCAAAGGCTTAATACAACTAACCAAGAGCCGGACACAGTTAAGAAAATAACAGCCTACCTAGTATCGCTAATGACACATAATGACACATAGTTTTATTACCACCAACCAAACGCGAGACACAGTTAATAAAATAACAGCCTACCTAGTATCCCTAATGGCCCAAAGGCTTAATACAACTAACCAAGAGCCGGACACCGTTAAGAAAATAACAGCCTACCTAGTATCCCTAATGGTCCAAAGGCTTAATACAACTAACCAAGAGCCGGACACCGTTAAGAAAATAACAGCCTACCTAGTATCCCTAATGGTCCAAAGGCTTAATACAACTAACCAAGAGCCGGACACAGTTAAGAAAATAACAGCCTACCTAGTATCGCTAATGACACATAATGACACATAGTTTTATTACCACCAACCAAACGCGAGACACAGTTAATAAAATAACAGCCTACCTAGTATCCCTAATGGCCCAAAGGCTTAATACAACTAACCAAGAGCCGGACACCGTTAAGAAAATAACAGCCTACCTAGTATCCCTAATGGTCCAAAGGCTTAATACAACTAACCAAGAGCCGGACACAGTTAAGAAAATAACAGCCTACCTAGTATCGCTAATGACACATAATGACACATAGTTTTATTACCACCAACCAAACGCGAGACACAGTTAATAAAATAACAGCCTACCTAGTATCCCTAATGGCCCAAAGGCTTAATACAACTAACCAAGAGCCGGACACCGTTAAGAAAATAACAGCCTACCTAGTATCCCTAATGGCCCAAAGGCTTAATACAACTAACCAAACGCGAGACACAGTTAATAAAATAACAGCCTACCTAGTATAACTAATGACACATAATGACACAGTTTTATTACCACCAACCAAACGCGAGACACAGTTAAGAAAATAACAGCCTACCTAGTATCCCTAATGGCCCAAAGGCTTAATACAACTAACTTAGAGCCGGACACCGTTAAGAAAATAACAGCCTACCTAGTATCCCTAATGGTCCAAAGGCTTAATACAACTAACCAAGAGCCGGACACAGTTAAGAAAATAACAGCCTACCTAGTATCGCTAATGACCCATAATGACACATAGTTTTATTACCACCAACCAAACGCGAGACACAGTTAATAAAATAACAGCCTACCTAGTATCCCTAATGGCCCAAAGGCTTAATACAACTAACCAAGAGCCGGACACCGTTAAGAAAATAACAGCCTACCTAGTATCCCTAATGACACATAATGACACATAGTTTTATTACCACCAACCAAACGCGAGACACAGTTAATAAAATAACAGCCTACCTAGTATCCCTAATGGCCCAAAGGCTTAATACAACTAACCAAGAGCCGGACACCGTTAAGAAAATAACAGCCTACCTAGTATCCCTAATGGTCCAAAGGCTTAATACAACTAACCAAGAGCCGGACACCGTTAAGAAAATAACAGCCTACCTAGTATCCCTAATGGTCCAAAGGCTTAATACAACTAACCAAGAGCCGGACACAGTTAAGAAAATAACAGCCTACCTAGTATCGCTAATGACACATAATGACACATAGTTTTATTACCACCAACCAAACGCGAGACACAGTTAATAAAATAACAGCCTACCTAGTATCCCTAATGGCCCAAAGGCTTAATACAACTAACCAAGAGCCGGACACCGTTAAGAAAATAACAGCCTACCTAGTATCCCTAATGGTCCAAAGGCTTAATACAACTAACCAAGAGCCGGACACAGTTAAGAAAATAACAGCCTACCTAGTATCGCTAATGACACATAATGACACATAGTTTTATTACCACCAACCAAACGCGAGACACAGTTAATAAAATAACAGCCTACCTAGTATCCCTAATGGCCCAAAGGCTTAATACAACTAACCAAGAGCCGGACACCGTTAAGAAAATAACAGCCTACCTAGTATCCCTAATGGCCCAAAGGCTTAATACAACTAACCAAACGCGAGACACAGTTAATAAAATAACAGCCTACCTAGTATAACTAATGACACATAATGACACAGTTTTATTACCACCAACCAAACGCGAGACACAGTTAAGAAAATAACAGCCTACCTAGTATCCCTAATGGCCCAAAGGCTTAATACAACTAACTTAGAGCCGGACACCGTTAAGAAAATAACAGCCTACCTAGTATCCCTAATGGTCCAAAGGCTTAATACAACTAACCAAGAGCCGGACACAGTTAAGAAAATAACAGCCTACCTAGTATCGCTAATGACACATAATGACACATAGTTTTATTACCACCAACCAAACGCGAGACACAGTTAATAAAATAACAGCCTACCTAGTATCCCTAATGGCCCAAAGGCTTAATACAACTAACCAAGAGCCGGACACCGTTAAGAAAATAACAGCCTACCTAGTATCCCTAATGACACATAATGACACATAGTTTTATTACCACCAACCAAACGCGAGACACAGTTAATAAAATAACAGCCTACCTAGTATCCCTAATGGCCCAAAGGCTTAATACAACTAACCAAGAGCCGGACACCGTTAAGAAAATAACAGCCTACCTAGTATCCCTAATGGTCCAAAGGCTTAATACAACTAACCAAGAGCCGGACACCGTTAAGAAAATAACAGCCTACCTAGTATCGCTAATGACACATAATGACACATAGTTTTATTACCACCAACCAAACGCGAGACACAGTTAATAAAATAACAGCCTACCTAGTATCCCTAATGGCCCAAAGGCTTAATACAACTAACCAAGAGCCGGACACCGTTAAGAAAATAACAGCCTACCTAGTATCGCTAATGACACATAATGACACATAGTTTTATTACCACCAACCAAACGCGAGACACAGTTAATAAAATAACAGCCTACCTAGTATCCCTAATGGCCCAAAGGCTTAATACAACTAACCAAGAGCCGGACACCGTTAAGAAAATAACAGCCTACCTAGTATCCCTAATGACACATAATGACACATAGTTTTATTACCACCAACCAAACGCGAGACACAGTTAATAAAATAACAATGAAAATGATCTGGACTCACAAGTTACTTTTATCTTTTGTCCTTGGTATTTGACTGTTTGGTGACGATGACAGTGTCAAGGGAATCTATCTGTGGAAGACGACAAAGGCAGGACGCCGCTGGTGTTGGCCATCAACCATCGCAACTGGGACGTGGTCAGCTTTCTGAGGACCTGTCACAAGCGATCGGTCATTCTCAATGCCTGGTAACGATAAGCACGTAATACCGCCAATTAGATCCTCATATCGTAACAATCCTTAGTCTTGCCACCCACTTCGCTTCAATCAAAGTTTACAACTTTTTATCTGCTTCAATAAAACCAGTGCTTCTTGTAAACCACGTTATCTGCAATTATTATTTAAATCATGTTGTTTAGAAGTTTACAACCTTCGTATCTTTTAAATTAACTTAAAAAATAACCTTTTCTTACGTCGCTTTTTATTGTCGGATAAAGATCAATGTTCTAATCGTGATAACAGATTAAGCCCGTGCAATAAAACGTAGGTGTTGTAGTGTACGGGCTTAATATGTTACCGTACTTTTTGAATCTGTACCTTCAAGAATTGCATTCAGGATACCTAAGAGGTTAAGAATATGGAACTGCAAAAAGCAGACGAATTAAGTCTATATATACTCCTAAAAGTTTGCTTAACCTGCAACATCGTGTTTTTTTGCAGCGAAAGTTCGCTATTAACAGAAATCTTCTACCATTCAACGTATCAGAAAAACCTGAGCGTCGAACGGGTTAATAGATGTTTTAATATAACACCTTCAGCGATTCCCCATGAAGTATTAATACTAAGAGCCTGGAACAACAAACTACTCTTTATATGGTCCTTGTAAAAGGGCTAAACGTTGATGGGAAAACTCGGATAATTTTAGTGTCAAGGAGAAAAAAAATTTGCGTCAAAAATAAAAATATGCATTAGGGCTAAATATTATTTTTTACGTCAAGAATAAAAAATGTCTTAGCTCTAAACGAGATTTTTGGCGTCGAGGAGAAAAATTGTCTTAGGCCTAAACGAGATTTTTGGCGTCGAGGAAAAAAAATTGTCTTAGGGCTAAGCGAGATTTTTGGCGTCGAGGAAAAAAAATTGTCTTAGGCCTAAACGAGATTTTTGGCGTCGAGGAGAAAAAATGTCATAGGCCTAAACGATATTTTTTGCGTCGAGGAGAAAAAATTGTCTTAGGCCTAAACGATATTTTTTGCGTCGAGGAGAAAAAATTGTCTTAGGCCTAAACGAGATTTTTGGCGTCGAGGAGAAAAATGTCTTAGGCCTAAACGATATTTTTTGCGTCGAGGAGAAAAAATTGTCTTAGGCGTAAGCGAGATTTTTGGCGTCGAGGAGAAAAAAATGTCTTAAGCCTAAGATAATTTTTGGCGTAGAGCAAAAAAAGTTGTTTTAGGCTTAAGGAAAATTTTTAGCGTTGGCGCCGTTTTTGAACTTCGAAAAATTAAATTTCAGGCTTTTATAAATGGAATAGTTATAGTTGACTTGAGTATGGATTGTGGTTGGCTTTTTTTCTCGCAAAACGAATATGGAAACCGATCAACCGGAAATACTTCATTGAGCGATTCCATTTTCGAAACGAAAGGGGGAGTGGAAAGTGGGGATCTTTTATTGAAGATCCTATTTGATACGATTCTGATACCTATCGTGACGTCACAACCGGAAAATCAAAAATCCTTCAACAACTGTTACGGTTTTTCTGATACATTAATCTGAAGATATTGAACGCACCCATGCTTTCACGCAGACCGCCATCTATGTTTACATTTTGAAATTAAAAAGCAGACGAACTTTCCCTACAAAGAGGTTAATGCAATTAGCATTTTCAGTTTACATAGAGCCACATAGCGGCAAACGCGAGAAGTTCATAAACTGCTGGATTTATTATTTATTACACACAAATAGCGTTTTCCATTTGACTGCTCTCGAGCGCTCTAGATCACTCTGATCAACATTTTACTTTTCATTTGCGTGCTCGGATCTGCTCCGATCAAGTATCGCGTGTTCCATTTCCCGCTTTCGGGTGCTCCGAGATGGCCCAAAAACGATCTGCCGATTTCGACAGATCAACGGATCGAGGTTGAGATCGGAGGCAATTTTTGAGTGTTCCTTTTAGATTTTTGACAAAATGGCAGACCAAGACGCGAAAATTCGAATTACTAGCAGACGAAAATCAATAAAGCGCGGGAATATGTTAATGGCATGTTGCATTTGCGGTTTTACTCTAGTCAATTGGGGCGAGATCTATGACGTCAGAGACAGATTCGAAGTGAATCTCGAACAATCAAATGGAAAACGTTAACAGTGTCAGCTAAGCAGACGAAATCGGAGCAGTTTAAAAGCTTCTCCTGTTGTAAACTGAAAAGGCTATATGCGCCCCATTCTTAGGTACCCAAATGAATTCTTGTTATCGTCTATAGGCTTCGACCTTAGGAACTATAGCGCCATCTGCCGTAATATCCGTCAACATATGTTAAGTAATAGCAGACGACTTTTGAATTTCAATGTTTTACGCTTGAGCTTTCAGCTGTTATGCAGAGATAATTTTGAACGAGCAGACAGCTTACATATATTCAATTTTAAACTCGGTAGGCGGCGCCACTTATAACCGAAATTTAAACTAAGCTCGAAGCCTATTATTTCTATTCCCACATCGATGACGTTGAACCATGAACCAAGAATCTAAGGGGACTCACTGTTTACGATATTTAGACACGGTAGACGTGGCCTAAATCGGAAGGCTTACTGAGGTACACCAGCCTTAAGAATTCTGTTCAACTATCACTACTAGAGGCTTAGTCGGGGCTTGGGTGACAGTACATGCGAGAAAGTTAGGTTAGGCTTAGTTCATTAAATTTTTGAGGTTTAGAAATGAAATGGATACCATTATTTACTTTTAAAGAACCAATTTATAAATAAAAGTTCTAAAACTTACTAACAAGGAGACTACCCGAGGTGTTATACACCGATTTTGTTCAAACTCGGGGGAATGGTAGACCTTCATGTAACTTGAAAAATACTAAAGCGATTTTATTCAATGAGCAACGGTTTTGCCATGGCAACGAAAAATGTTTTTGACAACATAAAATAACATGGGATTTTGACCGATTTCCCTGCTAAAAAAATTTAAAAAATTGATAAAAATGTTACCAATTTTGATTTTTTCGTCAATTTTTATAATTTTTTTTTATAATTTTGGTATTTTAATTTTTTTTCAATTTTGTAAAATGTTTCATAGGGGGGACCCTTGCAATCGGTCAAAATCCCATGTTATTTTCAATGGGAAAATTTCATTTTAAGTTGTTAAAAACATTTTTGGTTGCCATGGCAAAACCGTGGCCCATTGAATAAAATCCCGTTAGGATTTTTCAAGTTACATGAAGGTCTACCAATGCCCCGAGTTTGAACAAAATCGGTGTTTAACACCTCGGGTAATCTCCTTGTAAGTCTGAACATTTAACCGGCAACAACGGCGCCATTTTGTCAAAATTGAACGTGAACGCTCCAACTTCTCTACGAGACTACGCCGGAAATCGACCTCAGCGACGCCAAGGGCGCGTGAAATTCTAAGCCTTTGACAATAAATATTATTTTTACACCATTTCACGACAATATATGAAGGAAGAAAATATTTGATTTATAATTTTAAAGGAAATATTTCATTATAAATTAACTAAACATTCGGTTTTCTCTGAAAATCTTTTTCGTCCACATAAAATATCATGCTATTTATTTTCTTTAGCATCAAGTAAACTGAATATTATATTAATTTATTATTTCCCCCCTTTTTTGACCAAGTGAGAATGCTCGGAGAAGGACCGTCAAATTTTGAGAAGTGAGAATTATCACTATCAAGGGAAGAATTCTTAGAATTTTGATGCGACTAAAGTTTGTCCACATTGAACTAAAATTACCTATTCCTAGTATCAGAAGTAAATGAACCGAAGTCATCGAATGGCGCTCAGAATTGGAGGGCGTTTTCCTTATGAAAATAATGAGAAAATCGAGTCAAATTAAATTAAATTTCCATCCCCGTCTTTTGACGCGATAAATTGCACTTGGGAATTGTGGTATATCTATTTCCATTTATAAAAAATGGTTTCAAAAAACATAAACTTTTTTTTCGGCCTATTCAAATTCGAGGTCAAAATATAACTTCATAAGGAAAACGCCTCCAACATGGGGAGTCTGTTAACTTCGGTTCATTTACTTTTGCTAGTATGAATGCGTGGTTTTTAAAGCCTGAACAGTCAGTTGGCTTAGATTCTTGGTCCATGTTTGAACCCCTCATCGCAGCCAATATAATACAAGTTTCGTTTGCTTTTTCTCCGCAGGCATTTTGTATTCGGATCATCCACAAATAGCCGTGTTCCCTTGGCCATCTTCTTGCTTGTACCCCTGTGCTATGGATACCCTCTCTACATTCTCAGGGTAAATATATCTTTCCTACAGCTTTTACCCTACACCCTTACCTTTCAACGCACTATTTTCATATAAAATCTCACTTAAAGGGTCGCAGAATCATTTGAACAATTTTAACCCGATTTCAGACATGACCAATCAAAATTTTGTTAAATTTTATGCTCCCTATTTTCAGATGAAATTAAAATAATAATAATGATATAACTAAATTATATTATTTAGAAGTATAAGTTAAATAAATGTAGACAATTTAACGATAAAGTTACTACGCCGTTTATTTAGAATCAACTGAACAAAATACGTAAAAACGTATATAAGGAAATCACATTGGACGATATTAGACTTAATATTTTATTATTGAACTTTGTTATTCTAATAATAAGTAATATCACTTAAAGGGAAACAGAATCATTGAAAAGTGTCGTCCCGATTGTCAGCTAGCTCCTCCCCTTTTGTACCTCGTGATATCAGATACGACAAATCAAATTTTGGCATTTTTCAACACACTATTTCATACAAAATCTGATTAAACGGAAATAAAATAATTTGAAAAAATTTAACCCGATTTTTAACTAGCTTCCCCTTCCGTACAGGCAAAAACACGATCTCGGTCTCAAATTTGAAAAAAAAAAAAAATACCTTTACAAACCTAGCGAGACTTCATAGTAGCATAAGTCACATAATTTTCATAAGTATGACACTTCCATTTGATTAAAGCTCATTTTCTGAGCGAACCTTTTTTCGTAAATATAGATAATCTGACATCTGATTTATGATTATTACTATCTCACGTCAGATAACGCAACTATTTTTAACTGTTTACGCATTTGGACCCATATTAACTGATCTGATATTATCCGAACGTAAATGCGGATAATCTGATATCTGATATATCGTAATAATCGCCCCTGAGAATTGGTTGTAAGCGCTACCTCTAAGTTAAAAAATATCGTTATTAAAATAATAATATTTAGGTACCAATTTATACTGTGTAGTTCATTTTCATTATATTTAGAGTACCTCAAATATAATATTACTTCAAAACGATCGTTTTATCTAGCGTACTATAAAAATCCCTCATCATTGGTGGTGCATAAGTAGCATAATAACAATAAGTATGAACCTTTCTTCGACACTGACTCGCAACTGAAGTTCTTGGTACATTTCGTCTTGGTAATATTTAGACACTAGGGCGCTCTGTACTGAACTAACCCTTGATAACTCTGAAAATCAGTTCGGTTATAGTTTTTTATGATTGACATACTTATCGTTATTGCGTTACTTATGAAAGTAGTAAATTTTACGTTCCCATTCAATAACTTGTCATAATAATTATTGAATTATTCGTTTTGAAATAGTTTCAGTCTTTGGTATCAACTATAAATTAGCAATGGTTACAGCGCCAAGTTCGTATGCTGAAACATAAGTCTTAAATTAGTTTAGTAAACAAAATGAAAACCAAAATTTAAATCATTCCAACCACACAAAATTACCATAAGTAACTTAAGAAACATAAGTATGACCAGGAAATTATATATGTATATAGCATTTGGAATGTCTATTAAGATTATTCTCATAGAAACGGGAGTGGTTTACAAAGGATATTTAAAAGCTAAACTCGGCTCCTGGTCGACATTAAGCCTTGTTTCCAAAAGAATTTAACTCGCGTTCTTTGCTCTTTTTAACCACTTAAATAGGTGATTTTACGCGCAACCAAACCAGTTTCGTGAAGAACGTGTCTAACCGATCTAGGGTTAGCGACAATTTTTCGATTAGTAGAATTACTACTACCAGGAAACTATAGAGGTATACACTTGGAATGTCTAAGGTTCTATTGGGACGGTGATACGAAAGCGCGTCGAGAAAAAGGCGGGGCTTAACTACGTCAAGTGTAAGACGTAACACGGCATTTCAAATTCATTGGCTCGAGGTTTGACGCGAAAAGAATGCGTCGTCATGGTAACAAATAGGCGATCTTCCCGCGCAAAATAGGCTTATAAAACAATGGATTTAAAAACCTCAATTTGTTATCGTACTTAATATTTTGAAGTAATTATAATGTTCTTCGCGAAAGAAGCGTAGTGATACCTAATTTCAGATATTTTTATGGTTATAAAAGAGATAATCAGGTAGGCTAATAATATAATAACCATGACTAGGCTTAATGACGAGTTTTCGTCGAATTACGGTAGCGAGGCGCCAGAGTTTTTCTCGTGAGTTTTCCCGCTGTAAGACACGCCCGTTTCTACGAGCTTCATCACGGCCGGAAAAATCTTCCTTAGACATTCCAAGTGTGTACCTATATAGTTTCCTGGTACTACAAGTTAAGTTGAGGTGTTAAATACGAGGCGAACAGGGGCGTAGTGGGGAAGTAATTGGCTTCACAAGTCACTAGTGGACTTAAGCCTGTGTGGCTCCTTCTTGTATGTACTTAAGGCAATCATTCTCAAGTTTAAAACCCCTTTTTGAAGTGCTAGAAGAATTTGTTTCAGGTACTACGCAAACAATGACTTTAAGGGGAACATTCATCAGTTTTTCTAGGCCATGTGAGCATATATTCGAATAAAGGTCCCTGACCATCAATTTTAATAGAAAATCGTTTTCCTCTTTAAAGGTTGCTAGGTACCATTAAACGCACTCTCGCAAGCTCAAAATTTGTGTTAGCGTCGAGTTCCGGACTACTTATTTTCTTTCAATTTTTTCCATTAGATAGTAGCGGCAATGAGAGTAGCGGAGGTTTCGCTAACTATACTGTACAGCCAAAGGTAGCGGAGAGAGGATTTTCAGCCCCCTGGAGGGACTGATTTCTAACTCTTTGGGGCATATAGTTCATTCCTTCCCACATATTTTTTACTCTAAGGTTCGACTTTCGCAATAAAGATTGAAGTGAGATTGGAATAGCTCGTAGCACGCGTCGTGATAGACTCCAGCGCCATCTCTTTTTCATAAAACAATTAAAAGCTACCTATGTGAGAAAATTCAGCCGGCGAGAGTGCGTTTAATGATCGTACAAAGCAACAACGTACTGACCCACAGATATATCAGTATACGAAATTTCGGAATCTTGTTCCTCGCAGCAAGAGGAGCCGGGTTCGATCTCAGCTTGTGGCACTGGGTGAAAACTCGGAACAACTCCTTCTGCGTTGAGTTTGTAAAGTTCTCTCCCTCACTGTCTTAAGGGGTTTTCCCTCTAGCTCTTCGGTTCCCCCTTTCCATAAAAAACTTGTAGAGGTTAACCGTAATAGTAAGTGTAGAGAGCTGTTGGCTCGCGTGGCAACCAGGGCTTGTCGCAACCCTCCTACGCATTGTAACCCGGCCACCTGAATTAAAGGCTTTAAAAGTCGCTCGATGACTTGGGCCTAAGACGGTGCCTTCGGTATTAGCCTAGCTGATTATTATTATTTCTCGCAACAGTGACCTTTGTATTAAAGGTTAAAAAATTTAATTCCCTTGATATTTTAGTTAGCCCAGGTGAAAATTTGACTTGGTGTGACTATTTGTTGAGTTTACTGACAATTGCAATGAAGATCTGGCTACGAGCCGTGCATCCAATGGCGTCGCGGGCGTTTTTGAGTAGCTGAACGCTTTTGTCACCCCATATTGAGTATTATAGACCAATTTGGTTGTTTTCTTAACGACAATAAGCATTTTACCAAAATAAGCTTTGTGGGGTGTAAGAAAATTCGAAATACAAAATAACCGTAAAATATTTTGGGAAATCACTTGATTTATATGCAGTGTTTTTATTGGCATAGTATCATTTGTGCCAATTTTAATCGAAATCCGTTGATTCAGGGTAAAGTCGCTGACCAATTCTGTGTGGAATGACTGTTTAAATGGTTCATACTAGAATGCAACCTTTATTACTTATATCATAAGTGGATAACAAACCTAAGTATGACACTTCTTATTCACCCAATGCAATTTTTTTAATTATAGTCTGTTTCACCAATGACAACGTAAACCATTACGTACCGAACAGGGCCGCCGAGATCGGGCCTGAGCCCCGGTAAAATATAAATTCCGGGCCCTCAAGAGAGCCTTTAGTACTGTAGATAACTATATTCTTTCTGAGATACACCAGGGTGAAGTATACCTGGATAATTGTTCATACCCGGGCCCCTAGGCTGCACGGGCCCCGGTAAATTGTACTGGCTTCCCCCCTCTCATATCGGGCCTGGTACCGGCGAACCGAAAACTCTCCGCGAACTGCTCCTAGTATTTGGAGGATGACCGTAAAATCGGCAACCTTTTCGACGGACCAGGCAAGGCCTATTGAAAATTGAAATGCTTTCAAAAGTGTAAATAACGCTTAATTTTGGAAAATATTGATGAATTGTTGAATTGGAAGATAAGAATAACTATTATAAGTTAGATTTTTTCGAATATCAAACCTAAACGCTCGTACTTACAGCGTTGCCAGATTTTTCTGCCCGAATTATTGTACAAAGGGTAAAAAATGATAGTACAACAATAGAAATTATGGTACCAATGTAAAATAGTATTTATTACTTTTAATTTAAAGTGTTTGTTGCAAAACATGAAGATAACTGTTCTCGTGTGTCGTTTCTTTATAGAGACTGGATGTAGTCAGTATTGACCATAGAAATCGGAATAAGTAACTAGAACGGTTTTTGAAATTTTGACTATCGAGTGATCTGGCAACACTTGAACGTGGACTTAATATTTCCTCGCCTGAAAGCAAAATCTACGTAACTTTAACTATACTTTTAATTAGTATAAAGTTACGTGGTTTTTGCTTTCGGGTGACGATTTTATGTATTATGAAATTCTTATTATTTTAGTAGTAGAAATAATGTAAATATGAAAATAGTATCATTATAGTAAAATAGGTTGGAAATATGTAGTGTTCGGCAGTCGATTAATTTTTATCCGTGAATATAATAAGCTCGGCTATCGTTAAATAATATTTATTTAAATAACCAATAGTTGAATAAAAATTGTAAAATGTTTAAATAATCGAAGGTGAATAAACCTATTATTTAAATAAAACAAACAATTACTTAAATAAATACCACTTTTATTCAAATTAATGCTTGGTTGCGTAAAAAACATAATTAAATAAGTTAAAATGATATTCGTTTTACCAACGTTTTTTTAAAATAAATCGGAAAATTTGTGGATAATGAATAAACAATTCCGAACACTAGAAATATGGTACATTCGGATACTATCATAAGCCTATAACCTCTAAGTTTGAAACGCGCATAGCACCCTTTGTACCACCACTGGACGGGCGAAAAAGAAGAAATCAGGCGATAGTATCGGCACCTGGTAGAGATAAATTGAAGCTTCTTCCTTCCCTCTTTCTCTCTCTACGCACATCTCTCTTACTAAAGCAGCTGGCATCATGCATTGCGGGACACGTTACGTTTCTCTTTTCCGCCACCGGGTGGATTTAGCGCTGTACTTTCGTCAGTCGTTTGCTTGAACCAATACTGCCTTTCGATTCAAACTAAGGGTTGATAGGCTTATGGTACTATATAGTACGCTCTCAAAATAATAATACCATTTACAATATGATGCAAAATCAAACTAACCAACTATTTTGCCACCGGAAAGAGTAGGAAGGGACGAGTTTCCTGTTCGGAAACTTCCTATTTCGCAATCACTCCACGACAGACTATCATTAAATAAATTCGTTCTGTGCCATACTTATGTTTATTATCCACTTATGCTTATACATTATAACGTTACTTATGTTTTGAGCTAACAACTTTCCAATTCCATTTTGTCTAAATATTTAAGAAGTATTAGAACACGATGAGAGTTTATTACCATCGACCTTTTCACATTTTTCGTTTGAAGTTTATTACTAGACTAGAGAACATTCTTTCTTGAGAAAGTTTCCCGCGAAACCAAAGAAAGCTAAAAAAAAACTCTAGATAAAAAGGAGAATTTTCCTACCTCATAACTTTCCAAATTCGATGTTATGGCTTTTGTTTGACCATCCGTGAGTTGAAATTGTTATGTCGTACATCCAACGACCCGATTCTGTTGGCAATGGCTGGGATGGTTTGTTATAAGCTGGATTTTCGGTATCAAATGACACGTTCGTAGATGTTCAGTGGGCTTATGACTTTTCTGGACATTATGTTTTTATTGTTTAACCGATATTTATCGTGGGCTTTCTTTTCGAAATTTCACGTCGTACGCTCGAAATGGTAGACGCTCATCGATTGGAACATTAAGTTCCCAATTTAACCGTAATCTAGCCTACAGATAAAAATTTTACCCACATTTTTATGACCCCACTTCTTTTGGCTTTCCCCAAAATGAAACTCAATTTCCAAATAATAGCTGTAATCTCGAAATTACTGTTACCACTACCATAAGTAACATAAAACTAATAAGTATGACAAATATAAAAAAATTATCACCGAACTGATTTTCAGAATGCAAATTGCTTTTTATTTTCAAAATGCAAAATACTTTCTCCATAACTCAAAATTGAAAATGCAAAATGCATTTTGAAAATTGGTTTTTCTAAATGCAAAATGTAAAACGGTTTTTGCAGCTCAAAATAAGTGTCATACTTATTGTTAATATCATAGAGATAATTTTTAATTTTATTATTACGCAGGAATTAATATAATTCGAAGTTTCATTTAAATCAAGGAATACTTCTGCGTATTGTTCCATACCAGAGTGACTGAGAAAAATCATATCACCTCGGGTAGGAATCGAACCTACGACCTTTGGGTTACCGTCCCAACGCCACTACCATTGGACTACCGAGGCCACGAATAATCAGGCCTCGGACATCCAATTCCTGTTATAAATTAGTTGACGTTAAATGCTACGGCACCGTCAACAACGGGTTAAATATATCCCGTCAATATTGTGAACCAGATCGAGTCATTCTTAAATTGGATGTCCGAGGCCTGATTATTCGAGGCCTCGGTAGTCCAATGGTAGTGGCGTTGGGACGGTAACCCAAAGGTCGTAGGTTCGATTCCTACCCGAGGTGATATGATTTTTCTCAGTCACTCTGGTATGGAACAATACGCAGAAGTATTCCTTGATTTAAATGAAACTTCGAATTATTGTTAATATGTTACTTATGCACTACCGATGGTGGGTCATTTTTATAGTACGCTAGATTAAGTGATCGTTCTGAAGTAATATTATATTTTAAAGTACTTTATAATAGAACTACAAAGATTGAATTGGTACTTTAAAATTATTATTTTATTAAAAATATTTTTGCACTCAGATAGTGGGGTGGCGGAGTGGTTAGCACTTTCACTTCGCAGCAAGAGGAGCCGGGTTCGATCCCAGCTTGTGGCACTGGGAGTAAACTCGGAACAATTTGCTTTGCATTGAGTTTGCAAATTATCCCCCCCCCCTGGTTCAAGGGATTCCCCCCGAGCTCTAAGGTTTCCCCTTTCTCTAAAAACTTGTCGAGGTTAACGGTAATAGTGAGTGTAGGGAGCTGTTGGCTCGCGTGGCATGCAGGGCTTGTCACCACCCTCCTACGCATTGTAACCCGGCCACCTGAATTATTGGCTTTAAAAGTCGGATAATGCCTTAAGCCAAGGGTGTTAGCCTAGCTGATTATTATTATTATATTTTGACACGGTAGGCGTGGCCTAAATCGGAAGGCTTACTGAGGTACACCAGTCGCTTTGAAGCGCCTCAAGAATTCTGTTCAACTATCACCACGAAAGGCTTAGTCGGGGCTTAGGCGACAGTACGTGCGAGAAAGTTAGGGCTTAGTTCATTAATTTTTGTTAAGTTTAGAAATCAAATGGATTCCAGTGAATTTTATAAAAAACAAACCTCAGCCATTCGCGGCTCACGGGTTATTTTTACTTAGCACAATAGTTAATTACTATTACTTAAACTTTTAAAGAACCAATTTAAAAAATAAAAGTTCTAAGACTTACTAAGCCTAATCATTTAACTGACAACAACGGCGCCATTTTGTCGAAATTGAACGAGAATGCTCCAACTTATCTCCGAAACTACGTCGGAAATCGATTACAGCGACGCCAAGTTTGTCTACATAGAACTAAAATTACCCGTGATTCACTTATTCCGAGTATTAACGCGTGCTTTTCAAAGACCGAACAGTGAGTCCCCTTAGATTCTTGGTCCATGGCGCGACGCACGCTTGGTGGCGCCTTCCAATTAACACGTGACAACGAGCGTTCGTCGCACCGTTATTTAAATAGAAGCGGGTAAGCCCCCCCCTCACCCAGTGATGCGTAGCGCCATCTACAGCTTAGACGGATAAAAAAATGTGCGATAAATAATAAACTTACTTTAAAACATTATCTAAATCTTTTCAATTCGCTATTGTTTCGTTTCATTGTGGTTATAATTTCGAAGGGCGTAGTGGAACCAGGGTCTGTTTTAGTGGGCGGTTCTGCTGTATTGGGGTAGTTCTAAAATTTAGTACAGTCGTTCTAGGGTTTGACCCGGAACTCTTTGCAACAGAAATTATTTTTGGATTTTTAGGTAGATATAGTATAGTTAGTTAACACATAAATTATTTACGTGCGTAACTTTATGCAAATTTGTTTTACGCGCGAAAAACGATTCGCTGTTTTCCCTCTTTTTAGGCATGTCTGGGATTGCGGTTTTTCAACTATTGCGGTGAATCTACTTGCCGTATTGACGAAATATTTTGAACTGACATAGAATACAGTATGTTGGACATGCGTGACATGAAACACGCGTAAGAATATAACGATGACGTCATAGATTCAAGATGGCGGACGACAAAAGTACCAATTTCATGTTTTTTTTTCGCTTAAATTTCATGTTTATTGTTACACGGCGATACGTATATAAAAATTTATAGAATATACATAAATATAAACTAATTATATTTTTTTATAGAACAGCATAAACCGTTTTTAAAAAACCACCGTGTTATTCCAAGTTGAATAACACCCCATCTATCGGGTTTTTAACTTTCAAGATAAATTACAAATTGGTTATTCTAATTTTTTACAGTCGAAACTATTACTATTTAGGCTGTTAATTATATATTTTTAAATATTTTTATGTTATAAAGTTTAAAATATGAGTCTCTCTAGATGGCGCCAGCAAACTAAATAAATCATCTCTGTAGGTAGTTCTAGTTTTAGTTTGTTTCAAGAAACCATGCTGCCACAACGAGCATTATTAAGATAACCTAACAAATGGTCGTACATTGTAATTACCTTCAGATACATTAGTACTGCTGGAGATCGACAGCTGTTGCCTTTGTTCAAATGTTTTAGAGTCAGCAAACACCTGGGTAAATTTGACAGACAAAGGCTTAAAAACAATCTTAAAGGCTAGTCATGTCCGAGGAGACAAACTATATGAGGTGCTTGGTCAACAAGCTGAAAGAAAAAAGTGCATATTTCCTGTCGCGCTAAATACGTGAACAAAAATCGTATCAAGGAAGCTCAACTGTCTTTGGAACCATCTAGCAGCATAACTTTAAGATCTGAAATACCCTTGTTTAGTTTCAAAGACTGTTGTTTATTCTGCGGAAATTGCATTAGCGAAAACGAAAAGCGTGGAAAGGGCGAAATATTTTACGAGCGAACTTTAAAATATCAAGAAAATGTTAACGATCGAATAACTTCAGCTATTGATCTACCAGCTGCAGACGCCCTTTAATTACCACCAAACGTGCAGTACAAACTTTCGAACTGGGCGCGAAATACCCAAAAAACATCAACGACATGCAACACAAGATTGCCCGCGAGATGACGACGGTGAAGACTCGAATTCGCCATTTTTAAGAGTCTGTAAATGGCTTAATAATTAATAAAAACGGATATACAAATGCTAAGAAAGGTACAAGATTATTACCCTTCAGCTTCCGAAATAAGTTCCACCTTAAAGAACGCTGAGTATATACCTGAAACATGATTAAGCTTCTTACGAGTTCTAATACCATTTCAAAATTCGGAAGTAAAGTTGATTTCTTTAGGACAAGCCATAGTTCAAGCAGCCAGACCAAGGTCATGCATTTGTCCTATACCCTTAAGCATCGGAGTTAAAATTAACCGTGAATTTGGATCTCGTATTCTCGTTGACGAATTGTATAATATGGATTTTAGCGTTTCTTATGTTGAAGCTCAATAATATCTTCAATCCGCAGTGGTCGATCAGAATTTGAACTTCTCTCTACCCGAAGGCCGATTTTCTCAGTGGGTTGCGGATAATGTTGACCACAATATTGTCACGATTGATGGTCATGACACATTTCATGGTATGGGGATAATCTTATGCACTTCCGGGCTAGAATCCAACAACCCACCCCTACTAAGAAAAAAAAAATCCAAAGAATTTCAAACCGTTTATCGTCAGTTAACATTTCATCTGAAGCGAGAATACCAATTTTAGCGTACAATGCTGTAGGATCGGCGCTTAAAAATATTCGTTACGAGGGAATTGAATTTAAAAATCTTCAAAAGAACCCCATTGATCTGCTTTGGATAACGTCAAAGATGTTTAAAAAACCATCCTCTGGTTGGTCGGGGTACATGGAGAAAGCAGTTACAGGCGACCACGCTGGAATCTGTACAACAACATTCCTACCAATGATAGATCTAAACCCAACGTCTCTTAGTTGTGTTGACAGCACTTTGAAATTTATTGTTGGCGAAGCGTACAGACTCCAAATTAAAGTACCAGTTGTAACGTTTGATCAGTGTTTATGGATAAAAGCGATTGAAGATGTGAACGCGAAACCGGAAGAGTTTTCAAATTTAGTAATTCGTTTAGGTGGGTTCCACACTCTAATGTCGTATCTTGGAAGCGTTGGCGGGTTAATGAGTGGGTCGGGCATTGAAGACATGTTAGAGGTCATTTACGCTCCCAATGCCGTCACGCATATGCTAACCGGAAGGGCATTTTCCCGCGCAATCCGAGGTCATCTTCTAGTCTCTACGGCATTGAAAGTCATTGTCATTGCAAATGCCTCGGATTACCAGCTTAAAGAAGACTTGAATACAGCAGAAACGAACGACAATGTAACTGAAGAACTACCACCGATCATACTCAAACTACAAAACGTTTTCGATTTACTATTTGATAATGAAATTACAACTGAAGAAGCTCAGAGATCCGTTGAACTAATCGAGCTTACAAAGTTAATTAAAGAAAAGGAAATTATGGCTCATGTATTTGCGCATGATAGGCATTGCGAAACAGTTTATTTGGGCGGAACGAACTGCCAACTTTAAAATGCACCTCGATGCGGTCGAACTCATGTTACCGTTTTTCGCAAGTTCCGGTCATAATAACTACGCTAAGTGTGCTAGATTATACCTACAGCAAATGAGACAACTTAAAACAGTGCAACCTGAATTATACAGAATTTTTGAAGAAAGACACTTTACACTAAGAAGACAAAATAAAATGTGGGCCGGTGTTTGGACTGATATGTTCATAGAACAAAATTTGATGAAAAATTCGAAAAGTAAGTCGGGATTGACACATGGTGGCGGAATGACTGAAAGCCAACGAGCGACTTGGATTATGAGCCACCCTTTTGCCTGTAGCGAACTTTCTTTTGCTTTAAGCAATCTTAAGACCTTTTCACACGAGCCAACTTTTCTAATCAAAATGCTGAGTCAGCAAAAATGGATCAGAGATCCATTTTTTTCTCGCGTACTTTTTTGGTGGATCAACTCATCGAACTTTTATTCACACGAACCAACTAGTTGACTAAACTCAAGTTGGCTCATCTAGTTGGATCAAAAAGTTGGCTCGTGTGAAAAGGCCTTTACTGGTGTTTCACGCGGTGGATCTGAGCAGCATGTTGATTTGTCAGATTCTAGAATATCGAGAGACTTTAAAGACTTTTTCAAAGTTTTGAATTTTTTTTGGTCACAACCCTTTCGAACCCTCGATAAATGGACTTTGCAGCAAATTACCGACAGTCAAAATAAAGTCAACGTTGAAGAGTCCGAATTAATAGGCAAGAAAATTCAAGATGGTCTAACAGGGAAATCGTTTAAAGATGTCGTGCTATCTAAGTCCAACCAAGCTATCACAATGAAAGTTCTTCAACAAGGAATTGTCGTAGGTGGGGTAACTCACCATGTTGACCCCCGTCTAATGACGCAACGCGTGATAGTGTGTTTGTCCGTTGACACTAATGTTAATGAATGTAAGGAGAGCTTTAAGTTCGAATTAAGTACTTTGCCTACTTCATTATTTGACCCATCAAGTCAATTTATGCGCAAAGCCGACAAGTCTACTTTGGCAAAAACATTGGATAATATTGCAAAACAACAAAGAAATATTTCTACACTATCTTGGTAACCATCTGAAAAACAGTGGCCATACGGTCATACACGCTCCTTCTGACGCTGATACGGTTATTGTAAAAACGGCCTTAGAAATGGCTGAAACAATGAGTGTTACTGTGGTGGCCGATGACACAGATATTTTGGTTCTCCTTCTTTACCACACCATGGAAAACATATTTTTACAATCGTTTATAAATCAAGATAACGTTCGTGATATTAAATGCATGAAAAAAGAAGTTGGGGACAAATCGCGCAAATTACTTTTATTTGCCCATGCTTTGACCGGGTGCGATTCAACTAGCGCTTTATACGGAAGAAGTAAATCCGCGGTTTTTAAACTACTTGCTAACTCCGACCTGTTAGACGCTTTTATATCCACGTTCGGATACGAAAGCAGCGACTTGGAAATATTGAAAAACCTCGGTCTGAAAGCTTTAATTTTGATTTACGGTGGTAATCCCGAAACAAAAAGTTTTAATACCTTACGTTACGAAATTTACATGAAGAAAATTGCAACTGCGAAAAACGAGTTGGACATGGCTCGGTTGCCGCCCACAGAAAACGCCGCCATTTTTCATTTACTACGTGTGCAATGGCAATGTGTCGCGTGGAAAACGCTGAATGAAGGAGTGCTTGACCCCGTTTTGTGGGGTTGGACAAAAAGCAACTGCTTCCTATTGCCACAGATATTGGGCCAGCTCCTGAAAAATTATTAAATATGATAAGGTGCTCGTACAAGGTTACTGTTGAAGAACGATGGGGATTAAGATGTTCTTGTAGAAAATTCGGAGTGGAATGTTCAACAATTTGTAAAAACCGTTCTGGTGTTGATTGTTCTAACAGTACCAAATGTAACGCGGTAGAAAGACTTTTTAATTGGTCTGTAAAAATTTAAATAAAAATAAAAAAGGTTCCAAACTAATAATCATTGTAGTTTCAATTTTTTTTCGTTAAAAATATTTAGTTTTATATACGTATCGCCGTGTAACAGTAAACATGAAATTTAGCGAAAAAAAACATGAAATTGGTACTTTTGTCGTCCGCCATCTTGAATCTATGACGTCATCGTTATATTCTTACGCGTGTTTCATGTCACGCATGTCCAACATACTGTATTCTATGTCAGTTCAAAATATTTCGTCAATACGGCAAGTAGATTCACCGCAATAGTTGAAAAACCGCAATCCCAGACATGCCTAAAAAGAGGGAAAACAGCGAATCGTTTTTCGCGCGTAAAACAAATTTGCATAAAGTTACGCACGTAAATAATTTGTGTTAACTAACTATACTATATCTACCTAAAAATCCAAAAATAATTTATGTTGCAAAGAGTTCCGGGTACACCTCCTTTTTTCGCTAGAACGACTGTACTAATTGGGTACTACCCAAAAATATTCAGTCATTTTGGGTAGTGGTAAAATTTGGTTATGGAAAATAAATTTTAGCAAAAATGACAATAATTACCAATCTCATAATATTTTTGGTTAAAAGGCACAGGGCTTTCGTTCCCCCTAGATGCGCAATTGGGAGTTTTTTAACGCAGGTAGATGGCGCCTTGCTTGAGAAAACGTTGTAAAACTTCTCCTATTTTTGTCTTTCGCACCAAAGGGGTATCTAGGGTTTGGTAGTTTTTAAATACCACTTCCCTCCCGGTCATTTTCGCCCACCGAAAACGTTTCGTATTTTCCTGTACTCCCAAAAAAATCTTTCACTTTGGGTACTTCTAATAAATATATAATTTTGGGTAGTTCTAAAAAAATAATTAATTTTTCGTAGTACTAAAAATAATACTTAGTTTTTGGGTATTTCTAAAAAGTCCTTAAATTTGGGTAGTTCTAAGAAATCCTTTACTTTGGGTAGTTCTAAAAAATCCTTAACTTTGGATAAATCTAAAAATTCTTAACTTTAGGTAATTCTAAAAAATCCTTTACTCTGCGTAGTTCCAAGAAATCCTTAACTTTGGGTAATTCTAAAAAATCCTTAAGTTAGGGTAGTTCTAAAAAATTGTTAAGTTAGGGTAGTTCTAAAAAATCATTAAGTTAGGGTAGTTCTAAAAAATCCTTAACTTTGGGTAATTCTAAAAAATCCTTGAGTTTTTGTAATTCTAAAAAATCCTTAAGTTAGAGTAGTTCTAAAAAATCGTTAACTTTGGGTAATTCTAAAAAATCCTTAATTTTGGGTAGTTCTAAAAAATCGTTAACTTAGGGTAGTTCTAAAAAATCTTTAACTTGGGTAGTTCTAAAAAATACTTAACTTTAGGTAATTCTAAAAAATCCGTTACTCTGGGTAGTTCCAAGAAATCCTTAACTTTGGGTAATTCTAAAAAATCCTTAAGTTTTTGAAATTCTAAAAAATCCTTAATTTTTGGGTAGTTTTAAAAAATTGTTAACTTAGGGTAGTTCTAAAAAATCCTTAACTTTAGGTTATTCTAAAAAATCCGTTACTCTGGGTAGTTCCAAAAAATCCTTATCTTTGGGTAATTCTAAAAAATCCTTAAGTTTTTGGTAATTCTAAAAAATCCTTAATTTTGGGTAGTTCTAAAAAATTGTTAACTTTGGGTAATTCTAAAAATCCTTAACTTTAGTTAATTATAAAAAAAATCCTTTACTTTGGGTAGTTCCAAGAAATCCTTAACTTTGGGTTCTACTAAAAAATCGTTAAGTTAGGGTTGTTCTAAAAAATCCTTAAGTTAGGGTAGCTCTAAAAAATCGTTAACTTTAGGTAATTCTAAAAATCCTTAAATTAGACCCTGAGTGAAAGATTAATTGTCTTTTTGGTTTCGCATTGTAGTGCATCCCTTTGACGTGGAGGGAATTGCAATCCATCCACTTGGTGTTCCTGGTGTTCAACGTGATAGTGTGGCTGAGCATGCTGGTGGCGCACAGCCTGGACCCGGGCTACTTGCCCAAGAACACGCTGGAGTACGAAAAAGCCGTCGAGCAAATGTCCGACTTCGGCAAATGGAGGGAGAGCAAGAGCCCCATGACGCGCCTCTGCCACACTTGCCGCTGCGTCCGCCCACTGCGCGCCAAACACTGCAGGGTCTGCAACCGATGCATTCAGCACTTTGACCACCATTGCCCATTCATCTACAACTGCGTTGGACTCCGGAACAGGTATCCATTTAGGCCTTCGAAACAGTGATGCCCGATCGCGAAAATTAAATTTTCCTTTCACTGCGTAAAAATTTCATCCAAGCTTTCAAAACAGTGATGCCAGATCGCAAAAATTAAATTTTCCTTTCACTGCGTGAAAATCTCCATCTAGGTCTTGAAAACAATGATGCCAGATCGTGAAAATTAAATTTTCCTTTCACTGCGTAAAAATTTCCATCTAGGCTTTCAAACAGTGATGCCAGATCGCAAAAACTAAATTTCCCTTTCATGGCGTAAAAATTTCCCTTTTGGAACCAAAGATTCCCTGGTTTTTCCCAAAACCGATACACATAGATATTTAAAATAAAATTACATAAGTAACTCTGTGAAAAAAATTGTTTTTATTGTTTTCAAAATAATTATCCCCGTAGGCCCCTAGTATAGAAAATAAAGCGCCATCTCTATTCATAATATCGAACTATATACCCATATCTAATATTGTTTGAGTTTTCAGTTTGGATCTACGGAGGGTTAAATAAAATATCAAAACAAGATTTAAGGGTTGCAAACTCAACCAAAGTCTGGATTACTATTAGTTGTTAATTTTATTATATTTATGTCTCTCAAATTTAATCAATTTGGTCAGATCTTTTGTGAATTTTTTATAGCTTAATTTTAAAACCATCGCCCCTTTAAATTTCCCTAGATTTCGCTAATTTTAGGCTGATCTCCATATTCCCTGTTTCGAATTTTCGAAGTTTGCATTTCCCTCGATCTGGCATCACTGCCTCTAAATGAAACGTGTTTTTTAAACAGTCGCCGAGCAATAATAGCGAGGTTAAGCCAGCACCATAAAAGCTCCAGAAAACGTGTAGAGGGAACTTTTTTTTTTTAAATAGAGCTAATACCCAAGGCTGCACCTTCGACCACATAAGCAATGCTGCTTGTGCGTGATCAAGTAACAGGTGGCCGGGTTACAATGCGTAGGAGGGTGGTGGCAAGCCCTTCATGCCACGCGAGCCAACAGCTCCCTACACTAACTATTACCGTTAAACTCAGCAAGTTTTTATGTAGAAGGTGCAGGCTGTACACAAAAAGGTACGTCTACAATCCTACAAATTCCCCATTTAGCTATAACTTTTGAACTCGTTAAATTAAAATGCAAATTATTATTGAATGAATCGTTAAGCCACGAAAAACGGCAGAAATGACCTCAGTCTGGCAGTCATGCTGTCACGAAATGTTCCCTTTTTTCGCCACCCCCAAATGAAAAACCAAAACCTTCCGAGGCTGGGAAGCCGTTGCAATTTATTTAACCAAGGACTAGCGTTGCCAGCCCTACTATAATTATCGTACATTTCGATAATATTACCTTTCGATTTTCTCCGTACTATAATTTTAAACGCGTACTATATAGTCGCTTTTGGCGATAAGTTTACTATACTTAAAGGGGAACGGCCAAGCTTTTCCAAATATGGCCTTATTTCCGTATCAAAAGATTAACAAGACGTTCAATATACTAACCTTTTTTTGTCTTGAAAAAATAGCTTTTGGCCCAAAAAGTTGAAACGAAAAATAACGCCAGGTGTTTGGGTTTGAATTTTCGCCGCCATCTTAGGGGCTGCCGCCAGCGCCCCTAACCCCGTATGAGCGATTTGCGAACTATCCTAACTTTTAAAATCGCGCAATTTAGGCTTAAGTCTCTTATAACTGGAACGCGCCGCGCGTGCAAAACAATTTTTTTGTGTCTTCAGCAGCGCGCGCTTTTACATTGTTTTTCTGTCTCACCGACTTCTCACCAGGTGTCGTGGCGGACGCGCGCTTTTCGATTTCCCGAAATTTCTTTATTTTAATAAAAATTAACCACCCAATATTTTTTGATGCGGTTGTCGCCATAAATTTTAGTTTTTAATGGGCTATAGGGATATCTAACTGGTTAAAGCTTGACCGTTCCCCTTTAAGATATTTGTGCGATAATTAAAGAAATTTTAAAACTATGGTTATATAACTCTTAGAAGGCTAAGAAATTAAGAATGGAAATATTATACTCCTTGGATTGTACCTTCTTCTTAGACTCGCCAAAAAGGCTGACTAATCAAGCGTATTGTAGGAACGAAATAGACCGTGGAACTTGGAAGTGGGTGACTGTCCGATACTATAATAACTACCCACGTCCAAGTTCCACGGCCAACTATGATCAAGTGCTACCACGCTGTAGCGACTAATCAAAAGTTGGTCGAACTTGTGTACTATAATTTTCTAAAAAATTCGATAATTTTTTGGCTTCGATACTATAATTTCAGTTTTTGGACCTGGCAACGCTGTATTTAACAGTCTAATCGCGATTACACGAATTTTATAAAATGTTTTGGTACTTTTAGAGGTTGGTTCCTGGTTTTCGTCAGTTCGGTAGTGATTGCTTGTGGAATGGTCATATATCTGGCTCTGGCTACTGTCCATGCCGATAGCTGGAGACTGGAATATCAACTGGGAGTGGCTATAGCGGTCCTGGCTGCTGGAATCGCCGGTATCTTGACTGTCAGTGTGGTAAGAAAAGCCACTACTCTTTCTACGTACTTAATGTCCAAGATTGTCATTAGTTCTACTTAGGGATAAGGACTATGTCAAGGGGTCCGACATTTCCTAATTTTGCGTACGGGATAAAGCAAGTGCCACATGTATTATGAAAAGGCACCTGTTATTAGAGATGGCCGTGAATCTATCGATTCTTCGGAAAAACGAGCCTTTACTGGAGAGCGTGGTGCCATCTATTTATGGCCAAGGAAGCTAAAATTCAAAATATCCAAATGATAACGTCGTCAAAGAGCCATTGCATTGTAGTGCATTATAGTTAGACAACTTATACTCTGACGTAAACAAAAACTCTAGTCTAGTGTATACACTCGTTTTCGCCCAGCAAAATTCCCAAAAAAAGAGTGTATAGGCTTCGAGCATGGGCCAAATAATGATTTATCATTATTTGGCCCATGCTTCGAGCTAGGAATATAATCCTCCTAGCTTCGAGCTTAGAAAAGATAGCGCCATCTACTTACGTCAAGTAAATGTGTGAAGAAATAGCAGACGACTTTTGAATATGAATGTTCTCTAACTGAAACCAAAGATAATTTAAACTCGTACCCTAGATTCGAAATCACTCTCTCGCGCAATGCCGATAGCGTTTACCCACTTCCCGCCGGAACTCAGAAAAAATTCGCTCCATGGTTTGCGCCATACCGCAACCACAGCCAACTTCGATCACGCGCTGCCGCGCTATATAGGCAGCGCGTGATCGAAGTTGGCCGTGCCGCAACCAATGGAGCCCGATTTTTCTGAGGTCACGTGCCGGAAAAGGGTAAACGCTTCGTAACAAAACCGTCAATGGGAAAGCTCTCAGTATTCGAATCTAGGGTACGAGTTTAAATTATCTTTGCTGAAACGTTCAGCTTTTATATCGATATAATTTTGAATGACCAGACAGCTTTCACACATTCGATTTAAATCTCAGTCGATTAATACTTAGCTGGCAGGACTAATTCCTTAATCAAGAAAAGGGTTGGACATAAGGATATTTTTTAAGTAGTCAGCCTGACTAGTGAGCCTCCTACCTTAATTTATTTTAGTAGTCACTGACTAGTGGGGGTGAAAATAGTGGTATAAAAACAAGAAGGAGAGCCAAAATTTTGCATTACCCGTCAGAATTAAAATAGGAGTTACATGACTTTGGCCGATCACAATTCTTAAATAAAAAGGGATTGATGAATGATGAACTTATGGTACGCCATATTTATGAATATTTGGGTTAATTTTTCACTAGTCAAATAGACTAGTGAGCCCCCAAATTTCGATTAATTTTAGTAGTCAGATCATTTAGTTTAGTAGTCAAATGCCGTGACTAGTGTTTATGTCCAACCCTGATCAAAAACCTGTGACTGTAACTTATAGGCTTAGAGCTTAGGAAAGATAGCGCCATCTGCATTAATATTCGTCAACAAAACATGCGAAGAAATAGCAGACAACGTTTGAATTTTGATGTATTTCGGTTGAACTTTCAGCTGTTGTGCTGAGAGAATTTTGAACGAGCAGACAGCTTTCATATATTTAATTTAAAACTCAATCGATAGGCGGCGATACGTATGATCAAAATTTAAACAACGCACGAAGCCTATAGGTACGATGTTATGTGGTTATACCTACGCGGCGACGCCCTGCCCAATAGAGGCTTAAATAAAACCTGTTCAGCGATTGCCTAGAAATAGTAATACAGAGAGCCAGGACTTACTTGTAAAAGCGTTATATTTTAAAGCGCGCGCTGCTTAATATTTCGTTCAATTTCGCACGCGCCTCTTCGAAGAAAAGATGCACGTGTGCTCTTAACTTTAGCCTTACGAATAAAACAAACATAAACACGTGACTATTTTATTCAGTGTCTCTGCTCCCTAGAGTCCCTACGTGCATCGAAAGAGAAAGAGCGGTATTTATTGAAAGGTCTTTTTCATGCACAGTCTTGATTTTAGCTCTAGAGCGCCATCTATTGTCTCTGGAAACGAATACGAAACACTATTCATAAGCATTATTTTATTAATTAATTATTACAAATGTTTTTTTTATAAATATATTATATTTTATTTTATTAATATATGAGGTTAACGAAGGAAATTAAGCCACCGATTAGATGGCGCCACTGAGTACTTATGGGAAAGCGGGTTAAATTATATTGAACTTTTAACTTATTTTCTAATGGGCAATGAAAAATCGCAACCTCAGCATTGCCATGGTTCAAGGTTCTTAAGGAACTAAATAGTTTTGCAACCTGCAGATGGCATGTCCATTCTGAAACATATAAGAACGTTATTTCAGCATTGCCCCGGTGCCAGGTTTTAACGGCAACCTGTAGATGGCGCTACAATAGTTACAGGGCTCCCACCAAAATCTGAAAACCAAATTTTGAAAAGAAGCAACCAAATAGGGACCATTGTCATAAAAAAAATAGATAATTATTTAAACTTAAATTTTAACAAAAATTACTTTTGAAATACTATATTTCTAAAACTGACTTAGTTTTAATAGGTCATTCTAGAAAGGTTTTCATAACTTGGGACAATTTGTTTTAACGGTCTCGCGCATGCGCATGTCGAGAGGAATGACGTGTGATTTAGGCTTTGCAGAGTAACTACTTATGAATCGTAGGAGCCACCGTCAGCCACGCAAAGAATATTATAAAGCTTTATATTCTTTGAGCCACGCAAGGTTCCTAGAAAAATCTCTTATATGGGAGCCACGGGCACGGCTAGCTCTAGTAGTAGTTTGGTTAGGGTTAGGTTAGATGAGTTTTTCAATAGGTTTATTAGTTAGGTTATATTAATTAGTTAGTTAAATTATACAGTTAATATTTTTTTACTCAAAATAATATAGTTCAACTTTACGACAGGGAGGCTCATTTTGAATTTCACCGAGTATTTCGCCGAGCTCGGGGCGCCACCTAATGTAGTAAATTATAACTATAAACGTTAATCGATACAATTCTGGTTCAATATTAGAAGCCGATGGTAATTTTCAGCAAATTTACTAGAAATAGGGTAATTTAGGTACCAAATTCCTATTTTAAGGTGGTTTAGGGACCTCGAAAAAAAGTCGGGGGCTTTTAGGTATTTTAGAGACCTGGTGGGAACCCTGTAGCTAGGGCGTGTTGATTCTGAAAGGTATAAGAGCACGGCCTTAACATTGCCATGGTTCAAGGTTGTTAGGAATCCAAATAATAGTTTCGCCACTTTTTAAAGCGATGGTCGTTGATCGGTGTTGACGCAATGTGATTTCTGCCCAGTGCTCCGAATGTCAAAGTGAAGAAATGGTTCAAGAAATAATAGTTTCGCAACCTATTAGGGCGTGGCCATATTTGGTTGAAGGTTCTTAGGAAACTAAATACGTTCTTGATATTTCCAGCTCATAAATGCTCTGTTCAACGTCACATCAAACGAATGCCTTAACTTCCGGCGATACGGGTATCTGAGTGACGCCAACGGGAAATTCAGCAACCCATTCAACCGAGGCGTCGTGCGCAACCTGGAAGAGTTCTTCCGCAGCGTCCGCGTCTGGGACATCAACGATATCGAACCTCAACGAGGTCTTCTCGTCTGACCTTTGAACTCCATTTATATACAGCCCACTCTCTAATAACCGCACTCGATAAAACCACGATTTATCTACACAGGTTAGAACTCAAAAGCGATATAAGGGGGACCGTTATGAACTGCAATCCCGCGGCCCAGGGAAATTATGCCGCTCGACGCGCCTTCTATCTATGAATTGTTGAAACTATTATTTTATCTTGGTTTCTTTTAATTTACATTCTCATTTCAGTTTTCTGTAAATATTATTAATTATTTGTAATAATATAAAACACATGAAATGTTTAGGTCTTAAAAGTTTGAATAATTCAATTATTTCTTTAAAATTCGAGCTATTTGCGCCTTAGGAATAGGGGCCCGTTAGTAGCGCCACCTGCATTCTAACTTTAATTATTGATAATTAAAATATAATTTTAATGAGTAATAAAATGGTATTTTAAAACAGAAATTTTTATTTTAGCTATTATTAAATTATGCTTACATTGAAAATAACACTAATAATAATTAGTAATTGTTTCACAATGAAGGTGGCGCTTGGAAACCTATAATTCCAATGGGGATAAAAGCTGCAGTACGTAACGGTCCCCCTTCTTTAGTACAGGCGAAAGTACACCGAGTTCTAACCTGTGTAGATAAATCGTGATAAAACTATATACATATAATAACAAAATACGAAAATAACGCGCGCTAGGCCTAACCAATTTTTTCAACAACAAATAAACGAATCAAATTTTCGCACTATGGGTTCGACGAAAAAAATACACGTTTTTTTCTCTAAATTCTTCTCTCAAAAATCTTCGGTGGAAAAACGGTAGAAATGCCTGCCCTAAGTGCATTAACAAATAATAAGAAACAAATTTTTAAGTGCAGTTAACGAAATACGAGATACGCTTCATATTTAATATAAAACAGGTGCTTCCAATTATTATGAAAAATAAAATACTTAAAAAAAAATCGCTATCTGAAAGCGAAAGTCAAGCGAGATTTTTTTAAATGATATTCGAAATTATTATAATAATCATCCTTGAGTGTTTTTATATTAGACTGACTCAATATTTAAAGTTTATTTAATATATTTTCAGTCTATTTCTATTATTAGATTATTATAATAATTATTATCATCAGTAAACATAATAACAATAAGTATGTCAATAAGGAAAAATTGACATTGAACAGGTTTTGAAAGCTATTGAGAAATCTAGGTGTAGTACTTCACACAGAGCCCCCTAGTGTCAAAATATGCCCAGGCGAAATATACTACTACCAAGGACGATGATATACTACTTAGTTCAGTTGCGAGTCCAAGTCGATGTCTAGGGTGACCACAGAAATCTCACAAAAATATTATAGGAATTTGGTAGTAGATTAAATAGGATTTTATAGGATAATTTTTTTGCAAAATAAAGAAAAATATAGGATAAATTCCATTAAAATTACAGGAAAATATAGAATACATTCCATTAAAAATTATAGGCAAATATAGGATAAATTCCATTAAAATTATAGGCAAATATAGGATAAATTCCATTAAAATTATAGGCAAATATAGGATAAATTCCATTAAAATTATAGGCAAATATAGGATAAATTCCATTAAAACTATAGGCAAATATAGGATAAATTCCATTGAAATTGTAGGCAAATATAGGATAAATTCTATTAAAATTATAGGCAAATATATGATAAATTCCACTAAAATTACCGGCAAATATAGGAAAAATTCCATTAAATTTACAGGCAAATATAGGATAAATTCCACTAAAATTACAGGCAAATATAGGATAAATTCCATTAAATTTATAGGCAAATATAGGATAAATTCCATTAAATTTACAGGCAAATATAGGATAAATTCCATTAAATTTACAGGCAAATATAGGATAAATTCCATTAAATTTACAGGCAAATATAGGACAAATTCCATTAAATTTACAGGAAAATATAGAATAAATTTCATTAAAATTACAGGCAAATATAGGATAAATTCCATTAAAATTACAGGCAAATATAGGATCATTAAAATTACAGGCAAATATAGGATCATTAAAATTACAGGCTAATATAGGATAAATTCCATTAAAATTACATGCAAATATAGGATAAATTCCATTAAAATTACAGGCAAATATAGGATCATTAAAATTACAGGACATTTGTTTGAATAACTGGTTGAGATGTCTAATATTTCTAAAATTCTTTCTAACTTTGTAGATATTGATATCAAAAGACATAATTGCAATAGGTAAAACATGAAAAATTCCACAAATATAGGGAAAAATAGGAAAATAGTGTAAATATAGGAAGATAATGAAAATATAGGAAAAATGATAAAATATAGCAGTTGTGATCACCCTGCGGTGTCGAAAGAAGGTTTAGTCAGGAAATTAGCATTAAAACAAAAGGAAGTGTCGTACTTATTGTTAATTATGTTAATATAGATATAAAATTAAATATTGGTCCTCAAAATGAGTTTTTATTTTGGACTCGTTTGAGTTTCGCTTTCGGATAGCGAAATGTACTAACATCATAATCGCAATTTAACTAATCTAACCCAAGTCGACTCTATGCCTTAGGAATACTACTCACTATTATATAGTTGTTATTTAACTACGAATAACGAAAATTTAGCTCACTAGACTATATGAAAAACATTATTAACAAGGAAGTCCAAGTTGCTACGTTTAGTTTGAACGTTCGTTGCAAAAGAATATTTGCAATTAGAATTTTTACTCCATCTAGCGTCGTTTTGAAATTATTTCATTCGAACATACCTCTATTAAGGATAGTGAAATAAATTCCAATTACAAATGTAACGCGTCTGTAAACGAGTGTGCATTGGCAGCCCAAAAACTATAGCAAAAACCAAATATATATACATAGTTAACTATTTATAATAAAAAAAACAAATACGTTGTTGCCTGTTTTTAGAGATAAGTTACCATTGTTTGATCGTTAAATACTAATTTTTTAAATAATGCAATAAAAAATGACCAAATTGTTAATTTCAATAAAAACAAATTTTTCTATAGAAATAAAAACGAGACATATCGAAAAGTTAAAACAAACGCTCTACTAGTTCAAATGTAAAAAATATTTAGAAGGAATAAATTAAAGCACAATGAAATACAATTTTTTGGCTTTTTTTCTGGAAAACATTTTATTTTTTGGTATTTTTTAATAGAATTATACACAGTTTTACATTTTTTCCTTAAAATTTTTATCAGCTATACAGAAGTTTTTTTATTTACATTATAAACATTGTCAAAACACTTCACCTATTTTTTTAATTTTTCATGCGTCATTTGCCCATTTTTTGTTATTTTTTTCTGGGAAAAAGTTTCTGTACACCCACCATTTTTTTTAATTTGTTATAAATTTTGTAGTCTACTCTCGCCAACCATTTTTTAATTTATTTTTCTACAATTTACCTTTTTTTGGTATATTTATAAATAACAAAAAGTGGTATGTTTTTTTAGTCTCTTTTGTGTATAAACAAACTTAGATTATGTAACAAACGTGTCTAAGACCGATCCCGAATCAAGATTTAAAAAAAACCTAAAACAAAAGCGCAAAATTGGCAGTGAAAATTATATTTTCCTAAGAGTAAAATGTACACGACCTGCGTTATGATTTTTTCTATGGTTAGTTCAACTATTACACCGGTTAATATAATGAATGAAGATTTTAAATTATTTTAAAAATAATCCAATAAAAAAAGAACTGTACTTTTAGCTTGGTTTTTTCGCGATTATCACAAGAAAGTTCGAGTTTTTGGGATATTTTTCGATAATAGGTGGCGCTACACGACGTTAAGGGATCCCATAGTGCCGAACAGCGCCCCCTTTTTATCGAAAAATGATTTAAATTATTTAATTTACCCATAAATTTCAATTTTAAATTAATTCAAAATTGAAAAATATAGATGGCGCTTATACGTTGAGCAACAAATGTAAGACCTCCAACCTTCTCGTAATATCTTAAAAACCATGTCCTCTTATATTATACAATATATCAATAATTTTCCACCCTCGCACCTCTACAGCAAAATATGAAAACTAATTATTCAATTTTTTCTTGGTTAGACCACCTGAAATACAAAGCTCAGTGCTGATATACAACTGATAAAATGATAAAATTAATTATTATGACCTGGCACAAAAATTATTAATTTGACTAGAAAGCGATGAATATATGGTGCAAAACTACGAACGTATTCCAGGTCCTTCTAATAAATGGCCTCGAAACTAATTTCAAACTATTTGCGTTAGCTTTCGCAGTTTCACCGAAGTTCCAACCATACTGAACTGGGTTTCAAATTTATATAAATCTTTATTTTTCTTCCCCCCCGGGGTGATGGTTTAGTGTATTGTATTTGATAAAATAATAAATATTTTCATAATGGTGTTTTTAGAACTTGGTGGCTCTTTTGTGTTTTGTGGTTTTAAAAGGCTTATGTTATAAGTTATGGATTTATTATTTAATGAATTGAAAAATTAGTATTAATCGTAATATCCATGCCCGTTATTCTATTAGTTCAAAGTTATATAAATTTAAATTATCGATAAATTTATTTTGAGTCAAAATAAAATTTGATCGAATTTATTTTGAGTCAAAATACAAATTTGATTTGAAATTTATTTTGAGTCAAAATACAAATTTGATCGAATTTATTTCGAGTCAAAATACAAATTTGATCGAATTTATTTCGAGTCAAAATACAAATTTGATCGAATTTATTTCGAGTCAAAATACAAATTTGATCGAATTTATTTCGAGTCAAAATACAAATTTGATCGAATTTATTTCGAGTCAAAATAAAAATTTGATCGAATTTATTTCGAGTCAAAATACAAATTTGATCGAATTTATTTCGAGTCAAAATACAAATTTGATCGAATTTATTTTGAGTCAAAATACAAATTTGTACGAATTTATTTTGAGTCAAAATACAAATTTTGATCGAAATTTATTTTGTGTCAAAATACAAATTTGTACGAATTTATTTTGAGTCAAAATACAAATTTGTACGAATTTATTTTGAGTCAAAATACAAATTTGATTAAATCTTTAAGACTATTTTAAAAATTTTAAATTTTCAAAGAAAAGAAATTTAAAAATTTGAATTATTAAAAAAATTCAAATTTAAAAACTTGGATTTAAGAAAACCCAATTTCAAAATTATTATATTTCAAAAAATCCAATTTCAAAATTTTAATATTAAAAAAATTGAAAATTATAACTTGCATTTCAAGATGTCTTTTTTTCAATTAAATTTAATTTTTGGTCTGAAACGTTTTTCGCAGTCCTCGTTGAAACACAACCGCGAAAATTAACTGAACGCACCCTGTGAGTGTAAAATACAATTGACAAGGCCACTGTTTCATTAATGTAATATTTCGTGTCGGAGCACCTTTCGTAAATTAAATAGTGCCAGGTGAATTTCGTTTAAAAATAACTCGATTTCTTTAGTTTTTTTAAAAAATGACCGTGCTAACAGTTTGACAAAGTCTTTAAGAACTGAATAAATATAAGATTATAAATCAAAGTGATTTGAACGTACTTTCTTTGAAAATTTGTGTTTAGTTAAAGTCCTATTTAGTTGTCCGAAAAGAGGTCATACCCTAAAACGTCCCTTCGAGGCGACAAAAGTTCGGCTCCCAAAAAGAGAGTAGGGGAGGAAGGAATCAGAAACACTGGTCGAGAAGAACCACAGTCGACTGCCGGTTGAAGGTCACCCCTACCGCCCAAGTCCTCCTTCTCGCGTGGCCTCGTGTCACTCTCTCGACTGGTAAAAAAGGATATAACCTGATTCCGAGGTTTTCTGGGTATCCGAAGTCAGCCCGTAGAAGTCCTCGATGGCCGAAGCGTCAATTTTCTGCGGAAAAAGTTCGAAGGTTATTGCCACTATTTCAAAGCCATTTTAAGTACTTCACCAGAAAAAGAAGGGTTATTTCAACTATCGAGAAGTTTTACCCAGATATTTCGAGTTATTCGACAAGTTTTACCCAGATATTTCGAATTATTCGACAAGTTTTACCCAGATATTTCGAATTATTCGACAAGTTTTACCCAGATATTTCGAATTATTCAACAAGTTTTACCCAGAGATTTCGAATTATTCGACAAGTTTTACCCAGATATTTCGAATTATTCGACAAGTTTTACCCAGATATTTCGAATTATTCAACAAGTTTTACCCAGATATTTCGAATTATTCGACAAGTTTTACCCAGATATTTCGAATTATTCAACAAGTTTTACCCAGAGATTTCGAATTATTCGATAAGTTTTACCCAGAGATTTCGAATTATTCGATAAGTTTTACCCAGAGATTTCGAATTATTCGATAAGTTTTACCCAGAGATTTCGAATTATTCGACAAGTTTTACCCAGAGATTTCAAAAAATCGTCTAGTTTTACAAGATTATAAACTACCCTCCAGTTTTACGAGATTACGAACTGCCCCTCCAGTTTTATAACAGGAATTTTGATTTACCAACTGTCGAGATTTTCCAATAATGATGAGTACCAATCGGTTACCGATATCGCGATTTAATCGATTAATCAGTTCGAGACAAAATTACCGATTAATCGATTCGAGACCAAAATATCGATTAATCAATTCGAGACAAAAATACCGGTTAATCGATTCGAGACAAAAATACCGGTTAATCGATTCGAGACCAAAATACCGATTAATCGATTCGAGGCTAAAATACCGATTAATCGATTCGAGACAAAAATACCGATTAATCCGAGACAAATATACCGATTAATCGATCAAAGACCAAATTACCGATTAATTTGTTATTCTACGGTGTTTTTCGGCTTTACAAGTAAATTAAATAAAACCAAGCAAAGTGTAATCACGACAAAGTATTTGCTTTCGAAAAAGTCCTGAGTAATGAAATTGGTATCTTCGATGAAACACCACATCCGTCTATTCAACGGGGGAGAGACGGAAATGACGTCAAACGACGGGCCGCGCGAGTGCAAACGGAAGTAAAAGGATTTTTCTCGAGTATTGAACTTTCCCCGGTTTCCTTGGAGCAAACGTCAAGTAAGTCTAAAAACCCCTATTTGATAAAAATATTTTGGTTTACAATCAACGATATTATTTATTATAAGGTTTTCGCAGAACATTAAGATATATTTTCTGACTCTTAAAGGATAAAATTATACATTTTAAAAATGTTTTAACTTTTATCAGAAATTAATAAATTTACAAAAAAAAACGTTTTAATGTAACGTTAAAAATTAACAGAAGTTTCACGGATTTAAATAAATATATTTTACTTAAGTAAAATTAATGTTTCAAGATAAAATTAAATTATCTGACGTTTCCCCAACATTTAACAAATTTGGAAAATTTCTTGATGTTTGGGAATATTTTGCGGATTATCCGACTTTCCCTGACCTTTTAAGTACTTTTTAATTATGATATTTCCCTGGTGATTAAGAGCTATTTATTTAAAAATGACTTTCCCTTCATTTTAGGCCTATTTATTTAATTCTAACTTTTCACTGATTTCCCAGACTTTTTAGGCCTATTCATTTAATTCTAACTTTTCACTGATTTCCCAGACCTTTTAGGCCTATTCATTTAATTCTAACTTTTCACTGATTTCCCAGACTTTTTAGGCCTATTCATTTAATTCTAACTTTTCACTGATTTTCCAGACTTTTTAGGCCTATTCATTTAATTCTAACTTTTCACTGATTTCCCAGACTTTTTAGGCCTATTCATTTAATTCTAACTTTTCACTGATTTCCCAGACTTTTTAGGCCTATTCATTTAATTCTAACTTTTCACTGATTTCCCAGACTTTTTAGGCCTATTTTTTAATTCTAACTTTTCACTGATTTCCCAGACTTTTTAGGCCTATTTTTTAATTCTAACTTTTCACTGATTTCCCAGACTTTTTAGGCCTATTTATTTAATTCTAACTTTTCACTGATTTCCCAGACTTTTTAGGCCTATTCATTTAATTCTGACTTTTCCCTGATTCCCCTGACGTTAGGCCGCCTATTCATTTAACTGAACTCTCCCCGATTTCCTTGAAGTTTAGACCTATTTATTGAATTCTAACTTTTCCCTGACTTTTAATGCCTATTTATTTAATTAGGACTTTTCCCTGACTTTTTAATCATATTTATTTAAGACTTTACCCTGATTTCCATGAAATTTTAGGCCTATTTATTTATTTATGACTTTTCCCTGACTTTTCAGGTTTATTTATTTAATAATGACTTTTCCCTGATTTTCCTGACTTATTAGGCTTTTTTTTTATTTAACTATGACTTTACCCTGGCTTTTAAGCCTATTTATTAATTATGACTTTTCCCTGACCTTTTAAGCCTATTTTATTAATTATGACTTTTCCCTCATTTCCCTGACTTTTTAAGCCTATTTATTAATTATGAATTTTCCCCGATTTCCCTGACTTTTTAAGCCTATTTATTAATTATGACTTTTCCCTGACTTTTCAAGCTCATTTATTAATTATGACCTTTCCCTGATTTCCCTGACTTTTTAAGCCTATTTATTAATTATGACTTTTCTCTGATTTTTTGGGCCTATTTATTAATTAAGACTTCTCCCTGATTTTTATGACCTGTGGCAACCCTGAGTAGACTAAATATAAACGTACTAATGTAAAAACGAATTCTTATTTCGTATTTCTTTCAAAAATCAAATTTATCAACTTGCTGGATTTTGGCTGTCAGATAGCGATAGGCTTAGGGAGCGCAATTTGTAATTTTTCCAACAACCGGATGACAATAATTCCGGATAATAAAATCACCCATGACCAGACAATAACTAGGCGATTCAATTTAACTTCGGTGATTACCTACAGCGGGGAATTCCCCGTAAGTATTTTTAGGGCATTTTAATATTCAAAAACCTTTTTGAATGTCAATAAACGTTATTTCTTGAGTAAGAAAATGCTTTTCGCTACCTTAGTTCTAAGCCACAAAAAAATAAATTTTATTTAAAAAATATATATGGAAATATATTTTCAAAATAGTACTACGTAATATTTTAATAAATTGATTAAAGAAACAACATTAGACTGGTTGCAATCTTCAAAAACGGATACGTGGAACTTGTAGAAGTGAACATTGTACCAGAGTCGTCGATTTAAAAAAAAATTGATTAATTATATTTAAATCGAATTATTATTTTTTTTTAAATATTTTAAGGTTTTATAATTTTTTTGTTTTGTAAAATTGTATAATAATGGGAGTGCAGCGGTAACTTAACTACATTTGAAACTAATTTGAATTAAATTTAATTTTTAATTAAAAACTAAATTTAACTGAGTTTGCTCCCCCCACTCAAATATTAAACAATTTTATACGAAAAATAGGATTATATTTTTAAAAATATAGTAAAAATAGGATTATATTTCTAAAAATATAGGAAAAATAGGATTATATTTCTTAAAATATAGGAAAAATAGGATTACATTTCTAAAAATATAGGAAAATAGGATTATGTTTTTAAAATATAGTAAAAATAGGGTTAAATTTATAAAAATATAATATAGGAAAAATAGGATTACATTTCTAAAAATATAGGAAAAATAGGATTACATTTCTAAAAATATAGGAAAAATAGGATTACATTTCTAAAATATAGGAAAATAGGATTATGTTTTTAAAAATATAGGAAAATAGGATTACATTTCTAAAAATATAGGAAAATAGGATTATGTTTTTAAAAATATAGGAAAAATAGGATTACATTTCTAAAAATGGTAAAAATAGGATTATATTTAAAAAATATAGGACTTCATGTTATTATTTTTTTCAAAATTATAAAATTTTATAGGACTATATATGCCATTTTATTTACTAACTTTATGCATTAAAAACCAAATCTATAACTAGTGAAATAAATCTTTGATTTTCAATAAAAAAAATAGAAACTATTTAACCATTTTATCAAAAAATATATTAGTAGCTAACCATGTTAACAATAACAAAGTATAGACTAGAATGACTTTGTATAGGAATTTGTAGAGATCGGCGGAGCAGATAAATTAACTGGCAAAATTTCAATTAATCATAAAAATTGCGGTTAACCGTTTATCCGTGGATATTATCCATGGACAAAAACGATTTAATATGGGAAAAAGCCAAAAATAACTGATTATTTTTTTGATAATTTTTGTTTATAGATATTATCCAAACAAACGGTTAATTGTTATCCAAACGCCGACCTCTAGGAATTTGTCCTATAGCTAAATCTAGCAATTTAACTGAGTGGCTGGATTTGAAATGGGCAAAATATCAAAATTATAGGATTTTATAGGACTTTGGGTGATTTTGCTAAAAATATAGGATGTTATAGGACATTTTCGAAAATATAGGATTTTATAGGAATTATAGGACCTCTGGGGGCCCTGGAATTATAACTGCATGTCTACGAAACACAAAATCCTTAAACCGTAATTTTACGAAAATTTACTATTTTGAGTTAAAATAATTTATTCTGTCAAAATAATAAAATCTGTTTAAAATTAGTTTCTGGTGAGTTACAAGCGAATAAATCATTAACTCAATTTCTTTGACACACCGGTACTACGTACAAAGAATGGCTAACATCCATATTAATGGGTTATTTTGTAAGGGCTACATAAATTGACCAACTTCGGAAAAACCAATACGTCAAAAAGCAGCTGATTTTGGCGAAACTATTATTCAAGCCATTCTAAAGCGAAAGGAAACATTTCCTATTTTCGAGTGTTTCAAATTTATGAAGCTCAGGGTTATGCCATTATCCGGCTTCCAATGGAAAAACAGATTTATTTGGTTTGATTTCGTCGTGATTTCACCTAAGATTTCGTCGTGAATTCACCTAAGATTTCGTCGTCATATCACCTAAGATTTTTTGTTTATAATTTTTATAATCACTCCATTTCCGTCAAAAATAAAACCAGGAAATTACTTTACAATATTGTAGGTCAAGCTAGTGTAAAAATCTCTATTTCGAGTGCATAATTTGGTAACGAAAAGGTTAAAAAAAGTAATGAGCTAGTCTATTTCAGTCAAATCACTCCAAATCAGGGTAGCCACAATATTTTCAGAGTCAAATTCCATAACTTTCACTGACTTCATGCATTTAAAACCAAATCTATATTTAGTGAAATAAATCTTGGATTTTCACTAAAAAAAAATAGAAACTATTTAACCATTTTATCACAAAAATATACTAGTAGCTAACCATGTTAACAATAACAAAAATATAGACTAGAATGACTTTGTATATGAATTTATCCTATAGCTAAATCTAGCAATTTCACTGACAAGTGAGTGGCGGGATTTGAAATGGGCAAAATATCAAAATTATAGCATTTTATAGTACTTTTTGGGGATTTTGCTAAAAAATATAGTATGTTATAGGACATTTTTGAAAATATAGGTATTTATAGGACCTCTGAAGTTAATAAATTTAAATCATATTTATACTTCAGTACCATGTTAAAAAAATTTCAAAATAATTAGAGAATTTATCATAGATCTAGAGAAAAATTACCTTCAAAAAGCAATTCTTAAATTCCCTGACTTCTTACAAATTCTTAAAACTCCCTGACCTTTCCGGCCCATTTTTAAATTTCCTCACTTTCCCCTAAGATATCGAGTATTTCGACTTACTTGACATTTTAACTCTGGTAACGATTTTTTACATTTTATTTTTTTAAACGCTATCTCCAACTAAATCCGAAAAGAACGTTATTTTTCTCACATAAATAACTCACGAACCTCATCAAGAAAAGTGCCAAAAAGTCTGTAGAGAAACCTAAATCAAATAACCCCGTGGCTAAATAAATAACTCGAACACCTTGATACGGCGACGCAAAAACCACAAAAATCGTTTGAAATTTCCCCCCAGAATGGCGTCGTCGTGAAATACTGGGCTAATTCGTGGCATTAGTCGCGTTTAGCCTAATTAAACGTTTGATCCCGGCGAATCTCTGTTTCTGACACCGCGACGCTCTAATGACAATTTAATTAACGGCATCAAAGATAGGAGGCGCCACATTCCCACCAGAAAACCAAAAGTCGTTCAATTAATAATTGCATTTTCGGCGGGCGTCAAAAAGTTGCTTTGTAATAAATAATTTAAGAGGCCATCTTGATTAAGAGGGCAAAATAATAAAACATAATTAAATTGATAATTGTAAAAAATGGCGGGCAAGCGTTTAATTAAATTGATAAATTGTTAAGATTTAATTACGGGAACGCGCACAAAGGCGGACTTTAGTCGAGTGAGTTTTTTTTGATTGGAAATTAAAACCGGATTTTTTCCAGATACCGCGGTTTAAACGCCGTTTTGAGAATTTATAGGTGTGTTTAAAAGTGCAACGAATTAAGGAAATTGAGATGTTTGAAGTACGAGATGTCACTAAGATTATGATGAAGGTGATGTTTAAAATACGGTACACACCCATTATTTTGTACAAAAACAGAGCCTTACAGAATTTAATTTTTGTTCAAAACGCAGACGACACTCGAAAACAGCGACCCGCCATTATTTTATAAAACAGTGACACTCCGTTTTTCAGAATGGCGACACTCGAAGTTTTTCAAAACCGTGACCCTTAAAATAGCGATTTTTCAAAATCGTGACCCTTAAAATGGCGCCAATCGAAGTTTTTCAAAACCGTGACCCTTAAAACAGCGAGACCCCATTTTTAAAATGGGTGCCCTTAAAATAGCGAAACTACCAGTTTTTCAAAATCGTGACCCTTCAAATAGCGAAACTACCAGTTTTTCAAAACCGTGACCCTTAAATCAGCGAGACTCCGTTTCTAAAATGGGTGCCCTTAAAATAGCGAGACTACCAGTTTTTTAAAATCGTGGCCCTTAAAATGGCGACACTCGAAGTTTTTCAAAACAGTGACCCTTAAAATAGCGACACTCCGTTTTCCCAAAACAGTGACCCTTAAAATAGCGAGACTGCTAGTTTTTTCAAAATCATGACCCTCAAAATTGCGAGACTCCCATTTTTTCAAAACATTGACTCAAAAAATTCAAATTACGAAACTTTCGCAAAAGCCAATTTCTCAAGGATTATTCGTCGTCGTATTTAATAATATATTCTCAGATAGTCGTTAAAAATAACAACCTAGACAGTAGCGCTGTAGTCAATGTTAAGAACTTATCTAGTTCTGGCCGAGTTTGGGCGAAATTGATATGTCAAAACAGGAACAACGTTGAACACTTATCCGCAATGCGGAATCCCATTTCCAAGAACCGTATCCCAACGAAACGAGAAATATTTTGCACTAAGCGCGATAATAACACAAGGGCAGAGTTTAAGCAAGGATCAGAAAACGCGAAAATTATATCCAAAATTGTACAGATTCCAATCATTTGTATTTCATCGAAATCCATTACATAATACCAAAAGTAAATGAACCGTAGTCACCAGACTGCTATACTGCCCATGTTGGAGGCGTTTTCCTTACGAAGTTACATTTTGACCTCGAATTTGAAATTTTGCGCGCTCCTAAGCCGAAAAAAAAACTTTTTGGTTTTTATGAAACCATTTTTATACATAGAAATAACTATACCCACAATTTCCAAGCGCAATTTATCGCGTCAAAAGACTGGGATGGAAATTAGCTTTTATTTGACTCGATTTTCTCATCATTTTTATAAGGAAAACGCCCTCCGATTCTGAGCGCTATTTCGATAACGTCGGATCATTTACTTCCAGGGCTCCCACCAAAATCTGAACAAAAATATGGAAATAGGGGATTTTTCTGGCGAGAAATAGGTTGAAATAGGAACAAAATATTTTAAAGTAGGAACCAAATAGGGACCATTTTAATAAACAAAAATAAGATCTTTATTCTTTTAAAAGCAGCAAATTTTTTAAAACTGACTTAGTTTTAATTTTTTTTAATGTTTTATCACAAAAATTACTAAGTTTTAATTTCTAAAAAACTTTTATCGATCACAAAAATAACTATAATTTTTTTGTAATAATTCTATCACATTTAATCGGGTTTTTTTCGCTTTTCTACGAAATATTTTAAGCCGATGGTACTTTTCACCAAATGTATTAGAAATAGGGTGATTTAGTGACCAAATCCCAATTTTATGGTGGTTTAGGGACCTCGAAAAAAAGTAGGGGCTTTTAGGCATTTTAGGGACCTGGTGGGAGCCCTGTACTTCTGATAATACAAAATTCGACTTTATTCCGATTTGATCAAAATTATATTTTTAGGATTTCAAACAGAAAATTCACCTTCTTCGCGCCTTTAAGAGCACTACCAGCTAACCTAATTATTAGCATTTTATCTTTTTCCGTTTTCTCCGCAACATTTTTTTTTATAGGTTAGCCGATACTGCTCTTCCGGATTTGGAGCAGTAAGCGCGCCTTTGCGACCGCTACGAGGTGACTGATTTCCAGTTTTCTCCGCCACTTCTCTTTCAGAGAGGTTACCCGTAGACCTTTCTCCAATGCCGAACGGGTGTCTCCCGTCTTTACGGGCACTACCAGGTAACCATCTACTTGTACCACTATTGAATAAACGCATTATTTCTAGCCCCCCCCCCCCCGTATAGGGGGGCACGAAATAAAAATGAAGTAGATTATACCTATTCCAAACAAGTACAGAAATATGGTACATTTAAACCAAGATGGTCCAACATGTTTATTTCTCTATGCTTGAACTTACTTGTTAGTAATTTTTGTAAGAATTTTAGAGTAAACAAGTTGGTCAGGGGGAAATTAATAACAATATTCACATTATCAACACGGAATCGTAAATTTGATTTAAGAAAATACAGTTCATCAGTTCAAAACAAGAGCGTAAAAACTAAGCTTAAACTCTTGTCTATTGTAAGAATTTTGGAGTAAACAAGTTGGTCACGGGAAATGAATAACCCGATTCACACTATTAACACATCTTATAAATCACAAGTGTAGTCGTCGGCGGGATCAGTAAGTATTTGAAGAGTTTCGTGAAGAGTGGAAAAGACTAAATTCGTACGCGTGTAATCTAATCAAATTTCTCGAGTTTTTCTCCCCGACTATTATTGACAAACCCGACTTTGCAGTCGGGATTAATTAATTAATGTTATTAATTGTGGTAATCTATGAAACGCGTGACTCGTCAGAACCTCGCAACACCTTGTTCAAAGGTTCTGACCTAAAAAAAGGTTTTATATTTCAAAGGTTAACTTATAGCGACAGTTAAGATATTCAAAGCTGAGGACTTGAAAAGTATCTTCAGTAATGCCATTATTTATCTGGGTTGGCTGATCTAAATCAAGCGATTTAAAAAATTAATCACGTTTTCCAATGTACGAAAGTAGGTTCTTTGGACCTTTCAATTCAGATAAAATGCAATTAAGTTTGATTATGAAATTAAATTAATTTAAAAAGATAAATTAAAAATAGTTTACATTATCGCGGCCGCTGCGCTCAAATTATCAAGAAAAACCGGCATCAAACCAAAAAAAAGATTAAAATCTATAAAAATCCAATTTAAATCAAAGAAATTGATTTAAAGAAATAACAGATTTTAATAATCAATATCTTACACTATACTCAGATGCAGGTTAAGAAAGGCAAACTATCTAGTTCATTTGGCGGAAAGATACTAGCACGAAGTTCCAGTAAATCGGCGGCGGGAATTTAGAATTTGACCTGTTTACGATTGAATTTCTAAGTATACCCGCGCGCGTTACATAATATTTATATTTTCAAAGTCTTAATTAATTAACATAGATAAGATTTAAAAACAGTTGTAATAATTTATTTTTAGTACTATAAGTGAGGCATACCTAAAACAATTCCGTTTGGCGAGTGCAGGGTAAGTATAGAACGGGTAATGCCGAGATTACCACAAAATATACGCGATAAACATTTCTAAAATGGATTAATATAGCACGCGTAGAAATTCAACAGAAAATAGGCAAATATACTACATATTTTGCCTTTCTTAACATGATACTTTTTGAGTTATATCGGTGAACGGAAAATTTCCAACTTTTCTAAAACTGAACACTTAAAATATTACACGATGGAAAACGCTAATTATCATTGCAAATATTTTCCGCAAATCGGCAAAATAAAATATTGAAACTTTTTAAAGGATTTTAATTTTTATCGATATAAAATGTCTAATAACAGTAAACATACTACAAAACATTAATAGTGTTACATTGTTAATCAGTTTAAAGCTAGTCTAGAGGTTTAGTTTTACTTTCAGATTCGAAAAAATTAAGCGAAAATGCCGCTTTATTTCAATTTGCAAACAATATTAGACTAATCATCGAATGAAACCTTTTTTATTACAACACTAATTTGGACATTTTCGAGTTAGTTAAACCTAGGAGCAACAAACACAGGGAGAACGCAGCTACGAATTTCATTGGACGAGCGTCACGAGCCTTTACGCTGAACGTTTTACGGGCGGGGGGGAAGACAATTTTCGAATTTTCCCCTTCCGACGGCAGCAGGCGCTAAAGCGTCTAGCCAATGAAAAATGTACGCAAGAAAATCCACGACTTTTGACGGGTTGCGTTCTCCTTGTGTGGGGTGTTCTGTTTGTTTGTTGCTCCTAGGCAGTGTTCGTACGAAAATTTCTGATCTCAAATCCCTGACTTTTCCAGGTTATCCCTGACCAATTTTTGCCAATATCCCTGACCTTTTTGGTTATATTTTTGGACATTTTATTATTATTTTAGGTCAAAAGTTCTTTGTTAATGCGGGGTTCGGTTGACTTACTAAAATCCCTGACTTTCTACGAATTTATTTAATTCCCTGACATTTTTCCTCCATTTTACAGATCCCTGACTTTTCCAGGATATCCAGGTTCTGTACGAACCCTGCTAGGTTAAACCAAGAATGTATTTATTTATACTCAGGGAGAATGAATATGTCGAGATTATATTTAGCGTTTCTCCAATTCCACCCGTTGGGGCCTCCGGGGTTAGGGCCTCAACGTGTCCGTCGATAGTCTTGACATATTCATTCTCCCTGAGTATAAGGGTTGGCACGGTGGTAACCAGTCCGGTTTTATCCACGTGGATTAATCCGGGTTAATCCACGTTAAAAAATCCACGAAAAAATCCGGACTTTTCAATCACTAAGAAACGTTTCTATACTTAGCCATAAAAGAGCTTTTGATTGGTGGAAACATACAGTTTATTCTATGGAACTATCCCAAATTTGCTGTGATTAAGTGTAATGACAGTAATTTACTGTTATTATAATTCATAAGCTAGGGGGTCACTGGTCATAAGGACCAGTTTAAAAAAAACTTATTTCCAAGGCTGCTGTTGGATGCCAAAAGCGGATGGGCATCATAGTGGAGGACGGAAAATAGCACGATTTTATTTAATAACAAGGCAAATGAATGATTTTGAAAAATCCGGATATATCTAAAAAAATCCGGATTTAACAGGCAAAAAACCATACTAGTGGACTTTTCAAGAAAAAAAACTTTTTTAGTATAAATAAATACATTATTGGTTAAACAAAAGAAAAAAATTAAAATATTATACCAAAATTAGAAAAATTGTGTTTACTAGGTTTGGGTATGACGAAAAAACGTATTGAACTGGAGATAATGAACTGGGAATTTCCCAAAAATTAACGTACGTATGTCTAAAACCACTCGATCTTGTCGAAATAACAATAGTAAAATTATCTGGCGATTCAAGGCGCGTAATCGAATAAGGTCGAATCATGATAAACGGTGGAAAAGTTATTCGAAAGAACATCCGTAACGTTGACGAGCCGCGTCGAAAGCAAACGCGGATTTTGGTTCCGATTTCGATCGATTGCGTCAACGCTATTTGGATTACTTAGCCGGCATTCCCGCTAATTTTTACCAGTCATCATTATCATCGCGTGCGCTTGAATTTATTTAGCTCTCTCCGCGTAAAGATTACAATCGCTTCGATACGAAAATAAATTAAGTGGAAGATAAACCCAAATATTATCAATAATTGCGCCAATACATCTCATTTCGAACACTTAAGGCGTACATAAATTATAGTTTGTTTCGCGTCAAAAATAAACGGTTATTGATTTTTTTTATGTTTTCGAGGGGTCGGCCATTCCAAGAAATCCGACCAGAAATCCTAAATCCAGCTTGGAGTTCTTAAAAATCCGGAAAATCTCGAAATCCGGGATCAAATTTTGTCGCCGTTAAAACAAAACCACGTAACTTGAGATACGTGGTTTTGTAAAAATTGACATATTTAGATTCTACACCCCAATAGAGTAGTAGCACTCCGTAGCTTTGACCATGGCCGCCATTTTGGTCGCAAATTTTTTATCTATAGGAAAGACCATGGGTGACGTACTAGAACGTCACAGTGCCATTACTCTATTTACGTATATAACATTAAAAACATTAATAGGTTGCAATTGAATTTCTTTTTTTAAATCGAGAAAACATTTAAACTTATCTTTGATATTCGCAACGCATTTCGCGCAAAAGCACGTATCTCGCTTATTTTCAGCTCCCATTTCATTTCATGGCGCAAAACCACGTACCTCTAAAAATTCCCCTTTAGCAAAATATTTTTAAATTAAAATCCTCATAAATTCAATACTGAAACGAAATTATTTAACTATAAAATTAACTCACGTGTAAAAAGCTAACACGCGATATCACAAGTCCCTGCAAAATTAAAAATCAATTTTTCTCAAAAAGGCCACCGAAAAGATACGTGGTTTTGTTTTAACGGCGACGATTTATGAAATCCCCTCTGCGCGCGCTCCCCTATCACGTGGTTGTTTGTTAAATTAACATAGTGACGTCAAAAAACCGTCAGCCACATCGAGACGAAAATCTGCCGCGATAAGCATTCCAAGTAGAGGTATTGAATTTTTAGGTGGTAAAATATTTAGATAATTTATATCATTAGCCCTTTCAAGCCCTTACTTCATAGTAGTGGCAGACAATTTTTACCTAACTAATCTAATAATATTAAACCATCTGCGCCTTTGTTAGTGGTCGAAGGTAACAGCGACTAAGAGTATATATATATTTTTTAAATAACTATACTATTTTGTTTGAGAAAACATTTTCGAGTTACCGCACTCAGATACTGCTAATATTGACAATTACCACCCAACACCTGATGTACATTTAGAAAAAATAGATAATTAAAAATTAAAATTTCTAAAAAGATTGCCTAATCTTAAGAAATTTGTGGATTTTAAAAATAAGATTTAGAATGTAGAAATTATAAAAACATTTGGTAATCAGTAAAAAATTCGGGAAATCCTGGCTTCGACAAAAAAAAACGAAATAAAATTATTTAAAAATTCATCAAATCCCTTGGAAATTAAAGAAATCTGGGAAATCTTTGGTAATCAGTAAAAAAATCATTAAATTCTGGCTTCGATAAAAAAAAACGGGAAATATTAAATGTAAATCTTAAAAAATCAAGATTATTTTAGAAATCGTAAAATCATTTGGAAATTAAAGAAAACGGGGAAATCTTTGGTAATCAGTAAAAAATTAAGGAAATATTTCATGGAAATCATAAAAATCCAGATTATTTTACAATTCGAATAGAAGCATTTGAAAATTAAAGAAATCTTTAGAAATCGGGGAAATCTTAGGTAATCATGTCTTCGACCAAAAAAAATCGGGAAAAATTTTATGGAAATCTTTAAAATCAGATTTTAGAATTAAATATTCATACAATTTATTGGGAAATTTAAGAAATCAGAAGATATCTTTGTTAATTAGTGAAAAAATTAAGGAAATCCTGACTTCGAACAAAAAAAAAATCGCGACATCTTTAATGGAGATCTTAATAATGTTTGAAATAATAAAATAGCTGAGAATCTTTAGCAATCGACGGAAATCTTAGGCTGGTCCCTCGCCGTAAGCAAGCGTTGGTGAATTAGATAAGTGGGAAAAGGCAAAAGAACTGTGGTTGAGTACAAATGTTTATCAAAATGCTCCAGTAAAACCAAGGCCCTTAGAAATTGGCTTCGATTCATCTGACGTTTTTTTTTACAAAATTCGATGAAACTCGCAAATAATAATTAAAAAAATTACGAACACACTACTACTATCGCTCAAATGAATTTTTCGTGAAACATTTGTTGTTCACTAAACTAGATCTCAATAAAGATTAATTAAATTTTAAAAGTTCCTACGAGCTCAGCTAACACTAACCAAAACCACGCTGGATTTCGTCATACAAAAATCCCAACACAGCGGTGCCAGTTTACGTCTTCGCGAACTTGAGAAAAAGTAGTTCTACGCGCCAAATTTCGATAATGACGTCACGGATGACGTTTTTCCAAACGGCACTTTCCAGCCCCTTTAAGAAATCGGCCACGTACGACTGAGAATCTCAAGGTCTACCTTGGAAGAACCCCTCCACCCCCTCCACAGGTGGATGTTTGTTTGGGATTCTACGCGGGGTGGCCACGAATGACGCAAAAAGGTGAACACATCCTACTGTTTATATTTTTAGTGTCGATAAATATTCTAACGCCTTTAACGAATAGAAGCTTATTCAAAAGAGACAAGATTCAGTGTTGATGCGGTTCTTCAAATTCCCATATTTTTTCATGTTTCCCTGGCCATTTTAAAAATTTTATTTTTATAAATCAAAATTTTTAACTTTTTAATTTATATTTTAGCAAACGTTTTTCATTTGCAACCAAAATAAAGAACTATTTTATAAAAGTCCCCGACTTTCATACTATTTCATAAAACTCCCCGACTTTCATATTATTCCATAAAATTCCCCGACTTTCATACTATTCCATATAACTCCCTAACTTTCATACTATTCCATGAAATTCCCTGACTTTAGAACTATTGTAACCCGGCCACCTGAATTAATGGCTTTAAAAGTTGCTTGATGACTTAGGCCTTGTGTATTAGCCTAGCTGATTATTATTCTACCCACGGCGCTACTCGGTTTGCAACAATATGCGTTGTGCTAGATTTTCACTATCATTACAATGAAACAATGAAACGAAGCTACAAAAACTGTCTTATTCTCTCGCTTTTTAAATGGAATATTAAAATGTACAGCAGTTTGCTATCTGAAAGCGCGAGTGAAGCATGTCCAAAAAGCCCAATTTTAAAAACAAATTGGTATTTTAAATCATAAGTATGTAAGATATCGCTTACGAGATTTTCTGCCAATGTTATTCGCAGTTTCCCATTGATTATTCAAATCCATTTTGGGAAAGAAAAAAAATTTGGGATATAGACCATCAGATATTGATTTTTAAATACTATTTCATCGGGAAAATATGCTTTATCAATCCCCACTCAAATCTTCAATTTTTAGAGGAAAATAGGATTATTTTTCTAAAAATATAAGACTTTATAGGACTATTTTTTACAAAATTAAAGGATTTTATAGGATTATATATGCTATTTAATTTACTAAGTTTATGCATATAAAAACGAAATATGTATTTAGATAAATAAATCTTTGATTTTCACTTAAAAAATAGAAACTATTTAACCTTTTTTTCACAAAAATATACTAGTAGCTAACCATGTTAACAGTAACAAAAGTATAGACTAGAATGACTTGGTATAGGAATTTATCCTATAGCTAAATATAGCAATTTAACTGAGTGGCTGGATTTGAAATGGGCAAAATATCAAAATTACAGGATTTTATAGGACTTTTTAGGTATTTTGCTAAAAATATAGGATTTTATAGGAATTATAGGACCTCTGGGGGCCCTGCAATAGGTAAGTACCCCTACGCCAGTTGGGGTGTATGCATCCGCGTTTTGGCGGGAAATTTGCGCACAACGGAATCCAATATAGGTACTTCTATCGTTAGAGATAGATTTAATCATAAGTGTATAATATCAAAAGTAAATGAACCGAAGTTATCAGACTGCTATATTCCCCATGTTGGAGTCGTTTTCCTTAAGAAGTTACATTTTGACCTCGAATTTGAAATTTTGCGCGCTCCTAGGCCGAAAAAAAGTTTTTGTTTTTAAGAAAACATTTTTTATACATAGAAATAGCTATATTTATCAACAATTCCCAAATGCAATTTATCGCGTCAAAAGATGGGGATGGATTGATTTGACTCTATTTTCTCATCATTTTCATAAGGAAAACGCCCTTCGATTCTGATCGCTATTTCAATAACCTCGGTTCATTTACTTCTGATACCATGGTAACCAACTATAGATAAGTCCACGGCCAACTTTGATGACGCTCTGTCTATTGGTCGGCGCTTAAGATCTACTGCCAATGGGGACATTGTTCCTAGGTGGAAAATAGTGGAAAATTCCGGCCTGGACAAAAGTTAATTTAGTGGACAATCTGGCCAAAAGTGGACAGTAAATATTTCAGGGTTGCCACCAAATTTTCAGATTCAAATTCCCTGACTATTCCCTGTTTTCCCTGACCATTTTAACAGATTTTCCCTGACTTATTAAGGCCAAATTTTTCTTTTATATTTTACTTTTATCAGAAGTTAATAAATTTAGATGCACTTATATTTTAGTAAAAAGGTTATTTCAATGTTGAAAAAATTTGCAAAACATTCAAGGAAATAAATGATAATCATAGAATTTGTCATAGATCTAGAGTTGAATTACCTTCAACAAGTCCCAAGATAAAATTGAATTCCCTGACTTTTCCCTGAATTTTTACCAATTCTTAAAATTCCCTGACATTTCCCTGACTTTTTAGGCCCATTTTTAAATTCCCTGACTTCCTTGTTTTCCCTGACGTGTGGCAACCCTGTATTTTAACCACAGAAAATTATAAAATTATAAAATAAAAAAAATATATAAAATTATAAAATTATAAATTAATAAAAAAATTATTTAACCACAAAATTATAAATGAATAAAAAAATTATTTAACAACAAAATTATAAATTAATAAAAAAATTATTTAACCACAAAATTATAAATGAATAACAATTATTTAACCACAAAATTATTAATTAATAAAATTATTTAACCACAAAATTATTAATTAATAAAATTATTTAACCACAAAATTATAAATTAATAAAAAATATTTAACCACAAAATTATAAATTTATAAAAAATTATATAACCACAAAATTATAAATTAATAAAAAATTATTTAACCACAAAATTATAAATGAATAAAAAAAATAACACAGATTTCAGATTTGGGCTACTTAAGGCAAATATATATGCATAGGAATGGTCAGATTCTGATTGACATTAGAATAGTCTGTTAATGTTTTTGGAATAATTAATTCTAACATTGTAAGTTCAGACATTTTAAGAAAACAATTCTTAAAAATTTAATTCCAATTATTTTTATAAGCTTTGAAATGCCATTTTTATTTATTAGCCACCCTTTGGCACTTTTAGCCAATTTTCCACTATTTGCCAGCTAGGACGGAAAAATAAATTCCTTACCGCAACCGATGGAGCCCGATTTTTCTGAGGTCACGTGCCGGAAAAGGGTGGGAAAGCTCTCAGTATTCGAATCTAGGGTACCAGTTTAAATTATCTTTGCTAGGAGCAACAAACACAGCACCCCACCCAAGGAGAACGCAACCCGTCAAAAGTCGTGGATTTTCTTGCGTACGTTTTTCATTGGCTAGACGCTTTAGCGCCTGCTGCCGTCGGAAGGGGAAAATTCGGAAATTGTCTTCCCCCCCGCCCGTAAAACGTTCAGCGTAAAGGCTCGTCCAATGAAATTGGTACACAACACTGCGTTAGCGTATTTAAAGGCTAGCTGCGTTCTCCTTGTGTTTGTTGCTCCCAGAATTCGAATCTAGGGTTCGAAGCTCTATATTATCATTGGTTTTAGGATATGAGATCATCATAATAATCAGCTAGGCTAATACCCAAGGCACCACCTTAGGTCTAAGTCATCTAGCGACTTTTAATGCATTTAAACAGGTGGCCGGGTTACAATGCGTAGGAGGGTGGTGGCAAGTCCTGCATGCCACGCGAGCCAACTACACTTACTATTACCGTTAACCTCTACAAGATTTTATGGAAAAGGGAAACGGAAGAACTCGCGGGAAAACCCCTTTCACCAGTGAGGAGAGACCTCGCAAACTCAACGCGGAAGGAGTGGTTCCGAGTATTAACCCAGTACCACAAGCTGGGACCGATCCCGGCTCCTCTTGCTGCGAGGCGAAAGCGAGGGGCAGGTCACTTCCTTGATTAAGGACGCACCCCTCAAAAGATTAAATCCGATTTAATCGTGATTATTTTGATTACATTCGATTTAATCGTGATTATTTTGATTACATTCGATTTAATCGTGATTATTTTGATTAAATTCAATTTAATCGTGATTATTTTGATTAAATTCGATTTAATCGTGATTATTTTGATTAAATTCGATTTAATCGTGATTATTTTGATTAAATTCGATTTAATCGTGATTATTTTGATTAAATTCGATTTAATCGTGATTATTTTGATTAAATTCGATTTAATCGTGATTATTTTGATTAAATTCGATTTAATCGTGATTATTTTGATTAAATTCAATTTAATCGTGATTATTTTGATTAAATTCGATTTAATCGTGATTATTTTGATTAAATTCGATTTAATCGTGATTATTTTGATTAAATTCAATTTAATCGTGATTATTTTGATTAAATGCGATTTAATCGTGATTATTTTGATTAAATTCGATTTAATCGTGATTATTTTGATTACATTCGATTTAATCGTGATTATTTTGATTACATTCGATTTAATCGTGATTATTTTGATTACATTCGATTTAATCGTGATTATTTTGATTACATTCGATTTAATCGTGATTATTTTGATTACATTCAATTTAATCGTGATTATTTTGATTACATTCAATTTAATCGTGATTATTTTGATTAAATTCGATTTAATCGTGATTATTTTGATTAAATTCAATTTAATCACGTTTAATCACGATTAAAATGATTAAATCTAATTAAAATGATTAAATCTAATTAAAATGATTAAATCTAATTAAAATGATTAAATCTAATTAAAATGATTAAATCTAATTAAAATGATTAAATCTAATTAAAATGATTAAATCTAATTAAAATGATTAAATCTAATTAAAATGATTAAATCTAATTAAAATGATTAAATCTAATTAAAATGATTAAATCTAATTAAAATGATTAAATCTAATTAAAATGATTAAATCTAATTAAAATGATTAAATCTAATTAAAATGATTAAATCTAATTAAAATGATTAAATCTAATTAAAATGATTAAATCTAATTAAAATGATTAAATCTAATTAAAATGTTTAAATCTAATTAAAATGTTTAAATCTAATTAAAATGATTAAATCTAATTAAAATGATTAAATCTAATTAAAATGATTAAATCTAATTAAAATGATTAAATCTAATTAAAATGATTAAATCTAATTAAAATGATTAAATCTAATTAAAATGATTAAATCTAATTAAAATGATTAAATCTAATTAAAATGATTAAATCTAATTAAAATGATTAAATCTAATTAAAATGATTAAATCTAATTAAAATGATTAAATCTAATTAAAATGATTAAATCTAATTAAAATGATTAAATCTAATTATAATGATTAAATCTAATTATAATGATTAAATCTAATTATAATGATTAAATCTAATTATAATGATTAAATCTAATTATAATGATTAAATCTAATTAAAATGATTTTCTAATCACGATTAGAATTTTTTAATGTCGAGTACCCTGATTTAATGTCGAGTACCCTGATTTAATCTCGAGTACCCTGATTTAATCATTTTACTATGATTAAGACGCACCCAAAATGGAAGTGACCTGCCCCTAGGGCGAAAGTGATTTACTTGAAGGGGCAAGGTGCTAACCCTACGAGCCTGAGGTGGATTTTCGAGCAACGTTAAAAATCATCTCAACATCAGTGGCGTAGCCAGAAATTCGTCAAGGGGGGGTCAAAGTACGTGAATGTTAAGAGGGGTCGAGAAGGGGTGGAAATTTAGTACAGTCAAATGTAGGCCCAAGGGGGGGGTTTTGAACCCGGAAACCCCCACCCCTTGTCTACGCCACTGCTCAACATAGACAATATCCCCGATTAAAAATAAATACATTCTTGGTAATAAGTCAGCTTATTGTTAAAACGCGTTCTTATATCGAAAGACACGTATATCGATATATTTGACTTTTGCTTTAAGTTCAGAGTCTACTTTTCATCAAAAATTGTCAATCGCCCATCCACGAACTTCTACATAAACATTCCAGGAAGAGCAAATATGTCGCGTTAATAGTAAACATTTCTCTCGAAAAATTGTCACGTGACAAAATGGCACCCCGGCAGCCATCGGGTCTATTCATGGCGTACTTCTCATGCAGGAAGTCCCAAGGTCATCAAATGAAAAAATTCCTTATCTAGCTTGAATATATTTGTCTAAACTCAAGAATCAGATAATACATGAAACCAGAAGTAAACGATATACCTCTTATGATAAAAGTACCCCACCTTCAAATACTGCAAACGTTTTTTGCTCTAAACAAGTATGGGGAGAAATACGTTATACAACTACTGGAAAACCGATTTTTTTAAATATATTTCCACCGTTTTCCTCACCTATATTTCCACGGATTCCCCCATCGATATTTCCATGTTTTCCCCCATCGATATGTCCACGGGTTCCCCCATCGATATTTCCACGGGTTCCCCCATCGATATTTCCACGGGTTCCCCCATCGATATTTCCACGGGTTCCCCCATCGATATTTCCACGGGTTCCCCCATCGATATTTCCACGGGTTCCCCCCACATATATTTCCACGGGTTCCCCCCACATATATTACCACGGGTTCCCCCCACTTATATTTAGGCGGTTTCCCCCCACATATATTTCCACTTTTTCCCCATCGATATTTCCAGGTTTCCCCATTGGTATTTGCAGGTTTACCACACCTATATTTCCACGGTTCCCGCCCACCTATATTTCCACTTTTTCCCCACCTATATTTAGACGGTTTCCCCCACATATATTTCCACTTTTTCCCCATCGATATTTCCAGATTTTCCACATTGGTATTTGCAGGTTTACCCCACCTATATTTCCACGGTTTCCCCACCTATATTTCCACTTTTTCCCCACCTATATTTAGACGGTTTCCCCCCACATATATTTCCACTTTTTCCCCATCGATATTTGCAGGTTTACCACACCTATATTCCCACGGTTTCCCCACCTATATTTCCACGGGTTCCCCCATCGATATTTCCACGGTTTTCCCACACCTATATTTCCACGGTTTCCCCCCACAAATATTTCCACTTTTTCCCCATCGATATTTCCAGGTTTTCCCCATTGGTATTTGCAGCTTTACCCCACCTATATTTCCACGGTTTCCCAATCGATATTTCCAGGTTTTCCCCACCTATATTTCCACGGGTTCCCCCACCGATCTTTCCACGGTTTTCTCCCACCTATATTTCCAGGATTTCCCCACCTATATTTAGACGGTTTCCCCCCACATATATTTCCACTTTTTCCCCATCGATATTTCCAGGTTTTCCCCATTGGTATTCGAAGGTTTACCCCACCTATATTTCCACAGTTTCCCCATCGATATTCCCAGGTTTTCCCCATTGGTATTTGCTGGTTTTCCCCACCTATATTTCCACTTTTTCCCCACCTAATATTTTAAGACAACCTAAATAAAAATTAAGGTTTTATTTCATTTTATAACTTGACTGTTCTTTTCGTGATGCGGGTTAAACAAAAATGGTTTAATTCGTAATAAAGTCAAATCTTTAATAAAATTGTTATCTTTGGGACAAATATTCTGAATACTCATAAATTTACCTGATATCTATTAAAAAATGGAAATTTACCTGACTTTTCTGCCGACAATCTAATTATCTGATATTTAAAGATTTTCCAAGTCATATTGACTTTTAAATTATTTCTTATATACTTCTGATAACACCGATATTTTGAACTTTGTAAACGAGACACAGTACTAACAGACTATCGCGCGATCACAAGAACACGAAAAAAGTTTCCCAACTATTGGAAACATAATTACAGCTCAAGAGACAAACTAAAAACAAAACAAATAATGACAAAGGAATTATTTACGACACTGGTTGGTCGTGTGTTGTCGCGTTGAGCACATAGCGATAGCCTAATACCACCTACGACGCGCATCTCGGTCCAAACGGTTTGAAGTCGCATTGGTCGTTTACAAAAACGTCAATGTCTTACAAATCTCATTGGATCATGATGACGTTACAATGCAGATTGCGTCGACAATTCCCCCCCCCCCCATCCTTTGGCGATACGACGTGTACAACAACTGTGAAAGGGCGGGAAGATGGAGTTAAGTAATTGCAACAGGCGATAATGAACGTATCCTCAAAACACAGCGGGTGGCGAACAGAAAATACGAAACAAGTTGAGCGTGACAAAAAAACGGATTGTGTAAGTATTATTACGTTCGTAAATTGTACCATCGTGAAACGGCAATTTTTTACATAATTGTTAGGCGTCATCAACTAAGGTTTTATACAAAAGGTAATTATATAGCAAGCAAACTTTAAATTAAATTCCGTTTATTTAAATGTATCTTTTTTAGTTCTTAAAATTAGGTGCAATAGCAGGTAGTCCAGCTGAAAATTAAAATTCCTTAAAGGAAATTTTTTTCAATTTATAGGATGCTATTTGTCAATTTATAGGATGCTATTTGTCAATTTATAGGATGCTATTTGTCAATTTACAGGATTTTTAATTTACAGGATGCTATTTTTCAATTAAGAGCATTATATTTATCAATTTATAGGATACTATTTTTCAATTTATAGGATGCTATTTTCAATTTATAGGATAAAATTTTTTATTTATAGGATATTTTTCCATTTATAGGATAAATTTTTCAATTTATAGGATATTTTTCAATGTATAGGATATTTTCCAATGTATAGGATATTTTCCAATGTATAGGATATTTTCCAATGTATAGGATATTTTCCAATGTATAGGATATTTTCCAATGTATAGGATATTTTCCAATGTATAGGATATTTTCCAATGTATAGGATATTTTTCAATGTATAGGATATTTTTCAATGTATAGGATATTTTTCAATTTATAGGATATTTTTCAATTTATAGGATATTTTTCAATTTATAGGATATTTTTCAATTATAGGATATTTTTCAATTTATAGGATATTTTTCAATTATAGGATATTTTTCAATTTATAGGATATTTTTCAATTTATAGGATATTTTTCAATTTATAGGATATTTTTCAATTTATAGGATATTTTTCAATTTATAGGATATTTTTCAATTTATAGGATATTTTTCAATTTATAGGATATTTTTCAATTATAGGATATTTTTCAATTATAGGATATTTTTCAATTTATAGGATATTTTTCAATTTATAGGATATTTTTCAATTTATAGGATATTTTTCAATTTATAGGATATTTTTCAATTTATAGGATATTTTTCAATTTATAGGATATTTTTCAATTTATAGGATATTTTTCAATTTATAGGATATTTTTCAATTTATAGGATATTTTTCAATTTATAGGATATTTTTCAATTTATAGGATATTTTTCAATTTATAGGATATTTTTCAATTTATAGGATATTTTTCAATTTATAGGATATTTTTCAATTTATAGGATATTTTTCAATTTATAGGATATTTTTCAATTTATAGGATATTTTTCAATTTATAGGATATTTTTCAATTTATAGGATATTTTTCAATTTATAGGATAATATTTTTCAATTTATAGGATAATATTTTTCAATTTATAGGATAATATTTTTCAATTTATAGGATAATATTTTTCAATTTATAGGATAATATTTTTCAATTTACAGGATAATATTTTTCAATTTACAGGATAATATTTTTCAATTTATAGGATAATATTTTCCAATTTATAGGATTATATTTTCATTTATAGGATATTTTCCAATTTATAGGATAATATTTTCCAATTTATAGGATTATATTTGTAAATTTATAGGATTATATTTTCAAATTTATATAGTATAGGACTTTATAAGGCTTTACAGGGTAATATAGGACCTGATTTAAATCAAGTTTTTTCTTAAAAATCATTAATTTAGATTAAACGTTAATGTATTTATGAAAATGAACAAAAGTAGGTTGTCTAGCCTTGTTAATTCAGAAGCAACTAAATTAAATTTGTTTTTAAATAGTAGTTAAATTTAATTACAAATAGTTTTAATTCTAGTTTAAATTAAAGATAAGAGAAAACAGCATAAGACGTTTAATCAAAATAATGAAAATAATTTAAATCAAATAAATCAATTTAAAAAAATAATTAAAGTTATCTTGGCTGCAATAGTCATAAATCATAGCTCCGACGAAATCTAAATTTTACGAAGGCAAAAGTATTCTCGATAAACAAAATTATCGGAAAAGAGTATTTCTAACTTGACGTTCTGTGACGCAATTCTCGCCTCTGTACTCATTGAAGCGACGAGCGTGAAGGGAGTCTGAAAAATTTCCGTTTATCGTTCGCTCATTCGTCCAAGGATGCTCGTACCATCTAGTCGGTCTGCGAGACCGATGCTAGAATGGCCTTACACGTTTTACTTGTTTACGGCTTTTACTTGGTACACTTCGCGGTGGTAAACACGTTGGATTTCAGTTATCAAATATGTTGGCCAGAAGAGACCCGACTGTACGACAACCAAGTCGAGTTACGAAATGTCAACGAAAACGCTTTACGACTAGTCAACGTTAGCGTCGAAAGTCTCAGCGTGACGGACTCAACTTTCGTCAACGTGACGTCGCATTTCGCCAACTTTACCAATTTATCGCGTCTCATTTTGACCAATAGTTCGGTGACAACGATACAAAAGAACGCGTTCGTTAATTTAATCCGTCTGGACCATTTGGACTTGAGTCGCAACGAATTGGACCATTTGGAGCCGGGTTTGTTACGAAACCAAGTTAATTTAAAGACGTTGAAATTGGATGGTAATCGCTTTAGACAATTATATAAAATAGCGCCTTTACTGGAGAGCCGCGGTTTACAACGTTTGATTCTACATTCGAATCAAATTCACGGACAATTGTCTTTTCTGACCCGTCTCAAAGGATCGCGTCTACGAGTTCTGGATCTATCGCGAAATTGGATCGATTGGGTGAACGACACTTCTTTCGTAGAGTTGAAGGAATTGTGCGAGTTGGATCTGTCTGGTAACAATTTCCAAAAGTCCGCCGATTTGAAACGGGCGTTGGTCAGTTTAAACGATTCCAATTTGCGGGTTCTGAGAGTAGGGAACGCCCTCCCCGGTGATATTAACTACAGGAACGTCTACCGGAAATTGGACCAGAGCTTCCCCGTTTTACCCAATTTGGTCTATTTGGATTTGACATCCAGCGACGTCGCATCCATCGAACCGGGAACTTTTCGAACGAAATTAGACAATTTAAAAACGTTGATTTTGAAAGACAACAAATTGGGAAAAATTCCGCAGGAGTTACGAGGGACGAGATTGACCCAGCTGGACATGTCCAAAAACGTTCGCGACACGGAGTTCGAATTGGAGCGAGTGGATTACGAAATGAACCAACTTTCGCGTTTGGATTTGTCGGAAAATCAAATAAGTCGTTTGCAAAACGCCACTTTCCAAGGTTTACCCAATCTGATTAGTCTGAACCTCAGCAACAATCGTATCCTTAAGATAATACCCAGAGCGTTCGCCGGGTTGGACAAACTGAAAACGTTGGACCTGACGAGCAACAAAATGGACGAAATCGTCAACGACACCTTCAACAATCTCGTCGAGATCGAAACGCTGATTTTGGATCGCAACAACTTGAAAGTGTACCCTCACAACGACCCTTTCAAGAACTTGACCAAACTGAAACGACTGAGTTTCAGGTACAATTCGCTGTGCGAAATTTGGTGGTATTTACTCCTGGACCAGGTAAGTTTGGAATACCTGGACGGTCGCGATAACAAACTCGAATCGTGGAAGAAACGAGCCTTCGTCAACACGCCCAACATTAAAACCATTTTGTTCCAAACTAACGAAATAAGCAAAGTGAGCCAACCCATGTTGATGGACTTGGCGAACGTGAGTCACGTCGACATATCGGACAACCCGTTCAACTGCAGCGATTGCGACTTGATCCAAACCCAAAACTGGATCGTCAACCGCACCGTATGGGACCAACTCGACCGATTCAAGTGTTTGGACCAAAACCGAGTGGGCGTTAGATACGTATACAACGCTACGTTACCGTACCAATGCCACCGTACCGCTAATAAACAATCCCTAGTGTTACCGTTAAGCCTAAGCGCCGTGGCGTTCGTCTTGATAACGTTAACCTTAACGTACGCGGCTTACCGATTACGATGGTACACGCGTTACTACTATTACATTTGGTGCGCGCGATCGGGCTTACGTCACAAACAGCAACCAATCAACGGCGGGTACGCCTATGACGCGTACCTTTCCTACTCTAAGAAGGATTTCGATTGGTTGAATAGAGTGTTGTTGAAGAAACTAGAGAGCGGCAGCGTTAATTTGAAATTCTACGTGCGAGAACGCGATTCGGAACCGGGCAGACACGTCATTGACAACATTCTGGACGCCATGGAACGCAGTCGTTATTTCGTGGCGGTAGTTAGCGAGAATTACGTGAAAAGTTGCTGGCGGATGTGGGAGTTGAAGTTGGCGGTTTGTCGCGCCGTGAAAGAATACACGCCCAACATTATCGTGATCAATTTAGACGGGACTTCCGAAAACGCCATGAGCAAAAGTGTTAAAAACGCGGTCGTGACGCAAGTCTATTTGCAATGGTCCGACGAATCCTTGAAACAGAAGCTACTTATGGAGAAAATCGTTCAAAAACTGACGCATTTACAGGCGGTGCAAACTCGGTTATAGTCGAGCTCATTCCGGGAAATTTCAGTATTAAATTAACGACGCACGAGTGCTTTTAAACATTCAAGTTGTACCAGTTATTTATTTTCATATATTTTTTAAATAAAATTTTCGCCTATTTTATTGTTTATTTGGTTTTATTTTCTACGTTATCTTTAAATTTTGATTTGAATATGGTTTTAACCCTGAAGTATTTTTAATTTGAACCCCGAAGTATTTTTAATTTGAACCCCGAAGTATTTTTATATTTATACCCCGAATTAGTTTTCATTTATACCTCGAAGTAGTTTTAATTTGAACCCCGACTTAGTTTTAATTTGAACCCCGAAGTAGTTTTAATTTGAACCCCGAAGTAGTTTTAATTTGAACTCCGAAGTAGTTTTAATTTGAACTCCGAAGTAGTTTTAATTTGAACTCCGAAGTAGTTTTAATTTGAACTCCGAAGTAGTTTTAATTTGAACTCCGAAGTAGTTTTAATTTGAACTCCGAAGTAGTTTTAATTTGAACTCCGAAGTAGTTTTAATTTGAACTCCGAAGTAGTTTTAATTTGAACTCCGAAGTAGTTTTAATTTGAACTCCGAAGTAGTTTTAATTTGAACTCCGAAGTAGTTTTAATTTGAACTCCGAAGTAGTTTTAATTTGAACTCCGAAGTAGTTTTAATTTGAACTCCGAAGTAGTTTTAATTTGAACTCCGAAGTAGTTTTAATTTGAACTCCAAAGTAGTTTTAATTTGAACTCCAAAGTAGTTTTAATTTGAACTCCGAAGTAGTTTTAATTTGAACTCCGAAGTAGTTTTAATTTGAACTCCGAAGTAGTTTTAATTTGAACTCCGAAGTAGTTTTAATTTGAACTCCGAAGTAGTTTTAATTTGAACTCCGAAGTAGTTTTAATTTGAACTCCGAAGTAGTTTTAATTTGAACTCCGAAGTAGTTTTAATTTGAACTCCGAAGTAGTTTTAATTTGAACTCCGAAGTAGTTTTAATTTGAACTCCGAAGTAGTTTTAATTTGAACTCCGAAGTAGTTTTAATTTGAACTCCGAAGTAGTTTTAATTTGAACTCCGAAGTAGTTTTAATTTGAACTCCGAAGTAGTTTTAATTTGAACTCCGAAGTAGTTTTAATTTGAACTCCGAAGTAGTTTTAATTTGAACTCCGAAGTAGTTTTAATTTGAACTCCGAAGTAGTTTTAATTTGAACTCCGAAGTAGTTTTAATTTGAACTCCGAAGTAGTTTTAATTTGAACTCCGAAGTAGTTTTAATTTGAACTCCGAAGTAGTTTTAATTTGAACTCCGAAGTAGTTTTAATTTGAACTCCGAAGTAGTTTTAATTTGAACTCCGAAGTAGTTTTAATTTGAACTCCGAAGTAGTTTTAATTTGAACTCCGAAGTAGTTTTAATTTGAACTCCGAAGTAGTTTTAATTTGAACTCCGAAGTAGTTTAAATTTAAACCCCGAAGTAGTTTTAATTTGAACCCCGAAGTAGTTTTAATTTGAACCCCGAAGTAGTTTTAATTTGAACCCCGAAGTAGTTTTAATTTAGACCCCGAAGTAGTTTTAATTTAGACCCCGAAGTAGTTTTAATTTAGACCCCGAAGTAGTTTTAATTTAGACCCCGAAGTAGTTTTAATTTAGACCCCGAAGTAGTTTTAATTTAGACCCCGAAGTAGTTTTAATTTGGACTCCGAAGTAGTTTTAATTTGGACTCCGAAGTAGTTTTAATTTGGACTCCGAAGTAGTTTTAATTTGGACTCCGAAGTAGTTTTAATTTGGACTCCGAAGTAGTTTTAATTTGGACTCCGAAGTAGTTTTAATTTGGACTCCGAAGTAGTTTTAATTTGGACTCCGAAGTAGTTTTAATTTGGACTCCGAAGTAGTTTTAATTTGGACTCCGAAGTAGTTTTAATTTGGACTCCGAAGTAGTTTTAATTTGGACTCCGAAGTAGTTTTAATTTGGACTCCGAAGTAGTTTTAATTTGGACTCCGAAGTAGTTTTAATTTGGACTCCGAAGTAGTTTTAATTTGGACTCCGAAGTAGTTTTAATTTGGACTCCGAAGTAGTTTTAATTTGGACTCCGAAGTAGTTTTAATTTGGACTCCGAAGTAGTTTTAATTTGGACTCCGAAGTAGTTTTAATTTGGACTCCGAAGTAGTTTTAATTTTAACGCCGCAGTAGTTTAATTTTAACCCCGAAGTAGTTTAAATTTAAACCCCGAAGTAGTTTAAATTTGAACCCCGAAGTAGTTTTAATTTGAACCCCGAAGTAGTTTTAATTTGAACCCCGAAGTAGTTTTAATTTGAACTCCGAAGTAGTTTTAATTTAAACCCCGAAGTAGTTTTAATTTAGACCCCGAAGTAGTTTTAATTTAGACCCCGAAGTAGTTTTAATTTAGACCCCGAAGTAGTTTTAATTTAGACCCCGAAGTAGTTTTAATTTAGACCCCGAAGTAGTTTTAATTTGGACTCCGAAGTAGTTTTAATTTGGACTCCGAAGTAGTTTTAATTTGGACTCCGAAGTAGTTTTAATTTGGACTCCGAAGTAGTTTTAATTTGGACTCCGAAGTAGTTTTAATTTGGACTCCGAAGTAGTTTTAATTTGGACTCCGAAGTAGTTTTAATTTGGACTCCGAAGTAGTTTTAATTTGGACTCCGAAGTAGTTTTAATTTGGACTCCGAAGTAGTTTTAATTTGGACTCCGAAGTAGTTTTAATTTGGACTCCGAAGTAGTTTTAATTTGGACTCCGAAGTAGTTTTAATTTGGACTCCGAAGTAGTTTTAATTTGGACTCCGAAGTAGTTTTAATTTGGACTCCGAAGTAGTTTTAATTTGGACTCCGAAGTAGTTTTAATTTGGACTCCGAAGTAGTTTTAATTTGGACTCCGAAGTAGTTTTAATTTGGACTCCGAAGTAGTTTTAATTTGGACTCCGAAGTAGTTTTAATTTGGACTCCGAAGTAGTTTTAATTTGGACTCCGAAGTAGTTTTAATTTTAACGCCGCAGTAGTTTAATTTTAACCCCGAAGTAGTTTAAATTTAAACCCCGAAGTAGTTTAAATTTGAACCCCGAAGTAGTTTTAATTTGAACCCCGAAGTAGTTTTAATTTGAACTCCGAAGTAGTTTTAATTTAAACCCCGAAGTAGTTTTAATTTAAACCCCGAAGTAGTTTAAATTTAAACCCCGAAGTAGTTTAAATTTAAACCCCGAAGTAGTTTAAATTTAAACCCCGAAGTAGTTTAAATTTAAACCCCGAAGTAGTTTTTATTTGAACCCCGAAGTAGTTTTAATTTAGACCCCGAAGTAGTTTTAATTTAGACCCCGAAGTAGTTTTAATTTTAACGCCGCAGTAGTTTTCATTTGAACCCCGAAGTAGTTTTAATTTGACCATCTTGAGAACGTGAACGGGAGAGCTCGTAGAAGTGTAGATAGTAAAGAATAAAGCTACGTCTACACTCCTACAAGTTTCTCCAAACAGGTTTTCGAGAGCTGGCTTAACTTTCCTAATGAAACGAAAATCACCGGTAACTGCTACTACTAGCTCTAGCTTAAAATTTCAAAACCGATTAGTAAACCTTATTCCAATGGACGCTTCAATAAAAGATACTCGGTTTCTACTCCCCTCTCCAAATTTATCTGGGAAGGAGCTATTTCCGGTCGGTCGGTTAAACGGTTAGAATGGCTAGCCAAAAAGTCATATTTAAGCCAACTGGGGCCGCGTTTTTGCCCTCATGAGAATTTTGCGTCAGATAAGAAACGCGTCGGCTCACGTGAATAAGGAACATACTAATGTTAATTTTCGATAATATATTTTAAGGTAAAATATATAATGTTACTAAAACTAAGTATAAGAAGATAATATTGTTATTATTATCATCCTCTTATGGTATAAATAATTAAAATTATATGTAATATTTTTATAATACCGGGCAATTTTAAAGCTTCTCATGGAGGCAGAGTTAATTCATTTCGTATAAAATTATCTTTTGGCCAACTTTGATCAAAGTCCAACTTTGATCAAAGTTGGCCGTGCTTTCTCGAACGTAACATCAGTTTTTTGCTAAGCCTTAACATGCCAAAAAAGTAACCTGGTTAAAAGGAAACACTTGTTGCATACCGTACTGCAAAAGTAATATGTTCAGTTCTAAAGGAATGAGTTTCATCTTTTTCCAAAAGATAATTTTATACGAAATGAATTAACTCTGCCTCCATGAGAAGCTTTAAAATTGCCCGGTATTATAAAAATATTACATATAATTTTAATTATTTATACCATAAGAGGAGAAAGTTTCCAGCTTTCTAATATTTCAACAAGCACTATATAAATAATAACTTATGAATCCTGGCTGTCGGAAATATTACTTCTTGGCAATTTCTGGGAAGATGTTTTATTTAAGCGCCTATTAGTTTCATTTCTACTAACTCGGTGTCGCTGTAATCGATTTCCGACCATCTCCATGCGTGTCAATATGCTCAAGGCCATAAAACGTGTTCACACTGTTCACAGGGTGAGAATAGGAGGAAACTTAAATGAATTTATCACAATGAATATTCAACATCAGGTATCCTATTGCTTGACAGATTCAGCTTGTAGAAGTGTAGATTGTAGGGAATAAAGCTACTTTTACACTTCTACAAGTTTATATGTCTAACTTAATCTGTCTAATAGTTATTGAACAATTTAAAATTGTGAACTGTAATTATTGGACAATTTAAAATTGCAAACTGTAATTATTGGAAAATTTAAATTGCGAACTGTAATTATTGGACAATTTAAAATTGTGAACTGTAATTATTGGACAATTTAAAATTGCGAACTGTAATTATTGGACAATTTAAAATTGCGAACTGTAATTATTGGACAATTTAAAATTGCGAACTGTAATTATTGGACAATTTAAAATTGCGAACTGTAATTATTGGACAATTTAACATTGCGAACTGTAATTATTGGACAATTTAAAATTGCGAACTGTAATTATTGGACAATTTAAAATTGCGAAATGTAATTATTGGACAATTTAAAATTGCGAAATGTAATTATTGGACAATTTAAAATTACAAACTGTAATTATTGGACAATTTAAAATTGCAAACTGTAATTATTGGACAATTTAAAATTACAAACTAATTATTGGACAATTTAAAATTGCGAACTGTAATTATTGGACAATTTAAAATTGCGAACTGTAATTATTGGACAATTTAAAATTACAAACTGTAATTATTGAACAATTTAAAATTGCGAACTGTAATTATTGGACAATTTAAAATTACAAACTGTAATTATTGGACAATTTAAAATTGCGAACTGTAATTATTGGACAATTTAAAATTACAAACTGTAATTATTGGACAATTTAAAATTGCTAAATGTAATTATTGGACAATTTAAAATTACGAACTGTAGTTATTGGACAATTTAAAATTACGAACTCTAGTTATTGGACCAAATTTATCTAGTTAATCATTAAAAAAACTATGTATATGATCTCTTCAGTTGAGACAAGACTTGGAATAAAAAGTTAATGTATTTCTCTTCGCTATACTATTTGGTATTTTATTAGTTAACTGGCTGCGAACTATTATCCTAAAAATATACCAAGTGATAAGTATTCATATTAAATAAATATTAGTGATTCATATTATAATTATTATAATTAAATTATGTAATTATATTACAAGAGAACTTTGTTGGTTTTTAATTTTTTAGTATAGAAATAAATATTATATATAAAAACTGTTTGGTTAATTATTTGATATGAAAACCATTTTATTAATTATTTGATATGAAAACCATTTGGTTAATTATTTGATGTTTGATATACTATTTGGTATTTGATGACTTACCACATCCTCAAAATGTTTGCACATCTCTAACCGATATGCTTGGTTCGAAAACAAACAAAACTAAAAGCTATATGAAAAGGGTTGTCTAGTCGTAGAAATTATGGTTTAGTTCTAACAATGCATTTAGCTTAGAATTTGTTCTTATTAGTTTTAGAAATGTTTCTCAAGCTACAGTGACTACGGCAGTCGTTATTTAGAATATTACGTATTTTAATATGCACTGCCACTTAGGAGTTTCTGGAAGATGTTTTGTAATTTTTTAAACCTTTTAACTTGCTTTAAATAACTTCATGGTTTTTTTTAATTAAGGAAATTTTGTCAGTAAAATAAAGAAGTTATTGCTACTAGACGGAAAAAGTTTGTAATTTATGGTCCCAAGTATACAGACAGATAACAACGTCCTCTGTATTTTTTTACGAAATTACCATACCAAGAACGTATTTTGTCTTATGATTTCGGCAAAATTGTATTTTAGCCCCACATGTCCTTTTGTTTAATCCCTGGTAAGGAACCCAGTGGTGCAAAACGTTCTTGGTGGAAATTAATATTCATGGCGTTAATAATTTAAAATGAAAACAGGCAATTTTGTCAACAAACCTAACCTACCCGCCATCGCTAAACCTAACCCACAGAGTATGCTTTATCAGCGGAAAACGTGGAATGTTTTTTGCACAATATAAGTCAACAATTTCTCATTTCCCCCAAATGAGAATTTTGCCACTAATGAGTTCCTTGGCAATCAGTGATTAAAAAAAAATAATGTAAGAATAATAAGTTACGCGGGGCTGTAATGCACTTCACCCAAGATTTTTCCCCTGTCCCTTAGAAGAAACACAGTGTTGTTCCCCAGTAAAGAGGGAAACCACTTCAATATTCTGTACTCAAGGAAGCAGAATATCTTCTAAAAATCATGAAATCACAGACTATTCAGTGATTTCAGTCTCACATGACACAATGTCATCCATGCTTTTTCGCATAGAGAAAAATTGCACAAAATGGCGGCCATAGCCAAAGCAAAGAAGTGAAATTACTCTATAGTTGTAGTAAAAAGATTCTCCGTTAGCCCAAATATGTTCTTGACCATACCAATACTTTCATTTTAAAGACTTAAAAGTGTGGCAACCTATTTTAGGGTACCATAAAAATAAAAACCCCAGAAATTAAAAAAACACTACTACGATATAATTCTGAGCATCTATGATTATGGTCAAAGTGGTGTAGCTTACCAATCTTACCTCTACAATATCGTCATCAAAGAGCAGCCATAGACCATGGCTCTTGACTATACAGATATAGTGGCCTCTGTTTGGTCCACTACCGCAATGGATCACCACAGCTACAAGGTCATACAGACGATCCGGATTATATGCATCATCCGACTAGAGAAAAAAATACCTTACATGTAAAATGGCCTGCTAATATGAATACCCAAGAGACAAAGAGTGCGAGGCAGACAATGAAATTTTACTAGGCAAAAACTGAAGAAAATTAAATTTTTAAACATTTCATATCCTAAAAATATTTCATTTAAATTAGAATTTGAAAAGTAAGACATAGCGTTGCCAAATGTATTATAATTATAATACATATGATTTAGAGCAAATTATTGGACTAGTAATAATTTAGGGATGAACCGATATGGGTACAGCCGATATATCAGCGGTAATATCGGATGGTATATTGGCCGATATTAACAAAGTTATCTATCATAACAGTAGTGTATATGATAAAATCATTGTAAAAGACTGTTCAGTGCCCTGTCATACCATTTTATTCTATTTTTCATGAAAAAAGTTTGCAAGAGCATATCCGAATGTTTCTTTCTATTTTACGTGACACATATATTCTAGCACAAATTGAATAATGTTTTTTTTATTTGTTTACACTCTTAGCCCCCCCTATCTAAAAAAGGTATGATCTAGCTTCTGAAGTCTGGTGCACGTGGCGTGGCCAATCAAATCAAATATTATCATTAGTTAGTTAATAGAGAATTGTCTTATTTTTTAAAGTTTTTCTGACAATATTTTTCTAATATCTGATTCGCTTAAGCTGATATTGGCCAATACCAATATTAGAAAAATAGGCTGATATATTTGGTTACCAATATCTGTGCAACAATAATTTCAAATGCATACATTATTTTCGATATTTGGCAATATGGATTGGGTTTAAGATTTTTGTCAATAGGTCCAACTTTATGTAAGTGTTATTAACAATTTAAGTTACTCGTAAAAGTAATTTAAACGATGTTAAACACCAACATTCTGTATCAATAAGCTGCCAATTTTTAAAAGTGCGATAACGTTTTTCTAAAATTGATAATATTTTGGACTGTCATATATGACGAACAATTATTTTTGTATAATATGAATATTAAAAGCAATATAATTGTAGCTAGGGATGCACAGATATATCTGCCTATTTTTCTAATATTGGTATCAGCCAATATCGGCTTAAGCAAATCCGATACTTTAAGATAAACATTTAAAATTAGGAAAATTTGCGATTAACTAATGATAATATTTGATTTGATTAGCCGCGAAACGTACACCAGACTTCAGAAGCTAAATCATACCTATTTTTAAACAGGGGGTTACGAGTTTAAACAAATAAAAAAAACAATATTCCATTTGTGATCGAAAATATGTATCACGTAAATTGAAAAGAAACATTCGGAAATGCTCTTGCAAACTTTTTTTCATGAAAAATTAGAATAGAATGGTATGACCATGTACGGAACCATCTTTTACTACAATTTTATCATATAGACTAATGTTATGATAGATAACTTACAACGTTAGTTAATATCATATTAATATCAATTATTTCCAAATTTGATACGTCAATATATGCATCATCATCACAGTAAATAATTTAAGAATTATAAAATAGCATCATCTTGGCATTGCCAATTTAATGTGTTACTCCAAAATTATCGTTGAACATGCCTCAAAATTGTTCCTAAATAGTCCCAAACAAATTTGAATTAAGTACACTTTACTTTCAAGAAAATCAAATTCAGATTCATGAGATTTGAATTGGTTTTTAAAATTAACTGATGATAAAATGGACTATTTGGAAAAACATAAAAATTAAGAGCTTAAAAATAACCATGTTTAATTTGTAAATTAGTCAAATAATTTTTTTAATTGCGCATCACTATAATTAAACTAATATTTTTATTAGGGGTGTGAGAGTCCTATTTTTGTGGCATGAGCCGAGTCCCGAGTCTTGGAATATTGGACTTGCGAGTCTTCGAGTCCAATTTTTCAATACTCATTCAAGTCTTCGATTCCATAAGAAATGGATTTTAACTCTTTCAAGGCCAATTCGAGTGCTAATTTTCTAATCGAGTCCTAATCAAGCCCTAAAATTTATCCTAACCATTTAAAATCAGTAAAAAATATTTTAACTAATTATTCATTCTGTACTTAACTAATTATTAAATTTATTCGACTAATTTGAAATTTCCAATTAGTATCAATATATTACAAAAATTATCGAAAACTAAATGGTATTATCACTTTTATCAGGGATTTACTGCTTTTGTGATAAATAATTAAACTACTAAATAAAAATTATTTGCGGAATATTTAAAAGCAAAGCCAAAACAGAGTCGCCGGAATATAATGGGACTCGCTAGGTATTTTTAATTTTATTTATAAACTCAAGTCCCGACTCGGACTCAAGACCGAGTACTCACACAGCCCTAATTTCTTATAAATTTTATGTTACATATTAGGAAAGCTATTATTAGGCCCAGCACGGAAACCAAAAGTGAGTAAGGTATAGTTACCGTATTAAATAGACGAAGTTCAAGTGGGAAGACGACCCTATAAGACAACTTGGTGTGTCGGTTTTGTTGTTCCATATACTTGAAACGTTTCAGGTGTAAGGCAAGAATCATTGGTAATTTCTTCACCCTCATTCTAATAGTGCATCAAATATGAAAATAATAAAAACGTTTTTTAATCAAACGAAATGAAGTAAAATAAAATAAAGAATGCGTTACCTTTTCTGAGCCTCCTGCTTACTACAACAATTTTCACAATAGTATTTATGCTCAGAGCACAATGTTTCAGTATTGCTAAACCCCCGTAAACAGTGGCTAATTGACGTATTCTGGTCTACATCTACGGATAGATCCAGAAAATCTTCATCTTTACTACTAACCTATTAAAAAAATAAGATCTTAATTTCCAGTCATACAGTATTGCGTATTCATAAGCTAAATCAAAATTATTTACCGTTTCACAATTTAAGCACCTAGTTTCATTCGTGAGCGTTCCTTGGAAGATATCATGAACCCACGTAGGATCAGGTTTGGTATTTGACTGCTGTTGATTTTGTGATTGAATGTGAGGTTGGTGAGGTGGTTCTCCATTTTGAACGCTCATTTTGCCTTTGGCATTAGTTTGGTGCTGTTTTTCAGCTATTATTTAAAACATATTTGTAAACTTACAAAACTTATGCTAAACAAATGCAAATTCTTTACCTTGCAAAATATCAGCTATCGTGTTCAGCAAATAATTTAAAAATTCATGAGCATCTTGCTGCATATAGTTGTCAAAAAGATCTGAAATTTGTTTGGAAATTGGTTTCAAACTTTTTCCATTATTCACAAAGGTTTAAAATAGATTTACCATTTTCTTTCCGTAACCTAGCAATGAATTTTTTGGGGGCAAGGGTGCCCGTTTTCTTTTTCTGGGTGGCAATATTATAGAAAAGATCTGCGAGACAAGTAAGCAATGTTTCTTTCGTTCGTTTATTTTTGGCTTTGTAATCTAAAACTTTATCGCGGAAAGGTTTACAGAAGTATAGAGCTTGAAGAACAGAATTACAATAACATGTATTTCCAAACTGCGGAAAACATTTTCATTAGTTTTGACATACTAATTTATAGTTTATATTCTGAAAATATCATACATTAACAAGTCCAAAATAATGCTCATTGGAGGGGAATTGATCCTGGCCAATTTCTTTCTCCAACTGAGAGGCGTTGGCTCCCTAAAAAAACGGAAAGTTTTAAACTACATGTAGTTAGACTGACTGTCTAATTTTGAACTGAAGCCATGCTAGCTGACATAAGATTCGACCAACCAATCAGTTGTAGAAACAGCTATATAAAATCTCTATACTATTATGACATGCATACCATGTCATATGAACGGAATCAGTAAACACATAAAGAAATTAAATGCTCAATGGGATAGGATAAAGAGTGGTTAATATTAATCATTAGAATCATGCAACGCAACGCAATAAATTTGACTAAGGCTTAAGATGAGCCCGGGCCCCGGTCTTTGCGTTTTGGGATAGGCTTAGGGTCCGATGTCTACTATATTGTTTATATTGATTATCCATAAGCAAGAATGGGTAATATTCAGCAGTATAATCAAAACACGTTGAATATTATTTATAATAAATAAAGTTACCATTATGAAGCCCCGAAACGAGTAGTTCCTTTCATTACATTTGGCCTACAACGTCGCGACTATTGAAGCGGCCATTTTACTTTTACTTTTTGATATTTTGATTTTGGATACGCAACTATGGTGCAAATAAAGATGTGGATAAGAGCACCATGATTGTAAACAAAATTTCGGATTGAAGATTTATGGTGTTCTCTGGTCTGTTAGAACAGACCAAACAATTGTTATGAAAGTATGTTTAGTTCAACGGGGTCTCGATCGAGCAACGGTTGGAAAGAGTTTTTAGATTGCCTCCAAAATTCGTCTGTTGCTGACGTCACCCAGATGAGATCCCATTGATTTTCAATAGGATCTCATCTCAGTGACATCACGATGTTCGTTAGCAATTAAGTTACCAAAACTAGCCCTTGCTCTCACGTTAATGACAACGTCACCCATAACATTGGTTTAATTCGAATAGGAGCCGAGAGCAGTTTCGACTTAAATATTAGACGGGTTAAGAGCGCGGAGTTAGATCATGTAGTGTAAATAATATAGCTACGAGTATACTTACTCCTACAAGTTTTCTAGTGTGGGTTTTATGTGTCGATTGATATAGCCCGATATATAACTTAAGGTTAAAATATTGGTTCTCAAAGAGTGTACCCCGAAGCACTGGCGTTCCGCAAAGTTATTTCATGTGTTCAGCGGGATTATTTTGAAAAAAAACATGTATACGTTTTTAAAAATCGGTCGCTCCCCGACTCCCTGACCGTTGGGGTTCCGCGGTTTTTTGTTCAGATAAAAAGGGTTCTGCGAGGAAAAAGATTGGGAGCCACTCTCTTAAAATGTTAATGAGGTTTAATACAAAATAAAAACCAATACAATTTTAAATTTTTACCGTAAAATTTTTACTTCTGGTAAAGTGCATGGCATCTATGACATCAATTAAAAAATTCATGTAGTATGGAGCGGAAGATATTCCCCAAAAAATTTAAAAACCAATGTACGACAATATCCAAGCGGAACGTAAATTATTGGAACTTCCTCCATAATTAAGTCAAAACTCGCTCTTCTATTTGTTGTATCAACAACGAGATGGAACTAAGTTTCAGCAAGTGGTCTGCTTATGTCATTGTAAATCACCTTAGATGGATTGAAAATACCATTAAAAATAACTTATTATGTTTTGTTTGTTTATACGTTTCTGTATCTGATTGTGTTCTACCAAGAATTAATTAATCAGGTCTCATATTTTTATACCGATGAACTCATTCTTGCCATTACCTTATACATTTATTGTAAAATATACTGGCTCAATAAGCGCTTGAGTTAAGTAAAATCTATTCTATTTTTCTTTACCGTCTGTTCAGTAACACTTTGCCAAACTTATAAAATCTACTTAATGCTTACACGACACCTCTCAAGCTTTCGACGGTCCGACGAAGGAGGGCGTCGCGATCAATTTGTCGACTTTCTCAGGACCTCGGGTCACATATAAACCGCAATATATAAGAACGCGTAGGCGCCGCAGCGCCACCTTTGCAATTATTGGTCGCAAAAACGTCTGGCTCAATTAATTATTGTGGCTTCATGCGTGGGCTCCCGGAGCCATTTTCTGAGAGGGAAATTTTCAAACTTTATTAGTGTATTCATAGCCCATGAAAGGGGGGCATTTGCCCCCTCTTTGGGCGCCCATGGCATCATGCACCCACTTCTTTTTCAGGCAATCAAATCAAGTAGTTTTTCAATAACTAAACTCCATCAAATTTGTTGCTAGATTATAGATCACTGTCGGGGGGGGGGGGGCACTGCAACCCCTAGCGCTAAATTAATCAATATAATCATTACCTACAAACAATGGACGCTTCAATAAAAGATACTCGGTTTCTACTCCCCTCTCCAAATTCTTCTGGGAAGAAGCTATTTCCGGTCGGTCGGTTAAACGGTTAGAATGGCTAACCACAATGTCATATTTAAGCCATATGGAGACGCTTTTTGCCCTCATGACAATTTTGCGTCAGATAAAAAACGCGTCGGCTCACGTGTATAAGGAACATACTAATGTTAATTTTCGATAATATATTTTAAGGTAACATATATAATGTTTTTTAAACTAAGTATAAGAAGATAATATTATTATTATTATCATCCTCTTATGGTATAAATAATTAAAATTATATGTAATATTTTTATAATACCAGGCAATTTTAAAGCTTCTCATGGAGGCAGAGTTAATTAGGTGGGGTGGCGGAGTGGTTAGCACTTTCGCCTCGCAGCAAGAGGAGCCGGGTTCGACCCCAGCTTGTGGCACTGGGTGAAAAACTCGGAACAACTCCTTCTGCGTAGAGTTTGCAAGTTTTCTCCCCACTGGTTTAAGGGGTTTTCCCCCGAGTTCTTCGGTTTCCCCTTCCATAAAAACTTGTCGAGGTTAACGGTAATAGTTAGTGTAGGGAGCTGTTGGCTCGATCTCGTGGCATGCAGGGCTTGCCACCACCCTCCTACGCATTGTAACCCGGCCCCCTGAATTAATGGCTTCAAAAGTCGCTTGATGACTTAGGCCTAAGGTGGTGCCTTGGGTATTAGCCTAGCTGATTATTATTATTCATTTCGTATAAAATTATCTTTTGGAAAAAGATGAAAACTCATTCCTTTAGAACTAAACATATATCGTTTGCAGTACGGTATGCAACAAGTGTTTCCTTTTAACCCGGTAACTTTTTTGGCATGTTAAGGCTTAGCAAAAAACCGATGTTACGTTCGAGAAAGTTTCCAGCTTTCTAATACTTCACCAAGCACTATATAAATAATAACTTATGAGTCCTGGCTGTCGGAAATATTACTTCTTGGCAATTTCTGGGAAGATGTTTTATTTAAGCGCCTATAAGAGTATATTAATCTACCTAAAATTTGACTTATTTAGATTAGTGAATCAAGAATATATTCATTTATATTTAGGGATAATGATTACGATGAGATGAAAACAAGTCGTAAGGAGTATTAGCAGACGTATTTTTCAATTAGTTCATACTTCCTTTAAGGAAGAAGATTGGCCAGTCGACCGCGTAGAGACTATAGGTGTCAATTCAGGCTTCCAGGGATTGGTTACACCATAAGTCAATTATACTATTCCATAAGTTTGTCACTTTGAGGAATATTTTACTGAGAGCTAGTAACGGAGTGACGTCTTCACAAGAAGAAAATCTCCCCCTAGCGAGGCGCTGTCAAAGGCTACGTGTGACGCGTTCGCAAGCGGACGCAAAATGGCGACGAAGCCGGTAAAGCTTGTGAATAGCTATTAGTAAAACTTTTGCATGTGAAGAATAGGAAGTGTCACAGTTATTTAAAATATTATACACTTATGGTTATACTCAACAATCATTTCATAATAAAAAGATGGTTGAGCTAATAGCGTAGAAGAAAAATTAACAATTGACATGTATCACAATAGTAACTTATGTTATTTTTGATAAAAAGATATAAGTATGTACGTAAGTAACATCCTAACCATAAGTATGACAATTAGCAAATATTATCGAAGAACTTATTTGCAAAGTTATTGGGGAAATTAAGGTTTAGTTTAGCACAGAGCCTGGTCAATAATGTATTTATGCTTATTTATTTTTAGACTTTCTCAAAATAGGTGTTTTCATAAAATCCGGCCATGTTGTCCCCCCCCCCCTCCACCAAAAATTGCTCAGTTTAGCACTTTTCAGTTCTAAAACTGTCGACGCGACTCGCTTGAATATACGTCCACGAGCTGGCAAACATGTTTCCCGAAAAATCAATAAAAACCAAAAACTACATGTCCCTTCCTAGAGTATACCACCTCATAGGCAGTTCTTTGATGAAAACTCTTCACGCTCGAACAGTAAGCTCCTTCCTTCAAGGTCTAGGTCAGCACAGAGCCCCCTAGTGTCTGAATATGCCCAAGGACGATAATAAACTACTCAGTTCGTTTGCAGGTGCAAGTCAGAGCTGGGCTAGAATTTCAGTGTCGAAAAAAGGTCCTGTAAGAAAATTAGCATAAAGGTAATAAGAAGTGTCATACTTATTGTTATTATGTTACTTTTAGTACGTGCCATTGTAGCCATTGTAGTTAAAATCGCTCATTCTTTTGGTACTTTATTTAACCTTGGACGAATAATTACTGGATTCGCAACCTAAGCAAATCCCCGGTTCCACAATTTGCATCGGCCGTCAGCGCTCCTACCGAGAGAATCGCTAAATATTTCTATCCAAATATGAAACACGTGAGTAAAAATGTCAGATAACCCGCATTCCGTCGTCTGCTCCGCTGTTTTTAATAGAAGGGAGGCTTTTGTTAATTTTATTGGCTTTAGATTATTCAGTAATAATTATATTGGAATAAAAATGAAAGTTTAATGATTTAATTAATTTAAATAGGAAGTTCGCTTTAATGTTTTTGCATATATAGTTTGTGCAAGAATGTATTTATTTATACTCAGGGATAATTAATATGTCGAGGCTATCGACTTACACGTTGAGGCCCTAACCCAGTCACGCTAAGGGGGGGGGGGAGGGAAAAAGGAGGCGGTCTTATTTTTTGCGTCCTCGCAGCGCGTTAATCTCGTCGAAAAACGTAATTTTAAAGAACCAATGAGATTGCAGTATTATTTGATTTTATTAAAGCGGAGGAGCATACCGGGGGCCCCAACGGCTGGAATTTTTCAGAAACGCTAAATATAATCTCGACATATTCATTCTCCCTGAGTATAAATAAATACATTCTTGGTTTGTGTGAAGGTTTAAATATAATAAAATTTAAAAATGCCTTGTCAAAATGGAAAAATTTGTAAGCTTTGACGACAGTGACGAGGAACGCTAGGCCTAACATCGTCCGCTAATATTGGGCACGTGTTAAGTATTTGGATAGCAATGTTTCCAAAACTTGACAGTACGGCGCTACATGCGGTGCTGCCGTAAAAGCACCAAGCGCACCATTTGGTATCGTGTCCAGTATTTATTCGTCCAAGCTTTAACAGTACGACGGAAAATAGCGAAATCACGTGACCCCCAGATACTTTACGCTTGTTCTGGTACAAAAGGTAAACACCTTTTACGCTAAATTAATCTGTTCGCTAGTTCTGGTGGAGATAATTAATCTACACCGTGAACTATTCATCAATAGACGCTTTAATAAATCATCCTTCAATCGCCAAGAAGTAATATTTCTGAGAGCCAGGACACGCAAGGTATTATTTATATAGTGTTGTTGAAATAATGAAATTTTTTAACCTGTAGCAAAAGTGACATAATTACCGAAAGTGTGGCAATCGAACCTAACATTAATTAATAGTTAAGTTAGCAGTGCTATATTTGTTGTTAAATTGTTTTAAAAGTTTTAAATATATGCAAATATAACGAAGTTTTCATTTTAAAACCTACAATTAAATCGGACCTTTTTCTGAATGAATGTTACGAGCGAAATACAAGTTGGGAGGGGAGAAGGGAAAGTATGCCTTAGGGAGAGAAGGAAGTTAAAACCAACAAATAACGCCTCGTAGTGAGGAACGGAGGAACTAAGTAGCACTGGTCAAAGTTAGTGTATTTTTTGATTTTTCGTCGTTATGTGGAGATGCTATCGCCATCTACCTACGATATAATACCATAGACTAAAAAAAGATCCAGAAAGACGACAATAAATAGCCTTTTATGTGGTCGGTCTCGCGTCGAGCATTCATTAAACCTTTAGCATACGAAAGTACAGGAATTATCACACTTTTAGTAATTATGTCACTTTTCCCTGTGAACAGAACGTCGTGTTTTTGCCAAGCCTTAATATGTCAAAAAACTACCTGGTTAAAAGGGAACGCTTGTTGCTGCCGTAAAAGTGAAAAATTTCCATTATTTTAACAAGCACTATATAAATAGTGACTTGCAGGTCCTGGCTCTAGGAAATATTACTTCTTGGAGATTTCATGGTAGGATGATTTATTGAAGCGTCTAACAGCTGAGGTTATACTTTTTAATCCTACTGAAAATGCGGTGTAAAGAGAGTAAACTGATAATAGACCCATGATGAAAGTTGGGGGGCCGAAAATTAACATTTTTAGCTGGCAACTCAGCATTTGGACGGAACATCCGTTTCCTTACTTCCGCCTGAATATTTCAATGGCGGTCACGTGGTTCAAAACGTCACAAACCGGATGTTCCGTCCAAAGGTCTCACTTAAGCCTCGTCTGCGGCCCCTCTTTTGTTATGGGTCTATATCGCCTGCTTATCCAGCATTTATATGGTAAAATAGTCACAGGCAGCCATTTTGGGAAGACGTTCTTACCCCGACTATTCGTTACCACAGAATCGGTGTAAATTGACGTCATAGGTCAGTCTTTTGACCCTGCTCCGAAATTTCATAACAAGCGAAAAGTATCCAGCTTATTATGGTTCTCGATTTTGAACAAATTGTCCCCCTGGCCGGAAATCGCTAGAGGAGAGCAAAAATTCGGTAAAGAGGTGATTGAAGGAACTCAAAACGAAGGCGCTCGAGCGTGCGTCGACTCTCGACCGGAAGTGGGGCAGACTCCTCAGAATGGAGAGAACGTAGAAATGTTTTCCCTCAAGCCCAAAATCGAAGCGAAATCTAACAGGGAATCCTCTTGTCTCAGAGTCAGCCGAAAGTTTTCGAGATAACGAAACTGCACTTATTTTTAAACGTACATTTTTTTATTTTACCCATTTTTGGTGTTTAGCCTTATTTGTCCAATGCTTCGTTGCCTGCGCTGGACGAGTTTGGAATAGTGCTCGGCAGTCGATTAATTTTTATCCATGAATAAAATAAGCTCGGCTATATTTAAATAATATTTATTTAAATAACCAATAGTTGAATACAAATTGTAAAATGTTTAAATAATCGAAAGTGAATAAGCCTACTATTTAAATAAAACAAACAATTATTTAAATAAATACCACTTTTATTCAAATAAATGCTTGGTTGCGTAAAAAAAACATAATTAAATAAGTTAAAATGATATTCTTTTTACCAACGTTTTTTAAATAAATCGGAAAATTTGTGGGTAATGAATAAACAATTCCGAGCGCTAGTTTGGGATAATGATTGAAGGTCAAAAGCCCTCGATAAAGACAGTACCATAAGTCACTTAATAACTATAACCAAATAGTTTCTCACGTTAGCCGCTACGTGGCTCTAGGTAAACTGAAAAGGCTAATTAAGTTCAGAATTGAAGAACAATTTGGCCCTGATTACATTAAACAAAACCTTTTAATTTTTATTACCATAAGTGTATAATATTTTTCCATAAGTGTGACACTTCCTATTCTTCCAATGCAAAGGTTTTACTGAGAGCTATTCACAAAACAGACTGTTTTACGGGCTTCGTCGTTGTTTTGCGTCCGCTTGCTAACGCGTCACACGTAACCTTTGACAGCGCCTCGCTATAGGGAGATTTCCTTCTTGTGATGACGTCACTCCGTTACTAGCTCTCAGTAAAATATTCCCCAAAGTGACAAACTTATGGAACAATATTATAGACTTATGATAATAAGTATGACAATTACCAAAAATTATCGCTGAACTGATTTATTTATTGCGGAATCATGGTTTGGCTCAGCAATGAGCCCTCTGGTGTTTCAAAGGTGAAATGCACTACTAATAAATGACGATAATAGAATACTTAGTTTCGTCGAAAAAAAAAGATTCAGTCAGAAAATTAGCACAAAACAAATGGAAGTGTCATACTTTTGGAGGTCTTTACTTATGACAGTACGTAATTAGCCTTTTTTACACTTCATATTATTATTTAATTTTACACTGTTTTGGGTGTCCCCCATACTAACACGGAGCAATTTATTAATCTCATTTGATAATAGCAGTCGCTAAATCATAAGGTATTTTTACCTCTCCGAGGGGACAAAGTCCCCTAGGAGGGGTTATACAACGACCGTGTCTGTCTGTGGGTGGGTCTGTGTGTGGGTCTGTGTGTGGGTCTGTGGGTGTGTCTGTCTGTCAGGACTGCGAACGCGTTCGCATTTTCGGTGCAAAGTGTAATCACTGCGTACGCAGTTTCTCAAAGGGTTGGCAAAACCACCGTGCGACGGTGAGCGTTAACGGATGCATTTGCGGTTTGGTTTGGATGGTGTTAATTCGCTCACCGTCGTGACGGTTTGGTGTTTTACGTTTTTGTAATGTTTATGCGTAGGTTGTGAGTGTTGAATTTGTTGTGTTTGTGTTCAGATGGTTGTGCATGTTGAGTCGGTTGTGTTTATATGGGCGTTTTCTCTCCAACTTCTTCTTAATGACTTTGGGACGGACCGAGTGCTGAGTGTAATGCTACCTCTCAACGTCCAATGGCAGGGTTTCCACCAGTTGTACACGGTATTCGTCTTAGTATCAGTTTGCGATCGCATCGGGCGGGATTTGAACCCGAGACCTCCTGATTGACAGGCGGACGTTCTACCACAGAACCACCGACACTTGTTACGCCTTATTGAAAATTAGACCTTCAGCTTTATCGGAAGCGTATTTAATAGAGTACGAAATTTTGGTTTAATTGAAATAGAATTGAAATTGAAATTATTGCATCGAAGAAATTCTAATTTAGCGTTTCTCTATTGATTAAAAACAAATGCGCCACCCAGGTTTCGAACCCAGACCATTCGGCTTGGCAGTCGAGCGCTCTACCACAGAACCACCGATAGCTGCTTAGATTCACTGAAATTAAGACAGGCATCGTAAGCATAATAGGTAATAAAGTCTTTTATTATTAATGAATTTATGAAGGCCTAATCTGGTATTTTTTAAAGGTTAAATCTTGTTTTAGCGCAGTCAGCCGAGATTAGAGGGTTAAAGGGTAGACCCTGTGGGTGGTCCACTTTCTTAACGACCTATATATAGTTCTGTTAATTCAAAGGAGATAATTTAACGTTAATTGCTTTAAAAGCTGGCGGTTAGTCAAGTGGCTCTCTGTGCTTTGTTGATGGTAAGGTTTTTGCTTCTTGTAAATACATTTGGTGTGGATATTTGGATATCTACGATTTCTAACGCAGTCAATGATTTCTTGGGTGTGCGAGTCATTATATGATATTGGAAATTGGACGGCATTGGTCTTTTTCATGTGGTATGCGTCACAACGTCAACAGGAAGTGAACGAGTCGTCCACTACCAGATATCTACGGTATCTTCATCAAGGGCGAGTGTTGAAATAAAATGAGCGTTAAAGATGCGGCAAGTATTTCGTAAGCGAGTAATTCCAAAAAGCCTCTGTAGATATTTCATTAAAATTTGCTTCGTATTATATTTAACTGATAAACTTGTTCTGTAAAATTGTTTAATTCAATTGTGCATTGTTATAGTACGTCTAACTTACTGTTGTAACTACTTAACTTATGATATTCTGAATAAATTAAAATTGGTCGTTTCGTCTCAATTATTTTAATTATAATTAAAATTTTATACCGGGCGGGATAGAAATGGGTTAATATTTTTAACAAATAACTCTAAATTGCGGAGATATATCTTTAAGGGTTATCTCGAGAAATTAATACCACTAGGGACAATTCTTCCGAGGAGAGGTATATTTTGGCTTGCCAACTTGTTTCACTTGTTCTGGGATTTCAGAGTAGGGTCAAAAGAGCGAACTTTGACGTCATTTTACTCCGATTCTGTAGTCGGGTTAAAAATGCTTTATCAAAATGGTTCCCTGGCCATTTTAGTATTTACATTCTGGATAAGCAGAAGATTTTATCAGTTTACTCTCTTTACTATACCGCTTTTGAGAATGAGTAGAAAGTGTAGCTCCAATACTCTGACCTTGACGTAAAGTTCAAGGTCAGAGGGTGAATAGTCTAATTTAGTAAAAAAGGTTACGCCTTTTGTTCCAGAAGAATCGAATTGTTTAATTTAAAGTAAAAGGTGTACACCATTTGTTCCAGAAGAAGCGAGTAGTTTAATTTAAAGTAAAATGGGTACACCATTTGTTCCAAAAGAAGCGAGTAGTTTAATTTAAAGTAAAAGGTGTACACCATTTGTTCCAGAAGAAGCGAGTAGTTTAATTTAAAGTAAAATGGGTACACCATTTGTTCCAAAAGAAGCGAGTAGTTTAATTTAAAGTAAAAGGTGTACACCATTTGTTCCAGAAGAAGCGAGTAGTTTAATTTAAAGTAAAAGGTGTACACCATTTGTTCCAGAAGAAGCGAGTAGTTTAATTTAAAGTAAAATGGGTACACCATTTGTTCCAAAAGAAGCGAGTAGTTTAATTTAAAGTAAAAGGTGTACACCATTTGTTCCAGAAGAAGCGAGTAGTTTAATTTAAAGTAAAAGGTGTACACCATTTGTTCCAGAAGAAGCGAGTAGTTTAATTTAAAGTAAAAGGTGTACACCATTTGTTCCAGAAGAAGCGAGTAGTTTTATTTAAAGTAAAAGGTGTACACCATTTGTTCCAGAAGAAGCGAGTAGTTTAATTTAAAGTAAAAGGTGTACACCATTTGTTCCAGAAGAAGCGAGTAGTTTAATTTAAAGTAAAATGGGTACACCATTTGTTCCAAAAGAAGCGAGTAGTTTAATTTAAAGTAAAAGGTGTACACCATTTGTTCCAGAAGAAGCGAGTAGTTTAATTTAAAGTAAAATGGGTACACCATTTGTTCCAAAAGAAGCGAGTAGTTTAATTTAAAGTAAAAGGTGTACACCATTTGTTCCAGAAGAAGCGAGTAGTTTAATTTAAAGTAAAAGGTGTACACCATTTGTTCCAGAAGAAGCGAGTAGTTTAATTTAAAGTAAAATGGGTACACCATTTGTTCCAAAAGAAGCGAGTAGTTTAATTTAAAGTAAAAGGTGTACACCATTTGTTCCAGAAGAAGCGAGTAGTTTAATTTAAAGTAAAAGGTGTACACCATTTGTTCCAGAAGAAGCGAGTAGTTTTATTTAAAGTAAAAGGTGTACACCATTTGTTCCAGAAGAAGCGAGTAGTTTTATTTAAAGTAAAAGGTGTACACCATTTGTTCCAGAAGAAGCGAGTAGTTTAATTTAAAGTAAAAGGTGTACACCATTTGTTCCAGAAGAAGCGAGTAGTTTAATTTAAAGTAAAAGGTGTACACCATTTGTTCCAGAAGAAGCGAGTAGTTTAATTTAAAGTAAAAGGTGTACACCATTTGTTCCAGAAGAAGCGAGTAGTTTAATTTAAAGTAAAATGGGTACACCATTTGTTCCAAAAGAAGCGAGTAGTTTAATTTAAAGTAAAAGGTGTACACCATTTGTTCCAGAAGAAGCGAGTAGTTTAATTTAAAGTAAAAGGTGTACACCATTTGTTCCAGAAGAAGCGAGTAGTTTAATTTAAAGTAAAAGGTGTACACCATTTGTTCCAGAAGAAGCGAGTAGTTTTATTTAAAGTAAAAGGTGTACACCATTTGTTCCAGAAGAAGCGAGTAGTTTAATTTAAAGTAAAATGGGTACACCATTTGTTCCAAAGAAGCGAGTAGTTTAATTTAAAGTAAAAGGTGTACGCCTTTTGTTCCAGAAGAAGCGAGTAGTTTAATTTAAAGTAAAAGGTGTACACCATTTGTTCCAGAAGAAGCGAGTAGTTTAATTTATAGTAAAAGGTGTACACCATTTGTTCCAGAAGAAGCGAGTAGTTTAATTTAAAGTAAAAGGTGTACACCATTTGTTCCAGAAGAAGCGAGTAGTTTTATTTAAAGTAAAAGGTGTACACCATTTGTTCCAGAAGAAGCGAGTAGTTTAATTTAAAGTAAAATGGGTACACCATTTGTTCCAAAAGAAGCGAGTAGTTTAATTTAAAGTAAAAGGTGTACACCATTTGTTCCAGAAGAAGCGAGTAGTTTAATTTAAAGTAAAAGGTGTACACCATTTGTTCCAGAAGAAGCGAGTAGTTTAATTTAAAGTAAAAGGTGTACACCATTTGTTCCAGAAGAAGCGAGTAGTTTAATTTAAAGTAAAATGGGTACACCATTTGTTCCAAAAGAAGTGAGTAGTTTAATTTAAAGTAAAAGATGTACACCATTTGTTCCAAAAGAAGCGAGTAGTTTAATTTAGAATAAAAGGGTACGCCGTTTGTTCCAGAAGAAGCGAGTAGTTTAATTTGAAGTAAAAGTTATACACCATTTTTTCCAAAAGAAGCGAGTAGTTTAATTTATAATACAAGGTGTACGCCGTTTGTTCCAGAAGAAGCGAGTAGTTTAATTTAAAGTAAAAGCTAGGTGTACACCATTTATTCCAGAAAAAGCGAAGTATCCACTTATTGGCGCTACTTCGGAAGAGTGTTGGGCACCGCAGCGCCACCTAGACTATAGGGACGGGATTGAAGAGAGGACCAAAAAGCTTGTTTTCCCATTTGTAGTTCGTGGCTCGTCCGCTAGATCGCGCCACTCGAAAAAAGGGGAATAAATATATTCAAATATATTTATCTCTCACTCGCAAACAGCGACTGTCACACGCACGCTGGTTTTGCGTCTTTCTGGGAGTGAGTGATTTGGCAGCGGATAGGATGGGAACCCCCTCGGCGAACGGCTCTTTACTGGAATTACAAATTCTCATTACACGGGCCACGAATACATTTTACGAATTGCAGACTCAATCTCATTAATATTAATTAGACCGTGTAACACGTCACGATACATACAGGGTGTCCACTAAAAAACGATCCAGAGCTAATAATTGAAAAGCTATTTTACCTAGGAATTTGATATCTTCAGATCGCGTAGCACACGCTGGGGTCAATAAACGATACGAAACTCAATGACCTTGAACTATGTCCTCAAGGTCATTCAAAATCTATTTCGAGAACCGTTGGGCTTAGAGACTCGGTTCCAATTAGAAAGGTGTGCGCCATCGCATTTTATGCCCAAGTGGCTCTGAATCGATGTAAATTGGTCAATAGGAAGCTATAGTTCCTCTATGCCCGTGCTATGCGATCTGAAAATATCAAATTCCTAGGAAAAGTACCTCTTCAATTATTAAGTCTGGATAGTTTTTTAGTGGACACCCTGTATATATGGGAGAAAACTTATTGAGGTTCTTTTTCGCGCAAATTTATCGATGCGTGTTTACAAAATTTTACAAAAAATGGGTTGGGCTTGGAGAAACATAAAAATATACAAATGTACTTGAACGATTTTCAAAGCTTGCGTATTAGAATATAACACACGGTGTTTATATGGTCGACTACGACCAGACCACACTCTACCTAAACTACTCATCAAGAATATTCATTCTTAGAAAGGCTATAAACCTATTGAATACCTTAACGACTTGAATACGTAGTTCAGACACACGCCACAGACGAACTTGGCGCTGTATGTAACTTCCAAGTAACGATATCGAGAACAGTTTTGGGCACCGCTCATCTCATTGTGAGCGGATTTGTTATTATGAGCGAAAATGAGCGATAAAATATCTTTTTAAAGTAGCGCAAAACAAAAATGAGAGGAGCGCCAATTTTACAGCTCAAAAAAGAGCGGAAAGAGAGGAGCGATAATTTTACCGCTCAAAAAGACGTGAGCGTGAGCGGCTCTTTGACGAAAATGCCCAAGGAAGAAATCTCCTTCGAAAGCTAATTTTTGCTCGTGGCCAAAGCCTATTGAAAATGAAAAATATTTCATAATGAAGACTAACACTTACTTCGGAAAAATAATGTAAAATTGTTCGCGTCCGAAACGAGTCTAGGTGGCGTAACGGCGCTAGCTTCTCCGAGGTTGCGCCTATGATCTAGCGTCTGCTACAGACAAATTCAAAAGTCATAAGAACGTTTTTTCTTAAATGAAATTATCAAATTATAAGCAAACGATGCAATATTAATATTGAAATGCCAGTATCATTATTTATAAAGTCAAATTTACAAATAACGATGAGGAAAAACTAATAGCGTCTGCTTTAGCCGCGACCTATCTAGGTTTCAATTTGGAACCAAAGGGGCCGTTGCGGTAGTTTTCGGTCGCGAATTGAATAGGAATGTAAAATTAACTATTATAAACATTTGTTTCGTTTATAAAGGTTTTTTTTTAATTTGAAGTCTAAAACGCCTTTCCAGTGGAATTCATCGGTGACATCTCTATCAACGTAACCCAGTATAGTCATTCTGCCAAACCAAGAGATACAAACAGTAGCTTGCATTCAGTAGCTGAAGTTTCGTATTTCGTCTGTGTAAACTGGAAATAGGTGCAATATAATCCCGATAAAGCTACCCGAGAATATGGGGCAATAGATCTTTATATAAAATCATATTCAACTGCCTTGCCCTCCGCCGAACATTGCTGCCAGACTTTGATGACCGCTTAGGCAGTATAACGAAAAACATGTTGTAAAAGTCCAGTCGTGGTAGCACAAACTCTATGTTGGACTTTGATGGGGATTTTATGGTAGCACCTATAGACGGTAAAATAAATTCCAACGGCTCTTTAATTTGGTTGTAGGGAAAAATTAGGTTCATTTCGTGGAAACTAGGAGCAACAAACACAGCACTGCCCACACAAGGAGAACGCAACCCGTCAAAAGTCATGCATTTCCTTGTGTACATTTTTCATAGGTTAAACGCTTTAGTACCTGCTGCCGTCGGAAGGGGGAAATTCGGAATCTGTCTTCCCTCCTTTCCGTAAAACGTTCAGCGTAAAGGCTCGTCCAATGAGATTTGTACACAACACTGCGTTAGCGTGTTTAAAGGCTAGCTGCGTTCTCCAGCTTCTCCTTGTGTTTGTTGCTCCTAGGTGCCAGCATGGTTGCCAGACTCAGCGCTTGGCGGCTTCAATAGTCACGGAGATAATAGGTGCCGTTTTCCAGGTCGATACGATTCATTATAATAATAATTGGCGTGTATAGTGAATTTAGTTAAGCCTTTATTCCTGTATCTTAGATTGTATCTTAGTTCTGATTGTAGTTTTTGTAACGAAGCGTTTATCCACTGGGTGCTTCAATAAAACATCTTCAAGGAAATCGCCTAGAAGTAATATTTCCGAGAGCCAGGATCTGCAAGTCTCTGTTTACACAGGTGGTATCAAAACGTTTAAGGAGTTGTAGGGCTGAGTTGAGAAGTATGCTTGTTTTTCCCCCATTTTCCTACGATGAGTGAAAAGAGCGCCAGAGAGCTTCAAGAGGTGGCCTACTAGCCCCTGGGAGTAGGCTACTGCGCAAAACCAAGAGGTAGGGACTTTAAATACTGTTTAAGTTTACTTTTTTACGCTGGTTACCTCGATTTGTTTACAAAGTCCTTTTTCACCTATCACACGAACCCAAACTTGAATGTTCGCGTTTCCCTGCTGCTTGGTTTTTGTTCTTATAGCAGCCTACTTCCGGGGGCTAGTAATCCACTCTTTGAAGCTCTCTGGCGCTCTTTTAACTCATCGTAGGAAAATGGGAAATAAACAGGCATACTTCTCAACTCACCCCCTACAACTCCTTAAAATTTTTGCATAACCTTTTTAAACACCCTGTATAGTACTTGTTGAAATAATGGAACGTGTTTTTGTTAAGCATTATTATGTCAAAAAAACCTACCTGGTTAAAAGGAAACACTTGTTGCATACCGTACATGTGCAAAGTTTCCATTATTTCCACAAGCAATATGTAAATAGTAACTTGCAGGTCCTGGCTCTCGGAAATATTACTTCTTGGCAATTTCCTCGAAAATGTTTTATTGAAGCGTCTATTATCATACTTACTGTTCGAGCAAATATGTCACCAGCATGTATTGGAATCACGTCTCACGTCGGAAGACGTCACTTTTAGGGAAACAATGAAAAACCGGGCTGATTTGATTGACAATACTGTAATAGGATTATAGGAAGACTTCATTTAAGCTACGTTCACACTTACCCCTAAATTCGCTTCGTTTAGATAACTGGTTTTTAAAACCAACGTGAGAAATCGCTTCGTGTTGGTTCGGGAAGCAACTCGTCCAAGTCGGTTCGCTTAGAATCGCTTTCAAAACAACAAGGCGGAGAAGTAAAATTGCTCGTATTTTCAAAAATAATGGGGATAAAATTCTAAACAATGTAAAATAATATTACTATATGTATATTAAACATGATTAACTAATTGTTTTGGGATAACTTTTAGTATTTTCAAAATTCTGGTCATAATTTGAAAGTATGTTAAGCCTTGGCTATAAGCGAACCGGGGTGAAGTGATTTCGCACTTGTGGACCAAGAATTATCGTCGGTGGTCAAAACTGGCATAAAAACTGACCTAAACTTGGTTTTAGGCTCTAGTGTGAACGTGGCTTTAGAAACCTGGTCCTTCGAAGGAGGCTAAGGCTATGCTCCTACCTTCTTAGTTACCCGAATGTATTCCAGGTAAAGGTATGTGAGGGGCCCACAAAAAGCCCTTTTCAGTTTTAAATAAAGCCCTTTTTAATATGGCCGGGTCTTTATTGAAAACTTTACAATTAAATTATAAATCAATATTAAAAGGGCCAGAGGGTGCCACTCCATAGCGCTGCGCCCTAGGGCTTAGCCCTACCTGCATGTGGCTCTATGCAAACTAAAAAATGCTCATTTGAAAATATTACAAGCAAAAAATATATTTTATAACAAAGAAGAAATCGAGTTCCACGACAACTGAAATAAAATTGTTTTGAAATTATTTTGGATTTCAAATTTTGAAATTAAAGAGGAATGTAAATACGATTTCAATACGATAATTTATTACTCTAAATTTAAACTTAACATTAAAATGTTGCGGTGGAAGTTGTTGATTAAATCTGCATTTTTAAGGATAAAGGGTGCTTTACACCTCGTCAAAAACGAGGGAAAATGAAATAATTTGCTTAGCTAGGACGAAGATTGTTGGGAATTGATAAAACGAAAAATGGTGAAAATAGCGTTTAATTCCGCAAGCAGGCTGGCCGACAACCCGTCGCCGCCAAAGCGATCAAAGTCAAACCAAAGAAGGGGAAAAATCACCTTTGATTCGTCGACTCACGTAATTAGATGAAACAAGAGGTCACGTTCTAAGTTAGTTAAATCATGCGGAAAATATATACATTTATTTAAAAATATACATCCAATAACGGGTCTGTGTGGTACGTGTTTGTATTGAAAATGAAAAGACTCGAACATTTTTAAATTAATTATTTCAGAATCATTTTTTTTAGTTTCATTATATCAGACTCGAATTTTATAATTCATTATTTTTTTTTAACTTTTATCAGATTCTAAAACTTGTAAAAGTATGAGGCTCGGGAAACCTGTAAAAGTATGAGACAAAATTTTGTAAAACTATGAGACTAAATTTCGTAAAATTATGAGAATAAATTTGTAAAATGTTTAGACTAAATTTTGTAAAAGTATGAGACAAAATTTTGTAATTATGTGACTAAATTTCGTAAAACTATGAGACTAAATTTCGTAAAATTATGAGACTAAATTTCGTAAAAAAATGAGACTAAATTTTGTAAAATTATGAGACTAATTTTTTTAATTATATCAGACTCTAAAATTCTAAAAATTGTATTAGATTAAAAAATTCTTAAAATTATGAGTCTATAAAATTTTTAAAATCTGAGTCTATAAAATATTAAATTGTTAGTGTATTAAATTATTTTAACGTGGTTTGAACGGGAAAACCGATTTAAAATCAGTCTAATCAACAAATATAATTAAATAAAAATGCAGGAATATTATGTCAAAATTTAAAATCTCGAGATTCGAACGACGTCAACATTAAAACGAGGGGCTGATCACTCCGCGTAATCGGTGTACAGAGCCGTACCTTTGACTGTACTAATGGGATTACGCGTAATCTTTGAAGTCCCTGCCTTTGGCAGTGCAAATCTAAGCGTAATCCGGTGTACAGATTTTCTAAGAGTGGTTAGCATTAAAACTCTCGAGATTCAAACGACGTCAAAATTTAATATCTCGAGATTCAAACGACGTCAAAATTAAAACTCTCGAGATTCAAGCAATAGAATTCTATTACACTGTCGATCCGACGTCCAACATATCGAGGCACATAAGCCAGCCATAAATTCGTGTCAATTATTATGATATAAAACCACGGTAGCTCGTAAATGTACCTAACAACCCCGGCATAATATATACTTGGTTATTCGCGCAATATCGGAGTAGCAGTAATGAGAATATAATGGCGTTCATTAAGAAGTCTACAAAATAAAATAAAATTTAGGGGTCACTCGAGAATGGGAGGGGGGGGGGGGTGGGGGTAAGGCCGCAAATCATTTGTCAATACTAATATATCCCAATCGATAATTAGCGACGGCGAAAAATTAGGGCGCGATTGGTGATAAAATCTTAATTTATATATCTCAAGTGGAAGGAAAAGTGATTAGAGAAATAGGGAGAACGCTCGGAGAGTGGCGTAGCCTTCGCGGTTTTGTAGCTGCAACACCCCGTTTGCGGCGAGCGTGCCCCCTGCCGACGAACACCTGCGAAACGGGTGGAGAAATGAAAAGAGTTATGTCGCGGTCGCCTGTTTACATGTCACCGACTGCCGAATTCCCAACTTTCTCGCTCTCTCCTAAAAAATTGATTCAAATTTATTTCGATAACGTTTTTTTTTAAAGAAATAAGCTTACGGTGTCAGTCTAAAGTCTTTGACACCAAAAAGGGAACATAATTTTTTTTTAAAGAAATAAGCTTATGGTGCCAGTTTGAAGCCTTGGACATCAAAATTGGAATATCATTTTTTAAAAGAAATAAGCTTATTTGTAAGTTAGACATCAAAATTTGGATATTTTTTTTAAATAAATAAGTTTATGGTGTCAGTTTAGAGCCTTAGACACCAAAATTGGAATACCATTTTATTTTAAGATAAACGCTTATGGTGTCAATCTAGAGCAATTGGATTTTTTTTAAATGTCCGTCTAGAGCCTTAAACGCCAAGATTTAAATAATTTTTTTAAAGAAATAAGCTTATGGTGTCAGTCTAGAGCCATAAACACCAAAATTGGAATACCATTTTATTTTAAGATAAACGCTTATGGTGTCAATCTAGAGCAATTGGAATTTTTTTTTAAATGTCCGTCTAGAGCCTTAAACGCCAAGATTTAAATAATTTTTTTTAAAGAAATAAGCTTATGGTGTCAGTCTAGAGCCATAAACACCAAAATCGGAAAAACGTTTTTTTAAAAGAAATAAGCTTATGGTGTCCGTCTAGAGCCTTAAACGCCAAGAATAAAAAAAAATTAAAAGAAATAAGCTTAAGGTGTCAGTCTAGAGCCATAAACGCCAAAATTGCAATAATATTATAGCGTTTCCCTTTATTTCCGATATGTTTTCACACAAGTAACTTAATAACAATAAGTATGACAATGTCTATTATCTGATTGCTACGTATTGTGATATGGAAAAATATTGTTTATAGATAGGTAAATATCCCTACGCGAAGCAATTTTTACATTTTACACAGAGTAATAGACTTTGGTAAATTGCGAGCCGTGTACACATCCGCGATTTGTACATGTTTAATGGTAATAATAAATAATAATAATCAGCTAGGCTAATACCCAAGGCAGTGAGGCACCACCATAGGCCTAAGTCATCGAGCGACTTTTATTGCCTTTAATTCAGGTGGCCGGGTCACAATGCGTAGGAGGGTGGTGGAAAGCCCTACATGCCACGCGAGCCAACAGCTCCCTACACTCACAAGTTTTTTTATGGAAGGGGAAACCGAAGAGCCCGGGGGAAAAGCCCTTAAACCAATGGGGAGAGAACTTGCAAACTCAACGCGGAAGGAGTAGTTCCGAGTTTTCACCCAGTGCCACAAGTTGGGATCGAACCCGGCTTCTCTTGCTGAGAGGTGAAAGTGCTGACCACTTAGTCACCCCACCCAGCCTAGCTCCGAGTAGCTTATATTAGATAATGTTACAATGTTATTACTAGGAAAAGTAACATATCGTTATAACACCCTGTACGCGTATGTGATTTGCATTAGACAAGAGGCATTGAGAACTTAACGACTTTTCAAATCCAGTAGTCGGCCATAGCAACCGCAACTAAAACGCGTGAAACCAATTTAAACCATAAAGTCGCCAAAAAAAAAAGAATAATAAAAATGTAATAATTGGAAATCGCACGAAAGTATTTTAATTGCCAAAGAGAGATACGAGATTAAGAAATAACAAATTGTGTGCTAATGGTGTCCCGTCAGTCATGCTAAGACCGGAAACATCGAATGAATGGCAGATTATCAAAACGACATCAAAATGATCCTAGAAGTATTTGTAGCCCACAGCTGTAAGGTGTAATTCACACTCCAGAGACGATTATGTTTGCAGAGGGAAACACTCGGCTTCCCGATACTGGTCACGATGTTCATTAAGAACTTCTGGTTGAAGTTGCTTCGTTAATCTAGATCAGCGTTGCCGATAGCGAATGCTTCATTAATATTGTAATTAGTCGAAATTTCGATTGATAGTTTGAAAAGTTGTACTAAAAAAAGAAGTGTTTTCTGGAGGCGCCGAGTTATCTTGGACGATATCGCGCAATTGTTGAATTCCTTAATAATGCTATTCATTCATTTCCATCAGGTATCCGTAACCTTGACTTGGTTTAAATTAAGTGAAAATGTGACAAGTTGACGTTTTTAATTTTTGATTGACAGTTTAAAAGTAGAGTTGTTAATTTTCCGGAAATATTAAAATGCGGAAAATTTTCCGCAAATCGGAAAAATAAAAAATTTAAACATATATTACTTTTTAAGGGTTATTGTTCTAGATTAGTATAGAGGTTTAGTTTTACATTTGGATTCGTCACCATTGTAATTTGCCTATTGATAAAAAACGGTAACGGTCATGGCAGCCACTATTAACACTACAGCTGTGACGTTACAAGTTTTCAATATCGTATCAGACGACAACACTCTATTCGTAAATTTGACCTTAAAAATAGTGATACTTTAATATTAATTTAATTTCTGCATCGTTTGGTTATATTTTGATAAGTTTATTTAAGAAAAAACGTACTTATGCGGAAAAATTTCCAGAAAAATTTCCGGAACATTTTCCGAATTGCGGAAAATTTTCCGCAAATCGGAAAAATAAAAAATTTAAACATAAATTACTTTTCAAGGGTTTTTAATGTTTTAAACTTTTTATCGATTTAAAATGACTAATATCAGTAAACATACTACAAAACATTAATAGTGTTACATTTCAACCAGTTTAAACTAGTCTATAGGTTTAGTTTTACTTTTAGATTAGAAAAAATGAGGTGAAAATGCCGCTTTATTTAAATTAGCAAACAATATATTAGACAAATCATGGAATGAAAACGTTTTTAATATAAAAATTTTCCGGAAAAAAGCCCTCGGTAATTTTCCGGAAAATTTTCAGAGCGGGAAATTTTCCGCGGAAAATTTCCCGACTTACAACACTAATTTGTCCGTAGCAGACGCTAGATCTTAGGCATTACCTCGGAGAAGCTAGCGCCGTTACGTCATCTAGACTCGTTTCGGTCACATAAGAGAATTTAACAGGCACTATAAGGAACATAGCGCCGATTTAATTAGATTAATATATTATTTAATTAGATCTTCGCCGCTTAGAAAGCAAAACCCACGTAACTTTATATACAAATCAAGCAACATATTTCTAAAGAAAATCCTTGAGATAGAGTGTTTCTAAACATAATAGCGTAAGTGTATAATATTGTTACATAAGTGTGACATTTCCTATTCTTCACATGCAAAAATTTTACTGAGAGCTATTCACAAAACAGACTGCTGTTTTGCGTCCACTTGCTAACGCGTCACAAGTAGCCTTTGACAGCGCCTCGCTAGGGGGAGATTTTCTTCTTGTGATGACGTCACTCTGTTACTAGCTCTCAGTAAAATATTCCTCAAAGCTAGGAGCAACAAACACAACACCCCACACAAGGAGAACGCAACCCGTCAAAAGTCGTGGATTTTCTTGCGTACGTTTTTCATTGGTTAGACACTTTAGCGCCTGCTGCCGTCGGAAGGGGAAAAATCGGAAATTGTCTTCCCCCCCGCCCGTAAAACGTTCAGCGTAAAGGCTTCTAGACGCTCGTCCAATGAAATTCGTACACAACCCTTCGTTAGCGTGTTTAAAGGCTAGCTGCGTTCTCCTTGTGTTTGTTTCTCCTAGCTCAAAGTGACAAACTTATGGAACAGTATAATAGACTTATGATTAAAAGTATGACAATTACCAAAAATTATCGCTGAACTGATTTATTTATTGCGGAATCATGGTTTGGCTCAGCAATGAGCCCTCTGGTGTTTAAAAGGTTAAATGCACTGCAACCAAGGGCGTTAATACTTAGTTTGGTCGAAAAAAACAGTTCAGTCAGAAAATTTGCATTAGACAATAGGAAGTGTCACACTTTTTCTTACTTTACTTATGACACTACGTAATAAGCCTTTTGTACATTTCATTAAAATTGTATTATTTAATTTGACACTATTTTGGGTGTCCTCCATACTAACACGGAGAAATTACAACCCCCTGATTTATTAATCTCATTTGATAAAAGCAGACGCTAAATCATAAGGTAGTTGGTTTTTTTGCGTCGACGCTTGTCGTCGTGGCGTTTTTTCCTTAGTGAAACCAGCCTTTGCGCCTTAGTCTTCTTTTTATAATATAACGTGGCCTTTTTGTTTTAATGTGGCTCTTGCGTCACAGTCACTCGCCAGAGTAATATATCTTTTTCTAGCACTCGTGGTTATCGCTCGTGCGAAGAATATACCGATGTGTCTAGTGACGAAAGAGTAATAGTCGGGTGGCGGAGTGGTTTGCACTTTCGCCTCGCAGAAAGAGGAGCAGGGTTCGATCCCAGCTTGTGGCACTTGATGAAAACTCGAAACAACTCCTGCTGCGTTGAGTTTGTAAGTTATTTCCTAACTGGTTAAAGGGGTTTTCCACCGAGCTCTTCGGTTTCCCATTTCATAAAACTTGTTGTTGTTAGCGGAGCTATTGGTAGGTAGGGCTTGCCACCACCCTCCTACGCATCTTAACCCGGCCACCTGAATTAAAGGCAATAAAAGTCGCTTGATGAATTAGACCTAAGGTGGTGCCTTGGGTATGATTGTAGACCATTGGACCGAAATCCCATTCGTCCGAATGTACCATTCAACCGAATTCCAATCGACCGAAAACCGCGTTTTGCGCGGTTTTCATTCAATATACCGTTAGTGACACATATTTATATATCGTAGGTTACGTGACGATAGTATATCTAATTTGGACTAAACTATGTCTTAAATAATTTTCCCTTGAAATTTGATATTTTCCGGGTTTAATTTTGGAAAATAACCTTGATAAGACCCGACGTGAAATAGTTGCCTACCATATCTAACCTAACCCAACCTAACCTAACCTAACCTAACCCAACCCAACCCAACCTGAACTAACCTAAACTAACCTAACCCAACCCAACCTAACCTAACCTAACCCAACCTGAACTAACCTAACCACACCTAACCCAACCTGAACTAACCTACCCGAAGTAAAAACGAACCAGATTTAAATTTCCCACTCAACTGAATCCCGCCATGTTGGGCTATAAACGAAAATACTTTTCGGTTCAATGGGATTCGGTCGAACGGGATTCGGTTCAATGGTATACAACCATTGGGTATTAGCCTAGCTGATAATTAACGTTTAAACAATTTGGACAAGACCACTTTTTATTTTTAAATTAACTATTCCATATTTTGTGCGTCGACATTCGCCGTCGTCCCATTTTAACCATAGTGAAAAGCGGCCTTTAGGCCTAATACAATATATTTGCGTCGACATTCACCGTCGTGGCGTCTTAACCATAATGAAAAGAAGCCTTTAGGCCTAACTCAATATTATTGCGTCGACATTCACCCTCGTGGCGTGTTAACCATAGTGAAAAGAAGCCTTTAGGCCTAACTCAATATTATTTCGTCGACATTCACCCTCGTGGCGTTTTAACCATAGTGAAAAGAAGCCTTTAGGCCTAACTCAATATTATTATGTCGACATTCACCCTCGTGGCGTGTTAACCATAGTGAAAAGAAGCCTTTAGGCCTAATTCAATATTTTTGCGTCGACATTCACCATCGTGGCGTCTTAACCATAGTGAAAAGAAGCCTTTAGGCCTAACTCAATATTATTGCGTCGACATTCACCATCGTGGCGTCTTAACCATAGTGAAAAGAAGCCTTTAGGCCTAACTCAATATTATTGCGTCGACATTCACCCTCGTGGCGTGTTAACCATAGTGAAAAGCAGCCTTTAGGCCTAATACAATATTTTTGTGTCGACATTCACCGTCGTGGCGTCTTAACCATAGTGAAAAGAAGCCTTTAGGACTAATTCAATATTTTTGCGTCCACATTCACCATCGTGGCGTCTTAACCATAGTGAAAAGAAGCCTGTAGGCCTAACTCAATATTATTGCGTCGACATTCACCCTCGTGGGGTTTTTACCATAGTGAAAAGCAGCCTTTAGGCCTAATACAATATTTTTGTGTCGACATTCACCGTCGTGGCGTCTTAACCATAGTGAAAAGAAGCCTTTAGGCCTAACTCAATAATATTGCGTCGACATTCACCCTCATGGCGTCTTAACCATAGTGAAAAGAAGCCTTTAGGCCTAACTCGAAAATATTGAGTCGACATTCACCCTCGTGGCGTCTTAACCATAGTGAAAAGAAGCCTTTAGGCCTAACTCAATATTATTGTGTCGACATTCACCCTCGTGGCGTGTTAACCATAGTGAAAAGCAGCCTTTAGGCCTAATACAATATTTTTGTGTCGACATTCACCGTCGTGGCGTCTTAACCATAGTGAAAAGAAGCCTTTAGGACTAATTCAATATTTTTGCGTCCACATTCACCATCGTGGCGTCTTAACCATAGTGAAAAGAAGCCTGTAGGCCTAACTCAATATTATTGCGTCGACATTCACCCTCGTGGGGTTTTTACCATAGTGAAAAGCAGCCTTTAGGCCTAATACAATATTTTTGTGTCGACATTCACCGTCGTGGCGTGTTAACCATAGTGAAAAGAAGCCTTTAGGCCTAACTCAATATTATTGCGTCGACATTCACCCTCGTGGCGTGTTAACCATAGTGAAAAGCAGCCTTTAGGCCTAACTCAATATTATTGCGTCGACATTCACACTCGTGGGGTTTTAACCATAGTGAAAAGCAGCCTTTAGGCCTAATACAATATTTTTGTGTCGACAATCACCGTCGTGGCGTGTTAACCATAGTGAAAAGAAGCCTTTAGGCCTAACTCAATATTATTGCGTCGACATTCACCCTCGTGGCGTGTTAACCATAGTGAAAATCAGCCTTTAGGCCTAACTCAATAATATTGCGTCGACATTCACCGTCGTGGCGTCTTAACCATAGTGAAAAGAAGCCTTTAGGCCTAATACAATATTTTTGTGTCGACATTCACCGTCGTTGCAGCTTAACCATAGTGAAAAGAAGCCTTTAGGCCTAACTCAATATTATTGTGTCGACATTCACCCTCGTGGCGTGTTAACCATAGTGAAAAGCAGCCTTTAGGCCTAATACAATATTTTTGTGTCGACATTCACCGTCGTGGCGTGTTAACCATAGTGAAAAGAAGCCTTTAGGCCTAACTCAATATTATTGCGTCGACATTCACCCTCGTGGCGTGTTAACCATAGTGAAAAGCAGCCTTTAGGCCTAATACAATATTTTTGTGTCGACATTCACCGTCGTGGCGTCTTAACCATAGTAAAAGAAGCCTTTAGGCCTAACTCAATATTATTGTGTCGACATTCACCGTCGTGGCGTGTTAACCATAGTGAAAAGAAGCCTTTAGGCCTAACTCAATATTATTGCGTCGACATTCACCCTCGTGGCGTGTTAACCATAGTGAAAAGCAGCCTTTAGGCCTAATACAATATTTTTGTGTCGACATTCACCGTCGTGGCGTCTTAACCATAGTGAAAAGAAGCCTTTAGGCCTAATTCAATATTTTTGCGTCGACATTCACCCTCGTGGCGTGTTAACCATAGTGAAAAGCAGCCTTTAGGCCTAATACAATATTTTTGTGTCGACATTCACCGTCGTGGCGTGTTAACCATAGTGAAAAGAAGCCTTTAGGCCTAACTCAATATTATTGCGTCGACATTCACCCTCGTGGCGTGTTAACCATAGTGAAAAGCAGCCTTTAGGCCTAATACAATATTTTTGTGTCGACATTCACTGTCGTGGCGTCTTAACCATAGTAAAAGAAGCCTTTAGGCCTAACTCAATATTATTGTGTCGACATTCACCGTCGTGGCGTGTTAACCATAGTGAAAAGAAGCCTTTAGGCCTAACTCAATATTATTGCGTCGACATTCACCCTCGTGGCGTGTTAACCATAGTGAAAAGCAGCCTTTAGGCCTAATACAATATTTTTGTGTCGACATTCACCGTCGTGGCGTCTTAACCATAGTGAAAAGAAGCCTTTAGGCCTAATTCAATATTTTTGCGTCGACATTCACCCTCGTGGCGTGTTAACCATAGTGAAAAGCAGCCTTTAGGCCTAATACAATATTTTTGTGTCGACATTCACCGTCGTGGCGTGTTAACCATAGTGAAAAGAAGCCTTTAGGCCTAACTCAATATTATTGCGTCGACATTCACCCTCGTGGCGTGTTAACCATAGTGAAAAGCAGCCTTTAGGCCTAATACAATATTTTTGTGTCGACATTCACCGTCGTGGCGTCTTAACCATAGTAAAAGAAGCCTTTAGGCCTAACTCAATATTATTGTGTCGACATTCACCGTCGTGGCGTGTTAACCATAGTGAAAAGAAGCCTTTAGGCCTAACTCAATATTATTGCGTCGACATTCACCCTCGTGGCGTGTTAACCATAGTGAAAAGCAGCCTTTAGGCCTAATACAATATTTTTGTGTCGACATTCACCGTCGTGGCGTCTTAACCATAGTGAAAAGAAGCCTTTAGGCCTAATTCAATATTTTTGCGTCGACATTCACCCTCGTGGCGTGTTAACCATAGTGAAAAGCAGCCTTTAGGTTTAATACAATATTTTTGTGTCGACATTCACCGTCGTGGCGTGTTAACCATAGTGAAAAGAAGCCTTTAGGCCTAACTCAATATTATTGTGCGACATTCACCCTCGTGGCGTGTTAACCATAGTGAAAAGCAGCCTTTAGGCCTAATACAACATTTTTGCGTTGACATTCGCCGTCGTGGGGTTTTAACCATAGTGAAAAGCATCCCTTAGGCCTAATTCAATATTTTTGCGTCGACATTCGCCGTCGTGGCGTTTTTGTCCAAGTGTAAACCAGGCTTAAAACTAGCGTTATAATTGCAATAAACTTCGAAAGCTAAACGCTCAAACTGGGTGATTAAAACAAAAAAAATTTCCGTTAGCGGAAGAATGAAATGAAAAGTAATGAACTAAAACTACCGAGAACGTGAAAAGAAAATGAAGAACAATGGAAATAATGGAAATTAGGCGTCAATTCTTTAAATCTGTCCTCGTTTCGGCCGGCGGATAAATTCATATCAGTGGCCCATCAGTACGAAAAATGCCAACGGGAAAGAGAGAGAGACACATACACACAAAAGCGACCTTGGAGCCCGCGTAACGAGGCTTGACACAAGGACATTTTACCCACCCCACGCGAATGATTTGAATTGTAAGTACCGTAGGCCTCTCTCCCTCTAATAAGTCGCAATTATTGGCACCCCACCCGACCCAGAGAGAGAGCCTGTAACAAAGTCAAAGAAATGGCGCGAAAAATAATACAGGAAGTTCAACTCCGCAGAGCCGGAAACACACGGGACCGTTATCATTCTTCTAACCACCCTTCCAACGTCGCCCTTGTAATTAATAAAATGTCTTTCCCGACAAACTCCTTTTCACACGAGTTCACGTTTACGTAAATTCACCAGATAACATTTGTGTTTGAATAACGATAGATACTGTTCGGTTGTACACTTTTTACCCTAAAGTCTGCTTTTCACTAGGGAAAAAATGTTACGATGTTGATTGTTGACGCCAAAATTTCCCGTTAGATCTAATACAATATTTGGGCGTCGCGTCGTGGCGATTCTGCGCTGTTGAAAATCAGCCATTATTCTCACTAATAATGCAAAAACGGCTAAAATATTTTGACAGCGCCTCGCTAGTGGAAGATTTTCTTCTTGTGATGACGTCACTCCGTTACTAACTCTCCTCAAAGTGACAAACTTATTTAACTATATTATAGACTTATGGTTAGACGCTTCAGCGCCTGCTGCCGTCGGAAGGGGAAAATTGTCTTCCCCCTTTCCGTAAAACATTCAGCTTAAAGGCCCGTCCAATGAAATTTGTACACAACACTGGTTTAGCGTTTTTAAAGGCTAGCTGCGTTCTCCTTGTGTTTGTTGCTCCTAGCTGGAACACTTACGCAAATAGAAATTATAAACTCAGGGTGTACACTTGCGACCATGATGATAGGAAAATATTGGATAGTTTAATATTTATATTGCCAGTGTTTTACGAAACGATATTTACAACTTGACAAATAGTAAACCAAACATGACTCCTTTTCACGATAAAGCAATTGAAATTCGACCTTTCGTCGTAGCAGTCAATGTTTGTAAACTTTCAACCGGCATGACGCGCAAGTGCAGAGAGAGACGCTACAAATATTTGCTTACGTCGCGCGGGTCCAACGCAACGGCGTCAAAAACTGTAATATAATCATTCCCGCGCCTGTCGAAGGGGGGGGGGGTCGAACGAGGGCTGGCAGTACGACCAATTACGCTACGCAGCGGCGGCGCACCCCGGCGGAGGCCAGATGGCGGTGGCCCTCTCAGTGTTACCACTCGCCATCAACGACACTCGACTTCCTAGCGTGGGAATTTCCGGAGCGTCCCATTCTTCACCGAGCCAGAGGTGGGCCTAGCTATTTCTTCTTCTTCCGCTACACGACTTCTAAATGTCACGTGACATCAAAGGTTTAGGCGCGAAAAAAAGTGGACCCGGCGCGTGCACCGACTCCCCCCCAACCCCTCGTCGTTGTTGAGAAACTTAAAAACTGATTTTTGCCCATCAACGAAAAATGTTTTGAACTTCTGTACACGCGATTGCTTAGAATGTCAAGTAATGAATAAATAACGTTTTGGCGGGAAAGTAAGACTAATTAAGGATTACAGGGCCACCAGGAGTCCTATCTGGCATTGTCCTAGAAAATCCTATGAATGATAGCCCGTATTTCCTATTTTTTTTATATTGCTAAAATTCCGAATGAGAACGTCAACAGTAAAACATAATTTTATTTGGTATATTTTAACTAACGTGTGAAAATTACGAAAAAAAATTTATTAACTATCAAATATCAAACTAACTACCAAAAACATTTTAGTAACTATCAAATATAAGACTAACTCCCAAAAACCTTTTAGTAACTATCAAATATAAGACTAACTATCAAATATAAGACTAACTATCAAATATAAGACTAACTATCAAATATAAGACTAACTATCAAATATAAGACTAACTATCAAATATAAGACTAACTATCAAATATAAGACTAACTATCAAATATAAGACTAACTATCAAATATAAGACTAACTATCAAATATAAGACTAACTATCAAATATAAGACTAACTATCAAATATAAGACTAACTATCAAATATAAGACTAACTATCAAATATAAGACTAACTCCCAAAAACCTTTTAGTAACTATCAAATATAAGACTAACTATCAAATATAAGACTAACTACCAAAACATTTTAGTAACTATCAAATATAAGACTAACTACCAAAAACATTTTAGTAACTATCAAATATAAGACTAACTACCAAAAACATTTTAGTAACTATCAAATATAAGACTAACTACCAAAAACATTTTAGTAACTATCAAATATAAGACTAACTACCAAAAACATTTTAGTAACTATCAAATATAAGACAAACTACCAAAAACATTTTAGTAACTATCAAATATAAGACTAACTATAAAAAATATTTGACTATCAAGTATCAAAGATGTTTCACTATCAAAAATATTTGAATAAATATAATAAATATCGATAAAAATATTTTATTGATTATGAAAAATATTAATTAAACATTTAATTTTTGGTTTCACAAATATATCCTATAAAAAATTCGATATTACAAATTGGTTATTTTAGATAATAAATTAATTTGAGTTTATAACTTGTTTTGAGATTTTAATCCCGAATTTCCTGTATTTTTTGCTAAATTTGCTTTGAGTCGTCATGTAAAAGAAACTCAAGAAATTGGTTTTAATAAGATTCGAAATGTTTGAATTGATAAACGGTAATATTTAATATTACAAAACGTTTGTGATTAGTTCACTGGCATGAGTGACTAATAAACCTAGACTGAGGAATAGCAACTCTGACTCAACAATTGGTCGAGTTGCTATTCCTCTTTTATATTTTCTCAGGTATCCGAGAGTGAGGTTTACAAGGTTTCTCAAAACGGCTATCTGTGGCCATTTTACCAAATAAAGAACTGGATAAGCGGAGGATTTGATAATTGTACTATCTTTACTCCTTAACAAATAGTAGAGTAATTATCTCCACCAAAACAAACGAATAGTTTAATTTGGATTGAAAGGTGTACACCTTTAGTTCCAGAACAAGTAAGTAGATTAATTTAGTTTTAATGATATACACAATTGGTTCCAGAACAAGTAAGTAGATTAATTTAGTTTTAATGATATACACAATTGGTTCCAGAACAAGCAAATGGTTTAATTTAAAGTAAAGGTGTACACGTTTCTTCCAGAACAAGTGAATAGTGTACTTTAGCGTTAAAGGTGTACACTTTTGTTTCAGAACAAGCGAATAGTTTAATTTAGAGTAAAATGTGTACACCATTTGTTCCAGAACAAGCGAATAGTTTAATTTACAGTAAAATGTGTACACCATTTGTTCCAGAAGAAGCGAATAGTTTAATTTAAACTAAAATGTGTACACCTTTTGTTCCAGAACAAGCGAATAGTTTAATTTACAGTAAAATGTGTACACCATTTGTTCCAGAAGAAGCGAATAGTTTAATTTAAACTAAAATGTGTACACCTTTTGTTCCAGAACAAGCGAATAGTTTAATTTATAGTAAAATGTGTACACCTTTTGTTCCAGAAGAAGCGAATAGTTTAATTTAAGCTAAAAGGTGTACACCTTGTGTTCCAGAACAAGCGAATAGTTTAATTTATAGTAAAATGTTTACACCATTTGTTCCAGAACAAGCGAATAGTTTAATTTATAGTAAAATGTTTACACCATTTGTTCCAGAACAAGCGAATAGTTTAATTTATAGTAAAATGTTTACACCATTTGTTCCAGAACAAGCGAATAGTTTAATTTATAGTAAAATGTGTACACCATTTGTTCCAGAGCAAGCCAAAAGTATCCACCTACTATATACTGTAGTGTGACCACGAGAAAAATCTTTTGTATCTATGTGATCTATGTGACTTTTCAAAGCCTACGAGCCTTCTATCGAAGGGGAGGAGGTAAAAAATTCTTTTGAAAAGGCGAGACCGGGTTTTAGGGTTAGGCCCACAGACGTTAAAACTAACATAAGGGATTTTACTCTCCAATTTAAACCGAACCGACGCCAGGGGGCAGTAGAAACGTTAAAACAAAATGCGCCTTTTAATTATTGATTACGAAGTTCCCTTATTCGTCACGAGATAACTTGGCGGTGATTGTTTTTTCTCTTGAGACCAAGGCTTATTGGAAATTAAAATTGACGCTTACTTCGATGAAATAAATTGACACTTATCAGAAGTACATAAAATATATCTCACGAGAGAAGTATTCATTCATTCACGCGAAAATGTAATTACTCTTGAGCTTAAGATGCTTTTTCGAAAAATGATTGGCGATAAAAAATAGTGCTAATACTATTTTATCGGTGAAATATACTTTATTAATAGGTAAATATGTAAACGTGGTGTCATTTTTACATTTTATATATCGGCGTATTTTTCTAATACCAGTATCGGCCAATATAGGCTTAAACGAAGCCGATATTGGCCAATATCGGTATTAGAAAAATATTTTCAGGAAAACAATTAAAAATAAGAAAATTCTCGATTAACTAACTAATGATAATATTTGGTTGCTTTAGTCTCATTCGACCGAAATCCCATTCGACCAAAGGCGGTTTTTGAGGTGTCCCATTCGACCGAATTCCGCCGAAACGTGCGGTTTTTATGTGTCCCATTCGACCGAACGCTTTTATGTGTCCCATTCGACCGAACGCTGCTATATAAATTGGCTTTTGCTATGTTTTCAATTTACTTACTGAAGTCGCTTTTATGTGTACTATGCATTTATTTGAAAATAAAATGGAATAAGCATGAATTATATTTTTATCTTCACCTAGTCAAGAAAAGTAACTGAACCAAAACTGAAATAGTAAACTTAACCAACTCTAACCTAACCTAACCTAACCTAACCTAACCTAACCTAACCTAACCTAAACATGGATCTTCGATAGTACATACCTTATAAATAAAATACCAAATCACCCCGCCAATTGGGCTACATTTTAAAATTCTTTCGGTCGAATGGGATTTCGGTCGAATGGGAATAAACGATTTGGTTGGCCGCGCCACGGACGCCAGACTTCAGAAGCTAGATTATACCTTTTTAGACAGGGGGTTACGAGTGTAAACCAATAAAAAAAAACGATTTTCGATTTGAGATAGGAAATATGTACCAAGTAAAACTTTTTTTAATGAAAAATTAGAATAAAATGGTACGACAGTACAATGATTTTATCATATACGCTACTACTTTGGTTAACGGTAATAGTGAGTGTAGGGAGCTGTTGGCTCGCGTGAAATGAAGGTCTTTCCACCACCCCGCGTAATTGGTGTACAGAGCCGTACCTTTGACTGTAATCTTTGAAGTCCCTGCCTTTGGCAGTGCTAATCTAAGCGTAATCCGGCGTACAGACTTTCTAAGAGTGGTTAGCCCCTCGCCACCACTCTCCTACGCATTGTAACCTGGCCTCACAAGTCACTAGTTGATTTGGCCTGTGTGGTTCCTTAGGTATTAGCTTATAGCGCGTTCCACTGGTAAGACCTCCGAGCGCTCTAAATTGGTATCTGACGTCGTAGATCTGCCTACGATTTTGTTGGAGCGCCACTGATAAAGTTTCCAGTGGAACACGCGTGGAAATTTTAATCAACCTTCCTGCGAAGTTAAAAAGGCGGAAGTACAAAGACAAGGCATAACTACTTACCGGGTTATCATCATAATTCAAAACCACATCATTTCTATAATTAATAGCGTTTTCCATTTGATTGCTCAAGATTCGCTCTGAATCTGTCTCTGACGTCACAGATATTCCCGCGATTTGTTGTTTTTCGTCTGCTTGTAATTTGAATTTTTGTGTCTTGGTCTACCATTTTGCCAAAAAATCTAAAAGGAACACGCAAAAATTTGCTCCGATCTCGATCTCGATCCGTTGATCTGTCGAAATCGGCAGATCGGTTTTGGGCCATCTCGGAGCACCCGAGAGCGGGAAATGGAACACGCGAAACTTGATCGGAACAGATCTGAGCCCGCTAATGGAACATAAAGTGTTGATCAGAGCGATCTAGAGTGCTCGAGAGCAGTCAAATCGAAAACGCTATAATAATTTTGGGTCTAGTTATGTTCGATGCATAAAATTATAATGCTATAACTTCCAATTCTTCATCAGAGCTGTCAGAAGATGACTCCAATAACATGTAAGCGTCTAACCAATGAAAAATGTACGCAAGAAAATGCACGACTTTTGACGGGGGCTTACCCGCTTCTATTTAACAACGGCGCGCGACGCACGCTCGGTGGCACGTTCCAATTAACACGTGACACCGAGCGTGCGTGTAAATTTTGTAATTTGTTGTTCCATAAGTTTGTCACTTTGGGGAATCTTTTATTGAGAGCTAGTAACGGAGTGACGTCATCACAAGAGAAAAATCTCCCCCTAGCGAGGCGCTGTCAATGGCTACGTGTGACGCGTTAGCAAGCGGACTCAAAACGGCGACGAAGCCCGTAATGCAGTCTGTTTTTGTGAATAACTCTTAGTAAAAATTTTGCATGTGAAGCATAGGAAGTGTCACACTTATGTTACAATGTTATACACCTATGGGAATACAAATTAAAGGTTTTGTTTAATGTAATCAGGGCCAAATGTTTTCTTCAATTCTGAACTTAATTAGTCTTTATAGTTTACATAAAGCCACGTAGTGACTAACGTGAGAAATTATATTGTTTTGTCGCCTGCTTAGCAAACGAAAATATATAGTTTGTGTCAGTTTCTCGCGTTGTCTGCGTGTCCGAAACATGGTAGACTGAGCGTTCCGAAACATGGTAAACTGAGCGTTCCGAAACATGGTAAACTGGCGTTACGAAACATGGTAAACTGGACTTTACGGAACATGGTAAACTGGGTGTTCCGAAACATGGTAAACTGAGCGTTCCGAAACATGGTAAACTGAGCGTTCCGAAACATGGTAAACTGGCGTTACGAAACATGGTAAACTGGACTTTACGGAACATGGTAAACTGGGTGTTCCGAAACATGGTAAACTGAGCGTTCCGAAACATGGTAAACTGAGCGTTCCGAAACATGGTAAACTGGCGTTAGGAAACATGGTAAACTGGGCGTTACGAAACATGGTAAACTGGGTGTTCCGAAACATGGTAAACTGAGCGTTCCGAAACATGGTAGACTGAGCGTTCCGAAACATGGTAAACTGAGCGTTACGAAACATGGTAAACTGGGCGTTACGAAACATGGTAAACTGGGTGTTCCGAAACACGGTAAATTGGGCGTTCCGAAACATGGTAAACTGGGTGTTCCGAAACACGGTAAACTGGGTGTTCCGAAACACGGTAAACTGGGTGTTCCGAAACATGGTAAACTGGGCGTTCCGAAACACGATAAATTGGGCCTTACGAAACATGGTAAACTGGGTGTGAGAAATAAGAGCAATATGTTATACAAATCAGGTTTGTATTGCAGACGCGGCAATTATATCTTCAGGGATATAGACGTATTTGCCATTTTAGAAGATGGCGTCGGATTTAATCATAAAAATAGACCTTATTTACTGGATCTGAAAAAAACAACAAAAAATTTCTATTAAATCTGATAAATATTACCTTAATTATATCTTCAGAGATGTATAGATATTCGCCATTTTTCAAAATGGTGTCGAATTTCCACAAAAAAAAACAATACAGCTTATTTACTGGCTCTGAAAAACAAAAAAACCCAAATTATCTGAAATTTGATTTCCACTCAAATACAATTTTTTTGAAAAATAACAAACAAAATTACTGTAAAATGTAATAAATATTACGGCATTTAAAGGGGAACGGCCAAGCTTTTCCAAATATGGCCTTATTTCCGTATCAAAAGATTAACAAGACGTTCAACATAATAACACGTACCTTTTTTTGTCTTGAAAAAATAGTTTTCGACCCAAAAGGTTGAAACGAAAAATAACGCCAGGTATTTGGGTTTGAATTTTCGACGCCATCTTAGGGGCTGCCGCCAGCGCCCATAACCCCGTATGAGCGATTTGCGAACTATCTTAACTTTTAAAATCGCGCAATTTAGGCTTAGGTCTCTTATAACTGGAACGCGCCAAATTTTTCGCGTCTTCATCAGCGCGCGCTTTTACGTGGTTTTTCTGTCTCACCGACTTCTCACCAGGTGTCGCGGCGGACGCGCGCTTTTCGATTTCCCGAAATTTCTTTATTTTATTAAAAATCAACCACTCAATATTTTTTGACGCGGTTTTCGCCATAAATTTTTGTTTTTAACGGGCTATAGGGCTATCTAACTGGTTAAAGCTTGACCATTCCCCTTTAAAGTCAAGGTAAAATTCCAAAGAAAGCTAAATAATAAGGTAGTTTACTCTCGAGATTTAGTGTGAATCAGCACTTTGAAATCACCCGCAAACTTCTTCGTGTTGGAATTCACGAAAAAAACCCCATTGGTTCTTAATTGGAAAGTCTCCATGGCGTGAGGTACTTCACCGTTTATCGTTTCGGTATAGTTTTAAAGGGTAATTTTTTCATTCGAAAAAAAAAGAATCCAAAACGTGCCAGAATATAAATGACTGTTTGCGGAATTTCAATCTTTTAATGCTACGAAACACACCCGCATTTTTCAGACCTTCGAAAATTTCCAATACACACTGCGGCTGACATTAAATACGAAAGAAACGTTTCACGTGTATTTCGCGAAAATCATCCGTCAATTATACGTAGTGGGTGGGGTCATTCCAACACAGACATTACCTTTTTTCCTATTATACAAAAAAATGCTTAGGTGATTTGTTTTATGAATAGTTTTATATAGGAAATATTTCCATTGTTAGGCAATGAAAGTGAAATTATCATAGTCATTGAATATTATTTCGGAAAATTACTTTTTGATAAATGGAGACAAGAATAAGGTTCATGAAATGTTTTATATAAAAGGGGGTTTAAAATTAACAATTTATTGGTCTAAAATTAACAATTTATTGGTCTAAAATTAAGAATTTATAGGTCTAAAATTAGGAATTTATAGGTCTAAAATTAAGAATTTATAGGTCTAAAATATAAAATGTATAGGTCTAAAATATAAAATTTATAGGTCTAAAATTGGCGATTTTAAAGGTCTAAAATTAAAAATTTATAGATTTAAAATTACAAAACTTATAGATTTAAAATTAAAAATTTATAGATTTAAAATTACAAAACTTATAGATTTAAAATTACAAAATTTATAGATCTAAAATGTATACCCCGAGGAGTACTTCAAGTAGACGATGCCTATCTTATACCATCGCCGTCTGGTGCTATTCAAAGTATTTATAATGGGAGAGACATTGCGTTCTGAAATCACGCCCCCCCCCCCCTGGTTTTAACTTATTTTGACGCCGCTAGGTAGCGCAATGTCGATGAGAGGAAAATTCACTAGGATTGCAACCGAGATTACAACTCTCTCTTGAGGTTAGTTTGTATATTATTGTAAACCATGTTTGGAAGCGGGTACTCTTGTGACGTCATCATAACTATAGTGGAAAGCTGAGTGTCACGCGAAGTAATTAACTTTTGATACCACAAAATACGAAATATTGGATAGAAAATAGAGTCGTGGTATTTAACAGCACCATTTCAAAACTATAAGGGATTAAAGACAGGCTAAGGCAAAGTTAGAAAAGGTGTAGAAGTGCAGTGGTGCAGCCAGGGGGAGGACACAGTGCGCATATGCCTCCCGGAAACATATGTTTGTACGTACAATTAATTTTTTTATTTTTTATTTTGTGCCCCCAAAACAAATATTTAGCTACGCTACTGTAGGAGTGTAAAATACGTAATATTTAAATTTACAATTTAAAACACCATAATAGAATTAATATATAAATGTCAAAAATCGCTATATCCGATGACAAAATACGCTAGACCACGCCGAAATTCCAGTGTATTGTAATAACGGAATCTCGAATGAATAAAATTATGAAATATCGGCGTGATAAGGGTAAGGGGACGGTAAACACTTGAAACTTTATCAAGATGCAGTCAGGAAACGCACTAATCTGTCACATAATTCGAACTTCCAACAAATCCAGTTTCTCAGTTGTTTTCAAAACAAGCCACGCGGGTAGATAGTCGTAGCGGAGACTGCCCAGATAATTGTAACCATTTATTATCGGCGTCTGGAGCCCAGCAAATTTTCGCGATGTTTGAACCTGAATCCGGGGAAAAAGGTTTAACATAATCACTCATAAGTATGCCTCGAAGTAATTTGGTGTTGGTCCATTTGATCGAAAAATATGTGATCGACAGTCGATCATTATACGTTGCAATTAAATTCCATTTGATCGAATCCCATTTGTCATTTGTTTCATAAGATCGAACCTTCAAATGATCGAATACTATTTGATCGAATTCAAAAGTATTTATAGTACCAGTTGGTATGTTTTTATTTTACCGAATGTCAATATGAAGTGCAGAAGGAATAATGATGGAATAATTCATTGCTTAAGTGCAGAAGGAATAATGATGGAATAATTAATTGCTTTAACTGTATTAAGCCACAAAGATGAAGAGATTTTTACTTGTTACACTATATGATGGAATTTTTTATGACATCGACGATAACGGCCCGTTGTTTTTGATATATATAAATAGGGTCAGGTTAGGTTAGGTTAGGTAAGGTTAGGTTAGGTTTATGTACGCGCGCCGTAAGCGCGTATGCACCGTTGTATACGAGGGGTCTGACCACGTTCGATTTACTCCCAAAAACTAGTAGTTTTACCCTACAGTAGCTTTCGATCAAATTTCGTTCGATCAAATGCCATTCGATCAAATGCCATTCGATCAAATGCAATTCAATCAAATGGAAATTCGATCAAATGGGACCCGTTCGATCATTTGGGAATCGATCAAATAGACTCAATTCAGTAATTTCAACCTTGTTTCACACGGAACATGCAATAAGCAGGGCGGTCGAGAGCGGGTCCCGGGAAAATATTAATTTTGGGCCCCAATAGAGCCGTAACTATCGGAGATAATTATACATTTTATGGTAGTAATATAACTCATTGGTTCAAAATCAGGCCAATTAGCCCCCGCGACTATACACGGGCTCCCGAAACTATACACGGGCTCCCGAAACTATACACGGGCTCCCGAAACTATACATGGGCCACCGAGAATATAAACGGGCCCTCGATACTATACAGGTGCCCCTGTTACTATACACGCGCCCCCTGAGACTATACACGGGCCCCGTGAGACTATAAACGGGCCCCATGAGACTATACAGGTGCCCCCGAGACTTTACACGGAAATTTGTACCGGTTTCCCGCCTCGGTTGTTGGGCGTGACAATAAGTGGACCCAAAAATGGAAAATTCTGATCTGTTCCCCGTGATAATAGAAGGGTTAAGCCACCAATCGAGGAAGTAAGTGGAAATCACTAGGAAATAGTGGAAACCCCTATATAAATAGTGGAATCCACTGATAAAATAGTGGAAGTAACTGAGAAAATAGTGAAAATCACTGATAAATCAATGGAAATCACAGAACATTGCCGTGAAATTGTAAGAAATCAGTAGAAGTCAACGAGCAAATAGTGGTAATCACCGAATTATTAGCGAAACTCAGTAATTAGGAGTGACTGCCACCTGCCTTATTGGGTACCCCTACAAGATTCCGAGGTGTGGTTTCACCCATCTATTTGAAAGTTTACCAAATCTCGTCATCGCTACGGGCATGAAGGGTTTGCCACCGCCCTCCTACACAATCTAACCCGGCCACCTGTTTAAAGGCATTCAAAGTCTATTTATGTCGACTCTACCTCTACCCGATTTGATAACCCACATGGCGTGTAATTTCACACGTAAAATTAATTTTGATATCCACCGATTAATGACGCGTTATACGTCACGGAATTGGAAGAGACGTAATTTACGTCATATTCTTCGAAGAAAAATATTTATGGCATACTTACCAATGGTTATGTAACGTATGTTAATAGTAAATAGAGAATATGAAATCCACTTATATCTAATTAAACCGGGGTAAGTAGGGGACAAGATAGAGTGTAACGGATTAGACACGATGTTATATAGTACGTCTATGGAGTATGGATGGAGAAGACAGGGCCGATGACACTCCTATCGCAGTTATCGGGGTAGGAGTGATCTCAAAGACGGGTTGATACGGAGCCCAACTATGTCTGTCGATGTCCTATTGGTTTCATCGAGGGAACGATTTTCGTATTTTACATTTCATAAGTGATCTGTGTGGCACAATGTTAAGGGCCATCGATAGAAAGTGAAATTTGAGTGGCACGAAGGGTCATTTGCTGTGGCACGAAGAGTCATCGATAGAAAGAGGAATTTACGTGGAATGAATTATGGTCATCGATAAAAAGAGAAAATTTCGTGGTACGAAGTTTCATTGATAGAATTAAGAATTTGCGTGTCACGAAGGGTAATCGATTGAAATAAGAATTTGTGTGGCATGAAGGTTCATCGATAAAAAGAGGAATTTTCGTGGCATGAAGGGTCATCGATAAAAAGAGGAATTTCCTTGGCACGAAGGGCCATCGTTAGAAAGTGGCATTTGCGTGGCACGAAGGACCGTCGTTAGAAAGTGGCATTTGCGTGGCACGAAGGGCCATCGATAGAAAGTGGAATTTGCGTGGCACGAAGGGCCAACGATAGAAAGTGGAATTTGCGTGGCACGAACGACCATCGATAGAGAGTGGAATTTGCGTGGCATGAAGGGCCATCGATAGAAAGTGGAATTTGCGTGGCACGAAGGGCCATCGATAGAAAGTGGCATTTGCGTGGCACGAAGGGCCATCGATAGAAAGTGGAATTTGCGTGGCACGAAGGGCCAACGATAGAAAGTGGAATTTGCGTGGCACGAACGACCATCGATAGAGAGTGGCATTTGCGTGGCACGAACGACCATCGATAGAAAGTGGAATTTGCGTGGCACGAAGGGCCATCGATAGAAAGTGGCATTTGCGTGGCACGAAGGGCCATCGATAGAAAGTGGAATTTGCGTGGCACGAAGGGCCAACGATAGAAAGTGGAATTTGCGTGGCACGAACGACCATCGATAGAGAGTGGCATTTGCGTGGCACGAACGACCATCGATAGAAAGTGGAATTTGCGTGGCACGAAGGGCCATCGATAGAAAGTGGCATTTGCGTGGCACGAAGGGCCATCGATAGAAAGTGGAATTTGCGTGGCACGAAGGGCCAACGATAGAAAGTGGAATTTGCGTGGCACGAACGACCATCGATAGAGAGTGGCATTTGCGTGGCACGAACGACCATCGATAGAAAGTGGAATTTGCGTTGCACGAACGACCATCGATAGAGAGTGGAATTTGCGTGGCACGAAGGGCCATCGATAGAAAGTGGAATTTGCGTGGCACGAACGACCATCGATAGAGAGTGGAATTTGCGTGGCACGAAGGGCCATCGATAGAAAGTGGAATTTGCGTGGCACGAACGACCATCGATAGAGAGTGGAATTTGCGTGGCACGAAGGGCCATCGATAGAAAGTGGAATTTGCGTTGCACGAACGACCATCGATAGAGAGTGGAATTTGCGTGGCACGAAGGGCCATCGATAGAAAGTGGCATTTGCGTGGCACGAATTGCCATTGATAGAAAGTGGCATTTGCGTGGCACGAACGGCCATCGATAGAAAGTGGCATTTGCGTGGCACGAACGGCCATCGATAGAAAGTGGAATTTGCATGGCACAATGTAAAGGCTAGTTGTTTCACGAATTTGAGTCTCAAGTAAGTGCAAATTAAACTTACATTTTCTACAATTTGACTTTTTTAAGAGAGGTAATATTAACTTCAAGTACGTAAAAGGCGACATCTTGTTGGAAAAGAGAGAAAGGGGGCCGAAGCGAGGGGGGCGAAAGGCGGTATAGCACCGCCAAGCCATAAGAGGCCTTTAACTTGAGACGGGAACCGCGAATCAAAAAAAATGCATCATAGAGAGAATAAATGTGTAATAAGAAATGCAAACAGGAGGCAGGAAGTAGCAGGGAGTACTTCCGGTGGGCGACGAAGGAACGCTTTTAAAGAGTTCCTTTCCAGCGAGAAAAGTTAAACGCCACCAGCCTATAAAAGTAAAACTAATCCCGGCCATTTCCGCTTCTGCGTTTGCCACCCCGAAAATCGCGACGAAGTAAACCCACCATGCCTTTCTAATACTCTTTACGACTAATATCATTAGAGACAATGATCGCATCATTTTCTGATAAATAAATAAATACATTTGTTTATCTCGAGGGGCAGCTCACTCCTATGATTTTAGAACACCCTTGTATGATGAAATCATGATTATATTAGTTTAAAAATTAATCTGTAGCTTTGGCTGTACAAAGATTAAAAATGATTAGATCGTGATAACATTTTTAATCATTATTATCAAGACACACTGTAACAAAGTGAACTGTCCCTCGGTTTATCTCCGATTTTGTTCCAACTCGGGTGGTAGGTAGAACTTCGTATAACTTGAAAATCCCTTAAATGGCGGACAAGATTGGCTTTCTTTTTGCCATGGCAACCGAAAATGTTTTTGACAACTTAAAATTTAATTTTCTATAGGGAAATTAACATGGTTAAATCGAAGATTTTATGGATTTTCCCTTTGAATATTTCTCCAAAATTTGAAAGTTTCATTAATTAGAAACATAATTCTGAACATGTGTAAATTGGGTATTTGTGATAAATACATGTCAATTTGGGTAAATATATTTAATTTGGGTAAATTGGGGTAAATTCACATTAAATTGGTAAATTTGGATAAATATACGTAAATTGGGTAAGTTTGAGTAAATTTGGATAAATATACGTAAATTGGGTAAGTTTGGGTAGATTTGGATACATATACGTAAATTGGGTAAATTTGGATAAATATACGTAAATTGGATAAGTTTGGGTAAATTTGGATAAATATACGTAAATTGGGTAAGTTTTTTCGTAAATTTGGATAAATATACGTAAATTGGGTAAGTTTGGGTAAATTTGGATAAATATACGTAAATTGGGTAAGTTTGGGGAAATTTTGAAAAATATTCGTAAATTGGGTAAGTTTGGGTAAATTTTGAAAAATATACGTAAATTGGGTAAGTTTGGCTAAATTTGGATAAATATACGTAAATTGTATAAGTTTGGGTAAATTTGGATAAATATACGTAAATTGGATAAGTTTGGGTAAATTTGTTTAAAAATGGGTAAATTTCCGTAGATAAAATCAGGTTTGAAGTTGTCAAAAACATTTTCGGTTTAGGGATTTGCAAGTTACACGAAGGTCTACTTACCACCCGAGTTTGAACGAAATCGGAGATAAACTCCTCAATTTGTTCATCTTCTATTTTTCCAAATGCTAAAATAACAATTTTGTACCTAAAGATATGAATTTGAAATTGCAACGGAAGTGGGGAAAACTACGTGTCAGCTACGAGCAACAAACATATCACCCCACACAAGGAGAACGCAACCCTCCAAAAGTCGTGTATTTTCTCGCGTACATTTTTCATTGGTCAGATGCTTTAGCACCTGCTGCCGTCGGAAGGGGAAAATTCGGAAACTGTCTTCCCCCCGCCCGTAAAATGTTCAGCGTAATGGTTCGTCCAATGAAATTTGTACAAAACACTGCGTTAGCGTGTTTAAAGGCTAGCTGCGTTCTCCTTGTGTTTGTTGCTCATAGGTGTCAGAACCTGCTTAAGCTGCACAGTGACTATAAACTGGTACGTTTGGCGTGGTACGGCAGCGCCACGGGTGGACTGTCTTCGAACTAGATCATGCCACATTTTCCCCTTTTTAGTTAGACATAATATATCAAAATTTTATATTTCGATAGAAGTGGAACTAATGGTTTTGTTTGAAGTGTAGTAGTCGTTGTAGTTGTAGTAGTAGTAGTAGTAGTAGTTTTACTTTGCAACACCTTTAATAACTTTTTATCACGGCTTCATATCAACATCTTTCTTTTTTCAAAATGCATATAAGGCTACTCGCTACCCGCAGAGTTTAGATTCATCAGCTTAAACTATTTAATTACAATTTTGCAGAGTGTTTAATTTTACCTCTCCTGAAGTTTCGGTGATTTTTTACGCACTCTAATAAATATTTCCCAGAACTACTAATCAATGACGTTCTTTTTTAGTGCCATTAACCTGGATTGCCTCTACCGTAGAAACGCAGTCCAGTTACTTTAAACGAATTAGGGGGATTTTGCACCCCTTTTTCAAAATTTCGGCGAAAATTTATGCACTCGCCTAACTCATCTCTGCTAAAAAAATTCCGTCAACTCAATGTACGCAGACTGCTCGAGTCCCGTTACTTACTCTAATAACGCACTCTGCGTAAGTGAATTAGCGAAACTGACCAGAAAAATAATTAATTTAAATTAATTTTTCAATGATGGTTTTGGGTACGTATTGAACCCGGCGAACATATACACTAAACAGGGCCATTGTCATAAATAAATGCAGTGGTAGAGGGTTTCGTCACTAAACCAGGTATCTCAAATAATTCGGTTGAAGTAAAATATAATGTCAATTAACGCATTCGCCGTTTCGCTACCTTACTTCTAAAACCAGGTTTGTAATACAATTCAATTTGGTAAGGATCATTTAAATTTAAAAATGATTCTATCAGGATACCCATTGGGGCCCTTACATTTGGGACCTTGACTTCTCAGCGACCACTTAAACGATACGTCCATTAATGGGTGATTAAATTTTATCTCGATCGTGATACCCATTTTGGCCCTCGAGGGCCTTAAATTTGGGAAATGAATTTTTTGGAAACCGCTGAAACCACATATGTAAACGATAAGTCGATTCAAGAGGTATTAAATTTTCTCTCGATATCGATGCCCATTTTATGGGGGCCTCGGGGCCCATACATTTTGCTGATATGGAACTAATATTACGGCTGAGCCAGCTTGTTACCAGTGTCACGATGCAGTTTGTGCAGATTCGGTCGATTCTGTCCAATTTCCCGTATTTATGTGAAAACCAATTCAAGTTTTTCAGTCTAGAAATTCCGTCAAAAATTGTCAATCGATCTATAACGAGGTGGTCTCCCAAAACCATGTATCTATAAAGGTTTACTTCCCACGTTGGCCGTTACGTGGCTCTATCTTATCTGAAAAGGCTAATTAAAAGAAACATAGCTTAGAATATTTTTCAATTTTAAATTAGTAAAAAAACAAACCAAAAGTAACAAAAGTAAACAATTTGACCTATTCTAATTCGTAGTAGCAGTGGTATACCAAACAGTCTATTTTGGCATTATTTTAAATATTTTATTTTATTGAAATGAAGATTGAAACGTGAGGGGGGCTGGAAGCGATGCTAAAAAAGGTCTCAAAATATAGAAATGGATATTTCTGGAAATCTAGAAATTCACAAGAAATATCGGGAATATGAGAAAGTCAGTAGAAATATTAGAAATCGAGGGTAAATATTTTAAATCTACAAAAATAAACAGAAATCATATGGATATTTCTGGAAATCTAGAAATTCACAAGAAATATCGGGAATATGAGAAAGTCAGTAGAAATATTAGAAATCGAGGGTAAATATTTTAAATCTACAAAAATAAACAGAAATCATATGGATATTTCGGGAAATCTAGAAATTCACAAGAAATATCGGGAATATGAGAAATTCAGTAGAAATATTAGAAATCGAGGGTAAATATTTTAAATCTACAAAAATAAACAGAAATCATATGGATATTTCCGGAAATCTAGAAATTCACAAGAAATATCGGGAATATGAGAAATTCAGTAGAAATATTAGAAATCGAGGGTAAATATTTTAAATCTACAAAAATAAACAGAAATCATATGGATATTTCCGGAAATCTAGAAATTCACAAGAAATATCGGGAATATGAGAAATTCAGTAGAAATATTAGAAATCGAGGGTAAATATTTTAAATCTACAAAAATAAACAGAAATCATATGGATATTTCCGGAAATCTAGAAATTCACAAGAAATATCGGGAATATGAGAAATTCAGTAGAAATATTAGAAATCGAGGGTAAATATTTTAAATCTACAAAAATAAACAGAAATCATATGGATATTTCTGGAAATCTAGAAATTCACAAGAAATATAGGGAACATGAGAAATTCATGAGAAACATTAGAAAACAATTAGAAATCCAAAGGAAATCTAGATCTAGCGAAATGTAAAGAAATATCAGAAATATTTGAAAAATATCGGAAACATTTGAGAAATATCGGAAACATTTGAGAAATATCGGACACATTTGAAAAAATCGGAAACATTTGTAAATATCGGAAACATTTGAGAAATATCGGAATCATTTGAGAAATATCGGAATCATTTGAGAAATATCGGAAATATTTGAGAAATATCGGAAATAATTGAGAAAAATCAGAAATATTTGAGAAATATCGGAAGCGTTTGAGAACTATCGGAAACGTTTGAGAAATATCGGAAATTTTTGAGAAATATCGGAAACGTTTGAGAAATATCGGAAACGTTTGAGAACTATCGGAAATATTTGAGAAATATCGGAATCATTTGAGAAATATCGGAAACGTTTGAAAAATATCGGAATCATTTGAGAAATATTGGAAACGTTTGAGAAATATCGGAAACGTTTGAGAAATATCGGAATCATTTGAGAAATATCGGAATCATTTGAGAAATATCGGAAACGTTTGAGAAATATCGGAAACGTTTGAGAAATATCGGAATCATTTGAGAAATATCGGAAACGTTTGAGAAATATCGGAAACATTTGAGAAATATCGGAAGCTTTTGTCCCATTGGGTCGATTTTCATTCAACCGAATCCCATTCGACCGACATTTTGTTTGCTCACAAGTGAAAGCATGAAGCCTAACCTAACCTAACCTAACCTAACCTAACTTAAACTAATCTTACCTAACCTAACCTAATCTTACCTAACCTAACCTAACCTTACCTAACCTAACCTTACCTAACCTAACCTAACCTAACCTAACCTAACTTAAACTAATCTTACCTAACCTAACCTAATCTTACCTAACCTAACCTAACCTTACCTAACCTAACCTTACCTAACCTTACCTAACCTAACCTAACCTAACTTAAACTAATCTTACCTAACCTAACCTAATCTTACCTAACCTAACCTAACCTTACCTAACCTAACCTTACCTAACCTTACCTAACCTAACCTAACCTAACTTAAACTAATCTTACCTAACCTAACCTAATCTTACCTAACCTAACCTAACCTTACCTAACCTAACCTTACCTAACCTAACCTAACCTTACCTTACCTTACCTTACCTAACCTAACCTAACCTTACCTAACCTAACCTTACCTAACCTTACCTAACCTTACCTTACCTAACTTAACCTAACCTAACCTAACCTAACCTAACCTAACCTAACCTTACCTTACCTAGCCTAACCTTACCTTACCTAACCTTACCTAACCTTACCTAACCTTACCTTACCTAACCTAACCTAACCTTACCTAACCTAACCTAACCTAACGAAATAAACAGATTTCAAATTTTGAATAAATGGGATTCAACCTAATGAGATTGCAAAATTAGAATTCGATCAATTGGGAAAGTATATTTTTTGATTCGATCCATTGGGAATTCGACCGAATAGGATTTTATCCAACGGGAATATACCTATCGGAATCATTTGAAAAATATCGGAACTATTTGAGAAATATCGGAAACATTTGAGAAATAGCGGAAACATTTGAGAAAAATCTAGTGTACAAGTGGCTCCCCCTGGTAGAACAGAAGGCGACACCCCGAATGCGTGTCTTCGTTTCAAATTGAATCCGATAGAGGGAGCTAAGAAAGCGAGTCTGAACTGTCGGAAAATAAATCGTTGCTAAGAAAAATAAACTCGTCCAGGCAATACATACGGCGCAAAGACGTGTCTCTAATGCGGGATAATTCGGAGCGTTTCCGTTCGTCATTACGAGCGGGTTCAGGGCTCCGCAATTATCGAGTAGCGGTAGAGCCCCCGAAACGAACGAGACGAAGACAATGTACTTAGTTGATCAAATAACGGTTTCAAACTTGAAAAATGGGACACTGTTATTCATTTGTTTGATTTGGAAGCTAGAGCGCTCTTTGCGAATTTAAGGGGGAAGAATACAGTAAAAACCTCTTTTTCGTTCAAGCTGAACGTTTCTGTTTTAACAATTACACAATTGAATTATATTTTTATTATTAAACTGAACCTTCCTCTAGTGCTTAAAATAATTTTGATAATTCTAATATTAATAGTTAACGAGATATAAGGTCCTAACTAATGGGTAGTTTGGGCGCTTGACCAACATGTTTCGCTCCGGGGGTCCGAATTAAAAAGTAATAACTTAATTACTTTTAAATTTAAAATTGTCAAAATTATTTTAGTCACTAAACAAGAGGCTGTTCTACACTTAAATATTAATTTTATAAGTTAAAATTCAAAATTAAAAGAGTTCAGCTTGAAATAGCGCGAAAGTAGACAATGGCCGCTGTAGTCTTCCCCCTTAATGTACCGCTACTGGAATATAGTTAAATGGGAGAATATCATTTCGAAGCGATTTCCACACGAAAATCTCAAGTCTGTTATGTTTCGTAAAGGCCAGCTCGAATGGGTAGCCACTTCAAAAATTTGGTATACAAACAGTGATAAATTGAAATAGTTATATTCGGAAATCTAGAAATCCATAAGAAATATAATAAATATTAGAAATCTAGGATAAATATTGAAAATCTAGATAAATAAAAATGGAAATATTAGAAATCTAGGATAAATATTGGAAATCTAGGATAAATATTGGAAATCCAGGATAAATATTGGAAATCCGGGATAAATATTGAAAATCTAGATAAATAAATGGAAATATTAGAAATCTAGGATAAATATTGGAAATCCAGGATAAATATTGGAAATCCAGGATAAATATTGAAAATTTAGATAAATATTGAAAATCTAGATAAATAAATGGAAACATTAGAAATCTAGGATAAATATTGGAAATCCAGGATAAATATTGAAAATCTAGATAAATATTGAAAATCTAGATAAATAAATGGAAACATTAGAAATCTAGGATAAATATTGGAAATCCAGGATAAATATTGAAAATCTAGATAAATAAATGGAAATATTATAAATCCAGGATAAATATTGAAAATCTAGATAAATAAATGGAAATATTTAAAATCTAGATAAATAAATGGAAATATTATAAATCCAGGATAAATATTGAAAATCTAGATAAATATTGGAAATCTAGATAAATATTGGAAATCTAGATAAATATTGGAAATCTAGATAAATATTGGAAATCTAGATAAATATTAGAAATCTGAGATAAATATTGGAAATCCAGGATAAATATTGAAAATCTAGATAAATATTAGAAATCTAGATAAATATTGGAAATCTAGATAAATATTGGAAATCTAGATAAATATTGGAAATCTAGATAAATATTGGAAATCTAGATAAATATTGGAAATCTAGATAAATATTGGAAATCTAGATAAATATTGGAAATCTAGATAAATATTGGAAATCTAGATAAATATTGGAAATCTAGATAAATATTGGAAATCTAGATAAATATTGGAAATCTAGATAAATATTGGAAATCTAGATAAATTTTGGAAATCTAGATAAATATTGGAAATCTAGATAAATATTGGAAATCTAGATAAATATTGGAAATCTAGATAAATATTGGAAATCTAGATAAATATTGGAAATCTAGATAAATATTGGAAATCTAGATAAATATTGGAAATCTAGATAAATATTGGAAATCTAGATAAATATTGGAAATCTAGATAAATATTGGAAATCTAGATAAATATTGGAAATCTAGATAAATATTGGAAATCTAGATAAATATTGGAAATCTAGATAAATATTGGAAATCTAGATAAATATTGGAAATCTAGATAAATTTTGGAAATCTAGATAAATATTGGAAATCTAGATAAATATTGGAAATCTAGATAAATATTGGAAATCTAGATAAATATTGGAAATCTAGATAAATATTGGAAATCTAGATAAATATTGGAAATCTAGATAAATATTGGAAATCTAGATAAATATTGGAAATCTAGATAAATATTGGAAATCTAGATAAATATTGGAAATCTAGATAAATATTGGAAATCTAGATAAATATTGGAAATCTAGATAAATATTGGAAATCTAGATAAATATTGGAAATCTAGATAAATATTGGAAATCTAGATAAATATTGGAAATCTAGATAAATATTGGAAATCTAGATAAATATTGGAAATCTAGATAAATTTTGGAAATCTAGATAAATATTGGAAATCTAGATAAATATTGGAAATCTAGATAAATATTGGAAATCTAGATAAATATTGGAAATCTAGATAAATATTGGAAATCTGGATAAATATTGGAAATCTAGATAAATATTGGAAATCTAGATAAATATTGGAAATCTAGATAAATATTGGAAATCTAGATAAATATTGGAAATCTAGATAAATATTGGAAATCTAGATAAATATTGGAAATCTAGATAAATATTGGAAATCTAGATAAATATTGGAAATCTAGATAAATATTGGAAATCTAGATAAATATTGGAAATCTAGATAAATATTGGAAATCTAGATAAATATTGGAAATCTAGATAAATATTGGAAATCTAGATAAATATTGGAAATCTAGATAAATATTGGAAATCTAGATAAATATTGGAAATCTAGATAAATATTGGAAATCTAGATAAATATTGGAAATCTAGATAAATATTGGAAATCTAGATAAATATTGGAAATCTAGATAAATATTGGAAATCTAGATAAATATTGGAAATCTAGATAAATATTGGAAATCTAGATAAATATTGGAAATCTAGATAAATATTGGAAATCTAGATAAATATTGGAAATCTAGATAAATATTGGAAATCTAGATAAATATTGGAAATCTAGATAAATATTGGAAATCTAGATAAATATTGGAAATCTAGATAAATATTGGAAATCTAGATAAATATTGGAAATCTAGATAAATATTGGAAATCTAGATAAATATTGGAAATCTAGATAAATATTGGAAATCTAGATAAATATTGGAAATCTAGATAAATATTGGAAATCTAGATAAATATTGGAAATCTAGATAAATATTGGAAATCTAGATAAATATTGGAAATCTAGATAAATATTGGAAATCTAGATAAATATTGGAAATCTAGATAAATATTGGAAATCTAGATAAATATTGGAAATCTAGATAAATATTGGAAATCTAGATAAATATTGGAAATCTAGATAAATATTGGAAATCTAGATAAATATTGGAAATCTAGATAAATATTGGAAATCTAGATAAATTTTGGAAATCTAGATAAATATTGGAAATCTAGATAAATATTGGAAATCTAGATAAATATTGGAAATCTAGATAAATATTGGAAATCTAGATAAATATTGGAAATCTAGATAAATATTGGAAATCTAGATAAATATTGGAAATCTAGATAAATATTGGAAATCTAGATAAATATTGGAAATCTAGATAAATATTGGAAATCTAGATAAATATTGGAAATCTAGATAAATATTGGAAATCTAGATAAATATTGGAAATCTAGATAAATATTGGAAATCTAGATAAATATTGGAAATCTAGATAAATATTGGAAATCTAGATAAATATTGGAAATCTAGATAAATATTGGAAATCTAGATAAATATTGGAAATCTAGATAAATATTGGAAATCTAGATAAATATTGGAAATCTAGATAAATATTGGAAACTAGATAAATATTGGAAATCTAGATAAATATTGGAAATCTAGATAAATATTGGAAATCTAGATAAATATTGGAAATCTAGATAAATATTGGAAATCTAGATAAATATTGGAAATCTAGATAAATATTGGAAATCTAGATAAATATTGGAAATCTAGATAAATATTGGAAATCTAGATAAATATTGGAAATCTAGATAAATATTGGAAATCTAGATAAATATTGGAAATCTAGATAAATATTGGAAATCTAGATAAATATTGGAAATCTAGATAAATATTGGAAATCTAGATAAATATTGGAAATCTAGATAAATATTGGAAATCTAGATAAATATTGGAAATCTAGATAAATATTGGAAATCTAGATAAATATTGGAAATCTAGATAAATATTGGAAATCTAGATAAATATTGGAAATCTAGATAAATATTGGAAATCTAGATAAATATTGGAAATCTAGATAAATATTGGAAATCTAGATAAATATTGGAAATCTAGATAAATATTGGAAATCTAGATAAATATTGGAAATCTAGATAAATATTGGAAATCTAGATAAATATTGGAAATCTAGATAAATATTGGAAATCTAGATAAATATTGGAAATCTAGATAAATATTGGAAATCTAGATAAATATTGGAAATCTAGATAAATATTGGAAATCTAGATAAATATTGGAAATCTAGATAAATATTGGAAATCTAGATAAATATTGGAAATCTAGATAAATATTGGAAATCTAGATAAATATTGGAAATCTAGATAAATATTGGAAATCTAGATAAATATTGGAAATCTAGATAAATATTGGAAATCTAGATAAATATTGGAAATCTAGATAAATATTGGAAATCTAGATAAATATTGGAAATATTTGGAAATTAGGGAAATCTAGAAATATCGGAAATATTTGGAAATCAGAAATCTAGTGTACAATTATTTCCGATGTGTCTACCCCCTCGGCCCAGGTCACACTTGAGATTAATAGCCAAGGCTAAACGTCATTCAAATTATGACCACAATTGTAAAATTACGAAAATTTATCCGAAAACAAATAGTTAATCACGTTTACTATACATACAATAATATTATTTGACGTCGAGTTATTTTGGAAAGTACAAGCAAACAGCTTCCCGAACCAACACCAATCGATTTCTCAAGCTGGTTTTGAAAACAAGTTATCTAAACGAACCGATTTGAGGGATAAGTTTGAACGTGCACGGCTTAAGTGTGGCTCTTTAAAAAAGAGTACATTTTACATTGGAAAACACGCTTTAAAGGCCGACTACATAAATCTTCGGTTTACTCTGTCTTTCACTGGAAGTAGGCTGACTGAATGGCACACGTTTATTGCAGTAAGCCTACTTCCAGTGAAAGACAGAGTAAACCGAAGATTTATGTAGTCGGCCTTTAAGAATTGTTATTAACTTAACTAGCGCCAATCATTCCTAGCTTTTAGAATTTGGCCATTTTACAGTCAAATTCGAATTTTGCTCTTTTCATCGGCTTTTAGCGCCATATAGAGACCAAAATTGGAATCTTTATTTTTAATTTCATAATTGTGGTGGTGAGCAAATTTAAAAGATAAGGCATTCTTATCATCCTTAAATTTAAAATAGTATGTATAATTATTTAATTTTGTAAATTTATTTCTACGTCTTACCAGTTAAATCGGCAGTTTCATTTTAAAATAGTTACCACGCTTTCTTGGGGGTAACGTTGTCTTAATGAGCTATAGACGTTTAAATTATTTTTCTCTCTTTGTTAAAAATGAACCTTTATCATGCTTTTTATAGGGACCTCTTGGGCTACTATTTAAAATATTTGGAGCTGTCATTATCGAACCTTCTTTAGCAAAATAATTCCGCTGTATTCAGTAATTAATGACAACATGAAATTAAAAAATAGATTCCAATTTCGGTTCCTAGATGGCGCGGAAATACGATGACAATCACGAAATTTGAAATTGACCGTAAAGTGGTCAAATTCAAATTTCGCGCGGTCGACTGGCCGGAAATGGTCTGAGGTATCCTTGCGCCGACTCTACTATATATTTTGCCTTTCTTAGCCTGCAACTCACTATAGTACATATTTGTCGACATAGTGAACTCGTTCAAGACGCCTGTCATGTACTCGTCCTAAGCCTGCTGAAAACTCACTGTCCTAATTCAGATTAAAAATTTAATTAAGAATTTAATTAATTAACGTGACGAATCATGGCAACACAATTATTTTATTTTGTAATTAAGATCGTGGTCAACTTCGATTTTCATTTCCTAGAAATAAGCGAGTTTCAATAATCACAACGACATCTATCGTCTTTAAGAATGGATTTTTCAGTTTACATTTAGCCACGTAGAGGACAACACGAGAAGCTCATAAACTGCAGAATTTTCGTCTGATATTTTTTGTTTTATCATCAGATTATTTTACTTCTTGATAGCAGATACGACGAATAAAATCATGTCATTTTTCAGACCTATTTCCGAAATTCAAACGATTTCATGGCCCTTTAAATAATTGCGTATGTAACATAATTACTCATGAGTGTGCCTATGTATTACATTTCCATAGAAAACATTTCAATGAGGCCTTGTTTCACATGAAACATATACAATAAATGGACCTAAAAATAGATAATTCTTATAATCTTTGCGCTTTTGAAAAGGTTACCATGGCAACGAAATCTCGTGAACGCGACGCAAGAGTTTAATTATAGATTTTTAAAGTTAGAAACGCGCATGGAATTCAGCGCGTTTTCAAAATCCATTTTACCAACGATAATATAGAACTACGTACCCTAGATTCTAATTCTGAGATCTTTTTGATTGACGGTTTTGTGACGATGCGTTTACCCACTACCGGCACGTGACCATCGTCCATCGGAACGTGACTTTGATTTCCGTTTTTATAAGTAGATGACCTGTATTTCGTCACGGTGTTGGAAGGGACCTAATGTACGTCATATCCCGTAAGCAAGGGTTCAGTAAAGAAAATACATTTATGGCACACTTATGAATGATTATGTTACATATGATAATACCCTTAACGAATTTATGAGCTTAAAGGGAGTATGGACTTAATATAATAACAGTCCGTTAACACGCGCTACGACATGTTTTAACGTAACTAGCACCAATCACCGTCAGATTGTTTTATAGAGAGTGTAACCTTAAAAGGGAAGCTCAAAGTTCCGTTACTACTCACTAGTGGCGCGACTGTCTAAAACGTACATCTACCAACAATATTACTATGCACGTCGCTGTAAGTTTATACTCCCTTTAAAATCTAAATTCTTCGTTTATACTCCCTTTAAAATCTAAATTCATCGTTTATACTCCCATTAAAATCTAAATTCTTCGTTTATACTCCCATTAAAATCTAAATTCTTCATTTATAGTCTCATTAAAATCTAAATTCTTAGTTTATACTCCCTTTAAAATCTAAATTCATCGTTTATACTCCCTTTAAAATCTAAATTCTTCGTTTATACTCCCTTTAAAATCTAAATTCATCGTGTATACTCCCTTTAAAATCTAAATTCTTCGTTTATACTCTCATTAAAATCTATATTCTTCGTTTATACTCTCATTAAAATATAAATTATTCGTTTATACTCCCTTTAAAATCTAAATTCTTCGTTTATATTCCCTTTAAACTCAAAATTCTGCGTTTATATTCCCTTTAAACTCTAAATTCTTCGTTTATACTCCCCTTAAAATCTAAATTCTTCGTTTATACTCCCTTTAAAATCTAAATTCATCGTTTATACTCCCATTAAAATCTAAATTCTTCGTTTATACTCCCATTAAAATCTAAATTCTTCATTTATAGTCTCATTAAAATCTAAATTCTTAGTTTATACTCCCTTTAAAATCTAAATTCATCGTTTATACTCCCTTTAAAATCTAAATTCTTCGTTTATACTCCCTTTAAAATCTAAATTCATCGTGTATACTCCCTTTAAAATCTAAATTCTTCGTTTATACTCTCATTAAAATCTATATTCTTCGTTTATACTCTCATTAAAATATAAATTATTCGTTTATACTCCCTTTAAAATCTAAATTCTTCGTTTATATTCCCTTTAAACTCAAAATTCTGCGTTTATATTCCCTTTAAACTCTAAATTCTTCGTTTATACTCCCCTTAAAATCTAAATTCTTCGTTTATACTCCCTTTAAAAACTAAATTACTCGCGAAAATAGCACCTCGTCTACGTCACCCGAAAAGGGACTATTTTCGCGACGAACTCGTAGTTTTAATCAGTATTTACATTCATAAATACATTCAGGGTGAAAAGGTAGAATCGTACGCTACGTCGAGAGAAACTAACACGACGGGTGTCAGCGCCTACTCCGTTTCCCCTCGCGACTTGTATGACCAAATATCATTAGCATAGCATTCGTAGAGCCAAGGCTTAGTAGAGGTATTCCGTTTATTACAATTCGGCGCGTACACGAGGAAAAACGAGAGCAACGAATAGAGAATTTGCAGCCGACGTACCTGAACGAGTGGGCGGGGCTTGCGCTATCGATCGATGTATTTTGGTAGCTGGCTGCGTCGCCGTCGAAACAGCTGCTCAGAGCGACAGGCAATCAAATGATAGTCTGTTCATTCATGTTTGTCTTCGAGTCATTCATGGAAGTGCCTCTACTGTTTGATATTCGGCAGATTGTACACCTCGTAGGCTACGAACTACATAGACTACGCCTCTTTGTTTTACCATAAGTAACGTAATAATAATAAGTGTGAAAATTCCTTTTCAATAAATAATTTTCGGATCGAAACTGACAAGAAATGTCATTAAGTCATCGCTTGGAAACTTGTAGGGGAAATACAATCTACACACTTACAAGTTCTCTCTATATTCCTGCAACTTCTCTCTACACTCCTGCAGCTTCTATCTACACTCCTGCAACTTCTCTCTACACTCCTGCAACTTCTTTCTACACTCCTGCAACTTCTATCTACACTCCTGCAACTTATCTCTACACTCCTGCAACTTCTCTCTACACTCCTGCAACCTTTTTCTACACTCCTGCAACTTCTTTCTACACTCCTGCAACTTCTCTCTACACTCCGGCAACTTCTTTCTACACTCCTGCAACTTCTTTCTACACTCCTGCAACTTCTTTCTACACTCCTGCAACTTCTATATACTCCTGCAATTTCTATCTACACTCATGCAACTTATCTCTACACTCCTGCAACATCTATCTACACTCCTGCAACTTCTCTTTATACTCCTGCAACTTCTCTCTATACTCCTGAAACTTCTCTTTATACTCCTGCAACTTCTCTCTACACTCCTCCAACTTCTCTTTATACTCCTGCAACTTCTCTCTATACTCCTGCAACTTTTCTCTACACTCCTGCAACTTCTTTCTACACTCCTGCAACCTAACTCTTAATATCAGTTCGGTGATAATGGTTTTTAATTAACAAACTTATTGTTACGATGTTACTTATGATGCCACCAAGGTAGTGCTGCCTAAATAAATACAAAATTATTTTAAATTTCGAAAAACAGATGTCATTAATGTCAAAATTATTTTAAATCTAAAAATAAATTTTATTACGAACAAATTACAATTCCTTACTATAAATATATATCGTTAATTGTTGATAATTATAACAATATTAATGATAACAATTGCTCGTGTCATACAAGCCACGTATGACAATCGACTTTTGAACAGTGTAGTAGAACCGCTGACTTGCAGTTAATACAGACTTTGTAGATTGAACTAACGTAGCTAAGCCTGTATTTAATACTAAACTTAAACTTTTGTTTAGACAGTTTCAGCAGTCTCTCATTTTGGCAAATAAAATATGTATTTTGTTATTTATTTATTTATTTATTTACAAACATATATAGACCTACGTCAAACTCATATAATTCGCTTAAATAATGGCGAAAAAAAATTTGTGATCGGCCAAAGTCATGTAATTCGAGTGCTAATAAATTCCTATTTTAATTCTGAAGGGTAAAGCGAAATGTTGGATGCCCTTCTTGTATTTATACCACCATTTTTACCCCCACTAGTTAAGGGACTACTAAAATAAATTAAGGTACGAGGCTCACTAGTCAGGCTGACCAAAAAAAATATCCTTATGTCCAACCCGGGCTCCTCTTGCTGCGAGGCGAAAGTGCAGTATAGATATAGTGTTGTTAATTTTCCGGAAAACTAAAATGCGGAAAAATTTCCTGAAAATTTTCAGCAAATCGGCAAAATAAAAAATTGAAACATAAATTACTTTATAAGGGCTATTAATGTTTTCTAGTATGTTTACTGATATAAAATGTGTAATATCAGTAAACATACAAAACATTAATAGTGTTACATTGTTAATCATTTTAAACTAGTCTAGAGGTTTAGTTTTACATTTAGATTCAAAAAAATTAGGCGAAAATGCCGCTTTATTTAAAATTGCAAACAATATTAGGCTAGTCATGCACCGTTTTGGTTTTTTTTCGAAAAATACGGAAAGTTTTCGGGAAAAAGGCCTCGGAAAATTTTCCGACTTACAACACTATGTAGATATAACTTCTGTCCATATTGATACCCGAAGGATAATTTACCTTAGCCTTCGTTCTTCCTACGCCGTCGTGAAGGATTGCATGAATGAATTTTTGAGCGGTGCGCACGCGCTGTCGCTTCCAAAAAAAGAAAAACGATATCACGAGCGCGCGCGGGGGGAAAAAGCCCTTTCTAGGTCAATAACGAAGTAATAAAGTATTTCATCCCGTAATACGGGTTCCCGCGTTTCAAAAAAATATTTTGCATTTAACACATTTTCTAGTTGTTTTCAAGGCAAATTCATTTCTCTCTAACGCGAAATTGCTTCTGAAATACTAGTGATGCCGTCTTTAGCCGCTAACATCTTGGTGGCGCTACTGGGAAAGTTTCCATTTCACTGTCTAGTTGATCTGCAAAATGCCTATTAAATAAGAAATTTAGTTTAAACAGATTTTGTAAACAAAATTTAAACGTTACTGTATGAAATATATATTATACAACAAAAATAATGGTATAATTTTGTATAAAATAAAAGTGTTTAAATGTGGGGTTTTCTTAAAGGGAATATGAAAGAATTGGAGCCAGTTACGTTAAAATTTCTGTCACTATTAAGCAGATAGTTTTTTTATTTACTTTTTACTCCCTTTAAACGCAAATGCCAAGTAAGTCTAAAAAACCGCTATTTCAGAAAACTGAATTTTGGTTTAAATTTAGAATAATAGCAATCATAATTTAATAATGGAAAAACACTAAAAAAGATTTAAAGTATTAGTCTCGTACGATGTCTACTGGCTTGGTTTTTGCTATCAGGTATGTTACCGGTATACGTTGCTTAGTAACCGAAATACGTCATGAAAAATACATTAAATATGTTACGATGGTAGTTCAAAAATACTTACCTTCGCTCGAAGCATACGTACCAGTTTTGTGATCCATTCATGACGTGTTTTGAAATTATTTATTTCATTTATTAATTTAACTTTTCAAAATTACTGACGTAGTTTAAATTAATGAAATCAAAAATTAAATCTACTTTGTAAATCGAACAGTAGATTACAGAGAACATTTTAATCGATTAAATAGTTATTCTAATCACTTTTTTAAATTATATCTACTTTGTAAATCTAATAGTCGATTACAGATAACATTTTAATCGATTAAATAGTTATTCTAATCACTTTTTAAATTAAATCTACTTTGTAAATCGAATAGTTGATTACAGAGAACATTTTAATCGATTAAATAGCTTGAAAATTTTAATCACTTATTAAAATGATCGTTTTAATTAAAATATAAAATAATTAGTTTTTTAATTATTTTTTATTTTTAACTAAGGAATTTCGAAATTTAAACGTTTAAAATCATCGCATCACAAAACCAAGTATATTTTCATATTTAAAATTTCGTAGTAAATTCATAAATATTTGAAAGGAAAATCCGAAACCATCTAATTAAATTGATAACATCATAAGTTATGATAACTTATGATAACATTGATAACTTGGTTTTGCGTATTTTTTTCCAGTTCATTTGTGTGGTGTTTTTGGTAAAATAATTTAAATGATAGGCCTATTATAAAAAAAAAACTTTGAATGAAATTTGGAGTACTGGTTTTTTAATACTACGCGTGGAATAACTTATCTCTACGACCAATCAATGAAAACATCGAGGTATAAAGAAATTATTTTCCTCGACGTGTTTTTTTTACTTCTTCTTATGAATGATAATTAGGCATCTTTGCAGAATGGAGGAAAGAGGGAGTAGAAATTGTAATTCACTCGCTTGTATTTGATGAATAAAGCAGACCCCGTACGATTTCGAGATACAAAAGCGATAGGCCCGAAAGTGGGTGAAATTTTCCATTCAAGAGATTGAGATATTGGGCGGGGGGAGGGGATCCTTGCCTCCCCCGAGATAAAATTGTTGAGTGTTATGAAAGCGCTAGATCAATATTTTGGCTAAATTCTTATTCTTCGGAGCGTACAATGAGGTCTTCGTCACAATAGTTTTGAGTGTAGAAAAACATATGAAATAAGAAATTATCACATACTTAAACATTTTACTAACTTTAATTTACGTATTGATTTTCTTTTTAGATTATTTTTATTTTTATTTAGAAGTTATTAATTTTCCTTACACTATACTAATTTTCCTTAGACTATACTAATTTTCCTTAGACTATACTAATTTTCCTTAGACTATACTAATTTTCCTTAGACTATACTAATTTTCCTTAGACTATACTAATTTTCCTTAGACTATACTAATTTTCCTTAGACTATACTAATTTTCCTTAGACTATACTAATTTTCCTTAGACTATACTAATTTTCTATCTAAACTATACTAAATTTATTTCTAGACTAAATTAATTTTATTTTTAGATTACACTAATTTTTCTTTTTAGGTTACACTAAATTTATTTTTAGACTATACTAAATTTCTTTTTAGACTATACTAATTTTCCTTTTAGAAAATTCTAAATGTCTTTCTAGATAATACTAATTTGCCTTTTAGAATATACTAAATTTCTTTTTAGACTATACTAAATCTCTTTCTAACTTATACTTAATTTTTTCAAATTATATTATATTATTATTTTTTCTAAAATATACGAAATTTATTTCCATACTATACTAATGTTCTTTCTAGATTATACTAAATTTATTTTTAGATTATTCTAAATTTCATTTTAGACTAATGTTCTTTCTAGATTATACAAAATTCTTCGCAACACGCTAAAATAATTATAAGAATATCAAGATATTTTTCTTCAAACAATGAAACAAATTCCCAGATGTCGCTAGTGACAACGACTTCGAGCAACATGAATGAAAGCGGCACTTTTCATTGTAGTTCAGGCGCGCGTCGTCGTTTTGGACAAATTCCAAGATCATTTTACAGAATTGGAAAGCGGAGGAATTTGACATCACAAGACTTTATTTTTAACAGGGTGCAGCGGATAATGAGATTGTGGCTACGGAATTTTTTTTAAATAACACGAAAGGGAACTTTTCAAAAAATAACATGAAAGAGAACTTTTCAAAAAATAACACGAAAGGGAACTTTTCAAAAAATAACACGAAAGAGATCTTTTCAATAAAATAACACGAAAGTGAAATTTTTGAAAAATAATACGAAAGAGAACTTTTCAAAAAATAACATGAAAGATAACTTTTCAAAAAATAACATGAAAGATAACTTTTCAAAAAATAACATGAAAGATAACTTTTCAAAAAATAATACGAAGAGAACTTTTCAAAAAATAATACGAAAGAAAACTTTTCAAAAAATAACATGAAAGATAACTTTTCAAAAAATAACATGAAAGATAACTTTTCAAAAAATAATACGAAAGAGAACTTTTCAAAAAATAACATGAAAGATAACTTTTCAAAAAATAACATGAAAGATAACTTTTCAAAAAATAATACGAAAGAGAACTTTTCAAAAAATAATACGAAAGAGAACTTTTCAAAAAATAACATGAAAGATAACTTTTCAAAAAATAACATGAAAGATAACTTTTCAAAAAATAATACGAAAGAGAACTTTTCAAAAAATAACATGAAAGATAACTTTTCAAAAAATAACATGAAAGATAACTTTTCAAAAAATAATACGAAAGAGAACTTTTCAAAAAATAATACGAAAGAGAACTTTTCAAAAAATAACATGAAAGATAACTTTTCAAAAAATAACATGAAAGATAACTTTTCAAAAAATAATACGAAAGAGAACTTTTCAAAAAATAACATGAAAGATAACTTTTCAAAAAATAATACGAAAGAGAACTTTTCAAAAAATAACACGAAAGAGATCTTTTCAATAAAATAACACAAAATATAAATTTTCCAAAAAATAACACGAAAGAGAACTTTTCAAGAAATAACACGAAAGAGAACTTTTCAAGAAATAACACGAAAGATAACTTTTCCAAAAAAATAACACGAAAGAGAACTTTTCAAGAAATAACATGAAAGAGAATTTTTCGGGTAGCTCGGGACTATTGAAATTTCTAGCCCATTTTCTGACCCTAGTTTGGAAACGTTTAAAACGAGAGCGATCAAGGTCTAGGCTGTTCGCGTTATCGAAGATGTGACGAAATTCTGGATATGATTCGGATATCGCGGGAATAATGAAATAAGGTTGCGTATTCCTTATCTCGAAGAGATGAGAGCTATTTTTTCAGACATAACTAAAAAAGATTTTTTTTTGAAATCGTCAATACCGGAGATACCTTGAAAGGCCTTTTTGCGCGCTATCCGCTATAAAGTGAAAGTGACTGGTTCAATTTCAATTCAGGGACGTTTAGTGTCTTTTCCCGAGTGTTATTGAATTAAAAATACAAGGTTTTTTCGCCGATAATACCTTATTTGTATTCACTATATTTTTTTTACTAATGGGAAATTTTTAAGTAAATATAATTTCCAGTTTGAGGCAAACACGTGTTAGAGATAATACACATCCTGCTAATATTATTCGCGTATAATGTGCCTACGCAGGCGTTCGACATGTTTAATTTCAATGACCAAGGTGGTTACTTCTCTTATATACTTCTGATCATGTCTACACATAGTGTACCTTCTCCACACACGTTTATGTAGCGTCAAATATCAAGTTTTAAGAAATTCAAAGTTTTCAAGTGTTTAGGAAAATATATTTTATCGAAGGGAATATGAACTAAATATAAAATCGACTGCTAACGACGTATTTTTAACGTAGCTAGCGCCAAACATTTCTATAGTTTATTTTAAACTTGGTGGCCAAAAGTGAAATTAGTTAACACGGAATCTGGTTCCCAAAAATGAAACAGGGATGGTAAATGTTGGTTCCCATCGCACCCTGGTGACCAAAATTGTAACCACCGTTAGTTTATAGTTTTACCGATACACGTGAGTAAGGGGATTTTGTACGTTGTGTCTGCATTTTGATTACCGGGAATTGTATCAATGAACGTTCATTTTCAGCAAAAGCGCGGAAGAATACACCGAATCACGACTGAAAATTTACCACGTGTATCACTCCGCCTGATGAAATACAATGTAAAAATCTACAACGCGTAGGGATATTTAGTTATTTATAAAGCGTATTTTCCCGATGAAGAGCTTTAGTAAATCACTTTTCGGTTTGTGCGAGATCCCACGGACTGGTTTGTTACGTATTATTCCCTACAGGTGGCACTCTGAATTTTCCTTTTGAAATTAAATATTAGGGGTAATTCATAAATTATTAAACCTCAATAACCTAAATTATTTAAAATATTTTGCATAAGGCCCAAAGCATTGATTTCTAGTTTAGTTACAATAATAAAAACGTATTTATTGCCACTTATTTCATTATTTAAATATAAAAAAATTCTTAAACAAAACTAAGAAAATCCAAATTACCCATTAACGTCAGGCCCGGTAAGAGAGGGGGCGCGGTACAATTAACATGGGCCCGTGCAGCGTGGAGCCCTGGTTTGAACAAACGGGGCTTACTTTTCCCGTGTTTCTATCCTCAAAAGCATAGCTATCTCCGGTAATAACGGCTCTTTTGGGGCCCGGAATTTATATTTTACCGGGGCCCGTGCAGCCTGGGGACCTAGGTTGAACAAACGGGGCTTTCTTTTCCCGTGTTTCTATCCTCGAAAGCATAGCTATCTCCGGTAATAACGGCTCTTTTGGGGCCCGGAATTTATATTTTACCGGGGCCCGTGCAGCCTGGGGACCTAGGTTGAACAAACGGGGCTTTCTTTTCCCGTGTTTCTCTCCTCGAAAGCATAGCTATCTCCGGTAATAACGGCTCTTTTGGGGCCCGGAATTTATATTTTACCGGGGCCCGTGCAGCCTGGGGACCTAGGTTGAACAAACGGGGCTTTCTTTTCCCGTGTTTCTCTCCTCGAAAGCATAGCTATCTCCGGTAATAACGGCTCTTTTGGGGCCCGGAATTTATATTTTACCGGGGCCCGTGCAGCCTGGGGACCTAGGTTGAACAAACGGGGCTTTCTTTTCCCGTGTTTCTCTCCTCGAAAGCATAGCTATCTCCGATAATAACGGCTCTTTTGGGGCCCGGAATTTATATTTTACCGGGGCCCGTGCAGCCTGGGGACCTAGGTTGAACAAACGGGGCTTTCTTTTCCCGTGTTTCTCTCCTCGAAAGCATAGCTATCTCCGGTAATAACGGCTCTTTTGGGGCCCGGAATTTATATTTTACCGGGGCCCGTGCAGCCTGGGGACCTAGGTTGAACAAACGGGGCTTTCTTTTCCCGTGTTTCTATCCTCGAAAGCATAGCTATCTCCGGTAATAACGGCTCTTTTGGGGCCCGGAATTTATATTTTACCGGGGCCCGTGCAGCCTGGGGACCTAGGTTGAACAAACGGGGCTTTCTTTTCCCGTGTTTCTATCCTCGAAAGCATAGCTATCTCCGGTAATAACGGCTCTTTTGGGGCCCGGAATTTATATTTTACCGGGGCCCGTGCAGCCTGGGGACCTAGGTTGAACAAACGGGGCTTTCTTTTCCCGTGTTTCTCTCCTCGAAAGCATAGCTATCTCCGGTAATAACGGCTCTTTTGGGGCCCGGAATTTATATTTTACCGGGGCCCGTGCAGCCTGGGGACCTAGGTTGAACAAACGGGGCTTTCTTTTCCCGTGTTTCTCTCCTCGAAAGCATAGCTATCTCCGGTAATAACGGCTCTTTTGGGGCCCGGAATTTATATTTTACCGGGGCCCGTGCAGCCTGGGGACATAGGTTGAACAAACGGGGCTTTCTTTTCCCGTGTTTCTCTCCTCGAAAGCATAGCTATCTCCGGTAATAACGGCTCTTTTGGGGCCCGGAATTTATATTTTACCGGGGCCCGTGCAGCCTGGGGACATAGGTTGAACAAACGGGGCTTTCTTTTCCCGTGTTTCTCTCCTCGAAAGCATAGCTATCTCCGGTAATAACGGCTCTTTTGGGGCCCGGAATTTATATTTTACCGGGGCCCGTGCAGCCTGGGGACCTAGGTTGAACAAACGGGGCTTTCTTTTCCCGTGTTTCTCTCCTCGAAAGCATAGCTATCTCCGGTAATAACGGCTCTTTTGGGGCCCGGAATTTATATTTTACCGGGGCCCGTGCAGCCTGGGGACATAGGTTGAACAAACGGGGCTTTCTTTTCCCGTGTTTCTCTCCTCGAAAGCATAGCTATCTCCGGTAATAACGGCTCTTTTGGGGCCCGGAATTTATATTTTACCGGGGCCCGTGCAGCCTGGGGACATAGGTTGAACAAACGGGGCTTTCTTTTCCCGTGTTTCTCTCCTCGAAAGCATAGCTATCTCCGGTAATAACGGCTCTTTTGGGGCCCGGAATTTATATTTTACCGGGGCCCGTGCAGCCTGGGGACATAGGTTGAACAAACGGGGCTTTCTTTTCCCGTGTTTCTCTCCTCGAAAGCATAGCTATCTCCGGTAATAACGGCTCTTTTGGGGCCCGGAATTTATATTTTACCGGGGCCCGTGAAGCCTGGGGACCTAGGTTGAACAAACGGGGCTTTCTTTTCCCGTGTTTCTCTCCTCGAAAGCATAGCTATCTCCGGTAATAACGGCTCTTTTGGGGCCCGGAATTTATATTTTACCGGGGCCCGTGCAGCCTGGGGACATAGGTTGAACAAACGGGGCTTTCTTTTCCCGTGTTTCTCTCCTCGAAAGCATAGCTATCTCCGGTAATAACGGCTCTTTTGGGGCCCGGAATTTATATTTTACCGGGGCCCGTGCAGCCTGGGGACCTAGGTTGAACAAACGGGGCTTTCTTTTCCCGTGTTTCTCTCCTCGAAAGCATAGCTATCTCCGGTAATAACGGCTCTTTTGGGGCCCGGAATTTATATTTTACCGGGGCCCGTGCAGCCTGGGGACATAGGTTGAACAAACGGGGCTTTCTTTTCCCGTGTTTCTCTCCTCGAAAGCATAGCTATCTCCGGTAATAACGGCTCTTTTGGGGCCCGGAATTTATATTTTACCGGGGCCCGTGCAGCCTGGGGACATAGGTTGAACAAACGGGGCTTTCTTTTCCCGTGTTTCTCTCCTCGAAAGCATAGCTATCTCCGGTAATAACGGCTCTTTTGGGGCCCGGAATTTATATTTTACCGGGGCCCGTGCAGCCTGGGGACATAGGTTGAACAAACGGGGCTTTCTTTTCCCGTGTTTCTCTCCTCGAAAGCATAGCTATCTCCGGTAATAACGGCTCTTTTGGGGCCCGGAATTTATATTTTACCGGGGCCCGTGCAGCCTGGGGACATAGGTTGAACAAACGGGGCTTTCTTTTCCCGTGTTTCTCTCCTCGAAAGCATAGCTATCTCCGGTAATAACGGCTCTTTTGGGGCCCGGAATTTATATTTTACCGGGGCCCGTGCAGCCTGGGGACCTAGGTTGAACAAACGGGGCTTTCTTTTCCCGTGTTTCTCTCCTCGAAAGCATAGCTATCTCCGGTAATAACGGCTCTTTTGGGGCCCGGAATTTATATTTTACCGGGGCCCGTGCAGCCTGGGGACCTAGGTTGAACAAACGGGGCTTTCTTTTCCCGTGTTTCTCTCCTCGAAAGCATAGCTATCTCCGGTAATAACGGCTCTTTTGGGGCCCGGAATTTATATTTTACCGGGGCCCGTGCAGCCTGGGGACATAGGTTGAACAAACGGGGCTTTCTTTTCCCGTGTTTCTCTCCTCGAAAGCATAGCTATCTCCGGTAATAACGGCTCTTTTGGGGCCCGGAATTTATATTTTACCGGGGCCCGTGCAGCCTGGGGACATAGGTTGAACAAACGGGGCTTTCTTTTCCCGTGTTTCTCTCCTCGAAAGCATAGCTATCTCCGGTAATAACGGCTCTTTTGGGGCCCGGAATTTATATTTTACCGGGGCCCGTGCAGCCTGGGGACCTAGGTTGAACAAACGGGGCTTTCTTTTCCCGTGTTTCTCTCCTCGAAAGCATAGCTATCTCCGGTAATAACGGCTCTTTTGGGGCCCGGAATTTATATTTTACCGGGGCCCGTGCAGCCTGGGGACATAGGTTGAACAAACGGGGCTTTCTTTTCCCGTGTTTCTCTCCTCGAAAGCATAGCTATCTCCGGTAATAACGGCTCTTTTGGGGCCCGGAATTTATATTTTACCGGGGCCCGTGCAGCCTGGGGACATAGGTTGAACAAACGGGGCTTTCTTTTCCCGTGTTTCTCTCCTCGAAAGCATAGCTATCTCCGGTAATAACGGCTCTTTTGGGGCCCGGAATTTATATTTTACCGGGGCCCGTGCAGCCTGGGGACATAGGTTGAACAAACGGGGCTTTCTTTTCCCGTGTTTCTCTCCTCGAAAGCATAGCTATCTCCGGTAATAACGGCTCTTTTGGGGCCCGGAATTTATATTTTACCGGGGCCCGTGCAGCCTGGGGACCTAGGTTGAACAAACGGGGCTTTCTTTTCCCGTGTTTCTCTCCTCGAAAGCATAGCTATCTCCGGTAATAACGGCTCTTTTGGGGCCCGGAATTTATATTTTACCGGGGCCCGTGCAGCCTGGGGACATAGGTTGAACAAACGGGGCTTTCTTTTCCCGTGTTTCTCTCCTCGAAAGCATAGCTATCTCCGGTAATAACGGCTCTTTTGGGGCCCGGAATTTATATTTTACCGGGGCCCGTGCAGCCTGGGGACCTAGGTTGAACAAACGGGGCTTTCTTTTCCCGTGTTTCTCTCCTCGAAAGCATAGCTATCTCCGGTAATAACGGCTCTTTTGGGGCCCGGAATTTATATTTTACCGGGGCCCGTGCAGCCTGGGGACATAGGTTGAACAAACGGGGCTTTCTTTTCCCGTGTTTCTCTCCTCGAAAGCATAGCTATCTCCGGTAATAACGGCTCTTTTGGGGCCCGGAATTTATATTTTACCGGGGCCCGTGCAGCCTGGGGACATAGGTTGAACAAACGGGGCTTTCTTTTCCCGTGTTTCTCTCCTCGAAAGCATAGCTATCTCCGGTAATAACGGCTCTTTTGGGGCCCGGAATTTATATTTTACCGGGGCCCGTGCAGCCTGGGGACATAGGTTGAACAAACGGGGCTTTCTTTTCCCGTGTTTCTCTCCTCGAAAGCATAGCTATCTCCGGTAATAACGGCTCTTTTGGGGCCCGGAATTTATATTTTACCGGGGCCCGTGCAGCCTGGGGACATAGGTTGAACAAACGGGGCTTTCTTTTCCCGTGTTTCTCTCCTCGAAAGCATAGCTATCTCCGGTAATAACGGCTCTTTTGGGGCCCGGAATTTATATTTTACCGGGGCCCGTGCAGCCTGGGGACCTAGGTTGAACAAACGGGGCTTTCTTTTCCCGTGTTTCTCTCCTCGAAAGCATAGCTATCTCCGGTAATAACGGCTCTTTTGGGGCCCGGAATTTATATTTTACCGGGGCCCGTGCAGCCTGGGGACCTAGGTTGAACAAACGGGGCTTTCTTTTCCCGTGTTTCTCTCCTCGAAAGCATAGCTATCTCCGGTAATAACGGCTCTTTTGGGGCCCGGAATTTATATTTTACCGGGGCCCGTGCAGCCTGGGGACCTAGGTTGAACAAACGGGGCTTTCTTTTCCCGTGTTTCTCTCCTCGAAAGCATAGCTATCTCCGGTAATAACGGCTCTTTTGGGGCCCGGAATTTATATTTTACCGGGGCCCGTGCAGCCTGGGGACATAGGTTGAACAAACGGGGCTTTCTTTTCCCGTGTTTCTCTCCTCGAAAGCATAGCTATCTCCGGTAATAACGGCTCTTTTGGGGCCCGGAATTTATATTTTACCGGGGCCCGTGCAGCCTGGGGACATAGGTTGAACAAACGGGGCTTTCTTTTCCCGTGTTTCTCTCCTCGAAAGCATAGCTATCTCCGGTAATAACGGCTCTTTTGGGGCCCGGAATTTATATTTTACCGGGGCCCGTGCAGCCTGGGGACCTAGGTTGAACAAACGGGGCTTTCTTTTCCCGTGTTTCTCTCCTCGAAAGCATAGCTATCTCCGGTAATAACGGCTCTTTTGGGGCCCGGAATTTATATTTTACCGGGGCCCGTGCAGCCTGGGGACATAGGTTGAACAAACGGGGCTTTCTTTTCCCGTGTTTCTCTCCTCGAAAGCATAGCTATCTCCGGTAATAACGGCTCTTTTGGGGCCCGGAATTTATATTTTACCGGGGCCCGTGCAGCCTGGGGACATAGGTTGAACAAACGGGGCTTTCTTTTCCCGTGTTTCTCTCCTCGAAAGCATAGCTATCTCCGGTAATAACGGCTCTTTTGGGGCCCGGAATTTATATTTTACCGGGGCCCGTGCAGCCTGGGGACATAGGTTGAACAAACGGGGCTTTCTTTTCCCGTGTTTCTCTCCTCGAAAGCATAGCTATCTCCGGTAATAACGGCTCTTTTGGGGCCCGGAATTTATATTTTACCGGGGCCCGTGCAGCCTGGGGACCTAGGTTGAACAAACGGGGCTTTCTTTTCCCGTGTTTCTCTCCTCGAAAGCATAGCTATCTCCGGTAATAACGGCTCTTTTGGGGCCCGGAATTTATATTTTACCGGGGCCCGTGCAGCCTGGGGACCTAGGTTGAACAAACGGGGCTTTCTTTTCCCGTGTTTCTCTCCTCGAAAGCATAGCTATCTCCGGTAATAACGGCTCTTTTGGGGCCCGGAATTTATATTTTACCGGGGCCCGTGCAGCCTGGGGACCTAGGTTGAACAAACGGGGCTTTCTTTTCCCGTGTTTCTCTCCTCGAAAGCATAGCTATCTCCGGTAATAACGGCTCTTTTGGGGCCCGGAATTTATATTTTACCGGGGCCCGTGCAGCCTGGGGACCTAGGTTGAACAAACGGGGCTTTCTTTTCCCGTGTTTCTCTCCTCGAAAGCATAGCTATCTCCGGTAATAACGGCTCTTTTGGGGCCCGGAATTTATATTTTACCGGGGCCCGTGCAGCCTGGGGACATAGGTTGAACAAACGGGGCTTTCTTTTCCCGTGTTTCTCTCCTCGAAAGCATAGCTATCTCCGGTAATAACGGCTCTTTTGGGGCCCGGAATTTATATTTTACCGGGGCCCGTGCAGCCTGGGGACCTAGGTTGAACAAACGGGGCTTTCTTTTCCCGTGTTTCTCTCCTCGAAAGCATAGCTATCTCCGGTAATAACGGCTCTTTTGGGGCCCGGAATTTATATTTTACCGGGGCCCGTGCAGCCTGGGGACCTAGGTTGAACAAACGGGGCTTTCTTTTCCCGTGTTTCTCTCCTCGAAAGCATAGCTATCTCCGGTAATAACGGCTCTTTTGGGGCCCGGAATTTATATTTTACCGGGGCCCGTGCAGCCTGGGGACATAGGTTGAACAAACGGGGCTTTCTTTTCCCGTGTTTCTCTCCTCGAAAGCATAGCTATCTCCGGTAATAACGGCTCTTTTGGGGCCCGGAATTTATATTTTACCGGGGCCCGTGCAGCCTGGGGACCTAGGTTGAACAAACGGGGCTTTCTTTTCCCGTGTTTCTCTCCTCGAAAGCATAGCTATCTCCGGTAATAACGGCTCTTTTGGGGCCCGGAATTTATATTTTACCGGGGCCCGTGCAGCCTGGGGACCTAGGTTGAACAAACGGGGCTTTCTTTTCCCGTGTTTCTCTCCTCGAAAGCATAGCTATCTCCGGTAATAACGGCTCTTTTGGGGCCCGGAATTTATATTTTACCGGGGCCCGTGCAGCCTGGGGACCTAGGTTGAACAAACGGGGCTTTCTTTTCCCGTGTTTCTCTCCTCGAAAGCATAGCTATCTCCGGTAATAACGGCTCTTTTGGGGCCCGGAATTTATATTTTACCGGGGCCCGTGCAGCCTGGGGACCTAGGTTGAACAAACGGGGCTTTCTTTTCCCGTGTTTCTCTCCTCGAAAGCATAGCTATCTCCGGTAATAACGGCTCTTTTGGGGCCCGGAATTTATATTTTACCGGGGCCCGTGCAGCCTGGGGACCTAGGTTGAACAAACGGGGCTTTCTTTTCCCGTGTTTCTCTCCTCGAAAGCATAGCTATCTCCGGTAATAACGGCTCTTTTGGGGCCCGGAATTTATATTTTACCGGGGCCCGTGCAGCCTGGGGACCTAGGTTGAACAAACGGGGCTTTCTTTTCCCGTGTTTCTCTCCTCGAAAGCATAGCTATCTCCGGTAATAACGGCTCTTTTGGGGCCCGGAATTTATATTTTACCGGGGCCCGTGCAGCCTGGGGACCTAGGTTGAACAAACGGGGCTTTCTTTTCCCGTGTTTCTCTCCTCGAAAGCATAGCTATCTCCGGTAATAACGGCTCTTTTGGGGCCCGGAATTTATATTTTACCGGGGCCCGTGCAGCCTGGGGACCTAGGTTGAACAAACGGGGCTTTCTTTTCCCGTGTTTCTCTCCTCGAAAGCATAGCTATCTCCGGTAATAACGGCTCTTTTGGGGCCCGGAATTTATATTTTACCGGGGCCCGTGCAGCCTGGGGACCTAGGTTGAACAAACGGGGCTTTCTTTTCCCGTGTTTCTCTCCTCGAAAGCATAGCTATCTCCGGTAATAACGGCTCTTTTGGGGCCCGGAATTTATATTTTACCGGGGCCCGTGCAGCCTGGGGACCTAGGTTGAACAAACGGGGCTTTCTTTTCCCGTGTTTCTCTCCTCGAAAGCATAGCTATCTCCGGTAATAACGGCTCTTTTGGGGCCCGGAATTTATATTTTACCGGGGCCCGTGCAGCCTGGGGACCTAGGTTGAACAAACGGGGCTTTCTTTTCCCGTGTTTCTCTCCTCGAAAGCATAGCTATCTCCGGTAATAACGGCTCTTTTGGGGCCCGGAATTTATATTTTACCGGGGCCCGTGCAGCCTGGGGACCTAGGTTGAACAAACGGGGCTTTCTTTTCCCGTGTTTCTCTCCTCGAAAGCATAGCTATCTCCGGTAATAACGGCTCTTTTGGGGCCCGGAATTTATATTTTACCGGGGCCCGTGCAGCCTGGGGACCTAGGTTGAACAAACGGGGCTTTCTTTTCCCGTGTTTCTCTCCTCGAAAGCATAGCTATCTCCGGTAATAACGGCTCTTTTGGGGCCCGGAATTTATATTTTACCGGGGCCCGTGCAGCCTGGGGACCTAGGTTGAACAAACGGGGCTTTCTTTTCCCGTGTTTCTCTCCTCGAAAGCATAGCTATCTCCGGTAATAACGGCTCTTTTGGGGCCCGGAATTTATATTTTACCGGGGCCCGTGCAGCCTGGGGACCTAGGTTGAACAAACGGGGCTTTCTTTTCCCGTGTTTCTCTCCTCGAAAGCATAGCTATCTCCGGTAATAACGGCTCTTTTGGGGCCCGGAATTTATATTTTACCGGGGCCCGTGCAGCCTGGGGACATAGGTTGAACAAACGGGGCTTTCTTTTCCCGTGTTTCTCTCCTCGAAAGCATAGCTATCTCCGGTAATAACGGCTCTTTTGGGGCCCGGAATTTATATTTTACCGGGGCCCGTGCAGCCTGGGGACCTAGGTTGAACAAACGGGGCTTTCTTTTCCCGTGTTTCTCTCCTCGAAAGCATAGCTATCTCCGGTAATAACGGCTCTTTTGGGGCCCGGAATTTATATTTTACCGGGGCCCGTGCAGCCTGGGGACCTAGGTTGAACAAACGGGGCTTTCTTTTCCCGTGTTTCTCTCCTCGAAAGCATAGCTATCTCCGGTAATAACGGCTCTTTTGGGGCCCGGAATTTATATTTTACCGGGGCCCGTGCAGCCTGGGGACCTAGGTTGAACAAACGGGGCTTTCTTTTCCCGTGTTTCTCTCCTCGAAAGCATAGCTATCTCCGGTAATAACGGCTCTTTTGGGGCCCGGAATTTATATTTTACCGGGGCCCGTGCAGCCTGGGGACCTAGGTTGAACAAACGGGGCTTTCTTTTCCCGTGTTTCTCTCCTCGAAAGCATAGCTATCTCCGGTAATAACGGCTCTTTTGGGGCCCGGAATTTATATTTTACCGGGGCCCGTGCAGCCTGGGGACCTAGGTTGAACAAACGGGGCTTTCTTTTCCCGTGTTTCTCTCCTCGAAAGCATAGCTATCTCCGGTAATAACGGCTCTTTTGGGGCCCGGAATTTATATTTTACCGGGGCCCGTGCAGCCTGGGGACCTAGGTTGAACAAACGGGGCTTTCTTTTCCCGTGTTTCTCTCCTCGAAAGCATAGCTATCTCCGGTAATAACGGCTCTTTTGGGGCCCGGAATTTATATTTTACCGGGGCCCGTGCAGCCTGGGGACCTAGGTTGAACAAACGGGGCTTTCTTTTCCCGTGTTTCTCTCCTCGAAAGCATAGCTATCTCCGGTAATAACGGCTCTTTTGGGGCCCGGAATTTATATTTTACCGGGGCCCGTGCAGCCTGGGGACCTAGGTTGAACAAACGGGGCTTTCTTTTCCCGTGTTTCTCTCCTCGAAAGCATAGCTATCTCCGGTAATAACGGCTCTTTTGGGGCCCGGAATTTATATTTTACCGGGGCCCGTGCAGCCTGGGGACCTAGGTTGAACAAACGGGGCTTTCTTTTCCCGTGTTTCTCTCCTCGAAAGCATAGCTATCTCCGGTAATAACGGCTCTTTTGGGGCCCGGAATTTATATTTTACCAGGGCCCGGCCCGCTCTCGCTGCCCCTAATTAACGGTACGATTAACCCTGTACATTCTTTCCCAACAAAACGCGCATTATTTTGAACAAAATGCCACTGAAACAATGCTGCGTAATATTGATAGACGAGTTAGCAAGACGCGAAAAAATGAGGGGAACATTGAATTTGAAAAGTAGAACGGACATTCTCCAAAGTGGTTCGCGTCCTTAATTACCGAGAAGCGCCGTACACGCCATAGATGGCGCCACCAGTCTGCTTCCTTCACGCAAGCACGGCTCTCCCCAATGCGTATAGCTCGTTCTAGATATAACGCCAATAATCTAAATTATTATCCGTCCGCGCGGGACAAGCGGCTGAAGGGCTTTTAAAAAGCAAACATAATTCCTACTTTCAGTCCATTCTGAAAAACTCGTCAATTTTCAAGAACTCTAATATTGGCATTTCCTTAAAATAACTTGGCTTTCTTGTTTACAGATTTCCCCCACTTCTACAGTGCTTCCCCAGCTCTCCTACTTAAGAGAGCTAATGAATTTGTCTACAGACTTTACACTACCTCAAGAACAAGTTGGGCAGTCGTAGCGAATTTATGGAACTAGATTCCTAGCGATCAATTGACCTCAGCGCCATCTGTTTGTGAAAATTGTAATCTATTTTTTCGTAGCAATATTGGGTTAACTTTATGTGTCGTATATTTATGTCTGCAAAGTTAAATCGAGGGGTTAAAAAAACGGAAAACAACAATGAATAGAGCTTACAATTTTGGTCAAAGGATGGCTCTGGTGTCATTAAAGGTAACTTCGCTGATATTTCACACCCTTGCGCCACCTTTCGCTTGAAAAAGATGCTTAACAAAGACATTTTTTCGTATTTGCTTATCGACAAACAGTTATATTTTTATTTATTATTGATTATAGTTATCCTACTAATATCAACAGAAGTTTTAAAAAACGTCCCTTTAAAAACAATGACTAAATAATTAACTTAACGACAACGGACTGATCAATGCGGAGGTACTATTCGATGTTGACCTTGAAAATGTAAAACCCTTCTGTCGTGTGAGAGTCTGTTGTATTATCTAAATTCCAGTTTTTTCTATAACTATTTTCGTTCAATTGTAAAATGCCCATTAATGATCGCGCTATTTTTTGGCCTATTTTCGGTCTTGTCGTTGTGCACGTCCGCCAGTTTTATCCCATCATAAGGATGTTACTAGGACAACGTATAGTTATTACTCCCTTGTTAATGATTAGTAACTATAGTAGGGAATTCCTTCCCGATTTAAAATAAATAAATTTTAATTTTATCATTCATAAATAAACTTCTGGTATTAATAAATTTACAAAAGGTTAAAACGCTTTACGCACATGGATTAAGAGTTAGAATAAAAGAGTCGAAAATTTTACTTTTACCATAAGCAACATAATAAAAATAAGTATGTCAATCAGGAAAAATTTATCATTGAACTGATTTTCACAGCTATTGCGCAATCCAGGTTTAATTCTCAGCACAGAGCCCCTAGTAACCAAATATGCCTAAGGCCAAATAAACTATTACCAAGGACAGGAATCCATACCTCTACTTGGAATGCTTATCGTAGCAGATTTTCGTCTCGATGTGGCTGACGGTTTTTTTGACGTCACAATGTTAACTTAACAAACAACCACGTGAGAGGGGAGCACGCGCAGAGGGGATTTTTTCTCTCGTAGGCGGGGCCAAAGCCGTCAGAGTGATCTTACCATACGCGATATGCCATAAAAGCATTCCAAGTAGAGGTATTGATTCCTGCCAAAGATGATAACACGCAACTCAGAGAATTTCAATGTCGAAAAAAGGTTTGGTCAGGAAATTAGTATTAAAACAATAAGAAGTGTCATACTTATTTGTATTACGTTACTTATATTTTTACTTACTACTTATGTTTATACTTACGTAATAATTTTATTCTAGCTTTTAATTAATTAATTTCATATAGACGAAATCGAACTTTTAAATTATAATTTAAAAAAAGCAAATGAAATTAAGGCCATCAAATTAATCGAACGCCGTGAAACTATAGCAAATGACTCTTTAAAACATATCCAGACTACACACAGATCCGCCGAAGGAATACAATCTTTGCGTTCGAGAAAATGCCAGAAAAGTGGCGCCACGACACTTTGCTCCAGTCGAGGGGAAAAAAGCAGGAAATTTTTTTTTAACTTGGCTAGTTGAATGAAGAAAAAAAAAGTTAAAGAGAAAAAAAAATGGTGAAAAGAATCTTTGTTTATCTAAATCTTTCTCTAATAACCTCAGCCCGACGAAGAAGTATATACATTCATTAAACGCATTCCCAAAACGTAGGGGAGCTATTTTAAACTTAAAAAATATATATTTAGTTCTCCATTGGACGTTTTTGCAATTAACAATATAAATAAACTAGGACTCGAAATATTTGAAGCGACGAGTGAAACGGTGATCTAAAAAAGGGCTTCGTAGAAATAATCAGAGGAAATGTTTTTACTGTTCGTGGCTGTCACGTATGGGGAAGATTTCTCACGATGCATTCAGGGTTAAAAAAACATTGTGCAAAACTGAATTCAGTTAGATTCCAAATGATAATATTTATTTTTACTCTAGCGAGCCATTTGCAAATTTGATTTGGGTACATTTGTTCGAATTTCATTCGTCCGAACGGTGGTACAAATGTCCGAATGATCATTTGTCCGAATGCCGGAAAACATGATCGTATTTCCGAAAACGTATTTAATTTGCCCGAAAAATTTATCACAAATTTTGTTGGTGATTTAGTCGTTCAATTTATGTTAACTTTACTGGCGAATTTCATTTGTTCGAATAATCGTTTGTCCGTTTTTTCGAACATTAGGAATTGGTTGGTTTTTTTTTAAATATTGTGAATATAAGAAAATAGTAACATTAACGTGAACCTAACCTAACCTAACGTAACCTAAAATATACACAACATTCAACGCAATTCCCACTTACTATATCGGCCAAAAAAAATTCGGACAAAAAAAAACAGCAATAAGAAATACTAATTTAGCGACAGAATTCGGACAAGTGAGGCTACCGATTCGGACGAATGAAACAAACAAGTGGTCCAATTCGAACAATTGAAACATTTGTTATTTCGGCGGTTCGGACGAATGAAATTCTAACATTTGTTCCACAGTTCGGACGATTGAAATTCGAACAAATGTACCTACCCCGAAAATTTCATTATCTACGATATCATCTAAAATAAAGCTCAAATTTTTTTTCCCAAAATTCAACATTGATTGTAAATTGATTAAATGTAATAAAATAAAGAAAAATTGAACTTTATATTCGCAAAAATGCGGCTGGGCTAATACCTAATGCACCTACTTAGGCCGAAGTTGTCGAGCGACTTTTAATGTCATTAAACAGGTGATCGGGTTACACTAACTATTACCGTTAACCTAAAAACGTTCTTATGGGAAGGGGAAACCGAAGAACTCGGCGGAAAACAACTTTATCCAGTAGGGAGAGAACTTGCAAACTTAGATTTGATTTCTGAGAGCTTTCTATGATTGACGGTTTTGTAACGAAGAAAAATCAACCTCCACCGGCCGCTGTGATTGTCCTATCATGGTCAGCGAACTACTTATCGATTTAGAATAACTCCTATTAACCAAAAATTTATTTATTTCGGGATATGAAAATATTGCCATCGCAGAAGTAATATCCGGGATTCTGAAGAACACATTCCGGATTCGCACGAATCGAAAATGCGTCGAGAACATTTGACAATGAAATCTGTTTAATTAAACGCAAAATATCGATAGAATCAATAGGATAAAATTAGGAGGAACAACTTTAATAACGTAATAAAATTTTATTTAAAAACATGTAAAAATGTTTATAAAGCGACTAGTGTCGCATCATCAGGTCATTTTTTAGCTTAATCGATCCGGCTTGGCCGACCGTGCAGTGGCGTAGCTAAGGTAGCCACCCCCCCCCCCAAGAAACCCTTTTGGGACGCCCCCTATAATCAGTGGCGTTAATAAGGGACGAGTGGATGGTAATGAGACAAAATCCCCCTGGACAAAATACCCCCGCTCTCGGTTGGGTAAGGTTAGGTTAGGTTAGGTTAGGTTAGGTTAGGTTGGGTTGGGTTAGGTTAGGTTAGGTTAGGTTAGGTTAGGTAGGTTGGGTTAGGTCAGTTTTGAAATATCGCTTAATCGATAATTTTTATATATCGAACTGAAAAATCGGGGTGATTTTGTCCCACAGCGGGGGGATTTTGTCCGGGGGGATTCTGTTCCATAATCCGAGTGGATACCCCCTCCGTTATGGGGCACTTTGAAGCCGGGGTCTACGAGGTCATTATTTCCGGCACTGGGCCGACGCGAAGAAATAACATCCTTTTAGTTATTACTTCCGTTAAACCCGCCAAGTGTTTAATAAGAATCTGTCGAGGGTGGCTGAAGACTTGACTGCCTCGAAAAACGGTTTTTGAAGCGACAGGCACTCCAAATTAAAAAAGTTCGAGTTGGGTGATATTTATCTCGAGACTGAAATGCAAATATTGTCCCTCTTATAAATGTCGGCAGCATCATCTACTCACTATCTGTTCGAATTGAAACCCGCGCATCCTGCCATATTTTTCACCTTGCTGATAACGACAACAACCTCCAGCGTTTTTAATAGGTGAACTATTTAATCAACTACTTCTGGGGTGTGTATTATCTTTCATTGTCTGTTACGCAAAATGCGCACCCTCGATTGACCCGCGCTATATCAAATACTACACTGATAATAATAATTAACTGATTTTGTAGTTCATTCGAACGTTTGGAAAATCGAAATTTTGCTAAATTCTTTTCGATTTAGCTCTAAGAAATTAGAGTATAAACTGCATTGAAAATCTTCCGCTATAACGCAAGCTATGAATGAAAAGAATTTAAAAACAGCTTTGAATTATTATTGGATAAAATATTTCTTATATTCGTGTGACGTCGTAACCTCTATGCTGGAATAGTTGATTTTATAAATTGTCTTTATGCTTGACCAACTTGTTGAAATGTTGCCCGGGATAGTTCAGCCAATGCCTAAGAATGAGCTCATAAGCTCTTTAGTGGGAGAGAAAACGGATTCACAGCTGAAGCGGGGAGGCAACATTTCAACAAGATGGCCAAGGTTATTTTATAAAAAGAACTATTCTAGGGTAGTCACTTCGAAAATAATTGTATACCACATTTCTGATTTACAAATATTTCCGATATTTCGAAAATGTTTCGGTTTATTTCTCTATATTTCAAATATTTATCCTAGATTTCCGTTTATTTATCTAGATTTTCAATAGTTATCCTGTATTTCCGTTTATTTATCTAGATTTCCAATATTTATCCTGGATTTCCGTTTATTTATCTAGATTTCCAATATTTATCCTGGATTTCCAATATTTATCCTGGATTTCCGTTTATTTATCTAGATTTCCAATATTTATCCTGGATTTCCAATATTTATCCTGGATTTCCGTTTATTTATCTAGATTTCCAATATTTATCCTGGATTTCCGTTTATTTATCTAGATTTCCAATATTTATCCTGGATTTCCGTTTATTTATCTAGATTTCCAATATTTATCCTAGATTTCCGTTTATTTATCTAGATTTCCAATATTTATCCTGGATTTCCGTTTATTTATCTAGATTTCCAATATTTATCCTGGATTTCCGTTTATTTATCTAGATTTCCGTTTATTTATCTAGATTTCCAATATTTATCCTGGATTTCCATTTATTTATCTAGATTTCCAATATTTATCCTGGATTTCTGATTATTTATCCTGGATTTCCAATATTTCTCCTGAATTTCCAATATTTCCAATATTTGTTGTGGATTTTTAGATTTCCGGAAATAGTTATTTCGATTTCTCACGGTTTGTTCACCAGATTTCTTTAATGGCTACCCCCTCGGTAAATCCCCTTAATCATCCCCCTTTTCCCTACGAACCCCGTACTATAGCGTGTAATATTTACCCCATGCTACCCATAGATTCTAATAACAGCGTGTAACATTTACCCCCCATGCAACCCATAGATTCTAATAACAGCGTGTAACATTTACCCCCCATGCTACCCATAGATTCTAATAACAGCGTGTAACATTTACCCCCCATGCTACCCATAAATTCCAATAACAGCGTGTAATATTTAATTATAAAATATTAGGTCTTCTGTGCAAAATTCCAAACTGAAATAAATTCAAGGTTAATCCTACCGTCATAAAATATGATATATGGTACAAAAATATAACTGACAGCATTCCATCTTGATAGCAACATTTCCCCATTGGAAGTATCTAGAGCTAGGTCATTCTCAACGGAAGGGATCCAGCGCTCGAAAAAACCCCCGAAGGCCAAATTAAGGGAACAAACATTAATTAAAATATTATAACCAATAATTAAAATCTTTGGCAAACAGACGAATACCACCCATGAGATAATAAAACTATTACACAGTTTCGATGACTGTTTTTAACGATTGAAATATAAAATTTCACTAATGGATATTTGCTAGCATCGCGAGTGCGAAACCGCTAACCTAGACGCAAACCATTTAAAACTCATTTGTGGTAAAAGTTCGAGAGATACGCGGTTATAATATAAAATAAAAATTAGCACACCCTTAAAATTTAACTATATAATAGTTAAATGACGTTAATTAATGCGGGAAAGTCAATTTGATTTAGATTAACCGCAACCTGCTTAATTTGCGCGGTTGATGAATTGGCAGAAAATGAAAATGTCACTCCGCGTACACGGATCATTACGCCGGTGGTCCCCGTTCCGATCGCGACTACTAGCCAGCCGAGAAGTCTTCTTAATGGAAATTTACAGATTTAAAAGATAAACTTATCTTTTTACTACTCTAGCAAATTAACGACGTGTTGACTTCTAACGGTCTCGGGATTAGAGGTATGGCTGAGAAAAATCAGTCTTTATATCGAAGGTTGAAACTCTAGATTTGAGACCACTCGAGCTGAGTTGACTTTCTAACATCTAGACCACGTACTTAGTTCGGGACCTCTTTCCAATTTAGACCTACAAAAGGGACAATCTAGACAGCTTACTTAGACGGGATAAATTCTCTAAATGTTAGCAATCGCGCCTAATCGAAGCAAAACCTTTAGAGCGCCTACTTAGACGGGATAAATTCTCTAAATGTTAGCAATCGCGCCTAATCGAAGCAAAACCTTTAGAGCGCCTACTTAGACGGGATAAATTCTCTAAATGTTAGCAATCGCGCCTAATCGAAGCAAAACCTTTAGAGCGCCTACTTAGACGGGATAAATTCTATAAAGGTTAACAATCGTACTTAGCCAAAGAAAAACCACTAGAGCGCTTACTTAGACGGGATTAATTCTCTAATAGTTAGCAATAGCACTTAATCATAGGAAAACCTCTAGAGCGCTTACTAAGACGGGGTAAATCCCCTAATAGTTAGCAATAGCACTTAACCATAGGAAAACCTATAGAGCGCTTACTAAGACGGGATAAATTCTCTAATAGTTAGCAATAGCCCTTAACCATATTAAAATTCTACAGAAGTTAGCAATCTTGGTTACCCCTAGGAAAAGCTCTAGAGCGCTTACTTAGACGGGGAAAATGATCTAAAAGATATAGCAATCGGTCTTTCACCACAAGAAAGCCTCTTACGAGGGGCTGATCACTCCGCGTAATCGGTGTACAGAGCCGTACCTTTGACTGTACTAATGGGATTACGCGTAATCTTTGAAGTCGCTGCCTTTGGCAGTGCTAATCTAAGCGTAGTCCGGTGTACAGACTTTCTAAGAGTGGTTAGCCCCTCGGCCTCTTAATAGACGAGATTAATTCTCTAATCACGCTTTGCCAAAGGAAAACCTCTAGAGCGCTTACTTATAGACATAATAAATTAGCTAGAACTTACAACGTCTGGCTTACTCCTAGGGAAACCTCTAGAGCGCTTACTTAGACAAGAGAAAACGCGTTAGAACATTGCAGACACGCGTATCAAATGCACACTTAATTACTTTAAAGGTAGTAGCGCCATATTAAGGGTGGTTCAACGATTTTCACATTCCTCGCCACCAGGTTCAACAGAAGCTGGAATAAGCGCCTTACAATTACGTTCAAAAGGTTATGCAAAATTTTAAGGATCTGTAGTGGGTGAGTTGAGAAGTATGCCTGTTTTTTTCCCATTTTCCTACGATGAGTTAAACGAGCGCCAGAGAGCTTCAAAGTGTGGCCTACTAGCCCCTTGAAGTAGGCTGCAACGCGCGCAAAACCAAGAAGCAGGGACTTTAAATACTGTTTAAGTTTACTTTTTTACGCTGGTTACCTCGTTTTGTTTACAAATTCCTTTTTTACCTATCACACGAACCCATACCTTAATGTTCGCATTTCCCCGCAACTTGGTTTTGCGCTTGTTGCAGCCTACTTCCAGGGGCTAGTAGGCCACCATTTGAAGCTCTCTCGCGCTCGTTTAACTCATCGTAGGAAAATGGGGGAAAAAACAGGCATACTTCTCAACTCACCCCCTACAACTCCTTCAAATTTTTGCATAACCTTTTGAAACACCCTGTATAGTTTGAATATGCATAAAGCGTCAAACAGCGTGGCGATAATTGTAATGTTGTATTAGCGACATATAATTCGAGTTTCACGATGGAAATGAGGTGTACAGTGACGCGATTGCGTAAGACGAGAGATTTACACAAATTAGCAAATCTGTGAGCGATAAGAGCGAGCAGCCCCGACGCAAATTCCGCGACACAAAAAGCTCGCTGCGACAAAAAAGGAGCCTAATAATACAGGCCACATTATGATGTCTCAATTCCCGCGAGCCCCGCGGCGAACGACGCCAAAATTTAACCAGCTGGTAATTGGGCGCTTTTTTAACTACCCGCTGACCAAGGCCTAAGCGATATACATAAATATTGAAAAATTACGGAAAAAAAGAGAAATCTAACTCTTAATTGCTTTGGGAATAAGTAATCAGGTTTCCCCCGTTCCAAATTCCGCTAAATAACCGAAGATATAACTTGGAAGTTTTAGGAAACGAACAAGCGCGTCGTGGGCGGCAATATGGCTTATTAAAACGCGTGAAAATGATAAATACGCCGTTCGATATTCGTAGTGGTGCCATCTACGGTACCATGAATATATCTAGCTATGAATATCCAACTTTACGATATAGCCCTTCTATCATGTCGATTTGATTGGGTGGCAACTTTCGAGACCAGTGAAACGTTTCCAGCCAATCAGGAGACTGAAGGAAATGACGGCATGCTCCTCACTCGGTCGGAGCAGATGTGATTGATCACGTGACTAGATAAGCCCAACCCAAATTTTAGCGGGAGGTTAGAGAGGCTATTGCTATTGTATATTCATAGCTAGATATATTCATGAAGGTACTTCATCGAATGAAACTACTATTTAGGTTTGCTAGAAAAGGTGTAATAGGAAATTATATCCTAATTCTTTATCTTTTTTGATACCAGATGGCAGTATCAGCTAGAGCCTAGCGCCTCCGATCCAACTCCGCCGTCGCCGATATTTTCTCTGGCGCCCAAATGCCTCCGCCGAGTTATTTCATTTTCAGCGCGCCGCCGATAAAATTTGATCCCGTCGCCGAATTATTTTTGAGATTTTCTAAGTAACTTTATTTTTTTTTGTTTAAAAACATTTTGGAATTTTTTTTCAAACTTTTCAAATGGGGAGATAAACCTTTGTCCCTTTACGCCGCCGCCGACCCAAATCAAATCGGCGCTATGCTCTAGTATCCGTCACTGCACCTGGGTACATATTGGAGCGCTTTTTTAAGTTTTTCAATATTCGTACCACCACCTATAGCTGATTCAAAAATAAACAAATTGTAATTAATCACGAGATTGGCCATGTTATTTTGATCGTTGAAGAGTTAGCCTATAACAGGAATCCATACCTCTACTTGGAATGCTTATCGCGGCAGATTTTCGTCTCCATTTGGCTGACGGTTTTTTTGACGTCACTATGTTAAATTAACAAACAACAACGTGAGAGGGGAGATTTTTCATCTCGTAGGCGGGGCCAAAGCCGTCAGCGTGATCTTACCATACGCGATACGGCAGGCTGAGCAATTGAGCATTCCAAGTAGATGTATGGATTCCTGCCTAAGATGATGAAATCGGTGACGTAGCTATAATGCAGTCATGAAATTTTCAATCCAACGATTCCTTACGTCTAGTAAGTCCTGAATCTTAGTAAAGACCTTGAAAAAGTCTTAACCTCGTTAATTTGAAAATCGATAAATATTCTACAACTACGACAACGTAGCTTCGTAACTGCGTAACCTTCGCCATTAAAGAGACAAATAAGGGCAAAAGGAGAAAAACAATGAAAAGAGATACCAGGAATTATACGCGGTTTTAAATTGTTTGAATTTGCAAACCACGACACGACTGTCTTTTCTAAATAGCGCCGAGTACTGGTGGCATAATTACCTTGGTTTTATTTAAATGCCTTTTAAATTAAAAATGATTAATTTATATGGGCTCCTAATTTTGTATTCGTCAATTTCCATACTGGATTTTGTAATAGGATAATGAGGGAGGCGGAGCTTAGCTCGTTGCATTTTACACGATACCAGAAGTTTATAATATAACTATAACGAAAGAAGGATCCATGTTATTCGCTAGAACTATAAGTGTCTTCTGATCTCATAGTAGCTGCGTTGAGTTTCTCTCCCCGCTGGTTAAAGGGGCATCTCCTTTCATAAAAACTTGTTTAGGTTAACGTTAATAGTTAGTATAGAGTAGTATCGGCTACGTTATTATCCCGTAGACCCTAATACAGTCGAAGGCGGGGAGCCGATACTACTCTATAGGGAGCTCTTGGCTCGCGTGGCATGAAGGGCTTGTCACCACCCTCCTACGCATTGTAACCCGGCCACCTGAATTAATGGCTTTAAAAATTGCTCGATGAGTTAGACCTAAGCTGATTATTGTTATTATTATTATTAAACCACCGTTGAACTTAAGTTTTGTATTCGCCCAGAAGGCCATATGCTGAGGAACCGAGCTGGTTTCCCTGATAAAGTTTAGTTTCCTCTAAATGTTGGTCTCCTCATTCACTTCTGATTCCGTTTATCTCCGAAACGAAAAAGTTTGTCTAGCCTGACTTTGTTAATTAGAGCGAACTTTTCCCTAATGAATAAGGTGAACCACAGTTATTAATTCATAATATCCAAATTTCTATAAGAAAAATTAAAAAATGAATAACGCTTCGAAGCTATTTTATTTTTCTTACTTTTGAGTCCGAATCTAAAAGTAACGTTTTGATACTTTATTGTCGGTTGGATGGCGTTTGCTTATTATTTCAACCTTGATAATATACACGGTTTTATGCCTACTTCTTTTACGGATTAATACTGTTATTTAAAGTATTTATTATAATGGTAAAATAAAAAAGGAGCAGGTCGCAAACAGAGGCCCACAAAGGGGCCTAAAGGGACCATCATTATTTGTAAAATCAGGATAAAAGAGTGTCCTTAAAGGCCTAGGTTTTCTTCTGCCAGTCACCCTTTAAATTTACTTTCCTTCCAAACAAATACCTTGGTGGTAGGCCAACGTGTTCTGCTGTTGGCCTACCACCAGGATATTTGTTTGGCAGAAAAGTAAATTTAAAGGGTGAGAGGCAGAAGAAAACCTAGGCCTTTAAGGAAATAAAGTGTTTAAAATACAATATAAGAAGTGTTGGTGTTCCACACCAAATACCGCGGTTCCAATATCCCCCCCCCCTTGACGAATTTCTGGCTACGCCACTGCGTAACTGAACTTATTAAATGGAAAAAAAAATGGTCCACCATCTCTTTCAAATCTACTATTTTTTAATTATTTTTATTATTGTTATTATTATTTCTTTATTTGTCGAAAAATAAATTAACATAAGTTTTTTAACTTAAACCTCAATTGGGTTTTTCTTAGGGACAAAATTTCCCCCTAGTCAAGAAGTGCTTGTGTTTAGGGGGTAATTTACATAGATCATTATTTAACATTTTTAATACAGTTATTTATTATATTTAAGACGTCACTCTCCGAATTTAAAGTTAGATTTTAAAAATTACTTCAATTTCAATATTTAACTTTAGTTCCCCCCCCCCCCCCCCCAAATCCAGGGTGTGCCACTGCGCGATTCTATTCCCTTTAAGAAACCAATGAATTTGGAATAGTTCTGACGTAATTGGCGTAACGCGTTGCGGGTGAAAACTATGAAAACAAACCGCGTTGGGGAAGATGAGGCGATACACGAGAAAACCGCAAATTTTGTCATCAGAACAGTGCGAAAAGTGTCTCCGTAATGAAATATTTCGTCCTTGATACGCGTGCAGGAGACGGCGCAAGTTGACCCTCGTACCGTACCGGTCTCAATTTCATTCGTACGCCTCCCCCCTCAGCCGGGGGGTGTCGGCTTCATGAAAAAGATTGCGGCTACGAACTATCAGTGTTTCGGCGATGATGAAAGGGGCTCTGCAAGCTTCGCACTTTCCGCGGATTTTTTTCAGCGCGGAGGAACAACATCTATCGGAAATATAATGCGTCTTTGATCCGACGCACTTTTGGCGGCTTTTAAATTTTTATAAACATTTCCGCGGGGTGGGGCCACGCCTCTAAATAATCACGTGATCTAATCGCTAATTGTAATCGTTCCGTGTCGCATTATCCATAAGGCTGACTAAGCTGAAACCTAGGGGCCCACGTGGAGCCAAGGGGGCATTTTTCTAAATAAAAATGTTTTTTAGGTAATATAGCCTAGGCTATACTTTTAATTAAAGCAATTAAATTGTAATATTTTAATAATCATATTATGAATGATAACGACCTAGGGGCCCACCAAGAGCAGGGGCCCACGTTGGGCCAGGGGGGCATTTTTCTAAATAAAAATGTTTTTTAGGTACTATAGAGTAGTGTCGGTGCTACATCACGCAACGTCACCCATGCTTTTCCCTATAGATAAAAAACGCGCCTAAAATGGCGGCCATGGCCAAAGCTACGAGGTGATACTACACTATAGCCTAGGCTATACTTTTTATTATAGCAATTAATTTCTAATATTTTAATATTTCTATTATGAATGATAACGATTAGTTATCGTTAGGGAACCAGGTATAAAACTTCTCGTTGAGGCAACGGGCATGTTGTCAGAATTTATAGCCCGCTGTACCGGTAAAATCAAGAAACCACACCCGCGGAGGCCTATCATCAGAATGCCCTACGCCAGCGTCCACAAGCCCGGACAGGTGACAAAACCAGCATGGGTAGCAGAACCCCACTACTGATGGTCGCACCCTCGACGCAAGCCGCCCAACCCAGCAGAAGGTGCAACAATGGAACGACCAGTCCGCCACTTCGCACACAGCAGTGGGATAGAGAACGGATGCTCTAGCAACTCCGGCCGACACCCCACCTACAAAGGCAGGGAGCCAAGCCCATTGGAGAGAGCTCCTAAAGGGGAACGGCGGGCACACAGCAGCCCAAGTAACCCGGCACAGCTGGCACCGGAGATCCCGGTGGGAGCCCAAAAGGCCGGGAGATGGGTCCGCCGTGCCCTCATATGGAGGCCCGCAGCCCCACAGCAGGCTACTCAATCCGCCGAGGCGGCCAGTTTGCCCGGCCCCTCTCCATTAGCATGGGCCGAAGCCCAGTATCCAGCCCACACCTGACCGAAGTCGGAGGTGGAGATAGGACCATATGATCAGAGCTAACATCTCCCAGTGCGCCACCGCCCTTATGGGTTACAAGAGCCGGACCCCGACTCCCCGGTAAAGCCACCAGTTATTGCACACTCCGTCCCCTTGAGGCAACGGGCAGGGGGGATTTGGGTGTTTTGCCCCGGGCGCCAAATATCCTCGCTACGCCACTGCGTATCACCCGGCCCGACCAGAGAGTGGGGAAGCCAATACAAATTTCCGGGGCCCGTTCCGCCTAGGGGGACCGATTTGGAACAAATGATGTATACTTCTGGCCTAAAATGTATAGTTACGGCTCTATTGGGGCCCGAAACTTAGATAAGTCCGGGGCCCGGGCCCGCTCACGGTGGCCCTGTGCCTCACAAGGGGGTTGAGGAGCTTAGGGGTACTGGTGGCGCCACCAGTGGTAGGCTAAAGCCTTTTTTTAAAGTTACTTCATGGGGTTTCACAAATTGATTTGAAGTTAATTGTGGGGCTCCAAGCAGTGTCCAGGGCCGGACTTAGAGATCCTGGGCCCATAGGCAGATAAGGAGTCTGGGCCCCCTTCTCACGCGCTGCATTTACTCTTATTCCTGGAACTAGGCTGTGCCTGAATTTCCCTGATTCAGCGTAGAAGTCTGAGCTCTACGATTATATTAATAAGTAAAAGCTCTTAACACGCGTCGACTAAATACGCGATAATTATGCAACATTGCGATTTAAGGCTGCGTCCGTAAACTGCCAGGCAGAAAGTTTGGTAATTTTAAAACAAAATCTTCTACCTAGGAAATTCTCCAATATAAATTACGATTGATATATAGATTTATGACTTCGAATACAGTAGTTACATAGATTTATGACTTCGAATACAGTAGTTACATAGATTTATGACTTCGAATACAGTAGTTACATAGATTTATGACTTCGAATACAGTAGTTACGGCCACTGGAGGGCCCCTTCCAAGGATGGGCCCTTAAGAAATACGGCACTGGCGGTGTCAATAAAGACGCACGAAATCGTTTGAAAAATTCGAGCCGAATATTAGTAAGCTCCTCCTTTTCCGCCAAGTTACATAGGCATACCTTTCCGCTTCCCAAAACACGTGACTAATAAAATAAACTTTAGGGTCCCCCTCAACAGTTGTTGGTATTATTTTTAGTTTTCGGGCAGTTCAATGTTCTCATATTTCAGAGCAGCGGTGGTCCCCGTCTTTCTCGCTTTCATGGGACCTTCAGCTTCCTAATTTCGTATCTTTCCAACAAGTATAACGTGAGCTAGGGGTAACTGGCGCTAGCTACGTTGTCGAAACAAATTTCAGCGAATGTTACCGATTTTTCGATTTAAAATAACCAATCGGGTCGGGTTGTTAAAGTTTTTGGTCGGGGTTTTTTTAGTCGGTTCACTCCCAAAACTTCTCTCAGCGACTTCTGTCGTTCGAAGGTACAAAGGTCGCGTCACACTCGCTTGCCTCGCCCATGGATAATCAATTGATTAGTCCATGCCTCGCCTCTCGTTCGCCATGGTTTTGATTTCGTTTTTGGTTTTAGCATAAGTCTATAATATTGTTCAATAAGTTTGTCACTTTGGGAAATATTGTTCTGAGAGCTAGTAACGAAGTGACGTCATCACAAGAAGAAAAACTACCCCTAGCGAGGCGGTGTCAAAGGTTACTTGTGACGCTTTATCAAGCGGACGCAAAACGGCGACGAAGCCCGTGATGCAGTCTGTCTTGTGAGTAGCTCCAGGGTCGTGCTTAGAGGTCTCGCTGCCCAGGGCGAAATCAGGGGCGGATTAACACTATCGGCGCCCCTAGGCACATAATATTTTATCGCCCCAAATCCAAACTAGCTGTTGATTTCAGGTTTTGTTTTGAAAATTAAAAACCATTTAAAAAAATATAATTTACTAACTTGTAAGTATCTACTAGTTCGATTTCCCTTCAACGGAGAACCTTAACCTTGGATCGGACCATTATCGTATTTTTTAGCGTTTGGATAATTGTGCAACAAGATTACTGTCCGTCCAATGTGACGATATTTCAGCGATATTTCTAATAAATTCGCCGAAGAATGATTAAATGTGACCTGTTTTACAGTTTCTTCGTTTTACTACATTAGTCTGTCTAATTTTGAACAAAACGTTTGAGAAAATGGAAAAACGATATCAGAATATTGGCGCCCCTAGAAAAGTGGCGCCCTAGGCACGTGCCTACTGTGCCTAATGATTAATACGCCCCTGGGCGAAATGCATGGGCGAAACTGAGTGTAGCGGCCCTCCGGTATATACATCCCTATGGGAAAATTTTAGCGACCCTGGGCGACCGCCCAGCTCGCCACCCCGGGTGCCTAACTAAAATTATCTGACTATTTCCAAAAAACCCAATTTTGGAGTAAAAATTACCTGGGGCCCGAAAATCCTAGCCCCAGCACACTTATGAAACAATATTATACAATTATGGTTTTACTTTTACTTTTACATAGTCGGCCGTTGTAGCGACTACTCTCGTCACTTTTGTAATTAGAAAACGCTTAAAAATTAAAATTCCAAAAAACCCCGACTGGTCTCAGGTTTTCGGAGTTTTTTCTCTCCCCGACCCCGACTCAAATGTCACCCCGTACGATCACTACAAAGATGCGCACCCAAAAATTCCAACGTGTTATTGAGATACCTGACTACGAACACGTGAAACCGTTGCCTACGTTATTATCAAGGCTCGTGCACTGGAAATTTCTTCAATAGGCGAAACTATAAAGTCCAGGGGGGCTGAAAATATGGTAGTCACGTGACTTTGTGGAGAACTGCAGCGCCATCTATCCTAAGAAATACGAATTATTATTCATTTTATTTTGCTAATGGCGGTTTAAATTTTGATCGATTCATCTAAATTATCTAATTATTATTATTACTATTTAAAAGAATTTTTAATAGAAAAGTGTAAGTCTGCAGTATCTGGATGGAATAATTTATTTTCTTTAATGTCGCACGGCCAACTATTTCACGAGTTACCGAATCGAAGTTGGCTGTGAAAAGGTTGTCACGTGATTTTGTTTTCCCATTTTAACAAGTTGGCTAAGACCAAATTTACTTTATAGTATCGCCTATTAATTTATGGCATTTTAATTCGAAAATTCCGGCCACTAGGTTCTCTCGTATCGGGATCTCGTTGCCTAGGCAACGGAAATATTTCAACTTTCAAGCGTCCAAGACCCGAAAAATAAATACGGAAAATAGGCGATAAATTGATTTGGACGTTAAATTAAGTTTAACAAATTATTCTCTTGTTTTCTATCAAAAAAGTAAAAATATTTAAAAACATAACTTACCACAAAATTTTAAGTATGACTTTCTTCAAAAGTTAAACTTTTCAAGATTTATTTAAAGAAATAGGAAATCGCTGTTCAACGGTAAACTTGAAAGCAATTTTATAACCTTGTGAATAATTTTAAAGGTTTCTGCCGTTTGATGGCGCTCAAATGTTTCCCCGAATGAAATTTTACCCAGTATATCTTGCAACTTATACTCGTTAAAACAAATTTTAAATGATTTTAATAAAAATTGTTGTTTTATCTCAATGCAAAAAACGTTAAGCCTAAAATTTATAATAAAAAAAAACGCTTTTTGGCTCCAGAGTAGAGCGCCATCTTTCGTGACTCCGAAGCAACAAAAACAAGTCGTCCAGGGGGCATGCACGAGTCCTTATAATAACGTAGGCAACGGTGTAAGTTTGGATTAATAATAGTAGTTCCTACCTGGATATATCACTGAAAAAAAAACTTAACCAGCAAATGGCTTTTGCGACAGCGGCGCCGCTTTGGCAGAGTTAGCGGAGAATTTCCGAAACTCCTGTAACACGTAGCCTTCTACAAGGCAGAACCCGTAACAAACACTTAGCAAATGCACGCGGAACTATGATATATCCCGGTAGGAACTACTATTATTTATCCAAGGTGTAAGCGTCGAACGTGCCCTAAGAAAGAACCAGCCAAATACAAACAGCACTCTTAGAACAAAAAAGTGTAAGAATAGAGAACCATGGTTCCTTTGTCAGACGATCTTTTCTTATATTCCAGATAAGAGAGAGAGAGAGAGAGAGAGAGAGAGAGAGATATGCCCCGGGGCATTCGCATCACGTGTTTCATATTTTTTACTACAAACACACGCGTGATTTTTTTGCGGCCAAGACAGCCCTAACGAGGTCATGACCTTTCAAGGCCGGGGCCCACCGAATCAATTGCTCTTATCCCGAGGCGCAAAACACGAACGAACGGTTGCCGGGAGGGGGAGGGGGGGGCTAGCCAAAGGGGGCTTCAGACCCCGCCTATCAACCTGTTTGAGAGCGCGTGGGCTACGTTGTCCGTTTAGTCTGACGCCTAAAAATTGCCTATCTCCAGCCAAGAAAAGTTTCTAATAATCGGGGGGGGGGGGGGGGGGGGAGGGGGGTGCCGAATCAGGGGCTAAATTGTAAGTAAGTTGGTTGGTATTTTACGCAAAATATTACCCGCAGCGGGGGTACAACGGCGAGAGCCGCCACCGCCAGGGGGAGCATCGGGGAGGGCAGAAGCGACTCTCTGCTTTTCAAAATGGAACTGATTCGCGGGGCCGTCCTTTCAGCTTTTATTTTGCTGTTAAAATCCGGCCTTGACCAAAGAAGCAATTTCGACTGTCACTTTTTTCTCGCAGCCATAAATAGCGGTTTATCCTACTTAAGGAAAAGGTATTGGCAGAAGGCACGTTGACGGAAATCATCTTTCGCGGGGTAAAGCCGGACTTACGACGAACAATAATTGATTTACAGCATCCTACCTCTACGCGAGAAGAGCCTCAATATTAAATTTCGGATATAAATCGCTTTTGGGATTAGCCGTTATGAAATCATATTTCAGTAAAGCGGAATTTCAGAAACTATATAGCAATTTCCAGATCAAAATCTTTAATATATATCAATTTCGAGATAAAAATCTTTAATATATATCAATTTCGAGATAAAATTTTTTAATATATAGCAATTTCGAGAACAAAATATTAAATATATGGCAATTTCGAGATCAAAATCTTCAATATATAGCAATTTCGAGATAAAACTCTTTAAAATATATATCAATTTCGAGATAAAACTCTTTAATATATATAGCAATTTCGAGATAAAAATATTAAATATATGGCAATTTCGAGATTAAAATATTAAATATATGGCAATTTCGAGATCAAAATCTTCAATATATAGCAATTTCGAGATAAAACTCTTTAAAATATATATCAATTTCGAAATAAAACTTTTTAATATATATAGCAATTTCGAGATCAAAATATTAAATATATGGCAATTTCGAGATTAAAATATTAAATATATGGCAATTTCGAGATCAAAATCTTCAATATATAGCAATTTCGAGATAAAACTCTTTAAAATATATATCAATTTCGAGATAAAACTCTTTAATATATATAGCAATTTCGAGATCAAAATATTAAATATATGGCAATTTCGAGATTAAAATATTAAATATATGGCAATTTCGAGATCAAAATCTTCAATATATAGCAATTTCGAGATAAAACTCTTTAAAATATATATCAATTTCGAGATAAAACTCTTTAATATATATAGCAATTTCGAGATCAAAATATTAAATATATGGCAATTTCGAGATCAAAATCTTCAATATATAGCAATTTCGAGATAAAACTCTTTAAAATATATATCAATTTCGAAATAAAACTTTAATATATATAGCAATTTCGAGATCAAAATCTTTAATATATAGCAATTTCGAGATCAAAATATTAAATATATGGCAATTTCGAGATCAAAATCTTTAATATATAGCAATTTCGAGATCAAAATCTTTAATATATAGCAATTTCGAGATAAAACTCTTTAATATATAGCAATTTCGAGATCAAAATCTTTAATAATATAATAAATAGAAATTTCAAGAAAAAATCTTTAATAATATAATATATAGCAATTTCGAGATCAAAATCTGAAATATATAGCAATTTCGAGATCAAAATCTTTAATAATATAATATATAGAAATTTCGAGATAAAAATCTTAAATAATATAATATATAGCAATTTCGAGATTAAAAATCTTAAATAATATAATATATAGCAATTTCGAGATTAAAATTCTTAAATATAATATATAGCAATTTTGAGATAAAAATCCCAAATATAATATATAGCAATTTTGAGATAAAAATCCCAAATATAATATATAGCAATTTCGATAAAAATCTCATGTATAGCCTATAGAAATTTCGAGATAAAAATCTTTAAGATAATATATACCAATTTCGATTTTAAAAAACGTAAAAATCCTATCGTTATAATCCGGGATTAGTTGGTACGTTAGAATTAGCCTCAAATCCCAATTTGCTAAGAGTGAAGCATTTTCGTAAAATGACGGCGTTCAGGGTCAAGCTGGTATAACGTCGACATTGATAATGGATATCCAAACGCAACGTACCGGTTTCTATGGAGATATAATAATAATGCTCGCGTATCAGTGCTGCCGTTTTCTAGGTCAATGAAACTGCCACATTTCGTGGGATCAACTTATCGTCGAAATTGTCCTCACTAAAGTCAAATAAAAATATATTTATACGTAATTATTAAAGTTTAGAATTAATAAAAAAATGAATTAAAAATACGTATTTAATTAGGGAAAATATCCACAAAATCATATTTAATTAAATGTTTCGATAATCTTATTAATCTCATTTTTTCCGCCTGGTTAAAACTTTAACTAAAATTTAAAAAAAAATTAACACGACGGTATGGTATTTCTGCATTTATTTAAAATAAAAAATTTTAAATTCGTATTTTAAATGTTTTTAAATAAATGCGAAAATGCCATGAATTTATTTTAATTTTAATTAATATCGTTAATTAAATAATTAATTAAAGTGAGTAATTCGTGACCTAAATTGTATTTTTAAAAACATTTATTAGTTCACACCTACAACTTTCAAAAATTAAAATATTAAATGGGTTATATTTATAGTGGCAAAATAAAAACCCAAAACATTTTAATAGGAAGCAAAATTTAGGGTTTCCGAGGGTGGTTGTATAACCTGAAATGAATGACCCCTTAAATATCAACACGCCTAACGATTGGGAAGTTGGGAAATAAAGTCAATAGAAATTTGGTAAAATCGTCTCCCCTCTCCTGGCATAGTTGCAAAAGTAAACACATGCTACCAACGTTAAAGTAAATTTCCCGTATCAGATGCAATTTTTCAAGCTATTCCCCTTTTACCATAAGTAACGTTAATAACAATAAGTATGAAAAAAATATCGACGAACTTTAAAGTTATTTCGAAATCACAGGTTTAGTCATGGACAGTAAATTAAGAGGACCGGTTTTCGATAGCCTTCCACAGAGCATTTTATTTCTCCCCGCGTATCAATCAGCTCGAGAGACTCCGAGGGAGTCTTGCAAGGTCGTTTGTACCACGTGATCTTAAAATTTCGAAATGGCAATCTAACGCGGTTGATATTGTTACGTATTTTTTGCGCTTCATATTTTAGTAATTTTTAATTTTGGTTTTTTAATTCCATAAAAACTATCAACTGATATTTAGTATATCATATTTAATCTATAAAAACGGGAAAAAATACCTTTTGGAGTAAAAATGTACTTCGTGTTTATCTTTTTTCTTTTTTCGAACCGTATCGTCCACTCTTAGCGATACTTGTTTTTTTTTTTCAAATAACCTTGGCCGACTCCCTTAGTGTGATTGCTTTACGGGGGCTAAAAACCAGGCTTTTTACCGATCCTCTAAATCTACTATCCATGGTTTAATCAACAAAAATTTAAATAATAAAATAAAACCCACAAATCACGAAGAAAAACCAATTTGGCTAAATAAAAATGAAGATAAGAATTTGGTCTTAAAATTTACGAGAGCGTAAAATATCCACATCCATTTGCAGCTTTCTTTTGAATGAGGTAGCTACGCGCTTTCGGGGTAATAAAAACACACACGCAGAAGTCCGAGTAAGCTCTTTTTTTTAATTGTCGTTTCCCACCACAACCGCTGCGGGGCGCTGCATAAAGAGGTCATCTCATTTCTCTCGCTGCGAGTCTTTATGAATGGAGAGAGCTAAAATGGAGAAAATTCTCTCGGAGCGTACGCGCTGCCTTATTTCGGGGCTACCTGTACATATCCAGCCGGAGTTCACTGACATTCGATTCGGCCACAGAATTTGCCGCGTTTAGCCACCAGGGGTTACCCGGGGGGGGGGGAGAGGGGTGAAAAGACGGATAATATTTTAGGCGCGGCCGAGAAATATTTGGTCGAATTCTTTCGAGGCGATAACGCCGTTTCCTCGATGGTTCCTAGTGGATATTTTTATTAATTCAGACGTCAATGCTGCCAGATTTGTTCGTTTTTTTTGTTTTTTTTTCCTTAAAGGGAGTAATAACTTCTATATTTTAATTGTGACGGATAAACATAAGTTAGTGGTTATTGGCGCTAGTTACGTTAATAAACAAGTCGTAATTTTTCGATTACTATTCGATTAGGGAAATATTTTACGCGCTAATATCTCATAGTTTGTTCTTCTAGTCTGATCGTTAAGAGTTAACGAAATTAAATGATCGTTCCAATATTCGTTAATATATTTAAATAATTAAATGATCGTTCCAATATTCGTTAATATATTTAAATAATTAAATGATCGTTCCAATATTCGTAAATATATTTAAATAATTAAATGATCGTTCCAATATTCGTAAATATATTTAAATAATTAAATGATCGTTCCAATATTCGTTAATATATTTAAATAATTAAATGATCGTTCCAATATTCGTAAATATATTTAAATAATTAAATGATCGTTCCAATATTCGTTAATATATTTAAATAATTAAATGATCGTTCCAATATTCGTTAATATATTTAAATAATTAAATGATCGTTCCAATATTCGTAAATATATTTAAATAATTAAATGATCGTTCCAATATTCGTTAATATATTTAAATAATTAAATGATCGTTCCAATATTCGTAAATATATTTAAATAATTAAATGATCGTTCCAATATTCGTTAATATATTTAAATAATTAAATTATCGTTCCAATATTCGTTAATATATTTAAATAATTAATTTATCGTTCCAATATTCGTCAATGTATTTAAATAATTAATTTATCGTTCCAATATTCGTTAATATATTTAAATAATTAATTTATCGTTCCAATATTCGTAAATATATTTAAATAATTAATTTATCGTTCCAATATTCGTAAATATATTTAAATAATTAAATTATCGTTCCAATATTCTCTAACGAATATTTGTTTTTTGTTAACCATTAGCGACCGAAGTACAGTGTGTCAGAATTTATAGCCCGGTGTACCTAGTAACAGAGACCATACCACCGGAGGCCTATCATCATAGTGCCCTATGCCAGCGTCCACCTAGCCCGGACAGGTGACAAATCCAGCATATGTAGCAGAACCCCACTACTGATGGTCGACCGAAGTACAATATAAATATTTTTAATATTTTTGATTTTTCTATTTTGGAAATCTGATTGCTTTCAATTATTTGGAAATAGATTTCGATGAGTGTAACTTTAGATTTTAAAACCGTATTTCTATTTTTTTGTTTTTTGTTTTTAGAATTCCAGAATTCCAAGCTGAGCTGAATATTAAACAGTTACCTCTTGGTTTAATACGGCTATTTGGGATTAATAATTACTTAAATATTTTTTTTTTGAATAAATGAAGCAACCAAAATAGGGTGAAGAAGGAAATATTTAATTAAATGTGATAATATATCAATTTAATTGTAATATCAAAATATGAAAATTTATAGTAAATATTAAAATAATATCAAAATATGAAAAATTATAGTAAATATTATAATAATATCAAAATATGAAAAATTATAGTAAATATTATAATAATATCAAAATATGAAAAATTATAGTAAATATTATAATAATATCAAAATATGAAAAATGATAGTAAATATTATAATAATATCAAAATATGAAAAATAATAGTAAATATAATATAATAAATATTATAATATTATAACAAAATGATCAAAATAATATAATAACAAAATAATAAACATAATATATTAACAAAATGATCAAAATAATATAATAACAAAATAATAAACATAATATATTAACAAAATGATCAAAATAATATAATAACAAAATAATAAACATAATAATAAACAAAATGATCAACTTAATATAATAACAAAATAATAAACTTAATATAATAAAAAATAATAAACATAATATAATAACAAAATGATAAACGTAATATAAAAATTAATCAAATATAATTAGTTCTAAAAAAACCGTCAACATCGCGACTTCAAATTTACCTTTGTATAAAAGTCAGCTCGTATCTAAAAATAAAAAAAAGGTTAACGGCAAGAACGTTTCCTCTTAGGCCTTGGTTATTGAAAATTGCACGCACCGATTAGGGCCTAAACGGGAAATATCCAATTAGGTGTCCAGATGACGTGCCTTACGTCGCCCGTTCGCTCGTCACTCAAGCGGGTCTCACTGCGCGGTGGCACTCGGCCAGGAGAACAATGCGCGAACCAATCGATCAGTTATTGTTCTTTCGAAAAAAGGAATTGGAGGCCCGTTACTCTTCTCAGCGTACCTAGTATAGAGTACAGGGTTCCCACTTTTCTTTTTTTAAATCAAACCAATCGATTCTTTTTTATTTAAATCTGATTTTTTTATTGAATTTATTGATTTAAAAAAAAATAAAATAATTAATGAAATTCAATTTCTAATTAATGGTTACTTATTTAACTTATATCATCTAAAATTGAATTAAATTTATATTTAATATTTTAGCTTGCTTAGATTGGTTTTAATGGTTTTGTATTGAATTTGTTTAGAACCAAAGTTTTGGTAAAATTTTAAATCTTCTATTGAAATACACGGCGTTAATTAAATAAAAAATGTATAAAAATATCATAGAAGAAAGTCAAAACTTATTTATTAAATTATTTTTTATAAATAATTTGACAAAAATCATTATTTAAAACTTTTTTTTAGGAAATCACTTGGCGTAAAAATGTTTTAATCGATTTTTTTAAATCAATTTGCGAAAATTCATAGTTTAAATTATTTTTTTCTAATCACTTGGCGTAAATCATGGTTTAAATTATTTTTTCTAATCACTTGGCGTAAATCATGGTTTAAATCATTTTTTAAATAAATTGACGTAAATCATGGTTTAAAATCAATTTTTTCTAAATCATTCGGAAGCGTAAATCATGGTTTAAATAAAAAAAATTCTAAATCACTTGGCATAAATCATGGTTTAAACGAAATTATAATTTTTATTAAATCAACTGACGTAAATCATGGCTTTAACGAAATTATAATTTTTATTAAATCAACTGACGTAAATCATGGCTTTAACGAAATTATAATTTTTATTAAATCAACTGACGTAAATCATGGCTTTAACGAAATTATTTTAAATAAATTGACGTAAATAATGTTTTAATCAAATTGATGTAAACCCTTTTTTCCCATTGAGAAAAAAACCAAACAAAATGGCGTCCATAATCAGAACTACGCGGTGAGAGTCTCCGCGTTATGGCACCTCTGCGTAATGAACTCATGGTCGACGGAGAGACGCGCATGCGCAATGCATCCCACACACACTCTCTCTCTCTCTGACCTTTTCTGCCCCCTAAAAATCGAATATTTCATTCAAGTTTTCTTGGTAGGGCTCGTAATGGAATATTTTAATGAAATTCCTTATAACGATTCTATAGTCAACAACGAAATTGCGCTGATATTTGTAAAAACTGTTTGTCGATAATATTTATTTATATAAAAATTGTGGTTCATTTTTTGCGGTTTACATCTTAAATTTTCACTGGGGGGGCTGCAAAACATTAAATCCCCCCTCGCTATAAGAACGGGGTTAGCACTTTTGCCTCGCAGCAAGAGGAGCCGGGTTTGACCCCAACTTTTGGCACTGGGTGAAAAACTCGGAACCACTCCTTCCGCGTTGAGTTTGCAAGTTCTCTGGTTTAAAGGGGTATTCTCCCGAGTTCTTCGGTTTCCCCTTTCCGTAAAATCTTGTTGGGGTTAACGGTAATAGTTAGTGTAGGGAGATGTCGGCTCGCGTGGCGTGAAGGGCTTGCCACCACCCTCCTACGCGTTGCAACCCGGCCACCTGGCTTCAAAAGTCGCAGGATGACTTGGGCATTTTTGAAACTATATTATCAGTAGTTGAAATATTTTTTATAAAAATTAAGGTTGAAATTATTTTTGGAAAAATGTCTAAAAAGCTAAACACGCTTAAGTTATATTTAATATTGGAAAAATCTCACTAAAGTTAAATTTAATATTGTTAAAATCTCACTAAAGTTAAATTTAATGTTGGAAAAATCTCACTAAAGTTAAATTTAATATTGGAAAAATCTCATTTAAGTTAAATTTAATATTGGAAAAGTCTCAATCAAAATTATTGTGCTATAAAGTTCTTGTAAGTTCTTCTTAGCATGACCTTTTTAGCCACAAAATTTCACAATTTTTCACTTTATATTTTATCAGATATTACTAAAATAAATTCGGCGTATATTTTAGTATAAAGGTAACTTTTCAGATTACGTTTTAACAAGAATGTGTATATTTCTAATACGGGGGCATTATACGGTGGCACGAAAAGGGGGGAAGGAAAAACTACACCGGGGTGTGCTCGAATCGTGTCAATGGACCAATGACAGTGAAGGAGTTTGATTTTTGAAAAGATTGTTACAATTTCGTCGTAGCAGGATGAAGCCAAAATCATTTTTATAAAACTACATCAGTAGTAGGACACAAGGCGAGGGCACCCTTTGAAAATACACCTACACGTACTACACATCTACACCGTTTAATCCAAACCATATTTATATATACTTCTACAGCCACCATTATACTCGGGCGACAATTAATGTAAACCACGTTTACCGGCGTCATTGTACCTACTACACCGCATTTGGTTTTCCAAAACGCGTTTTTGAGGATTAATGTATCACTCCATCTTTATTTTGAACAGTCTACACCTCAGTTCTTGATGATAACGGAATGATGTGGCTTATTGCTCCGGTGCTATGCTCGTATCGCGATGGGCCCCTAATCTATGCTCGCATCCGGATGAACACTCAATATCGCTCCAGCATCGCATCCGGATGAACACTCAATATTGCTCGAACCTCGCATCCGGATGAACACTCAATATTGCTCGAGCCTCGCATCCGGATGAACACTCAATATCGCTCCAGCATCGCATCCGGATGAACACTCAATATCGCTCGAGCCTCGCATCCGGATGAACACTCAATATTGCTCGAACCTCGCATCCGGATGAACACTCAATATTGCTCGAGCCTCGCATCCGGATGAACACTCAATATCGCTCCAGCATCGCATCCGGATGAACACTCAATATTGCTCGAACCTCGCATCCGGATGAACACTCAATATTGCTCGAGCCTCGCATCCGGATGAACACTCAATATCGCTCCAGCATCGCATCCGGATGAACACTCAATATTGCTCGAACCTCGCATCCGGATGAACACTCAATATTGCTCGAGCCTCGCATCCGGATGAACACTCAATATCGCTCGAGCCTCGCATCCGGATGAACACTCAATATTGCTCGAACCTCGCATCCGGATGAACACTCAATATTGCTCGAGCCTCGCATCCGGATGAACACTCAATATCGCTCCAGCATCGCATCCGGATGAACACTCAATATTGCTCGAACCTCGCATCCGGATGAACACTCAATATTGCTCGAGCCTCGCATCCGGATGAACACTCAATATCGCTCCAGCATCGCATCCGGATGAACACTCAATATTGCTCGAACCTCGCATCCGGATGAACACTCAATATTGCTCGAGCCTCGCATCCGGATGAACACTCAATATTGCTCGAGCCTCGCATCCGGATGAACACTCAATATCGCTCCAGCATCGCATCCGGATGAACACTCAATATCGCTCGAGCCTCGCATCCGGATGAACACTCAATATTGCTCGAACCTCGCATCCGGATGAACACTCAATATTGCTCGAGCCTCGCATCCGGATGAACACTCAATATCGCTCCAGCATCGCATCCGGATGAACACTCAATATTGCTCGAACCTCGCATCCGGATGAACACTCAATATCGCTCCAGCATCGCATCCGGATGAACACTCAATATTGCTCGAACCTCGCATCCGGATGAACACTCAATATTGCTCGAGCCTCGCATCCGGATGAACACTCAATATCGCTCCAGCATCGCATCCGGATGAACACTCAATATTGCTCGAACCTCGCATCCGGATGAACACTCAATATTGCTCGAGCCTCGCATCCGGATGAACACTCAATATTGCTCGAGCCTCGCATCCGGATGAACACTCAATATCGCTCCAGCATCGCATCCGGATGAACACTCAATATCGCTCGAGCCTCGCATCCGGATGAACACTCAATATTGCTCGAACCTCGCATCCGGATGAACACTCAATATTGCTCAAGCCTCGCATCCGGATGAACACTCAATATTGCTCGAACCTCGCATCCGGATGAACACTCAATATTGCTCGAACCTCGCATCCGGATGAACACTCAATATCGCTCCAGCATCGCATCCGGATGAACACTCAATATTGCTCGAGCCTCGCATCCGGATGAACACTCAATATCGCTCCAGCATCGCATCCGGATGAACACTCAATATTGCTCGAACCTCGCATCCGGATGAACACTCAATATTGCTCGAGCCTCGCATCCGGATGAACACTCAATATCGCTCCAGCATCGCATCCGGATGAACACTCAATATTGCTCGAACCTCGCATCCGGATGAACACTCAATATTGCTCGAGCCTCGCATCCGGATGAACACTCAATATTGCTCGAACCTCGCATCCGGATGAACACTCAATATTGCTCGAGCCTCGCATCCGGATGAACACTCAATATTGCTCGAGCCTCGCATCCGGATGAACACTCAATATCGCTCCAGCATCGCATCCGGATGAACACTCAATATCGCTCGAGCCTCGCATCCGGATGAACACTCAATATTGCTCGAACCTCGCATCCGGATGAACACTCAATATTGCTCGAGCCTCGCATCCGGATGAACACTCAATATTGCTCGAACCTCGCATCCGGATGAACACTCAATATTGCTCGAACCTCGCATCCGGATGAACACTCAATATTGCTCGAGCCTCGCATCCGGATGAACACTCAATATCGCTCGAGCCTCGCATCCGGATGAACACTCAATATTGCTCGAACCTCGCATCCGGATGAACACTCAATATTGCTCGAGCCTCGCATCCGGATGAACACTCAATATCGCTCCAGCATCGCATCCGGATGAACACTCAATATTGCTCGAACCTCGCATCCGGATGAACACTCAATATTGCTCGAGCCTCGCATCCGGATGAACACTCAATATCGCTCCAGCATCGCATCCGGATGAACACTCAATATTGCTCGAACCTCGCATCCGGATGAACACTCAATATTGCTCGAGCCTCGCATCCGGATGAACACTCAATATTGCTCGAGCCTCGCATCCGGATGAACACTCAATATCGCTCCAGCATCGCATCCGGATGAACACTCAATATCGCTCGAGCCTCGCATCCGGATGAACACTCAATATTGCTCGAACCTCGCATCCGGATGAACACTCAATATTGCTCGAGCCTCGCATCCGGATGAACACTCAATACCCCTCCAGCATCGCATCCGGATGAACACTCAATATTGCTCGAACCTCGCATCCGGATGAACACTCAATATTGCTCGAGCCTCGCATCCGGATGAACACTCAATATCGCTCCAGCATCGCATCCGGATGAACACTCAATATTGCTCGAACCTCGCATCCGGATGAACACTCAATATTGCTCGAGCCTCGCATCCGGATGAACACTCAATATTGCTCGAACCTCGCATCTGGATGAACACTCAATATTGCTCGAACCTCGCATCCGGATGAACACTCAATATTGCTCGAGCCTCGCATCCGGATGAACACTCAATATCGCTCCAGCATCGCATCCGGATGAACACTCAATATCGCTCGAGCCTCGCATCCGGATGAACACTCAATATTGCTCGAACCTCGCATCCGGATGAACACTCAATATTGCTCGAGCCTCGCATCCGGATGAACACTCAATATCGCTCCAGCATCGCATCCGGATGAACACTCAATATTGCTCGAACCTCGCATCCGGATGAACACTCAATATTGCTCGAGCCTCGCATCTGGATGAACACTCAATATCGCTCCAGCATCGCATCCGGATGAACACTCAATATTGCTCGAACCTCGCATCCGGATGAACACTCAATATTGCTCGAGCCTCGCATCCGGATGAACACTCAATATCGCTCGAGCCTCGCATCCGGATGAACACTCAATATTGCTCGAGCCTTGCATCCGGATGAACACTCAATATTGCTCGAGCCTCGCATCCGGATGAACACTCAATATCGCTCGAGCCTCGCATCCGGATGAACACTCAATATTGCTCGAGCCTCGCATCCGGATGAACACTCAATATCGCTCGAGCCTCGCATCCGGATGAACACTCAATATTGCTCGAGCCTCGCATCCGGATGAACACTCAATATTGCTCGAGCCTCGCATCCGGATGAACACTCAATATCGCTCGAGCCTCGCATCCGGATGAACACTCAATATTGCTCAAGCCTCGCATCCGGATGAACACTCAATATTGCTCGAGCCTCGCATCCGGATGAACACTCAATATCGCTCCAGCATCGCATCCGGATGAACACTCAATATTGCTCGAACCTCGCATCCGGATGAACAATCAATATTGCTCGAGCCTCGCATCCGGATGAACACTCAATATCGCTCGAGCCTCGCATCCGGATGAACACTCAATATTGCTCGAGCCTCGCATCCGGATGAACACTCAATATTTAGGGACCAATATTATAGACGTATGGTTGTAGGTAGCAGCGTTTTAAATACCATATTTAAGAGGGGAAAAACCACAAACCTTTTCGGCTGTTAAATATACATTAAATTTCACTCATAATATTCAAAATACAACTCCCGCAAACAACATCGTACAGCCACAACAACAAGAACCATTTCATAACCTCCGTCGAGGTCGTCCGCTCGAAAAGGGGAGAAACAGGATAAAAACCTATCGTCGATAAATAGTGATCCCATTTTCGGTCAAGTCCAAAAAGTAATGGGCGTTTCTTTAAAATTGTAGAATGAATGAATGAATTACGTAGGCCGCTGAGCGCTAATAGAACGTAGTCACCCACACAATCCCGAGATTCTTAATAAGGCTTAAGAGAAACCATCTGTCTGCCTCCATATTTCTCGCAATATGTTCGACAATATCGCAAATACGTCGTAAGAAATATAATGACCTTAATGATTTTCGAATGAACGTATTGTTCCACCTAATAACGCGATAGCGGAACTATCCTATACGGGTCATATCATGTACGAGTCTAATTTTATACGCTATACAATAGGAGCGTATCGAGTATAAATCGAAATGAGATTCGAATAATAAAACACTTGCGTTACGCGTAAATTTTCATTCAAAAGCTAACGCGGTTAAGACGCCTTCTTTAAAACGTGTACGGGAAACTTGTAGGAGATTACAGTACAGAATGAAGCTACGTTTACACCCCTACACGTTTTAAAGGGGTGGTTTAATCTCTCTATTATTTGATTTGCATTTGCGAAAATAGTTTTCCTAAATAAAAAAATTAAATTGAATTGAATTATTTTTTAATTTTAATATTGGATTTGTTAAAATAGTTTGAATTTTGGAAAATAGGACTTTTAAAAAATGTTTTTGATGTATCCGTTATTACGAGGTACGTTAAAAGAGGGGTAAGCTGAAATTCAAATGCTTTTGTGTCCCTTTAAGATTCGAAGTAATATATAAAATAATAAGAATAATTGAAAAACAAAAATACGTCAATTGTATAAGATTATAAATAAAACATAAACTTAGACACAGACAGCCCAGTAGCCTAGTAAAAATCCATAATAATGCATTTCACGAGTTCATCAAAACACCTCAATACGGTTCGCCTGGAACCGCCACCGAAAACGCACCAGAAATACCATTAGAAACCCCACTAGAAACACCTAGCCCCTGGTGACATTGAATTTCGAGCTATAAACGCTGATGTTTACAAACAAATCCCCCGATGGCCACAGCCTTACCCACTGCGCCGCCGCAGGGGGGGGGGTAGACGGTTGAAATTGCCCCCTTCTCGTCCATAGATGGCGCCCTCGCATCCCCCTCTCCGCCACGAGGGAGCGCGCGCAGCCGTCATCCAGTCGCCAACAATGACATAGGCCAGGCGCATCCAACGAGTTACGCTAATGAAGAGGGGGGGGGGAGTGTTTTCCCGGAGGGGGAGGGGGGCGTAGCGTAGCGCTGTCTGTATGGCCCCGGGCCCCATCCAGTCGCTCGCTCGAGAAATGGGTGGAAAAGAGAAGTTTTTATTCCGGAGACAGTACGCGATGTTGCGTAGGCCATGTCACTACGCCTTTCCAGACGTCTCGTCCCGCGACCTGGCGTTCCAGTCGATTATGGCCGATCCCTCTGGTGGTTGGGGGAGGAATTAAGAGAAGCCCGATTCCCCGATATAATGGATCGATATCGTTTTTATGTCAAATTCTTGATTTTTTTAAAGAAAAATTAAGCCAATAAATAGAATGGCATTTTTTTTAAACGTGGGAATTTTTTGAAAAATATTTCGGAGTCTTTAAGGCTGTGTCCGAATTCTTTCGTACGCTATATTTACGATACGGGGAACACATTTTTAAACTTTTCAAATAATTAGACAAATAATAATAACCAGCTAGGCTAATACCAACTTAGGCCCAAGTCATCAAGCGACTTTTAAACAGGTGGCCGGGTTACAATGCGTAGGAGGGTGGTGGAAAGTCCTTCGTGCCACGCGAGCCAACAGCTACCTACGAGAACTATTATCGTTAACTTCGACAAGTTTTTATGGAAAGGAGAAACCGAAGAACTCGGGGGAAACCCCTTTTACCCTGTGGAGAGTGAACTTGCAAACTCGACGCAGATACCAGTTGGATGAAAACGTTTGATAACTTGGAATTCTAATTACTATATAAAGCGTTTGCTGAATCAAATTGGGTTGTTGGATCATTCTATATTTGAAACATTGTTTAGCGAATTATTCGTCAGAGAATTTCATGAAGTCATATAAGAAGAATCTGTTACACCTTTTGCACTACTCGCAATTTGATAACGGAATATTTTTCACCATAAGTGTATAATATTCTTCCATAAGTATGACATTTCGAATGCAAATAGCTTCTGATAAATATTCACTCGCATGCATATCTAGATTCTAGAGGGTATATTTCTTCTTATGACGACGTAAAATATTTAGCAATAAGACAAACTTATGTAAAAGTATTATAGACTTTCCACCAAAACCATTGATTTAATATTTATAACAAAAAACTGTAATGAAAAATGTATTTATTTATGCGCTTCAATCAACTAATTCTGGATTAGATCGAAGTGTTTGTTCCGCTAGGTAACCCTCTTTAATAACCACGTTATAACTAATTAACTGAAGGCATAGAGTGAACTCTAAACTACCCAACGCAATGGTCATAGCACTCTTCTTGAAGAAAATGGTCACCAAGAGGACATCCTTAAGAGTGAGAGGGGTCCAATTACAAGTACCCGATGAAAGCGCCAAGACCAATTATTATTGCGCATCAAACGTACTCTCCCAATTAGAATTTTGTCGATTTGGGCGGGCTCGCTAATTTTCCAGTCACGCACCGATGAATATTTTCACTTTCCTGCCTCGGAATTAATCGCGCGAATTATTACACCAGCAAATAGTCGATCGCCCATCAAAACTAAAGTTCTTTAATCGCATTTGAATAGACCGTAAAATAATGTTTCCTTAAAATCGAACAACATTCAAATCCGGACTAATTTGAGGAAAACAAACTAGTTTTTTTAAAATGCACCTAGACAATTTTCACCATTAACAAATCTATAAATTATGTTAAAATAAAATCACCAATATAACGCCTTTCGTGAATCTAAAACCACGCACCTCATTATTAAGAAATTATATTTGAATAAATATCCAAACTATAATGAAAATAATTATTTTATAGCTCGGATATTGTGGTTTACATGTTAATTAAGGGTGCATTTAAAAACTAAACGCTAAATATAAACCAATAAAAGTTTCAAGTGAGAAAACCTCTTCAGGGCGGGCAAGCTTCCTCTAATAGAAGAATTGGGGGTTTCTACTATCGTTCTAGACTAGCGCCATGAGCGGGAAAAGAGAGAAGCTCTGGCGCACCCTACCAAACAAGGAGGGTTCTACTACCTTTAAAGGGAATATAACCTGCAAAGCAACCTTTATCGAAGACCCCTTCAATTTTACAAACTTCGGTGTATAGTGGCGCCAAACATTTCTAAAGCCAAAGGCAAGATCGGCCAGAGCTGCAAACGTTGGTGTTCCACACCAAATACCTGAGGTTATATTCCCTTTAAGCGTTTTCAGTAATCAGAAACTGATTTTGGGATTTCACATAGCGCCTTTAAACTATCTCGGATCTCCCAATAGCGCAACATAAACAAATAATCAATTTAAACAAAACAATTAAACCAACACCCCACCCAACTCGGCTGTGTAATAATTCAAACCAGTATATATATAAAAGTTTATAAATTATACATTTAAGCCACTAATGCTATTAAGTAAAGAACGGTACGAAACTACGAAATAAAAAAAGATTGGTCTGCTTGTCAAATAGAGAATTAGGGATTTCCAAGAATCGAAGTGGGCTTCGAGGCGCCAAAGGCAATGACGGTAGTAAAAAAAATATCTCGAAAAGAAAGATTTAAAGGTAAGATGAAATATAAATTGGGGTTCCTATTTGAACGGTAGTGTCGCCAGCAAAAACCACATTGTAATTAAAACCCCGCTGCAGCCGCCGCCACCAGAGTGCGCCGAGGGAAAGCCCAAGGTCAGATTCGTCATCAAGTACAATATTTATTATCCTAATCAAAATTGGGCCATAAGAGCAACCATTACCTGGGCTTAAGGCTGCCCGCGGATAAAGGCGAAAATTACTTATATTAGGAGCGAGCTGTATATTAAGAATGTCTTCAATTTTAGAAAAGATTTCGAATTGCCAGAATGCTTCTATACCGATATATATATATATTTACAGTTAGGTCCGATTGTTTAATTTCACCCGTATTTTGCTTATGTCAAATAATTTAACAGATAAACTTAAATTAATTCATTATTTGTTCTCTGCTTCAACCAGCTTGTAGCAGTAATAATGTTTCTGCTATTCTTAGCTCAATTTTTGTATATTTTTAATCCAATTAGGGTAAATTATCAATGTATTTAGTATTTTACATGGAGCAAACTTCCAAAACCAAAAATATTAACAGCTGGCAGAACTTTTAAATACTTAAAATAGCTAGATCAGTAAAATGTAAACACTGAAAAATGCAAAGTGTACAGGAGAATAATTTCGAGTGACCTCCACGTTCTAAATTCGTGTTTTTGCCACTAAGAGCGTTGTTGGTTGACATTTTAGGGTGCAAAGTCTGCAGGTTCCGCCGTTTCTTCTGCTTAATGCAAGTGCGTCTTACCCTGGGGAATTCCTCCTACTGGGGGAAGCTATTACGGTACCATATTTGGGGGAAAATACTATAAAAGCATACTGGGGGCGAAACTTCCTATAATACCGGACTAGGAAAACCCTCCTATGGCATACAAACTGGGGGAAAATATACTACGGTACCATACTGGGGGAAAACCTACTACAGTACCATACTGGGGGAAAAACTACTACGGTACCATACTGGGGTTAAACCTACTACGGTACCATATTGGGGGAAAACCTACTACGGTACCATATTGGGGTTAAACCTACTACGGTACCATACTGGGGGAAAACCTACTACGGTACCATACTGGGGGGAAAACCTACACCGGTCCTATACTGGGGGAAACCTACTACGGTACCATACTGGGGGGAAATCTTCTACGGTACCATACTACAGATTTTCCTCTGTCTAAAACGGGGTTTTTAAAATAAATTATTCCCCCCAGATTTTCGGGGTACCTTTACGCCATAATCCATACAGTGGCACCTGAAAAGGAAAATTCTAACGGCAAATATTTAATTAGGATCATAACCATAAATCTCCAGGATATAACTGAGAACCGATTCTCGAAAATTTCAAGTTAATTTCTTCTGGCGCGGTTGAAAGTTTTTATTTCTTCAAGGTTTATTGTCTTCGCCCGGTTCTTCATAACAGTGATTAACGCTGATTAATTAATACGGCGACCAGGGTTCCGAAATATTTTTTATCGTTATTAATTATTCTTAAAACCAGATAGAGAGTCTCGGCTTATATTCTTGGAAATCTCTCGTGTATTTAGGATAATTGGCCGGTGTCATTCCGATTAACCTTATACTTTGTTTGTTTTAGTTCAACGCATGGGCAGACCGAAAGCCCATCCCACCGTCGTTAACGTTTATTTCATTTAGCTAGTTATAATCCCATTCGGCTGAACTTTAATTGATTCAACGGCTCCGTTTGGATTTCAACCCTTTTTATTTATTTTGATTCTCTCGAATATTATATACTTTGGCTGTAGTTCAAGGTTACGCGCGGTTGGAAGTTAATTAAAAGGGACAGTGTTATTGGTTAGATTAAAACCAGGGGAGGTATTTGATTTAGCTGCCCCCTTTTTTTATCATTTAAGGATTCTACGAACACAAAAAAAGCATTTATAGAATTAGATTTCTATCTGGTTTTTTTTAGTATTAACTTCGATTAACTGGATTTAATTATATATATAGAATAGTCAGAAATTTGGTGTTTCTTAATTTTCTGATAAAGTAGTTATAGAAATATTTAGCAAATGAGGTTCAGAGGAGCCGGGTTCGTTTCATAATTGCAGATCCATATAATAATAATAATAATCAGCTAGGCTAATACCCAAGGCACCACCTTAGGCCTAAATCATCGAGCGACTTTTAAAGTCATCAGGGCCGTAGTAAGGTATGTGCCAAGTGTGCCATGGCATTGGGGCCCCCGAGGTTAGGGGCCCTCCGTGGATTCGAAAGACATGTTTCTATTGGTATTTTATGATTATAACCACATTGTCGTCAATAGAGTTAAAGAGTAAGGTTCCAATTTTTTTAGGGACCCCAAATTCTACTTTGCACAGAGACCCCAATAGTGTTAATCTACTATGTTTTGGTGAAATAAATATTTTATCAATTAATTTTAATTAGTAATTGATTTATGTTTCTTTATTTTTTACATATTTCCATTAGTAATTTATTTATTATTTTTATTTATTTCCATTAGTAATTTATTTCTTATTTTTTACTTATTTCCATTGTAATTTATTTATCATTTTTTACTTATTTCCATTAGTAATTTATTTATTATTTTTACTTATTTCCATTAGTAATTTATTTATTATTTTTTACTTATTTCCCTTAGTAATTTATTTATTATTTTTTACTTATTTCCATTAGTAATTTATTTATTATTTTTTACTTATTTCCATTAGTCATTTATTTATTATTTTTTACTTATTTGAATTAGTAATTTATTTATACTTACCTCAATTAATTTTATTTATATTTTACTTATCCTAATTAATAATTTATTTATATTTTACTTATCCTAATTAATAATTTATTTATATTTTACTTATCCTAATTAATAATTTATTTATATTTTACTTATCCTAATTAATAATTTATTTATACTTTACTTATCCTAATTAATAATGTATTTATATTTTACTTATCCGAATTAATAATTTATTTATATTTTACTTATCATATTTAATAATTTATTTATATTTTACTTATCCTAATTAATAATTTATTTATAATAATTAATAATTTATTTATATTTTACTTATCCTAATTTAATAATTTATTTATATTTTACTTATCCTAATTAATAATTTATTTATATTTTACTTATCCTAATTTAATAATTTATTTATATTTTACTTATCCTAATTAATAATTTATTTATATTTTACTTATCCTAATTAATAATGTATTTATATTTTACTTATCCGAATTAATAATTTATTTATATTTTACTTATCATATTTAATAATTTATTTATATTTTACTTATCATATTTAATAATTAATTTATATTTTACTTATCCTAATTAATAATTTATTTATATTTTACTTATCCTAATTTAATAATTTATTTATATTTTACTTATCCTAATTAATAATGTATTTATATTTTACTTATCCGAATTAATAATTTATTTATATTTTACTTATCATATTTAATAATTTATTTATATTTTACTTATCCTAATTAATAATTTATTTATAATAATTAATAATTTATTTATATTTTATTTATCCCAATTTAATAATTTATTTATATTTTACTTATCCTAATTAATAATTTATATATATTTTACTTGTCCTAATAAATAATTTATTTATATTTTACTTATCCTAATTAATAATTTATATATATTTTACTTATCCTAATTAATAATTTATTTATATTTTACTTATCATATTTAATAATTTATTTATATTTTACTTATCCTAATTAATAATTTATATATATTTTACTTGTCCTAATAAATAATTTATTTACATTTTACTTGTCCTAATTAATAATTTATTTATTTTTAATTTTTTTACTTATCTCAATTAATAATTTATTTATTTATCGTTATTTTTAACTTATCTCAATTAATAATTTATTTATTTATAGTTATTTTTAACTTATCTCAATTAATAATTTATTTATTTATAGTTATTTTTTACTTATCTCAATTAATAACTACTTTATTTTATTTTAATTTATTACTTTATTTTTTAATGAAATTACATAATATGAAATGAAATAACGAAATAAGTGACAATTAAATAAATTCCTTAAAGAAGAAACAGGAAATTCCGTGTATAAATCTTGAAAATGAAACTAGACGAAAACCCTAGCGGGGCTTATCAAAATGAAAGCGCACGGGGTTCATAGCGTATCCAGGGAGTGTTATCCATCGATCATTCGGAAAATAGCGCACCACATTCGTCTCCTCTTTCCAAACGCGTCTCAAACAAGGGAGCCAGGACGCTATAAATATACAAGCTCAGCTCAGTCAGTTAATATTTATTAAGACAACGAATGTCGGGAGGGGGGGGGGCGATGTCGAGAGCGCCAGGGGGGGTCTAAAACAACATCGCCCGAATACCGGAAGTCCAAACGCGAACAGATCGGGGGGACGGGCAATTAGAGGGGGTGGAAAGGCCAACTTCCTGTTTCAACACCGGAAACGGAGGGGGGAAGGAAGCGCCATAATCTCCGGCCTGGAAGAATCAAATTGATTCGGCGCGGAGGACATCAACAATTTAAATGAACTCGAGTCGTACGCTAATTACCAGAGTGTCGCCGATTGCTCTTCTTTGCCCATTTACAGAATTTGCCACCGTGGACCGGAGGGGTGGGGGGATAGCGCCAATTGCTGTTGCTCCCCCCCTCCCGGTTTGGACGGATGTACTGCTAGGCGATAGACAATATCAGCGCGCCATTTAAATAATTTTCAATATGATTTCCGGATTGCCGCAAAAACCATTAAGTCAACGCGGGAAACGCCAATTCCGTCAGGTATTTTTATTCGCGGATGGATTGTCGTCTTAGAACAATATTCAGCGTGATAATATAATTTGTATAAATATTTGCGAAAATTTAGTAAAAAATATTCGCGTAGATTTGATTAAAATACTAGCGTAGATTTCTTTAAAATATTGGCGAAGATTTAGTAAAAATATTCGCGGAGTTTTAGTAAAAATATTGGCGAAGATTTAGTAAAAATATTCGCGTAGATTTAGTAAAAATATTGGTGGAGATTTAGTAAAAATATTGGCGTAGATTTGGTAAAAATATTGGCGTAGATTTAGTAAAAATATTCGCGTAGATTTAGTAAAAATATTCGCGTAGATTTAGTAAAAATATTCGCGGAGAACTTAGTAAAAATATTCTCGTAGATTTAGTAAAAATATTGGCGTAGATTTGGTAAAAATATTTTCGGAGACTTAGTAAAAATATTCGCGAAGATTTAGTAAAAATATTCGCGTAGATTTAGTAAAAATTATTCGCGGAGATTTAGTGAAAACTATTCGCGGAGATTTAGTAAAAATATTCGCGTAGTGGTCTGTTGATACAAGACCAGTTTTATATTTCTTTGACCAGTTAATTTATTCAAAAACTAATTTAAATTTATTAACTCAGTGATCAAAAAGAAGCTTTTTGATAAATTGAGATTTCAGGCTTGACTTTTACAGACGAATAGTTACCAAAAATTTCTTATTTCCGAAACGATAAATTAGAATAACCACTCTCCAACGCAACCCGGACACCTGATTAAAAGCTTAAAAGTCGCTAACTGACTTGGGCCTAACGTGGTACCTAGCTGATTATTATTTTTACTACTGTTGAATAAATTAATAAAACCAAAATGTTGTAATAAAATTATATCTTATTGAAATATATTATAATTTTGTTCTATTTTCCATAATCTTATCACTTCATAAATTGTAATCCTAAAAATTTCGATAATCTTCAATAATCTTATCACTAAAAAATTAAATTATTAAAACACTTGGGAGTATTTAAATTAATAATTAAAACAAACTAAAATTATTAATTTCATTAAAAATTAAATGTATTATTACATATTAACGGAATCTCATTATCTGCTTTTCGAAATTAAATAATAGTTTTTAGAAATGATAAATTACTATTAATTATACTCAACATTTAATTGGAATGGAATTAGTAATTTAACCCAAAAAAATTGAATATCTCTCATAGCGGGGACGTTAGACCTTGGAAAGTACAATAAACATCCTACTCAGAATAAATTTGAATTTTAAACATTTGCGATAATGAACTGACGATTGTATACGAAGCGTGTATATCATACATATACACATATACACCCATTTATGTATTCTGTATATACATCAAACATTAATATATCTTAGCTAATTGTAAGTGCAACAGTTAGAAGAGTAGACCATCTGTTAGATTTTATAAATACATGATTACGTGCTTAATAAAACACTTAGCATTGTGAAATTAAGGCTATTTAAAATATTCATTGTGATATTAGTATTTGAAATAGCATCGTCAAATTAAGGCTATTTCCAATAGCATTGTCAAATTAAGGTTATTTCCAATAGCATTGTGAAAGTAAAACTATTTAAAGTATCACTGTGAAAGTAAAACTATTTAAAGTATCACTGTGAAAGTAGGGCTATTTAAAACAGCATTGTGAAATTAATATTTGAAATAATCATTGTGATATTAGTATTTGAAATAGCATTGTGAAATTAGTATTTTAAATACTATTGTGAAATTAGTATTTTAAATACCATTGTGAAATTAGCATTTTAAAAACCATTGAGTTATTAAGATTTTTTAACATACTTTTGTGAAATTAAGATTTTTTAACATACTTATGTGAAATTAAGATTTTTAAAATACCATTGTGAAATTAAGATTTTTAAAATACCATTGTGAAATTAAGATTTTTTAAATACCATTGTGAAATTAAGTTTTTTTAAATACCATTGTGAAATTAAGATTTAAAAAAAAACATTGAGATATTAAGATTTTCAAATACTATTGTGAAATTAGTATTTTTTAAAACACCAATGATAAATAGTTGATTTTATAAAATGTCTTTACGCTTGCCCAACTTGTTGAAATGTTTCCCTGGAATAGTTCAGCCAATGCCTAAGAATGAGTTCATAAACTCTTTAGTGGGAGAGAAAACGGATCCACAGCTGAAGCGGGGAGGCAACATTTCAACAAGATGGCCAAGGTTATTTTATAAAAAGAACTATTAAGATTTTTTATAATATTATTGTGAAATTAGGTTTTTTTAAAATATTATTGTGAAATTAGGTTTTTTTAAATGTTAGTGTGAAATTAGGATTTTTAAAAATACCTATAAACATTTTTAAAATACCATTAATAAATTAGGATTCTTTAAAATACCATTGTGAAATTTTCCGTACCATATACCTACTTCAAAAACGAGATGAAGAAATAAATTATATCATCATCGAGGTCATAAAAAGGTAAACAAATTATAGCAACTAACTCCCTGAAACTCCTATTTAGCAATTAAAGGTAATAAAAATACCGACAGACAACTGAAGTAATGTTTTACCCCGAGCAATTACTAATCTACCTTTAATTCCAGGCTCTAATTTGCAAGCGCATTCTTTTAAAAGTGAGTTGACAATTATTAGCTATAACCACGTTCATTCAAATTCTTAATGAGTGACACAATCTAACAAAAGATGTTTCCCAAAAAACTAATGAATGAACAAAAAAGGGGAAGGGGCCGCGAAAGGGGGGTGTCAGAAGCGGATACGGCGTAAGTCTCAATGAGTTTCGACTTTAATTAACTCCGAATTAATTTTGAATTACGTACTGACGTCGCCATCATTGCCTGCGCTTGAAAACGTTAAAAAATCGGTAAAAAATGAACCTTTGGCTTCGCGAAATTTGTAACGCGCATTTACTAATCATTGAAATTTCGATTAGTTTCGTTAATTATTTTCTTTACAGTAGCTCGGAAACATGATTTGCGCGTCGGGGTAATTAAATTAATTAAAGATTTAAAGTCTATTCGATTTCTAAGGCCATACCGCCCAAGCGTTGGAATTTAACATAATATGACGTAATCAGTCATACGTACATTTTGACAATAATTCTGTATTTTTAATTTAAAATTTGATAATTGTGATTTGAATTTTATTCAATAAAAAGTTTGAATTGATATTTACTCGATAAAATTTGAAATTGATATTTACTCGATAAAATTTGAAATTGTAGATTATCAATAAAAATTTTAAATTGATATTTACTCTATAAAATATTAAAATTATATTTACTCGATAAAATATTAAAATTAATTTTAAATTAATATTTACTCAATATAAATTTTAAATTAATATTTACTCAATATAAATTTTAAATTAATATTTACTCAATATAAATTTTAAATTAATATTTACTCAATATAAATTTTAAATTAATATTTACTCAATAGAATTTTAAATTAATATTTACTCAATATAAATTTTAAATTAATATTTACTCAATATAAATTTTAAAATAATATTTACTCAATATAAATTTTAAATTAATATTAAATCAATAAAAATTTTAAATTAATATTTACTCAATATAAATTTTAAATTAATATTTACTCAATATAAATTTTAAATTAATATTTACTCAATATAAATTTTAAATTAATATTTACTCAATATAAATTTTAAATTAATATTCACTCAATATAAATTTAAATTAATGTTTATTCAATATAAATTTAAATTAATACTTACTCAATATAAATTTTAAATTAATATTAAATCAATAAAAATTTTAAATTAATATTTACTCAATATAAATTTTAAATTAATATTTACTCAATATAAATTTTAAAATAATATTTACTCAATATAAATTTTAAATTAATATTTACTCAATATAAATTTTAAATTAATATTAAATCAATAAAAAATTTAAATTAATAGTTACTCAACATAAATTTTAAATTAATATTTACTCAATATAAATTTAAATTAATATTTACTCAATATAATTTTAAATTAATATTTACTCAACATAAATTTTAAATTAATATTAAATCCATAAAAAACATCAATTAATATTTACTCAATATAAATTTTAAATTAATATTAAATCCATAAAAAACATCAATTAATATTTACTCAATATAAATTTTAAATTAATATTTACTCAATATAAATTTTAAATTAATATTAAATCAATATAAATTTTAAATTAATATTAAATCAATATAAATTTTAAATCAATATTTACTCAATAAAAATTACAATTTGATTTTGACTTGAACAACTTTGATATTTACATGATTAAAACGTTTCGATGGAATCCAGTTTCATCATTTTAACGGTACGATTTTTACAAAATCAAGTGTAAAATTGCCTAAATAAAATGTAACGTTTTAATCAACCATTTATTTCTCCACAATCAATATTTGTAAGTCAATCGAGGGGGTCAAACATTTTGTTTTTTATTTAACAAAAAACGCAAGGTCTGTTCAGATCTGGTTTCAGACATTTCAAACTCGTCAAGACAGTGGTTTCTATTTGATAGAGAAATCAAAAATATCTTTCTGCGTATTCGCCATTTTGTTTCGCGATGATGTAAGATTTGAGAGCAAGACGCTCGGGACAATGAGCGTCGATATCAGGTACTACAAAATCCGGCTTAGAAAATAAAAACCGTCGTTACGTAACACCCTCATTATCATCAGCGTAGTATTTATACAAAGAGACAGAAAATACGTATATTACGCCTACGAAATCGAGAAGGCCTAGTTTAAAAATACATAACTGCAAAAGCTCCTCTCAGTAACAAAAAAAAAACACTTCATTTTACAGAGGCTAATCCGACCAGAGATTAGATTGGAAATGTCACCCCCCCCCCCCTCTCCCGTTTCCTCCCGGGTAAATGTATCTCGACTGCTGATAAGCGAGAGTCTACGCTAAGGGTGTCGTACAAGTCGAAAAAGCCCAGATGGAATGGCCTATCAACCGGCGTACGGCGCTACCCTTTCTCGGTTAGGCTCGAAGCGCGTTGGAGGGCGGGTAACTCCCACGTTTAGCAGTCGCGGCTTTATTGGACGAAGCCAGGCCCGTGCTTAAAACCCAGTTTAGGTCGGTTTGAATGCCAGTTTTGACCGTCGCCGATAATTCTTGGTCCACACGTGCGAAATCGCTTCACCCCGGTTCGCTTGTAGCCAAGGTTTAACGTGATTTCAAATTATGACCAGAATTTTAAAATTACAGTAACATTATTTGACATTATTTACAATTTTATTCCCATTATTTTGGAAAATACGAGCGATTTGAAATTACTAAAATGTATCCCAAAACAATTAGTTAATCAGGTTTACTATGCATACAGTAATATTATTGGACATTATTTAGAATTTTCTTCTTATTATTTTTGAAAATACGAGGGATTTGAAATTACTAAAATGTATCCCAAAACAATTAGTTAAACATGTTTACAATACATACAGTAATATTATTTGACATTATTTTCAATTTTATTTCCATTATTTTTGAAAATACGAGCAATGTTACTTCCCCGCCTTGTCGTTTTGAAAGCGATTCTAAGCGAACCGACTTGGACGAGTTGCTTGAACTTGCTTCCCGAACCAACACGAAGCGATTTCTCACGCTGGTTTTGAAAACTAGTTATCTAAAAGCCAAGGGATTTTAGGGGTAAGTTTCAACAATATCCTCAAAAGTATGGCTATCTCCAGTAAGTAACGGCTCTGTTTGGGGCCTAGAATTAATATTTTACTGGAGCCCGGGCCCGCTCTCGAGTATATACTTTCGTCGTTATCAGCGTCTGTTTTGGCGCGGCGTTGAGTTGCCATTTCCGATAGCCCGGGTGGTTGAATATAATCCAACGCCCGTACTCCATATTGCCCAGTCTGCAGAATCTACTGGGTTTTTAATTGGGTTTGAATCATTGTTGATTACGCAAATTGCGAGGCGAGTAGGTTTGGCTGGAGTATTACCCTTTCATGTAACGCCCAAATCTTGTTCAAATAAGAACGCTTTTGGAGGGTAAAAGAGAGCACAGAATAGGGTTTTTGTTTGTTCCTTTCACGACCTTGAGATATTTTAACACTAATCTAAAAATAGCTGCCAAGTTACAACTGCAAAGAAACGTAATTTCTTCTTTTATCATTCAGAATCACTTGAATTTTGAAGTTTATATACGCACGTTAACGTATTGTTTCGTTTATCTGATGTTATAAAGAGGTTAAGCTTCTCGCGGTTCGAACTGGAACGGCATTCCGAAGTTCCCGTTTAAGCGTCTACGGTGCTTTGCTGAAAGGGCCCCACCTGCATTTGAAATAATTCGGCAACGATTTACCACGTGGTAGCGGATACGATCAATCATATTTTGGAAACAAGCGCGTGAAATTGCTGAAATTCAAACTCCGGCGTGTCCCTTTAAGTATATAGCGCCATTGAAACTAGCATTCCAAATTTCTGAATATAAAGACTAAAATACTTAACCAAATATGATTGCAAACGTTTGTATCATACATTCAGGGCTGTCTTAGCGGGCCGGGGCCCCGGGAAGACGGTAATTTCGGACCTCTTGAGCGCGTTTAATAATGGAAATAAATATACGATTTGGGCGGGAAACCCAGATGAAGGATACTTCAAATCCGGGAACCTCCAGACAACATGGGCCCGGGTAATGATAGTTCATCAGCCTCAGTTGAATTATATAAATAAATAATAATCATCTAGGCCCAATTCAACGAGCACCTTCAATGTCATTAATTCGGGTGGCCAGGTTACAATGCGTAAAAGGGTGGTGGAAAGCCCTTCGTGTCACGCGAGCCAACAGCTCCCTACACTAACTATTACCACATTGCATAAAATGTCCCAACTCCCTACACTCACTACTACCACATTGTATAAAATGTCCCAACTCCCTACACTAACTATTATCACATTGCCTAAAATGTCCCAACTCCCTACATTCACTACTACCATATTCTATAAAATGTCCCAACTCCCTACATTCACTATACCACATTGGATAAAATGTCCCAACTCCCTACATTCACTACTACCACATTGTATAAAATGTCCCAACTGTCTACACTCCCTATTACCACATTGTATAAAATGTCCCAACTCCCTACACTCACTATTACCATATTCAATAAAATGTCCCAACTCTCTACACTCACTATTACCACATTGCATAAATTGTCCCAACTCCCTACACTCACTACTACCACATTGTATAAAATGTCCCAACTGTCTACACTCCCTATTACCACATTGTATAAAATGTCCCAACTCCCTACACTAACTATTACCACATTGCCTAAAATGTCCCAACTCCTTACATTCACTACTACCATATTCTATAAAATGTCCCAACTCCCTACATTCACTATTACCACATTGCATTAAATGTCCCAACTCCTTACATTCACTACTACCATATTCTATAAAATGTCCCAACTGTCTACACTCCCTATTACCACTTTGTATTCCCAACTGCCTACACTCACTATTACCACATTGTATAAAATGTCCCAACTCCCTACACTAACTACTACCACATTGTATAAAATGCCCCAAGCCTTTTAGACCCTAGCCAACCCGCGAGACGTCGTGGTAGCCGGCCGTCCAGCCAACCAGGGTCAAACCATAACCTCTTACGCTTTAAAGCAAAAATGAATAAAAGTGTAAAATGAAACTGCAAAAAGGCCTTACGACGCGAAACGAGGTGAAGCTCGCAAAATTGAGTCATTGAAAGGCGAAATAAGACAATCGAGCAATCTCAAAGCGGGATTTGGAGGGTCTTCTCGTCAGGTGATGTCCTCCTCGCTTTTATCTTCCTCGTTGGAAACGGTGGCAGGAGGAGCAGCCGAGAAAGATAACACGTCGAGTGGGAATGAGATAAAAAATTATCGGCAAAGAAAGGAATCACCCGGCTGAGTTGGCAGCGAATTCGAAGGGAAACTAGCATACGGCGGAGAGACTATCTTCGCTGCCTAGTGAGACGGACACCCCTCTACTAGATCGAGACTCGTAAAAGGCACCAATAATTGGAAATGCGGGGAAAAAAAAGTCTCGAAATTTGGGGCCCCAAACTCGCAATATTTATTTAAGAGTTATTAAGAGGCCTCGACTGCCACAAAAACTGTTCGTGTATCCAATGGTTTAGCCCTGAATTCGCTGACGATATCACCTTCGGATAAAAATTGTGTCGTTTTACAAATCAATCTATTTTTATTTTTCTTTTTGGGCCCAGCGCGTGCAGAAATTTGAGATTTATATTATTATTAAAGGGCGGGAATTCTAAATTGAAACTTCATCCGCTTTAAAATCCATAGATGACTTGGGCCTAAGGTGGTGCTTTGGCTATTAGCCTAGCTGATTATTATTATTGTTTAACACGCGCTACAATTACCCGGGTGGAACCATTAAAGGACCGATTTTGTATGTTCCGTTGTTTGTTTTTTTAAATACTTTTTCGGCTGTGTGCCTTCAACTGAAAAGCAAAATCCTGTTTACGTTAGAGGTTACAACGTGTTTTAACTATCAATAATCATTCCTAATTTTTGCTAACCTGGTGGTAGCAAAACGAAATTCGTTAACCATTCATCAATATTGTTATTCCATAACAATTTAACCCTTGACTTTTCCGATTTTATCTCCGTCAATATATCTCTAAATTGAGCTAAGCCAAGGGTCCCCTCTGCCCAGCGCCAAAACTACTTTTCTTCCGGGGTCATTAACGACTGGAGTTCTCTCCCACAGGACATAGTTTCATTTCCCAATCACCACACATTTCGCCGCCTTGTATCGGATTATCTACGTAGCAAATCAGGGGCGTAGGAACGTACTAGAAGTTGGAGGGGGCAAAGAGAAACCAAAAGGGGTCTGGAGAATGGTTTTGAATTTTTAATCAAGTGTAGCTTCTCCGAATGCATGTGTATCTTTTACTACTATGTAAATTGGCGGGAAAAGACTGAAATTTAAACACAGTTGAGGTACTATAAGCTTTTTATGCTTTTAAAATGAGAATGCGAGAATTATGAAGATTTCTACTGACCAAAAAGTTGGAGGGGGCAATAACATAAGTTGCCCCTCCCAGCAAAATTCTAGGGAGGGGCATTGCCCCCCTTGCCCCCCCTGGTTCCTACGCCCCTGTAGCAAATGCCCCCCTTAATTTGCTTTTCACTTGTAATCTTTATTAACTTTATTCTCATCGAAATAAAACACATTCCTTCGATGCTCCAATAGTATCCCTGTGGCTTATAAATAAATAAATACCCTTGCAACCAAAATTACCAAATTACGAGACAAATTATTCAAATCGTAATTTTCTTCGAAATTAAAGTGAATGTAATGAAAAATAAATAAAAGGTATTAATTCATTACTAGGATTTAATTTAAAGGCAAGAAACACGTCCGGAACATGAATTTGAAGTAAGAGATTCTCGGTTTATCCGCCAGGGGCGCTGTAAGCCGTCGCGTACCATTCCATCCAAAGAGCTTTCCCAAGAGTGCATTTCTCGAAATATTTGCCAGCGGTTATTGACAACATCCAAACAACATTAAGCACATAAATCGCGTATTAAAACTTCATTGAATTTAAACGGAAATAATTAAATTGAGTTATTAAATATTTTTTACCCCTAAGTATCAACCCTACCTTTATCGTTTGAGCCACTAAATTCCAAGTAATTAAACTGTTATGATGGTCGATTTTTCCATCAATTTTAATCGCCACCTTAGTATCTTCAAACGTGCAATTAGCCTAGACAACCCTGTAATTAACAGGGTTGTCCAAAATGCATTTGGAAAATGCAAAATGCAATATACCATTTTGCGAGTTAAAAAATATTTTGAATTTTACATTTTGCATTTTGAGTTTCTAGGAAACTATTTTGCATTTTTTGGGTTTGATATGTGGAAAAAAAAATTTCAAAATGCTTTTTCAAAATGTTTTTACTCTGGTGCCATCATCGCAGCTCTTGTAGATAAATTTCGTCTGCTATTTACTCCAAAGTAATCATAGATGGCGATACTCAGGTACTCACTTACTCAGAAACAGACGAACATTCGTACAGTGGCATCGCTTAATTTTAAAGTAAACACAGTGCATTTTGAAAAACTATTTCCAAAATGAATTTTATATTTTTATTTTGAGCCTCAAAAAACCATTTTACATTTTACATTTAGAAAAACCAATTTTCAAAATGCATTTTGTATTTTGCATTTTGAGTTGTGAAGAAAGTATTTTGCATTTTGCATTTTGAGTTGTGAAGAAAGTATTTTGCATTTTGCATTTTGAGTTGTGAAGAAAGTATTTTGCATTTTGCATTTTGAGTTGTGAAGAAAGTATTTTGAATTTTGAGTTATGGAGAAAGTATTTTGCATTTTGAGTTATGGAGAAAGTATTTTGCATTTTGAGCTATGGAGAAAGTATTTTGCATTTTGAGCTATGGAGAAAGTATTTTGCATTTTGAGTTATGGAGAAAGTATTTTGCATTTTGAGCTATGGAGAAAGTATTTTGCATTTTGAGCTATGGAGAAAGTATTTTGCATTTTGAGCTATGGAGAAAGTATTTTGCATTTTGAGTTATGGAGAAAGTATTTTGCATTTTGAGCTATGGAGAAAGTATTTTGCATTTTGAGCTATGGAGAAAGTATTTTGCATTTTGAGCTATGGAGAAAGTATTTTGCATTTTGAGTTATGGAGAAAGTATTTTGCATTTTGAGCTATGGAGAAAGTATTTTGCATTTTGAGCTATGGAGAAAGTATTTTGCATTTTGAGTTATGGAGAAAGTATTTTGCATTTTGAGTTATGGAGAAAGTATTTTGCATTTTGAGCTATGGAGAAAGTATTTTGCATTTTGAGTTATGGAGAAAGTATTTTGCATTTTGAGTTATGGAGAAAGTATTTTGCATTTTGAGTTATGGAGAAAGTATTTTGCATTTTGAGCTATGGAGAAAGTATTTTGCATTTTGAGTTGTGAAGAAAGTATTTTGCATTTTGCATTTTGAGTTGTGAAGAAAGTATTTTGCATTTTGAGTTATGGAGAAAGTATTTTGCATTTTGAGTTATGGAGAAAGTATTTTGCATTTTGAGCTATGGAGAAAGTATTTTGCATTTTGAGTTATGGAGAAAGTATTTTGCATTTTGAGCTATGGAGAAAGTATTTTGCATTTTGAGCTATGGAGAAAGTATTTTGCATTTTGAGCTATGGAGAAAGTATTTTGCATTTTGAGTTATGGAGAAAGTATTTTGCATTTTGAGCTATGGAGAAAGTATTTTGCATTTTGAGCTATGGAGAAAGTATTTTGCATTTTGAGCTATGGAGAAAGTATTTTGCATTTTGAGTTATGGAGAAAGTATTTTGCATTTTGAGTTATGGAGAAAGTATTTTGCATTTTGAGCTATGGAGAAAGTATTTTGCATTTTGAGCTATGGAGAAAGTATTTTGCATTTTGAGTTATGGAGAAAGTATTTTGCATTTTGAGTTATGGAGAAAGTATTTTGCATTTTGAAAAAATAATCATTTTGAACAACCCTGGTAATTAATTTCGTAAAACAATTTTTTTAATTGTAAGACATAAGTCGCAAAAAAATTAAAACAGACGAAAAATATTTAAAATGTTTCATCACTCTAAATCTAAGTCTGAAGTATAATAAAAATGAGTCCGAATCGAAGCGTCAGTCGGACCGCGGCTGGTAGGGCTCCGATGTAGGGCTCCCGCCACTCAGGAAGAGGGGTGTCGAGGTAGGGCCAACGCGAGCTCCGGAAGCGGCGCCAAATTTAGGAAATGGCCCCAGCTGCTTCCGGGAACGGAAGTAGAAACTTTGGAAGCCCCCCAAAGCGAGCCGCGCATCCAAACATTTTCTCACGGCTATTATTTTTATTATTTTTAAAGTACTCGGACCAAATCAACCGAAATTAACAGATGGACGACGACCATACGTTAGATTTATTTCATTAATTACATCGGCGAAAAATATCTTTCAAATTCAAAATTGCCCGACAAAAATTTTTTTCGCAATTTTTGCGTTATCAATAAAATCTGCGTAGGTCGTCAGGTAATTCGAAATTATTTCTACGAAACAGCTGATGTTTTCCGCCTGAAACGTGAAAATTCAATCGTTGAGTTATTATAATTTTATTGAGGAAATATTTATCGAATCGTCATAATTTTTGATTACGACGAATTGCGACTATATTCGTGTTTAATATAAAAAAACATCATAATAAAATGTATCAGAAATTAAATTTTGTGAATTTCAGTGAAAAACTGGGAGGCAATTCTGTAATCATCCAAAATGACAGTGCGCGTGTGCAGATGAGACTGCTATCGAAATATCAAACTATCGATATCATATTGGTCCAATTCAAAATCGTGGCAGACGTAAGGGATTTTAATTAAATGCTTCGACATACGCTCGATGGTGCCAATTTAAGCCTTGGCCACCAATAATAAACAGATATTGGTCGTTTAGTTTATGACTTGATTCAAATACCGGATATAGCGAAACATACTGCCACTACTTAAAATTGAACTTACACAATCGATAGTTTGATATTTTTATATCCGACCCATTCTCCACACGCGTATTGCCTTTTTTGACGAATCGAATATTTTTTGTAATTTTCTATTTTCGCAGAATAGCCATCGAACCATATTTTTAAAATTTTTCTCCACAATATCAGAAATAGATTTAGTCACGTGATTTGGTTAAGTACTACCAAGTTGAAAGTATCAAAATTGGCCCTTATTGTAAATTCGTCTGGCTAGTTGGGCCAGGGTTAGCGAGATTTCTATTATTTCATTGTTCAATCGAAAGGATTTTTCGTTTTTCGTTTTGAGAGAAGTTTGCAAAGTCGTTAAATTAAGGTAATTGATTTATTAAATGAAATATTTTTAAATTCTATCCAAATAGATTTTAATTCATTTTCAGGAATAATGGAAACATGTATGTAAATATAACCTTGTGTCTTCTATTAAAATTGGGCTTGTTTCTTTATCAATACTTGGTCTAGAACTATAAGAAATAAAAAAAATATATAATAAATTTGTTAACTTTATGTATTTTTAATAATTTTAGAAAAATACTAACTTTTCAAACAATCAATCCATGGTTGGTGCTTTTTACTAAACGTGGACGACCGCGGGCCTCGGTAGGTGCAGACGAATTTAAGCAGCCGACGCTTTGTCAAAAAATAACCAACTCCCGTGAGCCTCTGCGCGCAATTCTTTTTCATAATCACCTATTTCCATAAATAACTTATCCCAGCAAAAAACATCCACCGAATCAATATTTTATTATTAATTTCGTTTTCGAACAACCATATCGTAATAACTAGTGCTCGGCATTCGATTAATTTTTATCCATGAATAAAATAAGCTCGGCGATATTTAAATAATATTTATTTAAATAACCTTATTTAAATAACCAATAGTTGAATAAAAATTGTAAAATGTTTAAATAATCGAAAGTGAATAAGCCTATTATTTAAATAAAACAAACAATTATTTAAATAAATACCACTTTTATTCAAATAAATGCTTGGTTGCGTAAAAACAAAATTAAATAAGTTAAAATGATATTCTTTTTACCAACGTTTTTTTAAATAAATCGGAAAATTTGTGGATAATGAATAAACAATTCCGAGCGCTAGTAATAACGGGAATAACCGAACGTACAAATTGAAGCTAAATTATAGTCAATTTCCCAATAAGGGTTCACCAAATTTAATCATAAACCCGTCATTACCGCAAAATAACCGAAATCGACAATTTCTGTTTTGAAGATCAACAGCTTTTTCGGTGAAAAATGTCGGTTTTCGCCGAAATAAAAGTCGCGCGGCGGGGGGTCGCGTAGTGGGGCGTTCACACACACACGCGCGAGCATTTCCTGTCACGTGAGCCGTCGCCGCGATACACCTACGCAGCAAAAAGAGATAAAACTTCAATCTGAAAAAACGGCGCGTGGAGAATGAGCGAAAAAAACACACCAAAATTTGGGGGGCCGAAACGCGACTTTAGCGTGGCCTCGAAGAAGAGCATTTTCTCTAAATATACATACATTTTATTAAAGAATTAGTTTAAAATTTTTCAGCTGTTCGCTTTTTTGCCTCAATTTAAACGTGGTTTTTCGCTGCACTGGTTTGTTCGAACGTAGTTGGCACAGAGCCGTTATAATTTTTCATATTATGCCCAATATGGAATTAACTTCAAATATTTTTAGTTGATTTTTTGAATGATATATGACTTTTTATTTGTTCTATTTAAACCATAACATATGCATTTTAAAAGCTACGCCATATCAGTTTCGATAACTCATGGCAAAACTTAGTACACACCATTTTATTAAATTTGATATATTTTAGTTTGTTTATTTTAATTTTAATTATTTATTCATCCAAGAATTGTTTGGCCAGTTTTAATTTTTTTCCAAATAGTGTACCATTTGCCTACGTACTGTAATTTACTACAAACTGGGAATTTTATAAATTGCCGTTTACTAGGTTTTGCCATGAAACAACCGAGTTAGATACCAATAAATTAACCTTTTTAAAACTTTCCTTAAATTTAATTTATTCAAAATAATCCGAATAAAAAATCAATTTTATAGGAGTAAAATATCGAACACCATAATGTAAGTGTTACCAAGTTAATTTTAATTTAAAATCAAATCAAAATTATAAAAAATAAACGGCATAGAAATATCTTAAATTCCCCCATTCTGCCACCAGGTGTAACTGTCGCTAGTTAAGTTAAATACCAGTTTTAAAAACACATCCCCTTTAAAACCATAAAACGATTCGCGATTTCCACTTCACCCGAAAAGTCGAATACAAATACACACCCAATGGCAAACCTCACAACGCGACTACTGTAATCAAGTAATTTCAATAAAATGACTAATTATATAGTAAAGAAATCAAAGCGCCTCCCAATCCGGACCACTTTTCGAAAGCGCTCCTTCGCAACTTCGACGCGCGCCATCTATCAGTGGCTTCTAGCCATCACGAACCCGCCCCGTATTAAGGGGGAAGAATACGGTAAAAGCCTCTTTTTCGTTCAAGCTGAACGTTTCTGTTTTAACAATTACATAATTTAATTATATTTTTCTTATTGGGCTTAAAATAATTTTGATAATTATAATATTAATAGTTAACGAGATATTAGGTCCTAACTAAAGGGTAGTTTGGGCGCTTGTCCAACTTGTTTAGCTCCGGGGGTCCGAATTAAAACGTAATAACTTAATTACTTTTAAATTTAAAAATTGTCAAAATTATTTTAGTCACTAAACAAGAGGCTGTTCAACACTTAAATATTAATTTTATAAGTTAAACTACAAAATTAAAAGAGTTCAGCTTGAAATAGCGTGAAACTAGACAATGGCCACTGTAGTCTTCCCCCCTTAAAGGAAATAAACACCAACAATAAAGCGAAGCCTTGGCGTAGAATAAAACTCCACAAAAAACGCTGAATGACATTCCGGTTAAAAGAAAAGAAATATAGGCGCAGGAAATAGAGCTAATCCCATTAATGGGATGTTGAGAATTTAACCCGAGGAAGAAATTAGAATAAAAATTGGATACGGCCATAAGAGTAGCTACCCGCTCAAGGCTAATAATAATACCTTCATTAAAAGACATTTTAGCTTTCGGAAGATTTTCATATCCGTTTTTACCCGAGGCGTCATCTAAATCTCACCTTTTTTTACAACTTTTTAAAATTTCTTTCCAAATATTATTGAAGTATTTTGTCAGACATGCGAGCTAACCGGTATCTCCAAAACCCATTTCCACGGCTCGCGGCGGCAGAAGACAATTTTGGAGATCTAATAAAATCACTAACTATGGGATAGATATAGTACCGGCGGGCAATTTACGTCGACGGGGAGGGACGCGTCCCATCTAAGGTCAGTACTATCGTACTCTCCTAAAATTAAGAGACTGGCAGGACTCGATTGGAAGTTGTTCCTCAAAATATGCCCGTCGGTAAAGAGCCCCGGGATTCAAATTTTCTTCAGTTTCGCGATCACGTTTCGTCGCTAGATGGAGGCTTTGGCGTATCCACGTGGGGCAGGGTTGCCACACTTTTTCAGATTAAAATTCCCCGACTTTTCCTGCATATTTACAGAGAATTTCCCTCATTTATTTTTAGTCTATTCGAAACCAAAATTTAACTATCTGAACGTTATACTAATTTTTAAAATGGCCAGACTTTTCCTTGAGTTTTAGACCCATTTTAAAATTTTCTGACTTTTCCTTTACTTTAAGACCCATATTCTAAAATTTTCCGACTTCTCCTTTACTTTTAGACCCATATTCTAAAATTTTCCGACTTCTCCTTTACTTTTAGACCCATATTCTAAAATTTTCCGACTTCTCCTTTACTTTTAGACCCATATTCTAAAATTTTCCGACTTCTCCTTTACTTTTAGACCCATATTCTAAAATTTTCCGACTTCTCCTTTACTTTTAGACCCATATTCTAAAATTTTCCGACTTCTCCTTTACTTTTAGACCCATATTCTAAAATTTTCCGACTTCTCCTTTACTTTTAGACCCATATTCTAAAATTTTCCGACTTCTCCTTTACTTTTAGACCCATATTTTAAAATTTTCCGACTTCTCCTTTACTTTTAGACCCATATTTTAAAAAAAATCAAATTATCCTTAAATTTTAGCCCAATTTGAAAATTTTCCGATTTTCCTTTACTTTTAGACCCATATCTAAAAAAAATTAAACTTTTCATTGACTTTTAGACCCATTTAAAAAATTTCCCACTTTTCCAGGAATTGCAGATTTTCTACGTACGTTGGCAACCCTGCAGGGTTTTCAGAGTTCTGCGGATTTTAAAACATAGTATAAGTCTTCCATCCGTAATAATAAAATAAAGAGACTATGGCGTCAGAAAATAATATTCCGCTCGAAATGGCGCCCACGGCCAAAGTTACTACTATTTATAGGATTAATATAGGACGTTCAAAACGAGTGGCTGATCAGTTCCTGTAATTGGTGTACTCAAGTAATTACGTAACTGATTATACCATTACTATTTGATTCTAAAATTATTCCCATCGACGATTTTAGAGGAAAAAAATAATTTTTCCATATAATCTTCCTCATTAAACGGACGACTTTTGGTGAATTTTTTTTTATCTATATTCTGGCGGACGATATGTCTTTCATAAAAATCGATTTCCTTAAAGGAAGAATATATTAGGAAAATAAACTCCAAACATTTATACTAGCGGAAACGGTCTTACCAAAGTCCTTCCTACGAAGTTGAACGGTTTGTTATGAAATGACGTTCTACTGAGGTGGAAGGTTTTTATGAATTTCATCTTACTATGGTGAAAAGTTTATATTAATTTTGTTATACTGAGGTGGAACGTTTATATACATTTTATACTACTGAGGTGGAAGGTTTTTATAAATTTTATCCTACTGAGGTGGAAGGTTTTTATAAATTTTATCCTACTGAGGTGGAAGGTTTTTATAAATTTTATCCTACTGAGGTGGAAGGTTTTTATAAATTTTATCCTACTGAGGTGGAAGGTTTTTATAAATTTTATCCTACTGAGGTGGAAGGTTTTTATAAATTTTATCCTACTGAGGTGGAAGGTTTTTATAAATTTTATCCTACTGAGGTGGAAGGTTTTTTTAAAATTATACCCTGCTCAAGTAGAAGGTTTTTCCAAAATTATACCCTGCTCAAGTAGAAGGTTTTAGGAAAAATATTCCCTGCTCTAGCGGAAGGTTTTAAGAAAAATGTTCCCGGCTCCAGCGGAAGGTTTTAAGAAACATATTCCCTGCCCAAGTGGAAGATTAGAGGAAAAATATTCTCTACTCCAGCGGAAGGTTTTAAGAAAAATATTCCCTGCTCTAGCGGAAGGTTTTAAGAACAATATTCTCTGCTCAAGTGGAAGATTAGAGGAAAAATATTCCCTGCTCCGGCGGAAGGTTTTAAGAACAATATTCTCTGCTCAAGTGGAAGATTAGAGGAAAAATATTCCCTGCTCCGGCGGAAGGTTTTAAGAACAATATTCTCTGCTCAAGTGGAAGATTAGAGGAAAAATATTCCCTGCTCCGGCGGAAGGTTTTAAGAACAATATTCTCTGCTCAAGTGGAAGATTAGAGGAAAAATATTCCCTGCTCCGGCGGAAGGTTTTAAGAACAATATTCCCTGTTAAATCGGAAGGTTTTCAGAAAAATATAATCTACTCTAGCGGAAGGTTTTAAGAAAAATATTCCCCACTCTCGCGGAAGGTTTTAAGAAATATATTATCCACTCTAGCGGAAGGTTTTAAGAAAAATATTCGCCACTCTAGCGGATGATTTTATCAAGTCAAGCGGAAGGTTTTTTCCAAAACTGCTTCCTACCGTAACCCGGTTGAAGATTTCCTTCAAAATTTCATTCGGATCATTCTAAGCGAAATTGCATACGCGACCAGATTTTGAGAAATGACGCAAAAAATTTTGAGGACCAAATATTACGCAACAGTTACGGAGGGGGCAAGAAAAACCTTTAAAAAAAAACTGGAGTAAATAAGAGGCGATTTGTGTAGAGCGTACGCGGACGGAGCTCGTATTATTTCTAGCAAGGCGTAGAGCTCACAGTTCTCTTTTTAAACAAAATAGGAAAAAAAAAGAAGTCGCATGCGGAACAATTTCCGGTCGCCGGACAAATGGGGGAGAAACATCCGGGAATGGCTCTTGGCAAAATGTTAAGTCTCTCTCTCTCCCCGCTCCTATATAACTCGACACACAGTCCCCGGCTCCTTCCTCCGCGCGCTTACATACATTTCTAAGCGTTGGGGAACGCCAAAAGAAGCCAAGCCATATTTATTAATAAAAAAAAATATTTCGCCCTTCAGAAAAAAAAAATGGCGTCTTCGAAGCCTGGCACGTAAAATCTGCGTTTTGGGTGCACCCCATTTCCTGTCGACGGGAGGGGGGAGAAGCTGACGCCACGAGGGGCACGCAGCGCGAGCAAAGCCAGGGGGGAACGACAAACTAAAAGGGGGAAACGACGGCGAATCGGGGGGGGGTGGCGCGCGAGGAAGGGGAAAACGTACGCAAAAGGGAAATGGAGGGGGGGAACTTACGGGGGAGCGACAAACTAAAGATGGGGGAAATGACGGCGAACCAAGAGGGGAGGGTGGCGCGGGAGGAGGGGAAAACACGGCGAACGAAGGGGGGGAAAGGCGCGCTAGGAGGGGAAAACGTACGCAAAAGGGAAATGGAGGGGGGGAGGGAACACACGCACATCTGCCGGCTTTGGCAATAGCTATTCGCGAGACTACGGCGAAGTCTCGAAGAAAAAATACTTATAGGATAAAAGAGAGGAGGGGGGGGGGGGGGGACGAACGCGGCCTGGGCCAATTTCGTTCGCATTGAAAAACATATTCGTAAATAATTTTCAGAGTCGTAATAAAAATCAGCGGAGTGGTTTTAAAAGTGTCGTCTTAAACTGAGAATCTTTCACTAAATGATCGGAACTTTTTTTCGGTGAAATATACGTGGCAGCGAAGACGCGATGATATTGTCAGGAGGCGAATAAAAAAGGTTTTGTTGAATGGCGAACTTGTTTTCCCGCCTTCGCAAATCGCCCGTTTCCGGTCGGCGTTGAAGCCCCTGCCAACGCGCGTTTCGTCAACGAGATAGATCTTACGAGGTGACACGGTCCATCTGGCTGCCTGCTTGCCGTTCAGATCATACTTTTAGGTCTTCTGGATGCTGAATTTCATTATACCGAAACGCCAAATTAAAAACCACTTTCAATATTGGGGACAAATTAAATTTATAAAATATTCAATTGAAAATAATCTAAATTCTATTACCGCGAAATTATGGACCACTTTCAATATGGTGGGCAAATTAAATTTATAAATTATTTAAGGGAATAAATTCTAAATTCTGAATCGTCTGTTACCGCGAAATTAAAAACCACTTTGAATATTGTGGGCAAATTAAATTTATGAAATATTGAAGGGAATATATTCTAAATTCTAAATCGTCTGTTACCGCGAAATTAAGAAACACTTTCAATATGGAGGGCAAATTAAATTTATAAAATATTAAAGGGAATATTTTCTTAATCGAAAAATCGACGGTTACCGCGAAATTAAGAAACATTTACAATACTGTAGGCAAATTAATTTTTTTAAATATTTAAGGGAATGTATTCTAAATTATAAATCGTCAGTTACCGCGAAATTAAAGACCGCATTCAATATTGTGGGCAAATTAAATTTATAAAATATTAAAAATAATATATTCTTAATCGTGTGTTACCGCGAAATTAAGGACCACTTTCAATATTATGGGCAAATTAAATTTATTAAATATTAAAGGGAATATATTCTAAATTCTGAATCGTATGTTACCGCGAAATTAAGAAACATTTACAATACTGTAGGCAAATTAAATTTATCAAATATTAAAAGGAATATATTATAAATTTTATATCGTCTGTTACCGCGAAATTAAAAACCACTTTGAATATTGTGGGCAAATTAAATTTATTAAATATTGAAGGGAATATATTCTAAATTCTAAATCGTCGGTTACCGATAAATTAAGAAACATTTACAATACTGTAGGCAAATTAAATTTATCAAATATTAAAAGGAATATATTATAAATTCTATATCGTCTGTTACCGCGAAATTAAAAACCACTTTGAATATTGTGGGCATATTAAATTTATTAAATATTGAAGGGAATATATTCTAAATTCTAAATCGTCTGTTACCACGATATTAAAAACCGCATTCAATATTGCGGGCAAATTTTTATAAAATATTAAAGGGAATATATTATAAATAGTCGGTTCAAACGAAATTAAGAAACACTTTCATTATTAGTGGCAAATTTAATTTACAAATTATTAAAGATAATATATTCTAAATCGAAAAATTACGGAAAACGGTAGTAACAAATTTAGGCACTTTTCATCAAAAAACCGTCCATTTCAGCGCGTTTCGTGTCCGCTGGACGGAACGGATCGAGTAAATGCGAACGAGGCTCGCAAATAAAGAGTAACTTAGGAACAGCCGAAGAAGGGAAACCTGAACAAAGATTGACTAAGAATTAGAAAACTAGCATAGATTTTTTGTGGAGGAAAGGTGAGGTGGGGGGGATCCTACCCACACACGAGCGGACGCGTGCACACCTCAATGATTTCTACCTTCCCACGCGCTCCTCAACCGGGCCAAAAGGAGCTGTTCCCCCGAAACGAGAATCGGGGCTCCCGTCATATAATACGCTAAAATTTTTTACCAACATCTGTCCCTGGACGTCCATTTTTATCAGACTCGACAACAAATAGCGGGGGTAATTTCTCGGTTCGACGCGAAACTGGATGTAGGCGAACCGGGGGCCGACTTAAGGGGCCCTTTCACCAAACCAGCCACGTCGCTAATATCCACATCGTCTCGGCTACGTTATTTTTCCTATTTAATAAATGTGGGTCTATTTAGTAGAAACCGATCGGGGCACTGACGGATTCAATTTTTGCCCCCAAAAAATGCACGACTTTTTTACATTCTGCAAAGATGACGATCTCTTTATTTATAAACATTAAAATAAATTATGAAAGACATTTTTTCTTTTTCTTTAAAAATATATACTACAATAGAGTTATTCCTTGCGCAGAAATTAAAAAAAAAATTGTAAGCCTAAAAGAACAAATGTGAATGCTGGGGACTTGCAACCCGAAGCTTGAGAAATTTTTGAAGGTTTTTTTAGGAAAATTTCAAAACCTCGGATTTCCGTCCCCAAAAAAAGTTCGTAAAATTATTAAAAACGTTCGAGAATTAGTTTTCTTTTCACTACGATAAAAGTTTTATTCACAATTTACGACTTGTTGTTGTTGGTTTTTTTTTAAATTCCCACATTTTGTACCTTTTCTCAAATAAATAGATTTTTTTTCCTTCTTCGCATTTTTCATATAAAATAGTTATACGTGGTTAAGCTAAAGTTAAGGGCACAATAAATACAATTTCTTTTTTTTCTCATATTTTCTTTTACGTTAAGGTTAAACCTTACAAATACAGATTTATAGAAGTTGGGTTTTCGTTATTTTAAATTTAACATTTTTTTTAAATTTTAACACTCTAATCGTAATTAAACAACGCCAATTTAAATCTTTGAAAATGTAGCGCGGCTTAGTTAAGATAAAAATGAATTTATTTTAACCGGGACAGTAACTGCTCTAAGACATTTCTTCATTTTTTGAATTTCGGATACTGTAAACATTGATTTTTTTCTATTTACGACAGAGATATTTCAAACATTATTTTCGCAAAAAACAACATTTAAAGTTTAGTTTCTTTATAACACTTAATGTTAATTCTTTTTATTATCTTTTTACTAACAATTATTTTTTAATTACTACTTAAACGAATCTGTTTGATGTTAACTCTAAAAGTTACTAAACCACAAAAAGCTAAAATTAAATTTCGGACTGATAATTTTGATTTGAAAACAGGGGAGGGAGGGAGGGGGCCCCGAAGAATTTGAAAAATAAGTTTGTGGGAATTTCTTTTTACCCTAATAAATATAAATTTTTGTAATTATTTTAGGGTTTTGTCAAAAAAAAAAAGTTTTCATTTTTTTACAAAAAAATTACGCGGGAGACTAGGCCTGGGACTAAAACGTTTTTTTTATTTCCATAAAAAAATCTAAAATTTTATTTGAAATTGAAAATAAATGTTTTTTTTTTTATTTAATTATATTAAAAGGTTAAATTTTGCGACTCTGGAGTAGCAGTTAGTATAGAGTAAAATGTACATTTACATGACAACTATAAATGTACATTTATTTTTTTAATTTAATTTAACCAGAGTCAATATTTTTAATACAAATACCGGCTGAATATAATATAACTTTCCCTGCTGGTAAAATTTTAGGTTAATTTGTTTTCACATATCCTATTTTTCAAAAACTCTTTTTTTTATTTATCAGCCCCGTTAAATTCTCTTATTTTTAACACCACATTCGAAAAATATTTATAAACATTTACGCTTATTTACATATGCACAAATTTGTAAACATTAGGGTTAGATCTAGGATTTTTTTAAGGTTCAGGTTCGAACCTATATAGTAAGCCCTAGCTTTGGCCCTGACAATAGAGAGTATAGTTATAAACTTTGGTTTGTTATAAATTAAGCTAAGGGGTTTACCCTTACAATAGTTTAGACACAAATAAATTTCGTTAAAGCAACCATCGCGAAAATAAACTAAAGGTTTTGGCAGATTTTTAAATTTTAGTTAAATTTGAAAGATGAAAAATTTAAAATAAAAAGAGTTTTCGATATATAACTTAGTTGGAGAACTTTTATGAATAGGAAAATTAACTCGGTCGACTTACTTTAAACTTAATTGATAATTAATTTTAAGAAATATTAGAGGTCGGGGACGGTTAATCATTATCCATGTTTAAATTGATTTTTTTCGGGAAAAAATGTAAACAAAGAAATTTACCGGATAATACAGAAATATAAATTACTTGATCAAAACGTTTTACGAATAATTTTGAGAGCTTTATCTATTGAATAAAAGTTAACCATCCCCGACCTCTAAGAAATATCAATGAAATTTAAGCTAAAACGATGAAAATTTCCGCGAAATTGGATATTTTTGTCAAAATCGCGTATAAGGCGGCAAAGAACTTGTCGATTGAATCGTTGTCGGTTGCTGTACGTAATTTATTGGTGTTTAAACGCGGCGTAAGGGCCAACCGGGACAATATAGGTTCACCTTAGAATGTGATAAATAAGCGAGACAAGCTTACTCTAGGCTCCTTTTTCCAAATCGACAAAAATCCAGTGGAGAACTGGCGCACAAAAGCGGACCGTGTCTTAGGAATTAAAGCCTATGTTTATCCGCGCTCGTACGTATTACGTAGAATAGGGTCGCCTAGCAGTCCGAATTGGAATCCAAGAGTCTCTTCTCGGGAGGAGGTTTGTCGGGCGCGTTGTCCGTCCTAAGGTGGCAATGGCACCCTTTCCCCGAGAACCCCGAATAGCCTAATTCGCACAGGCGGACGCACCCGCGCAAGGGCCAGTAGCAACACAGACACGGCAACATCAGGGACAACAATCCCAGGCAAGTCCAGCGCGGGCAACATTTGTGCGGGGCGCACGAACAGGGCTTGTCCGCGCAAGAAACGTCGCTATCCATCTCGTAGTCTTTCGTGAGGTGATAAAACAGGCCTTTGACGCAGCACAAACAGCTGCAGTAGTCGACGAGAGCCGGCGCCGAACAGGGGAACTTATCGTTGCAAATCCATTTCGAGGGCAAGGGTCGCGGTGTCCGACACGCCTCGCACTTGCAGCGCAGACATTCGCGGCAAATAATCGAGTCCGCGTGCTCGTCCACCTCGGCCTCCCGCGCCTTATCCTTCTTGAAGGTCGTCGGCTGGTGCGTGACCGGCGGCGGGCCGGCGAGCGGCGCGCGGCCGCCCGACGCCGCCCCGTGCACGGCGGGCAGCGGCCTCTTGTCGGCGACATCGTGCGGGCGCGGGTGGTGCTGGTGCCGCGTGAAGGACGAGCTGGTGTTGGGCAGCGGCGGCAATTGCGGCCGCAGCGGGGTTTCGATATAGTCGTTGGTGATCCTGGCTTGACCGGGCCGTGGTTGGGCTAGAGTTATCAGCTCCCGTTGGAGGCCTACGGCGCAAGAACTACCATTCTGAGCCATACAGAATGTTCTAGTCTTCACACGCGCGGACCAAACTCATCCGATCTTCATCAGCGCCGCTATCCTTAATGCGCGCTAAAATTCCACGCCAAGTCTTGATCCTCCATTTTAGGCACTCTCTCTCTCTCTCGCGGCAACTTCACTCTCTGCGCCAAAGATGAACGCGAGCGGTCGTTCACGCTAGGCCTAAAAAAGAGCCGAGGCCTAACTCCGCATCGGGTCCTTGGCGAACCCGAATCCGGACGCGAAAACAATCTCCAACCGATATACGCTGACCAAGGAGACGCGTTCACCGATAGAATTTGCCGCGTCAGGGTCAGGTAGGATATCTATTTTTTATTCTCTACTATCTTTTCTAAATTTAGTGTCGGACGCGCTGGCAGCGAGTTCGGACGCTGATGCGATTCTAGCGCGAATCGTCGCGAAATGTAGAATGATCGACGAAGAGCCCCGAGCTACGCGGCTCGCGCGCGTGCGCCGACCATCCGACCAATCGGCGACGAGAACGAGACGTGACGTTTTTGTGAATGGATGACAAAGTGTTGAATGAATACGGTCCCTTACCGGGGGGAGAAGCTCAAACCTCGGGTATACTCTCCCCTACTCGGCGCCAAGCTATGGACGCGAAAATCGCGATTTTTGAAGCGCTTTTTTTTCTCTTTTATAAAATAAAAACTGACCTAGCGAATCATTTACAATACACCTTATACAAAAAAAAAATACAAATCTAATAGTAGATATCTCCAAAAATTAGTCTCTGAAACAAGAATTGGAAAATATATTTTTCTATACAAAATATGGAACTAGAGGCGGAAAGGTTGTACGAGTCAGTTTCCGGTTGAGTCCATTTTACGATCGACGGAGGGGGGAGGGGCGACGTACTTGCGTAATGGCGGCCTGATTAGCTTGAATGGGGGCCCTTGCAACGAGTCAGATACGAAACGTAGTAACCATACCGAGGGGGGGGGGGAGAGCCACGTTGGGGGGGGGGGGAATTCTAAGCCTAAATCTTCGCCGGTTTTCCTTTCTGGAAATTATTTAAATACACGAAGGGGAAGGTAATTTAATGCCGTAGTAATTTCGAAACGCTACGTACGCAGCGTCGAATAAAATTAGTTTTTCTTCGTTTTATTAGCTGTAGAGTTTCCATCTTTTGTAAGGTCACGCGTACGTTGGCGTAACGCCGAGCTCTTTCCAATATCTGAACATCGTAAACGCGGGGAAAAACGAAATAAATTACCGTATAAAAACGTACGGGAGAAGATTCGTTGATATTTTTAAATGTAGAAGAAGGCGGAGATTATGAATGGCGAAACGGTTTCTTTTACGCCGTTTCCAGTTTTCCGCAGTTTATCACTGACATGGAAATTCTCATTGATTAGGAAAAATACGCGTCCGCGAGATCGTGTCGCCATCTATCCGACGGCGAATGAACTAAGGAGGGAAAATATTACGGAAGACGGTCCTAGGCCTATCGTCGAACGCGTTTCTAGTCAAATTAAGCCTTAAATGTGAGCCATGAAACGACGGTATTTCGTGACGGTTAGTATCTTCGTCACCGTATGTTTACTATTACTTCAACTGTGGACGTTGCAGTATCTTTTAGAATGGGTCGAAGACGGCGACCAAACGGACGTTGAGAACTCTAAACGGTACATCGAGGGCCTAGGCCGTTTCTTCGACGCCGCGAGCCGCCAAGACGTGCCGTTGTTCCTGTCGGACAGGGACATTCTCGACAAAATAGCGGCAACGGACGTCGGAAAACGTAGCGTATGCGATTTCTTCTGTACCGGTAAATGGCTACAACTGTCGACAGTGTCCCAATTGTCGAGTCAAAGCCAACGCGACAAGTTGATGAAGTACATGTCCAAATTGGACGCGAAAGTCACCGTCTCTAGCGGGAACGACCCCAGCCTACTGCATCACGGTCTCGAAGTCAAAATACCCTTCCATTACTTCCTAGAGTTACCCTCTGGTAACCGTATTCACGTGGTGGTATTCTACGAGCGCGTCGCTAAAAAATGGTGGCGAGGTGCGGTACAGAAAGCGGTGCTGACATCTTTGAGCGTTAATAAGAAGGAATTAGAATACGACGCGTTGTACGACAAAGTCGAAATACAAGCGGCGCTCGTAGATGGCGTCAAAACGTTCGTACCGGTTCCGATATCGGCGTTGAGCGGACAAACGTTTAAAGAGACGCGTTTTAAAGAATGCAACTATACGACGGCTCAACGCTTTTTCGACCGTTTCGGCAAAGACCAAACCAGCCAAGCCGAAGAATTCCAAACGAAGGCTTGGAAACTATTGGCCAAAGTTAGTCGATTATTGGACAAACTGAAGATACCATTCTGGTTAAGTAGCGGTACTTGTTTGGGCTATTTTCGACAGTGCAGCATTATACCGTATACCCAAGACGTGGACATAGGCGTTTGGGTCAAGGACTACACGCCGGACCTGGTGTCAACCTTTTCAACCCACGATCTACCGTTGACCCATTCGTTCGGCCATCCAGGGGACAGCCTGGAGCTGTCTTTCAGAGATGGCGACGTCAAATTGGACATTTTCTTTTTCTACGAAGACGAGAATTACGTCTGGAACGGAGGGACGCAAGCCCGGACGGGCCGCAAGTTCAAATACATTTTCCCCAAATTTAACCTGTGCTGGACGGAGTTCTTGGAACTGTTGGTGAGAGTTCCCTGCGAGACCGAGTCGTACATCCGGGCCAACTACGGACACAATTGGTTCGAACCTCTCAAAGTCTGGGACTGGAAGAAAAACCCGGCGAATGTCGAAGAAAACGGCGTTTGGCCGGTTGACCAGTGGCCGGAGGTCATCAAGCTGCTACCACTTCCGGAGTTATAAGGTCTGTTAGTATGCTCCTCCCTTTAAACGTTAATCAAATCATCATGGTGTTTTATTGGATCCGTAAACCTTAAATCTTACGGCGCGCTAAATACACGCAAGTGCAAAATAAGACCACTCCGTGGGCTAACTAGACAATTTTGTAAAATATGCCATATTTCCAAAGTGTGCCATTTTTTGTAAATAAAATTTATGGATTCTAGAATATTTTTCTAGTATAAAAATTTCATTTATTTTTTACAAAATCTCATATCACATTCAATTTTGTTTTACCGACTAAATTTAGTAATTGAAAAACCTTGAATTTATTAGTGTTGTTAATTTTCCGGAAAAATAAAATGCGGAAAATTTTCCGCAAATCGGAAAAAATAAAAAATTAAACATAAATTACTTTTTAAGGGTTTTTAATTTTTTTTTAACTTTTAATGTTTTCTAGTATGTTTACTAATATAAAATGTGTAATATCAGTAAACATACTACAAAACATTAATAGTCTTACATTGTTAATCAGTTTAAACTAGTCTTGAGGTTTAGTTTTACTTTTAGATTCGACAAAAAGAGGCGAAAATACCGCTTTATTTCAATTTGCAAACAATATATTAGACTAATCGTGTAATGAAAACTTTTTTTTATTTTCTTCGGAAAAATACGGATAATTTTCCGGAAAAAAGGCCTCGGTCATTTTCCGGAAAATTTTCCAACTTACGAAACTAGAATTAACAATTTCTTCACCAAATTTTACCAATACCAGAATACGATGCTTTTAGCATACTTCCCTGAAGTTAAAACTACCAAAATCCTGTGTCTATAGGTTCTATAACAATTCCAATTCAACGCGTCCCTGCGGGTAAACCAAATGATTAAATATGAATTAACATTTAATTAGGATTAAATTACATTTTAATTTTCTAAGAGCGATATGTAACGAACCATTAATTTTATTTAAAAAAAAACAATGAATGAATAAATATAGTTTAGGTAGAAGCCGAAATTCAGGAACCAACCAAAATTAAAATTTTCTCAATTTTAAAAAATTACGATTTAGAAATGAAATTAGAACTTAACAATTTTTAACCATTATAATTATTTTATTTTATCCAATCATAAATAACAATTACGGAACTAATTTGTCACTTAAGTTTCCGATTACGTCAAAATAAATTTCTCAGAGTCGGAACTGATTTTCCGTGGCCCAACTATTTCTAGTATAAATATTTCGCCAACATTAAATTTCGTCTAAATTAGGTCCATACTTTTTCCCGCGCAAAAACGTCACAAATGACGATCGAGATAACCTCCTGAAGAGCGGAAAATTTAAAATAACAAAATTCTCGAAACAAAATGAAGAAATTTTGTAGTATATTAGCTCCACTATACGGATAACCGTAAACGCTGATAAGACGCTACGAAAATTTATCTACGACAGATAGGGCCATAAATCATGACAGAATCTCGGGTAGGTTTCTAATAACTTCCGTTTTAAGCGTGGCTTCGGCGGAGAGTACAATGGGCAACTATGCCTCGAGGCGAACGCGCTCGACGGGCCCATAAAGGTGTTTCGCGGTTCAGTCAATGACGACCTTAAAGGTGTGGTGTCTCTCTGGGGCCAAATGTTTTTCAATGAAATGGGCGAGGGTCAGTTTCGGGCTCTCCGCACCCTCCGCGGAGGACCGGATGAAGAGTATTTTCGGAACCCCTTTTTCCAGCGCGGCTGACTTGACGAGCTGAGACTTCTATTTCGAGCAAATACTATTATTTACGTCGCTTTTCTCAAAAAGGAGCTTACCAGGGGGCGCTGCCTCAACTTCCGGTGAACCTCCTCGTGGCCAAAAATATACTTCACTTGCCATTCAACATTCGCACTTTCTTCGGCATTTCCTTTTCTGAGGAAAATTGAAAGCGATTGATCAGTATTTTATTATAGGTTCTACCATAAGTCTATCATATTATTCCATAAGTTTGTCACTTTGGGGAATATTTTACTGACAAGGAGACTGATTTCGTTCAAACTCGGGGGATTGGTAGACCTTCATGTAACTTGAAAAATCCTAAAGGGAATTTATTAAATGGGCAACGGTTTTGCCATGGCAACGAAAAATGTTTTTGACAACATAAAATGGAAATTTTTCCTATTTAAGCCATATCGGTTCATTTTCAGTCCCATTTGGTTCAAATTGATCAAAATAGGATCATTTTGATTTTTTTCGTCCATTTTTAACAATTGTTTTATAATTTTTGGTATTTTAATTTTTTTTTCAATTTTTTAAATTGTTTCTCGAAACAAAATGAAGAAATTTTGTAGTATATTAGCTCCACTATACGGATGTTATTTTCAATGGGAAAATTTCCAATTTATGTTGTCAAAAACATTTTTCGTTGCCATGGCAAAACCGTTGCCCATTGAATAAATTCCCTTTAGAATTTCTGAAGTTACATGAAGGTCTTACCAATCCCCCGAGTTTGAACAAAATCGGTGTGTAACACCTCGGGTCGTCTCCTTGTGAGAGCTAGTAACGGAGTGACGTCATCGCAAGAAGAAAATCTCCCCCTAGCGAGGCGCTGTCAAAGGCTACGTGTGACGCGTTATCGAGCGGACTCAAAACGGCGCCGAAGCCCGTAATGCAGTCTGTCTTGTCAGTAAAACATTTACATGTGGAGAATAGGAAGTGTCACACTTATGTAACAATATTATAGACTTATGGTACGAGTAATACTTTAAATTGGATTAGGTTAAATATAAAATAGCCTCCGCTTCACCATTGTAAATTCGAATTTTGGAGCAAATTAGATCGTTATTAATAAATTATTAATAATTCGCTGATATTTTTTCAATTATGTCAATTATTTTTCACAAAAATTGTAAATTAAATTTTTCTCAACTTTTGAAATTTTTTAAATTCAATCCACTAATTTTTTTTTATAAATACCTCGAACAAGTTGAAACACCCTGTATATAATTTTACTGTGACAAAACACAGACCAAGATGGGGGAACCTGGTACAATTATCGGCGCCCGCTCAGCTTAAGCGGGCCCCGGTTTTGAACCCGTATTCAACGTTTCTCGTCGTAGAAGTATAGCTAACTATAATAATCTCTTGGGGTCATAATTATTGTTTTACTGGGGCCCGTGTACATTGGGACCCCGGGTTTTGAACTCTTCTTTTATATTTCTCATTAAAGAAACAGTGGTGAATTCGGGCCCTAGACATCACTTTCATTAGGGCTCCTGTGAGCTTCGTTTAACCTCGACTGGAGGCACCCTATACCTTTTGGGAAATACTACCCGGGCCCAGTGGCGTAAATAGCGCCCACGCAGACCTCGCGCCGCGGGGGGCCCCGGAGAACTAGAGGGCCTCCAAACGTTTATGATTGAAATCGGTGCTATTTTAAAGGGCCCCGAGTCGTTTTTCGCGGGGGGGCTCCGGAGTTCCCAATTACGCCACTGCCCGGGCCCCTAGGATTAAGCTGCTACCCGGGGCCCTAAGAGTAACCTTATTCAACATATTTGCTAATCCGCCACTACGTTGAAGTATAGCTATCTCCAGTCACATCTAGAAGTCGGAATAATTGTTTTACCGGGACCCGTGGCCACTCCGACACTAGAAAACGGCAGACAGACATCTTTCGTGGATTTCACGAGCTCCCCGCCGACCCGAAGAAGGCCCCGAAAATCTCCGTAAAAGGAGATGAAAAGACAGTCCTAACCGCAACTTCCTGCGAGGTTTGTCCGCCAGGTGGGGCACCTCTCCTTTGTGGTGACTATTTCCTAGGATATATCGCGAGGAGGGGTATGGTGGGGGACCCCCGAAAAAAGGTCTATTTTGGAAAGTCAAAAGACTAGCGAGAGTGAGAAAGAATGGCTTTCTTTGTGGGGCGCCTCCGGATGCGGCGACCGGAAGCTACTTCCGCGCGGGCAAATTAGGAAATGATCCACCAGGAAACGTCAAGCGAAAAGAGAACGCGCCCCAATCACGACTTTCTTTGGCCACGAGGAGGCCGAACCTATAGGACCTTTGGCAACCTTCGTTTTCCTCCATCCGCTGGGAGATACCGCTCTTTCGGAACTACAAAAGAAAATTGCGTACGTCATAATCACTTTGCCGGAAGTTGGATTTTATTCTCATACGTCATATTGCCGTATTAATTTAATATTAGTTTAATTTTAACATTTTACGTGGTAATGTCTTTAAAGGGCTCTCGATGACTTAAACCCGAGGGGTCGGACACTTGCCATTATTTTGTACGGGATTTCGTAGAGATTTTGGCGATTTTATCATTATTTTTGAAGTGATTTTGGGATTTCAATGTTAATTTACCATAGATTTGGCGATTTTAGACCTAGTGTACGGGATTTTGGTAAATGTCCGACCCCTCGCTTAAACCTAAGGTGGTGCCTTGGGTATTAGCCTAGCTGATTAGCCTAGCTGGTATATGTAACGGCATAAGTAACATAATATGATAAGTATGACACTGAACGATTTCGGTTAATGATAGTCTATCGTAAAGTGATTGTGTAATCTAAATTACTTCCAAATTAGTTTGATACGAGTCTCAAATTTTCAAAAAACTAATTAATTTAATCGAAAATTCAATAGTCAATTACTTTGTAGGTCCTTAGTCACATAATTATTTTTATCAATGTTGCCACGTGTAAGGGAAAATTCATGTAATTTTAAGAATTTGTAAAAAGTCAGGGATAAGACAGGAAATTCAATTTTGAAGCTAGTTTGACTCTAGTTATCTGACAAATTTTATGATTATTATTTAGTTCCTTTAAAGTTTTGCTAATTTTTTTAACGTTGCAATAATACTTTTGTACTGAAATTTAGGTTGACTTCAATTTATAAACTTCTGATAAAAGTAAAATATAAAGTTAAAATTTGTCTAAATTTGTTTAAAAAGGTCAGGCGAAATTTCTTAAAATGGTCAGGGAACACAGGGAATAGTCAGGGAATTTGAATCTGAAAATATTGTGGCAACCTTGTATATGGTCATTGGTGAAACAGCCTATCATTAAATAATTTAGCGTGGTGAGAATATGAAGTGTCGTACTTATGTATATTATGTTACTTATGGTCATGGAAATATTTTTGCAGTGACGCGGCGTACACATCCCCGGTTTGGTGGGAAATTCGCGCTCAATAGAATCCGATGGAAACTTCTCCCGTAAGAGATATATTATGCACTTCTGGTATCACCGTAAACCTATAATTACGTTTTCCGTAAGTGTGACAGTTTGTCGAAATATTTACTGATAGCGATGTGTGAAGTGATGCAAAACTGACGTCATACCCAAAATAGAATAAACGCCTCTAGCGAGAAGAAGACGCAACTAACTAATCTCCTTGACGTCGAGGCAAAAGTAAGGTATTAGGCCTAAAATTAATGATGCACCGATATATCAACCTATTTTTCTTAAAATGGTATCGGCCAATATCAGCTTGAACCTAGGAGTTACAAACACAGCACCCCACACAAGGAGAACGCAACCCGTCAAAAGTCGTGTACAATTTTCATTGCTTAAACGATTTAGCGCCTGCTGCCGTCGGAAGGGGAAAATTTGGAAATTGTCTTCCCCCCCGCCCGTAAAACATTCAGCCTAAACTCCCTAAAGGTCGTCCAATGAAATTTGTACGCAACACTGCCTTAGCGTGTTTAAAGGCTAGCTGCGTTCTCCTTGTGTTTGTTGCTCCTAGCTTAAACGAAGCCGATATTGGTATTAAAAAAACATATTTTTAGGAAAAACGTTTAAAAATAAGGAAATCCTCGTTTAACTAATGATAATATTGTATTTGATTGGCCGCGCCACGTACGCCAGACTTCAGAAGCTAGATCATACATTTTTTAGACAGGGGGTTACGAGTGTAAACAAATAAAATCAACGATATTCGATTTGTAATTACAAAATATGTAAAATGTAAAATGAAAAGAAACATATTCGGATATGCTCGGGCAAACGTTTTTTCATGAAAAATGAGAATGAAATGGTATGACAGTGCACTGAACCGTCTTTTACAATGATTTTATCATATACACTACTGTTATGATAGATAGCTTTAGCCGATATATCGGCTGTACCGATATCGGTGCATTCCTACCTAATATCTGTGGCCCAGATCCAAGAATAGTCGGAAAATTTGGTGGGACGTAATAAACTCTAAAATTGCGAGAAAAGTACCACTGCTATACGAAGCGAGTGATTAAATCATTTATCTTACATTGATAAGTAAGTAAGTAGGATAAGTGGTTTTTGATTTTGAAAGCGTTTGAAATTTCACGAAAACATTGGCCTCAAGTGTGGCTATAACAAATCCTTAAATACTGCAGGCTCTAGGCCTGATTGAGCATGAGGCGCATTAGGTACAGCGCCTTATGACTTCGTAGGTCTTAGGGCCTACGATTTCTAAAGAAACATTTACCAATTTTTTTACAAATATTGAAGAAAAAAATGCTTAGGGCCTATGCAAATTTTAGGGCAGGAGTATCCAAAAGGTCTTTAGGAAATTCTAATAGTGACCTTGAAAATCGCCATTTTGGCCTTCAAAATAACGATGTTGACCTTCAAAGTAGTGCTCTTGAAAATATAGAAAAATATTGTAATTTAAAATAACTATTGAAAACATAGCGATATTCGAATAATTATGGTGATCTCGACTTTCAAATAGGTGAAGAAAGTATGTACTAAGGCTGGGCGAATTACCGAATTATCCGAATAATTCAATCGAATATCGAGACGAATAACCGCCTCGATATTGGTTTCACGCCTCTTTTGTATTTGATCGAATATCGAATAACATTTCTATTATTCGGTAAATATTCGGCGATAGTTTTTGTTTTCTATTTACGTCATAGGTCACCTATGACATCATTAAAATAATTCAGTTTTACCATTTAGATATTAAAATTTAATATATTTCGACTATTAGACCTGTTATTCGACGAATATTTGATAAGGTAGTATATGCATTAAGCCTAACTATTCGGTATTTGGTTCGAAAACTACTATTTGTCTCGGAATTAGATTATAAAATTTTTGGGTATTCGATATACGTCTCGATAGGCTAAAAGTGCTATTCGCCCAGCCTTAGTATTTATCCAAAGAACAATAATTTTTCATTTAATTTTTAACTCTTGACCTTGAGAATGGTGATATCGACCTTCAAAAAGGTGAAGAAAGGATGTATCCAAGTGTCATACTTGACAGTTATTATATTACTTATGTCTTCACGTTAATAGAAGGTAGATTTCCAAAGAACAATAATTTTTCATTTAATATTTAACTCTTGACCTTGAGAATGGTGATATCGACCTTCAAAAAGGTGAAGAAAGGATGTATCCAAGTGTCATACTTGACAGTTATTATATTACTTATGTCTTCACGTCAATAGAAGGTAGATTTCCAAAGAACAATAATTTTTCATTTAATATTTAACTCTTGACCTTGAGAATGGTGATATCGACCTTCAAAAAGGTGAACAAAGGATGTATCCAAGTGGCATGTTTAAAATTTAACGTCAATTTCCAATTTTCAATTTTGAAATATTGGGTTTGGCCGTCATTTGCGCTCGCGTTTCCCTTGTAACTAGAAAACCAGCGTCATTTGGGATATTCCGGCGGAAGGAAGCTGTGGCCATGAAGGAGACGATGCATAGAGAAGAAGAATAGGGAGCATCCTCGTCGGTAACGCCACCTCGCGGAGAGAAAAACAAATAATTAGACACGTATCAATGCGGAAAACAGTGGATCATGTCGCAACAGATGCTACCCAACAAATTACTGTTTTTAGTGAGGGCGCATGGTTACAAAATATACCCGAATTGTTCGAAATTGGTATACAGCTCTGAAAATTGACATACACGAGCCTTGAACTATACTCTCGACTACCTAAATTTTATTTTTCAAAAAAACCGAATGGAAAAATTTTATAAACAAAAAACGCTCTTGTTGCCGAGGCCGCGCTCATCTTAGTTAATATGTGTTTTTAAAATACCGTGTTCTACGTTGCACCGCATCTCCGCAACTTTAGGAATAAAAAATGGTAAACCACGTGTAGCTCGCGTGGTAAAGGTGGTAAAGTTATGAATTTTTTTATGGTAATACGTGTCACAGTGCTACTTAAAACCTGATATGGAAGCTCATCGATATATTTTTTTTACTCGACGTTTTCTCCATAGGGAAAAATGGCATATCAGGTTTTAAGTAGTACTATGACACGTATCACCATAAAAAATTTCATAACTTTTCCACCTTTACCACCTGAGATACACGCGATTTACCATTTTTCCCTATGGAGAAAAATGAAAAATGGTAAAAAACGTCAAGTAAAAAAATACCTCGATGTGGTTCCATATCAGGTTTTACGTAGCACTGTGACACGTATTACCACAAAAAAATTCATAACTTTACCACCTTTACCACGCGAGCTACTCGCGACTTACCATTTTTAATTCCTAAAGTTGCGGAGATGCGGTGCAACTTAGAACATTTTATTTTAAAAATAAAATAAACTAAGATGCGCGCGTCCTCGGCAACAAGAGCGTTTTTTGCTTATAAAAGTTTTTCCAGTCGGTTATTTTGAAAAATAAAATTTAGGTAGTCGAGAGTATAGTTCAAGGCACGTGTATAATAATTTTCAGAGCTGTATACCAATTTCGAACAATTTATCACCATGCGCTCTCACTATTTATTTCAATCACCGCCGAAATTATTTGATTTCATCTTTTCAATTTAATTTTTATTTTAATTTATTTGTAAACCATTTATCTAATCTACTGATATTTCGATGTATAAGTAACCTAAGGTAAAGTCATAGTTAAATATAATTTATTTAAATCAAAATACTCCAATAATTGAATGAAGATTTGTTTTATTTAAATCACAGCTATGAAAAATGATTTATCTGATTTGATTTCATCTTTTCAATTTGATCTTTTATTTTAATTTATTTGTAAACTAATTTATCTAATCAATTGATATTTTGTTGAAAGTAATCTATACTTAAAACGTAATGAAATATAATTACTACTTTTTATTTGATTTACTTTGATTGGTTTGATACAAAAAAGGGTATTGTACATTATTATCAATTAATTGAATTAGCTCCTTTGATTTAAATCAATCATTTTCTTAAGATAAATAAAGTTATTTAAATCATATACTAACCTAATTTGTTTAAGATTAAAATGAAATTAAATCTATATTTTATTTATTGTCATATTTTTCAAATAACGTTTTAGAATTTTCGTCAATTTAAACTTAGAATGTGCACCATATTAACCCCTAAATAATGAAATGAGGCAAACACTAAATTATTTTATATTTTCTCAATTTAAATATTTTCCAATCCTTTGTGGCTCCTCCAATGGGTGTGGAGAAATGCTTCAGTATGAGTATAGAAACCCCATCAAGTAAAAAATTTATGTTCTCCGCAGTTTCCTAGATGAAATAAATTGCAACCAAATAGCTCTCATCTTACAAGTAGACATCCCGAAGTGTTACCCACCGATTATGTTCAAACTCGGGGGATTGGTAGACCTTCATGTATCATGAAAAATCCTAAAGGGAATTTATTCAATGGGCAACCGTTTTGCCATGGCAACGAAAAATGTTTTTGACAACATCAAATGGAAATTTTCCCATTGAAAATAACATGGGATTCTGACCGATTCCTAGGGCACCCCCCTGTGAAAAATTTCAACAAATTTCAAAATTTCGAAAATGCCAAAAAAAGAAAAAACAAAGAAAAATTGACAATAAAAACATCAAAATTGATCAACTTTTGATCAATTTGAGGTCCAAATCCCATTTTATTTTGAATGGGAAAATTTAATATTTTGTATTGTCAAATTCCCTTTAGGATTTTTCAAGTTTCATGAAGGTCTACCAAAACCCCGAGTTTGAACAAAATCGGTGAGTTACACCTCGGGTAGTCTCCTTGTTAGTAACGTTTAGGATTCGCGCACGTTTCGCGCTAAACCAATTGTCCCACTTACAAGATAGAAATTTCTAAATATTCTCTTCCTGCTGAGGAAGTGCACATGACGAACGCTCAGTCCTTGCTAAACGGAATATTCAAATAAGACCGTCTTCGCGGTACTTGGAAAATGAAAGCAACGGAAATAGAGGAGTTCTTGGATAGCATTCATTACGACATTTAAATTATTCGCCACTAGAGTCACATTTAAATCCGAGAAATATACTCCCTCGGCTACTCCTTATCGTCGCTTCTTAACGCGTACGCCGAGCACTAACCAACACGCCAAAGGCTGATAACTAAAATCCTCACGATTAAAGCATTCAGAAATTAGTTACGATCATTTTTTTTAAACGTGATTCATTTAAAATTCAGAAATTCATCATTTATAAACCACGATTTAAAAAAAATTGAATCACGATTTTGCCATTTTTCAATCACGATTGAATCATTTTTTAAAAAGGATAAAATAAAATTTAAATAAGGTATAGTCATAATTAAATGGCGATTTAATCATTTTTCTAATCACTATTTAATCACGACTTTATAAAATTTTTAATTATGATTTCGTAATTTCTTAACCATTTCATTTTTCAATTATATAAATCATTTTTGATCATTTCAATTTTCATTTTAATCGTTTTAATTATTCGTAATCATTTCAATTGTTGTTTAATTTTTAATCATTTCAATACTTATATAATCATTTCAATACTTATATAAATAATTTCAATACTTATATAAATAATTTCAATACTTATATAAATAATTTCAATACTTATATAAATAATTTCAATACTTATATAAATAATTTCAATACTTATATAAATAATTTCAATACTTATATAAATAATTTCAATACTTATATAAATAATTTCAATACTTATATAAATAATTTCAATACTTATATAAATAATTTCAATACTTATATAAATAATTTCAATACTTATATAAATAATTTCAATACTTATATAAATAATTTCAATACTTATATAAATAATTTCAATACTTATATAAATAATTTTTAATCATTTCAATTCTTGTTTAAATCATTTCAAATAATTTCAATTCTTGTTTAAATCATTCGTAATCATTTCAATTCTGATTTAAATCATTCGTAATTATTTCAATTCTGATTTAAATCATTCGTAATCATTCCAATTCTTATTTAAATCATTCGTAATCATTCCAATTCTTATTTAAATCATTTGTAATCATTCCAATTCTTATTTAAATCATTCGTAATCATTTCAATTCTTATTTAAATCATTCGTAATCATTTCAATTCTGATTTAAATCATTCGTAATCATTCCCATTCTTATTTAAATCATTTGTAATCATTTCTTATTTGAATCATTTGTAATCATTTCTTATTTAAATCATTTGTAATAATTTCTTATTTAAATCATTTGTAATAATTTCTTATTTAAATCATTCGTAATCATTCCAATTCTTATTTAAATCATTCGTAATCATTCCAATTCTTATTTAAATCATTCTTAATCATTTCAATTCTGATTTAAATCATTTGTAATCATTCCAATTCTTATTTAAATCATTTGTAATAATTTCTTATTTGAATCATTTGTAATAATTTCTTATTTGAATCATTTGTAATCATTTCTTATTTAAATCATTTGTAATCATTTCTTATTTAAATCATTTGTAATCATTTCTTATTTAAATCATTTGTAATAATTTCTTATTTGAATCATTTGTAATAATTTCTTATTTAAATCATTTGTAATAAATTCTTATTTAAATCATTTGTAATCATTTCTTATTTAAATAATTTGTAATCATTTCTTATTTAAATCATTTGTAATCATTTCTTATTTAAATCATTTGTAATCATTTCTTAATTAATCGTTTGGAAAACGATTACAATTAATTTAATCACGTTTTAATTGATTTAGTCCAGTTAATTTCGATTAAATACGGATTGATTCTATTTCGAGGTTGTCCTAAGCGAATACCGCTCGCGTCCCGGAGTGTCGGGAAACGGGAAAGAATGCTAATGCGGAGATGGTCCCGCTGGGTGAAACGCGACACTGGAAAATGTTACAACTGAGTGTTGGGCAAATTTATACGATAACGCGGATTTTGACGACTTCATAATACAGAATCGCACCTGCACGCCGACACCCCCCTCTCCCCCGCTGCTTCAAGGAGATCCGCTAGTTATAATTACTAATCAGGCTATGATCAATCGGATTTTAACTAAAAGAACGCCAAATATCACCTTTTCCGTGCAATTCGATTTGACGAAAATACGAGGGGCAGATCACTAAGCTTCAGAGTGGCCTAATAATCTTGTTTAAATGATTACATTTTTTATCACGATTAAATAATTTTAATCACTATTAAATCAATATAATCACGTCGTCATAGTGATCTTACCATACGCGATACGGCAGGTTGAGCAATTGAGCATTCCAAGTAGAGGTATGGATTCCTGCTAACAGTTATTTTAGTACCAACTCATTTAAAATTGCGCCCTAGAGCCAAGACCTAACAGAAACACGTGCTTTTTTGTTTGGATTTTTCAAAACTTTAATAATGATTGTACCAGTACACTTTTCGAAACTTTAATAATGATTGTACCAGTACACGTCTCAAAACTTGGAGAATGACTTTCCACATTTAAATGAGATTTCATCCGAGGAATATTGCAAAACTGGGTGGATTAAGAAATGAATTAAATGTTTTTTCAAGCGTTAATGGGGGGGAGGTAGGAGGGGTTGCAAATAGTGTATAGTAGTAGTAGTAGGTTGTAGTAGTAACAATGAATGGCGGGGGGGGGGACGTAAATCCTCGAAATCAGTCAATGGAAAGTGAGGCGATATTTCATGAATGGCGAAGGGACGAGCCGAAGACGTCGCGAGTGGCCAGGAGAAAGGATGCTGACCTTCGCTCGTTTAACCCTTCAGTCGGAACGAGGTGTCGAGCGGCGGAAGTGCGGACAATCCACTCATTGTCTTTCGCTTTCACCGAAATGTAGAGCTAGAGTCGTCATCGCATGACTGAGCCAAGACTATGGCCCCTCGCGGAGAATATGGGATGCTTGAGAAGGCAAAATTATTCGCTTTAAACAAAAGGACTCGAAATACCAGTCATCCAATAAGATGGACATCATTCGGGAAAACTGTTTCACTCGCCGGGACGTTCGTTAATATCAATTGGTCGATCGGTAATATCATAAGTGAATAATATTAATATATAAGTATGACACTTCCTATTCTTAACATGCAAAAGTTTTACTCACCAGCAGTGGCGTAGCTAAGGGGGGGGGGGTGGTCCGCCCCGGGTGCCACCCGTTTGGGAGTGATTTGGGGTGACACCCGACCATGAAAAAATAAAAACTTACACAAACTAGAGACTAGTAAGTAGCACACCATCAGTGGCGTATTTCCGCCTAGGCCTACGTAGGCCGTGGCCTGGGGGCCCTCCAGTGACCGTAATTACTGTATTCGAAGACATAAATCTATAATATCAATAGTAATTTATATTGGAGAATTTCCTAGGTAGAAGATTTTGTTTTAAAATTACCAAATTTTCTGCCTGGCAGTTTACGGGCGCAGCCTTAAATCGCAATGTTGCATAATTATCGCATATTTAGTCGACGATTTTAATTATTTAGTAATATAACCGTATAGCTCAGACTTCTAAGCTGAATCAGGGAAATTCAGGCACAGCCTAGTTCCAGGGATAAGAGTAAATGCAGAGCGTCAAAGGGGGCCCAGACTTCTTATCTGCCTATGGGCCCAGGACCTGCACACCATGATATCCGCCCCGGGTGTCACCCATGATAGCTACGCCACTTCTCACAAGGAGACATCCCGAGGTGTTTATCCCCTTTTTTTTTCAAACTCGGGGGTTGAGTAGACCTTCGTGTACCTGGAAAGCTCCTAAAGGTAAAAGTTTAAATCCCCATTCGTTTTGCCATGGCAACCAAAAATATTTTTCATAACTCAAATTTAAACTTTCTCTACGTAAAATAGCATGGGAAAATCACAGATTGTAAGGGTCCACCCTTGGCCAATTTCACATCTCGTAGCTTTTGACAGCGCCTCGCTAGGGGTAGATTTTCGACTTGTGATGTCGTCACTCTGATACTAGCTCTCAGTAAAATATTCCCCAAAGTGACAAACTTATGGAACAATATTATAGACTGATGTTAATATTTAACGACCAAAATATAAGGTAAATCGCTACGGCATAACGAGAGCAATTTCAAAATGTATAAACAAGGGATGAAGAGATAACAATATCAAGAACGATCGATAGGGCTAACGAGATAAAAATAACAAGATCGATCGATAATGTTTAACGATAAAAATATAAATGGTCGCTAGATAATGTTTAACGATTAAAATATCCCAATCTATCCAAGATGTTAAATAATCAGCTTGGCACCACCTTCGGACTAAGTCATCAAGCGACTTTTTCTAAAGCCAGTAGTACAAGTATGATCGAGAAAAATAACGAGGTCGATCGATAATGTTTAAAGGGAGTATGAATGAAATAAAAAAATGTCTGTTAATACGTATACGACTTCTTTCGAACTTAACTCGCACCAATCATCCCTAGCTTCTGTTAAACCTGGTGTCAGAAATGTAAGATTCGCTGATCTACTGACTCTCTTGCGATGAAAACATCAAAATCGATCGATAAGGTTAACAATAAAACTATCAAGATCGATCGATTATGGTTAGCGATAAAAAATATCAAGGTCGATCGATAAGGTTAACGATAAAAATACTAAAATCAATCGATAAGGTTAACGATAAAGATATTCAGATCGATCGATAAGGTTAACGATAAAACTATTAAGATTGATCGATAAGGTTAACGATAAAACTATCAAGATCGATCGATAAGCTTATAGAATAATTTTTATCGAGATAAAACTACAATATGTATTTACGAATAAGTTCACATAATTTTTTAACACCCTTAGTTTTTGTTTTAATGAATCTTCAACAATTTTTATGAAAATGGCGTAAAATAAATGGATGTGGTTTAATAGGTAATAATTTAAAATCTGTTCATATCCCATTTCAAATTGGTGACCGAAACGAGTCTAGGTGGAGTAACGGAACTAGCTTATCCGATATGATCTAGCGTCTGCTACAGACAAATTAAAAAGTCATAAGAACGCTTTTTCTTAAATATTATCAAAATATAAACAAACGATGCCAAAATTATATTAAAATTCAAGTATCATAATTTATAAAGTCAAACTTACGAATAACGACGAGGAAAAACTAATAGTCTTAGTCGATAGCTACGCCGCAAAATTTTCGTTTTGAAAACGAAAACATTTGAGAGAGTTGCCTGCCTTCCGGCCTGTATCTCCATACCGAAAATGGCCGACGATTACGCCGCCGAAAATATTTTACTAAATTGGACGGCAGCGTTTTTCACCGTTTGAATTATCGACTAAGACTATAGCATCTGCTTTAGCTTTCAATTGCGAACTAAAGGGGGCGTAGCAATAGTTTGTAAAAATTATTTTAAATCTAGTCGTCTTAAGAAACACTTCAGTCATCTTTTTGGATACTTATAGTTAGTTGTAGATTATGTTTAATATTATTTATTACAGTTTGAACACTTCTAAAATTTTAACAACCCTAAAATTTTTAATTTGCTTATTAATTAAATTAAATTTCGAAGCGTGCAGGCTCTGACTCACCTCTGGATACGGACAATTCATTTGAGCGTTACTCTAACAATATAGCGTGATTCTGAAGGAGTCCTTAACCTCATCTGGTGGCGGAAAATGTTACTAAACATTCATAGGGTTATCATATCGAGGTCGATCGATAAGGTATAACGTCAAAATTAACCCATGGGCCCAGCGGCACAGAAAAGGTCACTTAATAATAATCAGCTAGGCTAATAACCAAGGCACCACCTTAGGCCTAAGTCATCCAGCAACTTTTAATGCCTTTAAACAGGTGGCCGGGTTACAATGCGTATAGGAGGGTGGTGGAAAGCCCTTCATGCCACGCGAGCCAACAGCTCCCTACACTAACTATTACCGTTAACCAGAAGTAAATGAACCGAAGTTATCACACTGCTATACTCCCCATGTTGGAGGCGTTTTCCTTACATTTTTACCTCGAATTTGAAATTTTGGGCGCTCCTAGGCCAAAAAAAAACTTTTTTGTTTTTATGAAACCATCTTTTATACATAATACCCACAATTCCCAAGTGCATTTTATCACGTGAAAAGACGGGGTTGAAAATTAGCTTTTATTTGACTCGATTTTCAAAAGGAAAACGCCCTCCGATTCTGAGCGTTATTTCGATAACTTCGGTTCACTTACTCAACAAGTTTTTGTGGAAGGGGAAACCGAAGAGCTCGGGAGAAAACCCCTTTAACCAGTGAGGAGAGAACATGCAAACTCAACGCAGAAGGAGCCACAAACTAGGATCGAACCCGGCTCCTAACGCTGCGAGGCAAAAGTGCTAACCACTCAGCCACCCCACCTTTACAACTACATTCGTCAATTTCATAAGTTTTCACCAAATCCGTTGGCGAAGGTAAAAAGCGGCAATTAGAAGTCATCTAGAATAGGCAGTATCGGATTCAATTTGAGTTTTCCGTGGCTTTAGCGAGGCACGTATCAAGCGAATCGTTTAGCGCGGGCCAAGGCTTAGATCGTCGGATGGACAATGGGAATTTTAATTCGAGTGTTTCGCAAGGATTTCGTTGAAAATAAGCGCGTCGAACAATAAGGCGGAGGACGAACAGAAAAGGGTCGTTTTCACGCTCAAATGGACACTTTTTTAATTTGTCAGAAACCCTTAATAGGAAAAGGAAACGCGCTTCTGTTCTATTCAAGAAATTATCCAACATCCTTTTCCACAATTTTCACTCTCTGGCGCATTTTTCTTAAATGGCCGGACGCGTGCGACCTTTTGACCTCTCCTCGCCCCGTCAAAAGAACCATTTTACGTACCACTCCATTATTTCACTCTCAACAATGCAATTAGCCATTTCAGTCTACGATTAAAATAACAAAAAAAGAAATCGTTTATTTCGTTGCATTGGTAATTGAAAGGCCTTGGTTTGAAAAAATCGGCGGTTAGTTTTAGTAAACAGCCAGTGATCGAACGCTCAATAACCATTCGTAAGTTATTTGACTAATCAAAAACCTCATCATTAATTTTATCTAAAATTTAATTATAGTATATTTTTTTAAATAATACGTGCTTAATTTAAAAAATATATATAATACAATAGTATAATCGCAACCTTACCTACCATACCCGACCCAACCATAACTAACACAACCTAAGCTAAACCGACCCGACCGAACCCGACCAGACCTCTCCTAACCTAACCTTTGCAATGCAGTCCATAGGTGGTTCCTTACATTTCGTATTCTCCACCACCCTCCCCCTATTCGGCTTTCCGTTGCTACGCAACTCGTTTTGAAATTTTTAATATTTAGGCTTAGTTTCTCTATTCGGTCTTATAGTCGCGAGCCAGGGGCGTGATTCTACTCTTATCGTTAGCTACTTAACGAAAATAATTTTTCGTTAGCTAATATAATTTCAATGGAGCCAACGAAAATTTTCTTTCGTTAAGTCCTAACGATAAGAGTAGAATCACGCCCCAGATTTCCCGCACGGTACTGACGAGTCCCAAATAGATCGAAACCGGTCTACCGTTGGAATTTCTGGCTAATTTATTTAATTTAATTTAGTTTTGCACTCGAAGATCTATTTGGTCCGAGTTTCGCGCCTTTTTGTTTGCTCGAAGACCGGTACGAGCTATTAGTAAGTTTTTAAATTTCTTCAAATTTGTTTATAGTTTAGCTTTTTTATACCTTTTCTTAATGGACTAATCTACTTATTAACTTATTTTTTCTAACCTAACCCAACCTAACCTAAACCAACCCGACCCGACCCGACCTAACCTAACCTATTTTAATTCATACCCTTTTAACAGAAACCCGCCATTTCGGCTAAAAATGTTAAAGATTCAAGGTTTATGACGTCAAAAATGTTTTCGGTCGTATGGTTAAATAGTATATAACCAAACCAACTGGTAAATATAAGCTTTTCTTAGAGATAGCCCTATTTCCTTATTAATATTAACTGGCCAAACAATTAATGGAATATTCCATCACGTTTTTAATAAGTAAGGTAGCTAGATTGAAAGTCTGTATTATTTGGTTATAGGGTTGTACTTGTATTAATTAATTATTTTCAGAAATTCCTGTTACCTATCAATTTAATAATACTTCGAGCATTTTTGTATCTGCCTATTAATTTCATAATTTCATTAATTATCTAATTAATCACAACGGCAAATGCCAACAATTGGGTTGCTGGGAAATAATTTTATTAAAAGTAACCAAAAGCTTGCAGCACCCGATAAAGCAAGCACTCTAACAGTAATCAAACAACAAAAATTCAATTAACCCGTCTTCCAACACGATATGCTCCCGGGTCGCCCCCAAAAGCTCGAAAGTTTCACTAGCTTGCTCCCTAACAATCTGTTTTTGATGGGGCACTCTCGCTAGGCAGCCTTGACATTCAACATTTTTGATCTTGGAAACCTCCCTGGCAACCTCCCTGGCAACCAGGCAGAGAGTAATGGTCCGAGTCGAAAAGGCGGTTTCCGCTTTCAGCCTTTTCTAGTAAACAATTAGCGAAGACAGAGAAAAGCTGATCGGAGCTGAATTTGGGGTTTTCAATTTCCGAGCAACCACTCTAATTTTGGCAGCAGGCTCGCGTTTGAAACGAAGACTATTTTCGGCTCCAATCGATATTAACCTTTCGCTTCGGAAAATTAATGAAAATACCTCCGAGCATTTTAAAAGAAATAATTCGAAGTATTAATTAAAAACTGTACCTTTAAGCTATCTCTGATGGGGATACAATTTCGGAAATATCTGCTGGTGAACAAGTAACAATAGAGAAATAATTATTTCAGGAAATTTAGAAATCCACAAGAGATATTAGAAGTATGGGAAATATTTGAGAAGTATCGGAAACATTGCAAGTATGCGAAATATTAAAAGTATGGGAAATATTGAAAGTATGGAAAATATTGAAAATATGTTTAAATATCGAAAGTATGGGAAATATTGAAAGTATGGGAAATATTGAAAATATGGGAAATATTGAAAATATGGGAAATATTTGAGAAGTATCGGAAACATTGCAAGTATGCGAAATATTAAAGGTATGGGAAATATTGAAAGTATGGAAAATATTGAAAGTATGGGAAATATTGAAAGTATGGGAAATATTGAAAATATGGGAAATATTGAAAGTATGGGAAATATTTGAAAGTATGGGGAATATTTGAAAGTATGGGGAATATTTGAAAGTATGGGGAATATTAAAAGTTTGGGAAATATTGAAAGTATGGGATATATTGAAAGTATGGGATATATCGAAAGTATGGGAAATATTAAAAGTATGGGGAATATTAAAAGTATGGGAAATATTGAAAATATGGATAATATATTAAAATTGTGGGAAATAGGGAAAATATGGGGAATATTGAAAGTATGGGAAATATGGAAAATATGGGGAATGTTAAAAGAATGGAAATATTTAAAGTATTGGAAATATTTAAAGTATGGGAAATATTAAAATATCGGAAATATTGAAATATTGAAATATTAAAATATCGGAAATATTGAAATATGCAATTTATTGAAATATGCAATTTATTGAAATATGCAAAATATTGAAATATGCAAAATATTGAAATATGCGAAATATTGAAATATGTGAAATATTGAAATATGCGAAATATTGAAATATGCGAAATATTGAAATATGCGAAATATTAAATTATTGGAAATATTGAAATAATTTATTATTAAAATATTGAAAATAAAAACCACGGTAATATTAAAACAAATTGATAGTAAGAAGAGCCACGATAATTTTTTTAATATTCGATATTAAAAAAACCAATGGCAATATTTAAAAAATCGATATTAAAAAACAACGGCAATATTTAAAAAATCGATATTAAAAAACAATGGCAATATTTAAAAAATCGATATTAAAAAACAACGGCAATATTTAAAAAATCGATATTAAAAAACAATGGCAATATTTAAAAAATCGATATTAAAAAACAACGGCAATATTTAAAAAATCGATATTAAAAAACAATGGCAAAATTAAAATATCGATAATATTAAAAAACAATAGCAATATTTAAAAAATCGATATTAAAAAACAATGGCAAAATTAAAATATCGATAATATTAAAAAACAATAGCAATATTTAAAAAATCGATATTAAAAAACAACGGCAATATTTAAAAAATCGATATTAAAAAACAATGGCAAAATTAAAATATCGATAATATTAAAAAACAATAGCAATATTTAAAAAATCGATAATATAAAAATAATTGTAAGATTTAAAAATTTATTATATAAATAAAATAATGACAATATTTAAAAATCGAAAATATTAAAAAACAACGGCAATATTTAAAAAACGATAATATTAAAAAACAACGACAATATTTAAAAAACGATAATATTAAAAAACAACGGCAATATTTAAAAAATCAATATTAAAAAACAGTGGCCATATTTAAAAAGTCAATAATATAAAAAACCACGGCAATATTTAAAAAGTCAATAATATAAAAAACCACGGCAATATTTAAAATTCGATAATATTAAAAAATAACGGCAATATTTAAAAAATCAATATTAAAAAACAATGGCAATATTTACCAAATCGATATTGAAAAACAACGGCATTATTTAAAAAATCGATATTAAAAATAACGGCAAAATTACAATATCGATAATATTAAAAAACAATAGCAATATTTAAAAAATCGATAATATAAAAAAACTAGTAATATTTAAAAATAAATTATATAAATAAAATAATGGCAATATTTAAAAAAAACCGATAATATTGAAAAAACAACGGCAATATTTAAAAAATTGATATTAAAAAACAACGGCAATATTGAACAAATCGATATTAAAAAACAACGGCAATATTTAAAATTCGATAATATAAAAAACAACGGCAATATTTACGAAATCGATATTAAAAAACAACGGCTATATTTACCAAATCGATAATAAAAAACCACGGCAATATTTAAATTTCGATAATATAAAAAACCAACGGCAATATTTAAAAAATCGATATTAAAAAACAACGGCAATATTTAAAAAATCGATATTAAAATAAATAAAATAATGGCAATATTTAAAAAAACGATAACATTAAAAAAAAACAACGGCAATATTTAAAAAAAATTATAGTATTAAAAAGCAACGGCAATATTTAAAAAAATCAATATTCAAAAACAATGGCAATATTTAAAATTCGATAATATAAAAAAACAACGGTAATATTTAAAAGTTCAATATTCAAAAACAATGGCAATATTTAAAATTTTAATAATATAAAAAACCACGGCAATATTTAAAATTCGATAATATTAAAAAAACCACGGAAATATTTAAAAAAATCAATATTAAAAAACAATGGCAATATTTAAAAAAACAATAATATTAAAAAAAACAACGGCAATATTTAAAAATATTTTCGGAAGAAATCGGGAAATTATCTGTATTGGGGGAAAAATCCACAAATACACTTGAAATATTACAAACATTGGAAAATCCTAAATCTGGTGTTTGTTTGTGTAGCTTATCGTACAGCTAGAATGTTCCGAAATAAGTAACGTTTATACAATGTATATTAAATGCCTGGTAGTTAATAATTTGGATCTACTTGCGTAAATAGTAATTAACATTTATACAGTTAGGATCGAAGGCGAACATCCTGTATGTCACGGCTATCTTTATTTCAAACTATAAATAAGGCGCGGAATAAAGTGCGAGGATCGGGAAACGCCAATCTCCATTCATTTGGGGAGTTTGCTTTTTGTGAAGGCGGCTGATGGCGGTCGGAAAATAAACTTCCGGCCGGATTCGAGCGCCATCTTTCTTTCTCCCCGACGAACACCCCCCCCTTCCCGACAGCCCAAATGACACTCTAAAATAACCCAAAAAGTCGCTTGTCCTTTCAAATTGCATTTCTAAAAATATTCCAAATTATTTACAGGATTAAAAGCATTTTCATATATATTCCTATAATTTAACGTCGTTTTGGAAATTAAAGAACTTTTTTTGTACGAACATCAAGTTAAAACTCTGTCACTTTCGAGTAAAATCTTGAAATGTTCGGATTTTGTGAAGTGATCCAGTAATGCAAGAAAGCAATGTACAATTTTATTTTTGTTTCGAGTCAAAGCATATCGATATGCAATAATTGCATTATTATTTTTTCCTATATTTTTCTATTGAGTGTCCTATATTCTCCTATTGAGTGTCCTATTTTTTCCTCCAAAATTCCTATATTTTCCTATAATTCGCCTCTAAAATTCCCATATTTTCCTATAATTCACCTCTAAAATTCCCATATTTTCATATAATTCACCTCTAAAATTTCCACATTTTCCTATAATTCACCTCTAAAATTTTCACATTTTCCTATAATTATCCTCTAAAATTCCAATATTTTCCTATAATTCACCTCTAAAATTCCCATATTTTCATATAATTCACCTCTAAAATTTCCACATTTTCCTATAATTAACATCTAAAATTCTAGTATTAATTTATGACTTTATATATTCGTCGCCTGAAAGCCAAATTCACGTATCATTTTTTAAAGATTTTGGTGAAAAGTTACGTGGATTTTGCTTTTATTTTATGCCTTTTAAATAACCCAACGTCACCATCTGGTTTCAATTCTTAGAAAGAGAGTTTCCAGGGATTATTAAAGGCATATAACGAAACATATTTTAAAAACTTAAAACATATTATTTTACATTTTTGAAATATACTACCCAAGAATTTTTATTATTATTCAAAATAATTAATTTTTTGGAATAAGAAAAATAGCAATTATTAATACGATGATGATATTATTTATTAAGGGGAAAATAACCTCTAGTATTTCTGCCGTCTCTAAAATGGTTCCAATATTGTCCGCAAACTCCTAGGGCGCTACTTAGTGGTTTATTACGGAGCTAATCCCTAATACTGTACAGTTGGGTTCTTACTTATAGGACGCTTCGGAAGAACTTAGATTTTCTTTAATCGATAGACAGATTAAGCTAGCCCTCTTGAAAACGTGTACGGGAAAGTTGTAGATGTAGCTTTATTCTGTACAATCTACAAAAGTTCCCCCGTTCACGTTTCCTAGAGCTTCCTTAACCTCAGACCTGTCTGTACTAACTTATGGTACTAACAATTGTAAGTTGCAGGGTAAGAAAGGCAAAATATCTAGTTCATTTTGCGGAAAGATACTAGCCCAAATTTTCGGTAAATCGGCGGCGGGAATTTGGAATTTGGACATTAAAATTGTTCAGATTCCCATGTTATTTTCAACGGGAAAATTACCATTCTGTGTTGTCAAAAACATATTTGGTTGCCATGGCAAAACGGTTGCCTATGGAGACATTTCCCTTTGGGGTTTTTCAAGTTACATCAAAAGTAAGTTACATCAAAAGTAAGTTACATCAAAAGTAAGTTACATCAAAAGTAAGTTACATCAAAAGTAAGTTACATCAAAAGTAAGTTACATCAAAAGTAAGTTACATCAAAAGTAAGTTACATCAAAAGTAAGTTACATCAAAAGTAAGTTACATCAAAAGTAAGTTACATCAAAAGTAAGTTACATCAAAAGTAAGTTACATCAAAAGTAAGTTACATCAAAAGTAAGTTACATCAAAAGTAAGTTACATCAAAAGTAAGTTACATCAAAAGTAAGTTACATCAAAAGTAAGTTACATCAAAAGTAAGTTACATCAAAAGTAAGTTACATCAAAAGTAAGTTACATCAAAAGTAAGTTACACAAAAGTAAGTTACAAAAAAGTAAGTTACATCAAAAGTAAGTTACATCAAAATTAAGTTACATCAAAATTAAGTTACATCAAAAGTAAGTTACATCAAAAGTAAGTTACATCAAAAGTAAGTTACATCAAAAGTAAGTTACATCAAAAGTAAGTTACATCAAAAGTAAGTTACATCAAAAGTAAGTTACATCAAAAGTAAGTTACATCAAAAGTAAGTTACATCAAAAGTAAGTTACATCAAAATTAAGTTACATCAAAATTAAGTTACATCAAAAGTAAGTTACATCAATAGTAAGTTACATCAAAAGTAAGTTACATCAAAAGTAAATTACAAAAAAGTAAATTACATCAAAAGTAAGTTACATCAAAAGTAAGTTACAACAAAAGTAAGTTACATCAAAAGTAAGTTACATCAAAAGTAAGTTACATCAAAAGTAAGTTACATAAAAAGTAATTTACATCAAAAGTAAGTTACATCATAAGTAAGTTACATCATAAGTAAGTTACATCAAAAGTAAGTTACATCAAAAGTAAGTTACATCAAAAGTAAGTTACATCAAAAGTAAGTTACATCAAAAGTAAGTTACATCAAAAGTAAGTTACATCAAAAGTAAGTTACATCAAAAGTTAGTTACATCAAAAGTAAGTTACATCAAAAGTAAGTTACATCAAAAGTAAGTTACATCAAAAGTAAGTTACATCAAAAGTAAGTTACATCAAAAGTTAGTTACATCAAAAGTAAGTTACTTTGTACTCCGCCTCAGGAAAAAGAGTTCCGTTTTTTCTGGGCTTTTTTTCAGGCAATACTAAATTTGTAAGTAGTTAAAAAATTACTTTATACAGTTTATCAACCAGTTATTCAATTCTACTGCTAATATATTTCAGGTTTTAATAAAATTAATCAAAGTACGATGATTGGCTAATTTCGCATTGTTACCACAACCAACTGTGCCTCGATTCTTACTAGGGAAAACGTGATTTTCATCATGGAAATGGCCAACCAAGGCTTAAGTGTAGAATTATTATTGGATAACTATAATGATTTTTTTAATTGGATGAAGATTTTAAATCAATTTGTGGTACCTATTCGCGGCATATTAATACTTATAATTAGCTAAAAAATAAAACGTACAATGAAATGAATCTACACAACACATTGAACACAGCCGACACGCGATTACCGGACAAAAATCGCTCGCTTCAAAAACCTCCCCAAAAGCTACAAGAAGGGGGCAGTGGAAGAATTTCGCACACAATATTTACTTTTGGTAACACGAAGGTCTACCAAACCCCTGAGTTTGAAACAAATCGGTGCGTTACACCTCGGGTCGTCTCCTCGCGAGTACAGTACCAGCCAGCGAAAATTCTGAGCAAAATAACCCCGGAGTAGAGCGGGAGAGAGAGATGGTTGACTTGCCAAAATCAGGGTCACATCCAAACAAATTGACGGTATTTTTAAACAGGCGAAGAGGCGGATCCCGACACCCACCTGCCTTCCTTGACGTCATCGCGCGTGTCATCCATTTCAAGAGGGCTGACTTGACCTCACTTGTTTATCTTTTTCATAAATTACCGCAAATTTATCAGCGGCCATAAGAGTGCCGATTGAGATTGGGCGGGTTCGAGTCGGCGGGAAACTTCGCCGAGGACTGAGCTGAGCCTAAATCATCGAGATTTTAAAGAAAATAGTTTGAGCGATGACTGAAAAGTGACACGTCAATTGACTCTTCATTGCTCCAAATTATAAAATGAAATTAAACGAAATGAAATGAAACTTGTTAAGTTGTGTGGTCAAATTTTATACGGAATATAGCTAAAACCGTAATCTAAATTGCAACAAAATTGGCTTAATATATTAAAACGTAGTCTAAATAGCTACACAAAGGGCTAAATATATTAAAACGTGGTCTAAATAGCTACACAATTGTCTAAATATATTAAAAAGTAGTCCAAATAGCTACGCAATTGGCTTATATTAAAAAGTAGTCTAAATAGCTAAAAGAGTGTTTAAAATCGCTGAAATCAATCTAAATAGCTACAAAATTGGCTAAAATAGGTAAAAGCATTGTTTAAACAGCGAAAAAACTAAAAAATTATAAAAATACAAAACTATAAAGTTGAGTGACGGCACTTGTACATATAAATATTAAATAAAAAAATTAAAAAGACCACTGTGTGTACAATAAAATTAATTTTATTGTACACACAGTGGTCTTTTTAATTTTTTACCCTTCTATATTCAATATATACAAAACTAGCTAAAAAGGATAAAGTCGTAGTATAAATAGCTATACAATTAGCTAAAAAGGTTTTTTTTAAAAAGTCTAAACAGCTATAAAATTAGCTAAAAACTTTAAAAAGTCTCAACTACTATAAAATAAGCTAAAAACGTTAAAAAAGTCTGAACAGCTATAACACCAGCTAAAAACGTTAAAAAGTCTAAAAAGCTACAAACTTTAAAAAAGAAGGCTAAATAACCACACAAAAACGTAAAAATTATAAAAACCCAGTCTAAATATCTAAAAAATAATAAGGTTAAGTTGCTAAACACTAAATAAGCCCTATAAAAAGGCGCAATTTAGTGCAAAATATCCAGAAATAAATGAAGTTAAAGCGATACAAGTTCAACCTAGAATTGCCGCAAGTTGATATTCGAAGCTCCACTCCTACTCGATACGAGCGTTTTAGCCTATTACAACAAGGGAACCTAAAAAAACGGGTCGTCCTTCGCAAGACAAATATTTGTCTTGACCTTTAGGCTGATGTAACGAAGAGTGACAGAAGGAAGGAAGAGCGGCGCTTCAAATAATATCAAAACTCCGGCTTGGATGCGCCCGTTTCGTTTCCAACGAAAAGGAAAAATGCATCAACCTTATCGAGAGGAATTTCGGGCAAATTTATCTTTCCGAGACCCCCCCGGCTCCTTCGCACCCCCGCGCGCTTCCGGTGGAACACGCGCTGGCTGCCCTTTCGTTTAGCGGGCCACGAAAAAAAAACACCCTCCAACCGCATAAACCCAGACCTTTTTTTTAAATAAGCCACAGAAATTTGGAGGCAGTGAAAAAATAACCCAGCTACGAAGCGTTTGATTCCGAGAATTACCACACGTCGGCTTGTTATGTAGGATTATTTAACTAAAACGCGTCGCCAAAATAGTCTTTCGTATTCTCCTTTCGCTAGAGTTTAAGGGGGAAGACTACAGTGGCCATTTTCTACTTTCGCGCTATTTCAAGCTGAACTCTTTAAATTTTGTATTTTAACTTATAAAATTAATAGTGTATAACAGCCTCTTGTTTGGTGCTTAAAATAATTTTGACAATTTTAAATTCAAAAGTAATTAAGTTATTACGTTTCAATTCGGACCCCCGGAGCTAAACAAGTTGGGCAAGCGCCCAAACTACCCTTTAGTTAGGACCTTATATCTCGTTAACTATTAATTTTAGAATTATCAAAATTATTTTAAGCACTAGAGGAAGGATCAGCCTAATAAGAAAAAGATAATTCAATTATATAACTGTTAAAACAGAAACGTTCAGCTTGAACGAAAAAGAGGCTTTTACTGTATTCTTCCCCCTTAAGGCTAGCCAACATTTTTGTTGTCGAGATTTCGCGCGTTAACGGGCGAAGGAAATTAATAGTGTTGTCGTCTGAAACCCTGCGACGTCACCATTGTAATTTGCCTATTGATAAAAAACGGTAACTGTCATGGCGGCCACTATTAACACTACAGCTGTGACGTTACAGTTTTCAAAATCGTATCAGACGACAACACTCTATAATAATAATTATCAGCAAGGCAAAACTCTATAGCCCAAGTCATCTAATCCCAGGTGGCCGGGTTTAATTGCGTAGGAGGCTGGTGGCAAGCCCTTCAAGCCAACAACTGAACTCCCTACCTCGAGGGGTTTATACGATGACGATCAAGGCCAAGGCATCAAACCATGGACTGTAAATTTTAGTCCGTGATCAAACATAGGTTCCTGAAGGTCTGAATAGGAAGTTAAATTACCAAAGAGGTATTATTGCTTTGCATGGCGTAGGGAGCTGTTGGTTCGCGTGGCATGGAGGGCTTGCCACCACCCTCCTACTCATTGTACCCCGGCCACCTGAATTAATGGCTTTAAAAGTCAGCCTTGAGTATTGAAGTTTGAGAGCTTAAAGGGGCTGGAAAGTGGGGTTTTGAAAAACGTCATCCGTGACGTCATTAACGAAATTTGGCGCGTAGAAATACTTTTTCTCAAGTTCACGAAGACGTAAACAGGCACCGCTGAGTTGGGATTTTTGTATGACGAAATCCAGCGTGGTCTTGGTTAGTGTTATAGCTGAGATCGTAGGAAGTTTTCAAATTTCATTAATCTTTATTGAGATTTTGTTTAGTGAACAACAAATATTTAACGAAAAATTCATTTGATGGTAGTAGTGTTCGTAATTTTTTAAATTATTATTTACGAGTTTCATCGAATTTTGTAAAAAAAACGCTAGATGAATCGAAGCCAATTTCTTAGGGCCTTGGTTTCACTGGAGCATTTTGATAAACCTTAGTACTACACCACAGTTTTTTTGCCTTTTCCCACTTACATAATTCACCAACAAGAGATATTTTCGTATCATCACGTTTCCGTTTTTTATTTGAATTAAACTCGTTCATTGTAATTAAATAAATATGAAAATACTAGAACCAAAACCACGTCCACGAAGGCCCGAATATCTTAGTTCGCGTATGAATACCAGTCACTAGTCTCTCTCGGGTCGCTCCTCACTATTTTCAAAACATCTCCGTCAGAGTCAAATTCCTCAAGCGGGGAAAAAAGGAAATAAAGCAGGGTCCGGATTTTTTTGGAGATACCACGTCACTAGACGATTTCAAAACCCCACTTTCCAGCCCCTTTAACTCCACCGATTGCAATTGGTCACTAGAACTACCAAAATCTGTTGTTTAGTATTCATCACGATATCAGAACTGAGCTGGTTCAGATGCGTGTTTTTGATTTTGATGAAAGACTAAGGGAGATTATCTAGATATGAATGAAATTCATAACACAACATTTTATTTTTCACTTTTTAAAAAAATAATAATTTTTTTAATTAAAATTAAAAAAATTGCGTTGATGAGCAAGACCTCATTTTAAAGCTCTTTTTATCGGCTTTTATTTGAGGTAAAACTCAATTTTTCAAAAAAAATATATTTTTTTACAAAACTATGTTTTCATTAAAATGGTTATTTTTCAAAAAGCATATATGTAAAAATACACGTTTTGCGGTTATTTGATAATATTGTCCTCAAAATCGTTAACTAAATTATCATTTCTACCGTAACACTTCTGCAAGAAACGTGCAAATACAATGGTGAAATTCCTGTTCTTTAGAACGTAAATGAAGTGGAATTTTCTTCGATTCCCCAATTAGGGTCTAGACCTCTCAAAGACTAGATAATATTCCGCTTCATAATAATAAAACCATCCTCAGACTTACACTAATGTGTTTCTGGTGTTTCAACTTACCGTAATTTCGTTACGTAAAATATTAAATTGTTTTTCTGGTGTTTCAACTTACCGTAATTTCATTACGTAAAATATTAAATTGTTATTTCGAATACCTGATGAATTGTTTGGTATTTTATTGCTGTCTTTATAAAGCACCGTTTGCCATTTCTAACTCGTTTGTCACTTGCTTTAAAGTGATTTCTCCAAATGAAATCAGTTTTAGATGGACTCCAATTTTCGCGGTTTATAGAATGTATCCATTTAGTAGTTTAGATAATGGAAACCTATTACCGTTTAAATCAATAATAAGCTTACATATAATTATACAAATATTATATCCTATCGATGAAATTATACAGGGTGTTTCAAAAACTTATGCAAAAATGTTTGGGAGTTGTAGGGGGTGAGTTGTATGTCTGTTTTTTCCCATTTTCCTACGATGAGTTAAAAGAGCGCCAGAGAGCTTCAAAGTGTGGCCTATTAGCCCCTGGAAATAGGCTGCAACAAGCGCAAAACCAAGCGGCAGGGAAACGCGAACATTAGGGTTTGGGTTCGAGTGATAGGTAAAAAAGGACTTTGTAAACAATTCGAGGTAACCAGCGTAAAAAAGTAAACTTAAACAGTATTTAAAGTCCCTGCTGCTTGGAGAGTTATGTGGAATACGGCGGCATCGACATCGGCTACACTGTACGTGGGCCCAGTGTTCACAAATCAAAACAAACGATACAATTATATCAACGCGATTCAGCTCATGTCAACCGATTATGTTGTTAAAAATCGTTCTGGTGTACTATTTAAATCAGAAGTATATAAATCTCTTACGAGAAAGTATTCAGTCACCTGGCCTAAAACCTTGTCAAGGTTAATGGAAAAAGTTAGTGTTGGGATTTGCTGTTGGCTCGCGTGGCATGAAGGGCTCGCCACCACCCTCCTACGCATTGTAACTCGGCTACCTGGATTATTGGTTTTAAAAGTCGCTTGATAACTTGGGTCTAAGGTGGTGCCAAGGGTATTAGCCTATCTATTAATTATTTATTAAAAAAATTAATGAAATTACGTAAAACACATGACTGGTTTAATTTTAATCATTACCATTAATTAAATCGTGACATCTTCAACCAGAGTAAACACAACACTTCTAATTAAATAATTGTAATGATTAAAATAAAACCAGTCTCAAGTTTTCCTTCATTTTATTAATTTAGTCCGTTAAAATTATTCACCATGACAAAAATTAGCATAAATATTCATCTACCTATCTTGCTAATGTTATTTGATCCCAGGCTCCCGTTGATTCTTCAAGTAAAAGATTCGGTAAATTTTGAACCGTGATGCAGAGGCGTAGCGAGGGGGGGGGTCAGGGGGGCATTGGTCCCGGGCGCCAAAGGGGCACTCAAAATATAACATGTAAAATGGAGTTGTTGCCACTTGTTGGATTATATATAATCGAGTCGGGTATCTTGTACGAATTTTTTTTCATCGAGTATTCGAGTCGAGTAATATTGAAGTCGAGTCGAGTAATCGATTACTTGATTCAGGGGAAATTTTCTCTTATTCAAGTCGAGTAACTAAAAAAAACCACGAGTAATATTTTTAACGAGTCGGGTTATCCAGTACTGGATTAGGAGCTGGTTTTATTCGAGTAATTATGAAATTAAATTTTAAAGGAGTATAAAGTAACTTTCAATGCTGAAAAATATTCCTTTAATTTAAATGAACCACCTGTTTCCACAACTTTAGTAACATTACAGTGACTAGTGGGATATAAAAGACTAGTATACTAGCCTAATTATAGTAATTAATAGTAAAATGACAATACATTTTTTTTAATTATTAATGTACCGTCTGTCCGTATATTGCTTAGGAAGTTAAGACTCCTAAGTTCTAACGCCGGCCGACATCCGAAACTAAAACTTAATAATATTGTTTTTTAGAAAAACCTCGCAGGCGCAGTGCGTATTGAAAACCGTGATCCGTCCTCAAGGTCATTCAAATCATTTGTTGTTTGTACGTCTTGTAGGTACCGCGTTTATTATCGCCACCCCTAAAAGTGGCAAAAACCCTCTTTGAACTTACAGCAGCTTAATCGAGTTATCGGGTACTCGACTATGCAATTTTTGGTACTCGATAATCGACGAGCATTTTCCAATTACTTATTCGAGGTCCAGTTCGAGTACTCGACTTCAAAAAATGCCGAGTAATCGATGATGTTCGAGTATTCGCACAGCCCTAATTATATATTAAACTAATTTTTCTTGAAACTTGAAAAAACACTTATTTTTTTCAGAGGCAACAGGAGGGGGGGGTGACAATTTGCGTGTCTTGCCCCGGGCGCCAAATATCCTCGTTACGCCACTGCCGTGATGCGGTGTTCACATCCGCGCCCAACAGAATCAACGTCGAGCCTGCAAAGGTACACCGTACACGATTCATTTTAATGGTCTAAATGCAAGGTTCGTAAAAAATGCCTATTTGGATACTTCTCCTTTAAGAGATCAGCTAGGCTAATACCCAATGCACCGGCATAGGCCTAAGTCCTCAAGCGACTTTTAAAGCCAGTAACTCAGGTGGCCGGATTGTCAACTTCTGGTTAAAGCCATTTAACTAGTCGGCGAACTCGACGAATAACCAGGCAGCGTAATTGTTCTCTAGTATTTGTGTTTGGTTGGCGTCGGGGTCTACGAACCAGATAATTCTCGATTGTGAATCTGAACATAATTAACTGTGAGGTATACCCGGAAATTTTAACCGTACAAATAAATAACAGACTCAAAAACCGCTGCCACATTAATGACGACTTACGGCTGGTTATCACTAGGCCTAAAACGACCGACCATGAGCATCGATGGATAAAATCCCGTTAGGCCTAATATATTTTTTTGGTTCGACGCAAAAAATTTCCCGTTAGGCCTAATATAATTTTTATTTGGGTTGACGCAAAAAATTCCCGTTAGTCCTAATACCATTTTTTGGCGTCGACGCAAAAAATTCCGTTAAACCTAATATGGTTATTTTTGGGTCTATGCCAAATTTTGCATTAGTCTTGATACAATTTCTTGTGTCAACGAAAAAAAATAACGTTGGGCCTAATACAATTTTTTTGGTCGACACAAAAAATTCCCGTTAGGCCTAAAATAATTTTTTTGGGTCGACGCCAAAAATTCCCGTTAGGCCTGATATATTGTTTTTGCGACGACGCCAAATTTCGTGTTAAGCTGGTTTCACACTCGACGGAAAGTATGCCGGAAAGACGATAATAAACGCCGAGCTGAAAATTGATTCCCATTCGATATACCGCTAACGTTCAACTTTACGCTGCTAATTTTCCGTCGAGTGTGAAACCAGCTTAAGTCCTAATATAATTTTTTTGAGTCGACGCAAAAAGTTTCCGTTAGGCCCAGGGCCGTAGCTAGGACATCGATATAGAGCGGGCGAACCATATTTTAGAAGGGGCGAATTGTCCCAAAAGAGGGCGTCGGAGTTGAGTTGCAGAAAAGGCTAGGTACTGCCCCCCCCCCCGTACTGGCCCCCCGTGGCTACGGGCCTGGTTAGGCCCAATATATTTTTTTTTGCGACGACGCACAATTTCGTGTTAGACCTAATACAATTTTTTTTATTCGACGCAAAAAATACCGTTAGACTTAATATAATTTTTTTATGTCGACGCCAAATTTCGTATTAGTCCTAATATAATTTTTTTGAGTCGACGAAAAAAATGGCCGTTAGTCTTAATATAATTTTTTGTGGGTCGACGCAAAAAAATCCCGATATCTCATTGGTTCCCTAAAATTGACGTATTCAAGCGTATTGAAGCGCACGTCGGTGACGTTTTTCCTTCCCCCCTTCTCGTTTGGGGGTGGGGTAAATTAGACCAAGATCCTCGTCCCCACACTCTCCCTAAGTAGAATTAAATACCCTTTTTGATACGTATTAAATTATTTTGATACGTAGAAATCGTGATGGACTTCTTAAGTGGGCGTTGAGGAAGACAGATCACAACGGATGCCATAATTTTAATTTTAATTTGTACGCGGTAACTAATTAGCTCTTCCGCCGACCAAATGGAAGGATAAAAAATAGCGGTTGGGCGTGGGAGGATTTCAATTCCAAAAGGCTGATTTAAAAACGCACAGTTCCAATCACTATAATCGATCACAATTATGACGTTAGAAAAACCCAACCTACCCAAGCCGTTAAGTTTGTTACGTCATCATTTGAATCGATTATGGCGATTCGAAATGCATAATCGATTCAAATGCGCATTTTTAAATCAGGATGCGATTTCTCCCGTTTTTTCCTACCAAAACAAAACAAACCATATATTCGATCGAGGGGTCCGACAATTGCAAATTTTCCGTCCGGGATTTTGAATCTCAAAGTGATTTCAGACTCTAAAACTGATTTTGAGATTTCAGAGCATAATTCCCGTGTTGATTTCTGGTTCTTTAGACTGATTTTGAGATTTTTGGAACTGATTTTCGCATTGATTTCTACTGATTTTGAGATTTTGGAACTGATTTTCGTGTGGATTTCTGGTTCTTTAGACTGATTTTGAGATTTTGGAACTGATTTTCGCATTGATTTCTACTGATTTTGAGATTTTGGAACTGATTTTCGCGTTGATTTCTGGTTCTTTAGACTGATTTTGACAGGGGCGTAGGAACCGGGAGGGGCAGGGGGGGCAATGCCCCTCCCTAGAATTTGACTTGGAGGGGCAACTAATGTTATTGCCCCCTCCAGCTTTTTGGTCAGTTGAAATCTTCAAAAGGCTCAAATTATCATTTGGAAAGCATATACAGTTTATAGAATCTCAACTGTGCTTAAATTTCAGTCTTTTCCCACCAATTTACATAGTAGTAAAAAGTACCCATGCATTCGGAGAAGCTACACTCCATTAAAAATTAAAAACCATTCTCCAGACCCCTTTTCGTTTCTCTTTGCCCCCTCCAACTTCTAGAACGTTCCTACGCCCCTGGATTTTGAGATTTTGGAACTGATTTTCGTGTTGATTTCTGGTTCTTTAGACTGATTTTGAGATTTTTGAATTTATTTTTGGGTTGATTTCATTTTCTTTAGACTTGTTTTTGAGATTTTGGAAATAATTTTCGGGTTGATTTCTGTTTATTTAGACTGATTTTGAGATTTTTGAATTTATTTTTGGGTTGATTTCAGGTTCTTTAGACTGATTTTGAGATTTTGGAAATAATTTTCGGGTTGATTTCTGTTTATTTAGACTGATTTTGAGATTTTGGAACTGATTTTCGTGTTAATTTCTGGTTCTTTAGACTAATTTTGAGATTTTCGAACTGATTTTCGCGTTGATTTCTCGTTTCTAGATTGATTTTTTTCCTCCAGATTTCATGATTTTCTAGTTGATTTCAAGATTTCTAAAATAATAATTTTCTAGAGTGTACCGGACCCCTCGCATATTAGCTTTTGTCCGATTGGGTCGATTCTCATTCAACCGAATCCCATTCGACCGACTGTCAAATCCGACCGCCTGTCCCATTCGACCGACATTTTGTTTGCTCAAGTGAAAGCATGAAACCTAACCTAACCTAACCTAACCTAACCTAAACTAATCTAACCTAACCTAACCAATTTGGATGGGTAAAAATATTCTATAAACTTCTTCGAATAAATGGAATTCGACCAAATGGGATTGCAAAATTAGAATTCGATCAATTGGGAATGTAGGGTCAATGGAGGTAAGTGTGATCAGGGGGTAAGTGTGATCACCCCTTATTATTTCCCCAAATAATATTATAACATAATATTTGATGAATGGATATTGAAATATACTTAATTGTACACATTTTGTATATTTTCAATATTAATTTGAATTAAATTTAGTTTTTAAAAATTTTAGTTAAAAAAATGTTATACTCTTCTACTCGTGTTTAGAGATTTTATGCCCAAAAGAAAAGTTCTGTAATTTTTTTTCTAACTGACAAACCGGTTTTACATTTTGGTATTTTGTAGTGTACTTAACCTTTTACCTGCTAGGAAAATTTTGTGTTTTTGCTAATATTTTTAGGTTTTCAAAATTTAATCTGAAAAAGGTCTTTCAAAATTTGCGGTGCGGGGTAAGTGTGACCACACGAAGATATTATTTTACAGCTATGAAAAAAATTGAGCTTCATTGGGACACCATATTTATCCGCTGTATGCAATTTCATTGCGATTGATCAAGGATTTCACAAGATCACAATTAACCAACCTTCCTATCACACTTGCCCCGCATTTTGGGGGTAAGTGTGACCACACGAAGATATTATTTTAGATCTATGAAAAAAATATAGCTTTATTGGGACACCATTTTTAACCTCTGTATGCAAATTTATTGCGATTGGTCAAGGATTTCAAGTGATCACAATTACCCCACCCCCCTATCACACTTGCCCCGCATTTTGGGGGTAAGTGTGATCAATAACGGAGTTAAATTAAATAATAAATATTTATATCACTATTTAATTGATATTATATTTGATTGCGTGGTTTTGTAGGATAAAGTGGCCGTATTAATTGTACCAATTCTTAAGAGGGTGCTAATTTTAGTTTAAGAGTAATTTCAGGTAAACGCCAAAAAAAATATTTTGATCACACTTACCTCCATTGACCCTATATTTTTTTGGTTCGATCCATTATCCAACGGGAATATACCCACTAATTACGGGGAGTGATACTGGATCGAAGATAATTATGATACAGTGGACGCGATTTTCACTCCAATTATAGCATTTTCAATCGTTTAATACTCCAGCGAACAGTGTAAAATGTAAACGTTACTTTTACTTATTTATGAAAAATATTTTCCCAATGTTTTCGAAAATCAGTATTTTGCTTTAAAAAATCAGAGGGAGCCTGTGAAGGTACGTATTTCTAGCGAATGCCATTACTAATTTTTCTCGGTAAGATGAATATTATCAGAAGTGTATAACATATATCTCTTACGACAGAAGTAACCATCCATTTAGGCCATTAATATGAATCGCGTACCGTCGTAGGCTCGACCCGGATTCCGTTGGGCGTGAATTTCCCTCACGACTCAGAATATTTTAAAATCCTTTAAATTAATTAATTAATTAATCAGTGAAATATAGGAAAATATCGGACGAAAATTGGGGGGGGGGGGAGGAAAAAAAATAAGGGAAAATTAATTATACCATATGAGAAACGGTTCTCAAAGTGGTTTAAAGGGAGTGTAACCTTCAAAATAAAGTTGATAACCGAAAAAAATAATTAAATGTAAGAAGCATCTTTATTGCTACCTAGGAGCAACAAAAAAAAAACAAGTATCGCTAAGAGTGGACGATATTGTTCGAAAAAAGAAAAAAGATAAACACGAAGTACAATTTTACGCCAAAAGGTATTTTTTTACGTTTTTATAGATTAAATATGATCAAGAATGTATTTATTTATATTTAGGTATAAATAAATACATTCTTGATATGATATACTAAATATCAGTTGATAGTTTTTATTGAATTAAAAAACCAAAATTAAAAATTACTGAAATATAAAGCGCAAAAAATTACGTAACAATATCAACCGCGTTAGATTGCCATTTTGAAATTTTAAGATCACGTGGTACAAACGACCTTGCAAGACTCCCTCGAGCTGATACGCGGGGAGAAATAAAATGCACTGTGGAAGCTAGGAGCAACAAACACAAGGAGAACGCAGCTAGCCTTTAAACACGCTAACGAAGGGTTGTGTACGAATTTCATTGGACGAGCGTCACGAGCCTTTACGCTGAACGTTTTACGGCCGGGGGGGAAGACAATTTCCAAATTTTCCCCTTCCGACGGCAGCAGGCGCTAAAGCGTCTAGCCAATGAAAAATGTACACAAGAAAATCCACGACTTTTGACGGGTTGCGTTCTCCTTGTGTGGGGTGTTATGTTTGTTGCTCCTAGTTGCTACAATATTGATTTAAAATATAACTTTTTCAAAAAAAGAAAATATTTAAAAGTAAAATATGAACTATTTTAATTTCTTAAGATTTTTGAGTCAAAATATAGGGTATTACAGGACGTTAAATTATAGGAAAAAATTGGAAATATAGGAACTGTGGTCACCCTGCCGCGGGTCTAATAGGGATAACCATATTTTCCCGATGAAATAGTATTATAATATCCATATATGACGGTCTTCACCGCGCACTAGGCCTTTCCATAAAATATTTATCCGTGCTTTCACTGTTTTTCTACGTCACACACCACCAATTTCGCTAGGACTAAACAATAAGTTGGCTGTACTTTTTGCATTTTCCGGTAAGATTTCCCCAAATATTTTACCCGGAGCTCGGGTTGGAATTACGAGTCGACTACCCGAGGTGATAATCACCGATTTTGTTGAAACTAGGTGGGTATGTAGACCTTATGGTAACAAGAAATTTCACCAAGGGAAACGTTGCAATGGGCATTAGTTTTGCCATGGCAACCGAAAATGTTTTTGACAACACAGTACGTATATTTTCTCATTGAAAATAACATGGGAATCTTAGACAGTGCCGGCCTTAGGCTTTGCGAGGCCACGTGCAAAGTCACCTTGCGAGGCCTTAGTTTTGCGCAATATTTTGGCCGCATTTTTTAAATAGTTTCGTTAAATGACGTTATATTCTATTCATTATTAACACATTTTATCAGTATACATTTTTATTTACATTGAAGTAATACAACTAAAATGCAATCTTTCTCCCTTTTCTGGTGGTAAAATCGTCAATTAAGGTTGAAAAATCTAATAAATGACTTATTTCATTTTCAATTGAAATCATTGCTATCCTTTCTTGAGTCATGGTTGTTCGAAGGTAAGTCTTGTTCAGCTTAAGCTAAGAAAAGCTTCTTTCTGCACTCGCAACTGAAACAGGCAGTGTTAGCATAATTCGAAGAGCTACAATCAGATTTGGGAAAATTTCATCCAACGAATTTTTATGTATATATATTGGCCAAGTTCTAAAGCTTTCATTGAATTTTTGGCTGATCGCATTCAAATAAGAGTTTTTATTTCTAAAAATAACTCATCCGCAGTAATATCAGCTTCATTGGTGGCTGAATCTGTTAAAGCAAGCTCTAACTTATCACCGGATATTTTTAATTCTTCGTCATTAAATTGTTCCATTTGCTTAGTGCTGCACACGAAACCAAAGATATCACAAAAGGTTTTCAAAAGTTGGAAACGTTCTTCAAAGGATTTAACGGCCACATCAATGGACGCTTCAATAAAAGATACTCGGTTTCTACTCCCCTCTCCAAATTCTTCTGGGAAGGAGCTATTTCCGGTCGGTCGGTTAAACGGTTAGAATGGCTAACCACAAAGTCATATTTAAGCCAATTGGAGACGCGTTTTTGCCCTAAGATAATTTTGCGTCAGATAAGAAACGCGTCGGCTCACGTGTATAAGGAACATAAAAATGTTTATTTTCGATAATATATTTTAAGGTAAAATATATAATGTTTTTAAAACTAAGTATAAGAAGATAATATTATTATTATTATCATCCTCTTATGGTATAAATAATTAAAATTATGTGTAATATTTTTATATTACCGGGCAATTTTAAGGCTTCTCATGGAGGCAGAGTTAATTCATTTCGTATAAAATTAACTTTCGGAAAAAGATAAAAACTAATTCCTTTAGAACTAAACGTATTACTTTTGCAGTACGGTATGCAACAAGTGTTTCCTTTTAACCAGGTAACTTTTTTGGCATGTTAAGGCTTAGCAAAAAACCGATGTTATGTTCGAGAAACGTTTCCAGCTTTCTAACATTTCAACAAGCACTATATAAATAGTAATTTATGAGTCCTGGCTGTCGGAAATATTACTTCTTGGCAATTTCTGGGAAGATGTTTTATTTAAGCGCCTATTAAAACATTAAAAAATTCGATTTTAAATTGCTGTTCTCCACTTAGAGGCGCGTCTGCAGTCTCATAATCGAATTGACTACGTTTTCGGCGAATTCGTTTTTCCGGAAATGTTATGTTTAGTGTGGACGCGATAATAAACAAATGATGAATCACAACGCATGTCTTGCAGAAACAATTTTGTTGCGGAAATTAATTTGGTGACTTCACTTACGACCATTGATGGATTTGGAACAAGCTTTATTAATTTCGAACAATATTTTATACCATATAATCGATGATAGAATAAACTGAAATGAAGATATTTCCTTAGCAAGACTTGTTGCCTCAGAAACAACAACACTGTCATTACTACTATCAGCAACGTCCTGAAGTGCTTTTTGAACGTGAATCAGGTTTTCTTGAAGTAATTTAATGCTTTTTATTCGGCTCCCCCATCTCGTTTCCGACAAGTATTTTAGTGTAACGTCACAGCTTTGACGCAATATTTCCCAACGAACTGTAGACGCCGCAAAAAATTTAAAAATACGTTGTACTAATCCAAGATATGAAATTCCCTGTGTGGAAGATTTCGCTGCATCACAAACCATAAGATTTAATGTATGGTTAGCACAAGCAACAAAAAGCACGAGGTTGATATCCTTTAAACTAGCTTGAATGCCTTTGTACTGCCCTGGCATATTGGATCCGTTGTCCACGACAGTTTTCCATGTCCAAACTCATAGTTTTAAGAAAATCAAGGAAAACGTTAGCTGTCGGTAATATGCAAATAGCCCAGAAAATGTTCTTTAATTGCAACAGACTCGTTTTGAATTATCACACAGATCGTAGGAATATGGAAATAGTTCTTTGTGGCTCAAATCTGGCGTATATAACTGCAAAATATTTTGCATCTTTTACGTTTGACACGATCTTTTTAAAGGGCAACGCAAGCTCTGTGGCAAAAAAAGAAAAAGTACCGTGCTTTTTAACCCCCTCCACCCCCACTCGGTACTGGCGAGACCACGCAGAGTTTACCGTCAATTTCGCACTTTGCATACATAGTCACACAAATGCCAGCTCACTTGCGTTGCCCTTTAAGAATCGCATTAGCTAACGAATCAATTATTTCATTCTGAATTATTTTCCCCAAGTAATGATCCATTGCTTCTTTGTTTTGTATACGGCGTACGTGTTCTGAAATAACCGGATCAAACTTGCTGATCAACTCTACTAGCGCCAAAAAATTTCCGTTATGAGGTGAAAATAATTTATCCGACTGCCCCCGAAATGCCAATGACCTTTCTGCCAAGGTCTGGACAATAGCAAACAAACGTTCCATAACAGATAGCCAATGTCGTTTTTCAATGTCTATAATTCGTTGATGATGATCATCTAGTGTAGACTTTTTATTTTATGCCACAGGCAAAGTTTTCCATTTCTGTAAGCTCTGAATATGATCAGAAGCGCTGTCATATTAAGGATTGAGATAAATGACGCCAATCATTATATCCGGTACTTGTAAGTTTAATATCACGTTTTGAAAACAGATCAGAGAATCATTACTAATTGAATATACCAACCAACTGCGTAATATCTTTTCACCATTGCTAATTCTTTGATAAAAAAGTAGCTTTGAAAATTTTCTACCATTGGTATCTTCTGGAAAATCGTGATCAGTGATTTGCACGGGTCCTGTTTTAACCAATTCCGTCCTCTGGTCATCCCTTAAATTAGTCGGCCACATAACAGGGTCACTGGGCAAAAACGAAAGTGTTGTCGTCCTCGGGGCTACTGTCTCTACTGATGACGAATTTTGTTGCCCAGATAATCCACATTACTAGTTCCAAACCGATTTCTGCGCGCTGGTTTGCAAAGCGGGGCTCGGGCGTTCGACGATTGGCTACGGCGGATAAAGAGCACTCCCTTGATACTTTTTGTGATAAAGCAGGATACACGAAGAAGAAAAAGTGATTGAACGATACTACAGCAATGCCAAAAAAAACCCAAATTGGACTACAGTCCATGCTTAATATCCCGATAATGCCATCGTCATGTATCTCGCTGTAACAAAAAATGAACGACCGATTCGGTTTCGTCAATCGTGTGGGCGTGACTATTATCTAGGCAGCTAGGCTACAGAATATCACTATGTACGTTATTTGATTTTTTATGCGATGGTTATTGTTGTACTTTGAAAATTTTGAAATTGATTGTTGTACTTTTATCGGCTTAGAAAATGAGATACTTGAGGTAAACGAAACCATAATTTTGGCTGCCAAGAGGCAAGAGGGAAAACTAGAATACTAATAACGTTGACCAGAGACTTCGCGCGAGGCCACGTGCGGTTGCACGTGTGGCACGTGCCTAAGGCTGGCACTGGGAATCTAAGCGCTTTTTCAAAACCAAAAAAATAGGTCAAAATTGACAAATGAAATTAATTTTATGATATTTTGATAAATTTTGGTCAATTTGATCAATATTGATCAGAATCGGTAAAAATGGAGAAAAGCGAAATATAAAAATAAAAATTAATAAAATAGAATTTAGTTGTTTGAATTTGATCAAAATTAATAATTTTGATTAGAATTATTATTATTATTTTTTAGAAGTGCTCAGATTCCCATGTCATTTTCAATGGGAAAATATACATACTGTGTTGTCAAAAACATTTTCGGATGCCATGGCAAAACTAATGCCCATTGCAACTTTTCCCTTGGTGAAATTTATTGTTACCGTAAGGTCTACGACTCTACGTAACCACCTAGTTTCAACAAAATCGGTGATTATCACCTCGCGTACTCTCCTTGTTAGTGGCATCGGAGTTCAAACTGATTTTAATTTATTTTCGATACTAATTAATTAGCCCTCTTGCACGACAGGTGAGCGTTCTACCGCAGAACCACGGATACAGTTACGCTTCACTGAAAATTAAAAACTCTTCCGAGGAGAGGTATATTTTGGCAAGCTTGCCAACTTGTTTACTTTGCGACAAACTCTCATTAACTACTATACCGTTCTGACACACTTTTGGGTCTTAGGCTACTTTTGATATTAAATACTTCTGATATTAGCTGAAACTATTCGTGAGTTCTGAACCGTTAAGAGAACGGCTTAGGACTAAGCTGTGACGTCACGCAAAAGTTCTGGATAGTTCAGAACTTTTGGACGAATAGTTGTGATTCGTACGATTTGACGTACGCAGCCCGATGTGCAGACGAATTTTAGAGATTTCAACCTTGAGTTCCGGCCAGTACTTGCTCTTGAGCAGGTACCATTTAGAACGGTTCCGAACGGTTCAACAAGAGGTTCTTGTCTGCGAATAGTTTGCATTTGGGTAGTTCTAGAATTTTTTTTGCCGAATAGTGCGCATGGGGACTGGTTGAACGGTTCAGAACTCACGAATAGTTTTCAGCTTTTATGTACTTAGGTATTTCGAAATTCAAATATCACTCTGGTCCGAAATGACATTATAATTTCTACCGTTTCTTTAAGGCTTTACAAATAGTTTTTAGAATCAGCGTAGCATTAATTCGGGTAGTCGCCACGATACAAATCTGGAAAGGAAAAGTCTGTTACGGCTAAGTTATCGCGCCAAGGTTATCCGGGATTGACATCGGGGGTGGTTAGGGTTAAGTAGCGCGACCACCGCAATGGCGTCGTTTGGTGTTCCCACGCCGAGTCCGCTATTTGCCGCCGTAAGACAATATGAAGAACGGAAGCGCGCTAGATGGTGCGTGACGTCACGGGCTCTTGAAGACGCGAGCGCCATCTCCGGTACAGAAGGGCTGTTTCTCAACCCCGGGTCGCGCCGCAACGACAGAGTTCAAAAGTCGCCTGAGCAGAACGTAAACCCAGTGGCTCGTTGCTAAAAACGTTCGTCAAGTCGAAATCGTCGGGGGAGTCCTGTTGGCGCACCTGCCGTTAAACTACCTGGCCAATTTCTCACGGAAATATGCTCTATTTACCGACACTTCACCTCTACTCCGCGAGGGTGCGCTACGAGCAGATGTGGCCCGTACCCTTCCGCCACACGTTCGAAAGACATTTTCTTCTACCTACGGGGTAATTGTTTACAAGACTACGGGATCGAAATAATATTGGGAACCTAAAATCGTAAAATGTAAAGATTACGTGGAGTACTTAGTTTTCTTCCAGATTACGCGGAGTACTAATATTTTTTCCAGATTACGCGGAGTACTGAGATTTCTTCCAGATTACGCGGAGTACTAAGAATTCTTCCTGATTATGCGGAGTACTAATATTATTTCCAGATTACGCCAAGTACTAAGATATCTTCCAGATTATGCGGAGTACTAAATTACTTCCAGATTACGCGGAGTATTAAGATTTCTTCCAGATTACGCGGAGTACTAAGATTTCTTCCAGATTACGCGGAGTACTAAGATTTTTTCCAAATTACGTGGAGTACTAAGATTTCTTCCAGATTACGCGGAGTACTAAGATTTTTTCCAAATTACGTGGAGTACTAAGTTTTCTTCCAGATTACGCGGAGTACTAATATTTTTTCCAAATTACGTGGAGTACTAAGTTTTCTTCCAGATTACGCGGAGTACTAATATTTTTTCCAGATTACGCGGAGTACTAAGATTTTTTCCAAATTACGTGGAGTACTAAGTTTTCTTCTAGATTACGCGGAGTACTAAGTTTTCTTCTAGATTACGCGGAGTACTAAGATTTTTTCCAAATTACGTGGAGTACTAAGTTTTCTTCCAGATTACGCGGAGTACTAAGATTTTTTCCAAATTACGTGGAGTACTAAGTTTTCTTCCAGATTACGCGGAGTACTAATATTTTTCCAAATTACGTGGAGTACTAAGATTTCTTCCAGATTACACGGAGTACTAAGATTTTTTCCAAATTACGTGGAGTACTAAGATTTCTTCCAGATTACGCGGAGTACTAATATTTTTTCCAAATTACGTGGAGTACTAAGTTTTCTTCCAGATTACGCGGAGTACTAATATTTTTTCCAAATTACGTGGAGTACTAAGTTTTCTTCCAGATTACGCGGAGTACTAATATTTTTTCCAGATTACGCGGAGTATTAAGATTTTTTCCAAATTACGCGGAGTACTAAGTTTTCTTCCAGATTACGCGGAGTACTAAGATTTTTTCCAAATTACGTGGAGTACTAAGATTTCTTCCAGATTACGCGGAGTACTAAGATTTTTTCCAAATTACGTGGAGTACTAAGATTTCTTCCAGATTACGCGGAGTACTAAGATTTTTTTCCAGATTACGTGGAGTACTAAGATTTCTTCCAGATTACGCGGAGTACTAAGATTTTTTCCAAATTACGTGGAGTACTAAGTTTTCTTCCAGATTACGCGGAGTACTAATATTTTTTCCAAATTACGTGGAGTACTAAGTTTTCTTCCAGATTACGCGGAGTACTAATGTTTTTTCCAGATTACGCGGAGTACTAAGATTTTTTCCAAATTACGTGGAGTACTAAGTTTTCTTCCAGATTACGCGGAGTACTAAGATTTTTTCCAAATTACGTGGAGTACTAAGATTTCTTCCAGATTACGCGGAGTGCTAAGATTTTTTCCAAATTACGTGGAGTACTAAGTTTTCTTCCAGATTACGCGGAGTACTAATATTTTTCCAAATTACGTGGAGTACTAAGATTTCTTCCAGATTACACGGAGTACTAAGATTTTTTCCAGATTACGCGGAGTACTAAGATTTTTTCCAAATTACGCGGAGTACTAAGTTTTCTTCCAGATTACGCGGAGTACTAAGATTTTTTCCAAATTACGTGGAGTACTAAGATTTCTTCCAGATTACGCGGAGTACTAAGATTTTTTCCAAATTACGTGGAGTACTAAGATTTCTTCCAGACTACGCGGAGTACTAAGATTTTTTTCCAGATTACGTGGAGTACTAAGATTTCTTCCAGATTACGCGGAGTACTAAGATTTTTTCCAAATTACGTGGAGTACTAAGTTTTCTTCCAGATTACGCGGAGTACTAAGGTTTCTTCCAGATTACGTGGAGTACTAAGATTTTTTTCCAGATTACGTGGAGTACTAAGATTTCTTCCAGATTACGCGGAGTACTAAGATTTTTTCCAAATTACGTGGAGTACTAAGATTTCTTCCAGATTACGCGGCATACTAAGATTTTTTCCAAATTACGTGGAGTACTAAGATTTCTTCCAGACTACGCGGAGTACTAAGATTTTTTTCCAGATTACGTGGAGTACTAAGATTTCTTCCAGATTACGCGGAGTACTAAGATTTTTTCCAAATTACGTGGAGTACTAAGTTTTCTTCCAGATTACGCGGAGTACTAAGATTTCTTCCAGATTACGCGGAGTACTAAGATTTTTTTCCAGATTACGTGGAGTACTAAGATTTCTTCCAGATTACGCGGAGTACTAAGATTTTTTCCAAATTACGTGGAGTACTAAGTTTTCTTCCAGATTACGCGGAGTACTAATATTTTTTCCAGATTACGTGGAGTACTAAGATTTCTTCCAGATTACGCGGAGTACTAATTTTTTTTTCCAGATTACGTGGACTACTAAGTTTTCTTCCAGATTACGCGGAGTACTAATATTTTTTCCAGATTACGCGGAGTACTAAGATTTTTTCCAAATTACGTGGAGTACTAAGTTTTCTTCCAGATTACGCGGAGTACTAATATTTTTTCCAGATTACGTGGAGTACTAAGTTTTCTTAAAATGTCGTAATTGAATAAGTAGGTGATTTCGACCTTGAAAATGGTTATCTTGACCTTCAAAATGTTAATATGGAAGATATACTAAAATTATAAGTATTAAAACAATAGGAAGTGTCATACTTATTGATATTATGTTACTTACGCTAAAATCAAAAACAAAATTGAGCACTCCGGTTTTAAATGAACTCATGGTGTCAGTCAAAGTCCTTAGACACCACAAGTTAAAAAATTATCGACTTCAAGCAAACCCATTAACCTTGATTAGGAGTATCTTAATTCGTTAGTGCTACAAAACGGTCTAAATTCTTAAATTAGAATAAGACATTAAATTGTTTTTAAAATTGTTGGGGTCTTACGTAAAGAACGCGTTGGATGTTACATTTATTTTGGGTTTTTTTCGTAAATTGTGGAAAAACTAAACAGGTACCTCTTATATTTTATAATATTTCCTATATTTTATAATATTTCCTATATTTTATAAGATTTTCTATATTTTATAATATTTTCTATATTTTATAACATTTTCTTTATTTTATAATATTTCCTATATTTTATAATATTTCCTATATTTCATTATACTTCCTATATTTTATTATATTTCCTATATTTTATAATATTTCCTATATTTTATAATATTTCCTATATTTTATAAGATTTTCTATATTTTATAATATTTTCTATATTTTATAACATTTTCTTTATTTTATAATATTTCCTATATTTTATAATATTTCCTATATTTCATTATACTTCCTATATTTTATTATATTTCCTATATTTTATAATATTTCCTATATTTTATAATATTTCCTATATTTTATAAGATTTTCTATATTTTATAATATTTTCTATATTTTATAACATTTTCTTTATTTTATAATATTTCCTATATTTTATAATATTTCCTATATTTCATTATACTTCCTATATTTTATTATATTTCCTATATTTTATAATATTTCCTATATTTTATAATATTTCTTATATTTTATAATATTTCCTATATTTTATAATATTTCCTATATTTTATAATATTTCCTGATTTCAATATCATTCTATATTAACTATATTTACTAATTTTTAGGAAAAGTATTTATTTACAATTTATTTACTATGTATTTACAATATAGTTACTATGTATTTACAATGTATTTACAATTTAGTTACTATGTATTTACAATTTAGTTACTATGTATTTACAATTTAGTTACTATATATTTACAATTTACTTACTATGTATTTACAATGTATTTACAATTTAGTTACTATGTATTTACAATTTAGTTACTATGTATTTACAATTTAGTTACTATGTTTTTACAATTTACTTACTATGTATTTATAATTTATTTACTACGTATTTACAATTTATTTACTACGTATTTACAATTTATTTACTACGTATTTACAATTAATTTACTACGTATTTACAATTTCTTTACTACGTATTTACAATTTCTTTACTACGTATTTACAATTTATTTACTACGTATTTACAATTCATTTACTACGTATTTACAATTTCTTTACTACGTATTTACAATTTCTTTACTACGTATTTACAATTTATTTACTACGTATTTACAATTTATTTACTAATTATTACTGGCAACATTCATTATTCTTTTATCTGAAGAATTTGGCTTATGTTCAGTCCTTATTCGGGCTAAACATATAACATTTATTTAGTTATAAATCATATCGACCAGCCAACCAGTGTTGCATCTTTGAGCCACCCTGGTTCACGAAATATCGGGCCAAATCTTCAGCCTCTATATACACAAAAGTAAATAAGCATATAAGTAGTATTTTATTGAATGGTCTATACCGTCTATTATAACAATAAATAAAAATAATAAAAATAAATCGGGTATAAAACTACTTAACATTACGCAATATCTTGAAGCAACCCCATCCCCAGGCGTAACATTTAGTAACACTTTTACAGCCCTCGTTACCATAAGTAACATAATGACAATTAGGAAAAATTATCACCGAACTGATTTTCAGAGCTATCACACAATCAAAGTTTAGTTTTCGACACAGAGCCCCCTAGTGTCTAAATATGCCCAAGGATAAATATACTTTTACCAAGGATAATAACACGCTACTGAGCTCGAGTGCAAGTCCAAATCGCAAATCTGGGAAAAATCGGTTTTTACTTGATGTTAGCTTGATGAGCGCTTATCGTCATAGTGACGTAGGAAGTTACTGAACGGTGTTATTTCTGGTCAGCGCTGATTTTAAAGATGGCGGCTATAAATGTTACGGGGCCCGAAAATCAGAAGAAGCGAAAAATATTATTTTCAATAATTAATGAGTTGGTAAATAACGAAATTGTTGACGACAATATTATTTATTGTTGCAACGATCAGTCTTTTATTAAAAACGCGAAAACCGCCATTGCAGTAGCTGAGGCATTCCAACTAAATGATAGGCCTTTGACCAAACCAGTAGAATCGTTTATTAAAACAACAGTTGTATAATTTTAACTCCTCCGCCAGCTAAACTGTAAACACTGAGTCACCGACGCGTTTGACGTCAAGACATCAAAAAAACTTTATCTCCGAGACGGTTTTTTGATGAGCATCGGATGCGGTAACGCGAAAAATCGTACATTAAAAAAATTTTGTCATCGATTACTCATCGATGTTTTTGATGAGCGTTACCATAAGTCTATAATATGTTTCATAAGTTTGTCACTTTGGAGTGACGTTATCACACGAAGAAAATCTCCCCCTGGCGAGACGCTGTCAAAGGCTACGTGTGACGCGTTAGCAAGCGGACGCAAAACCGCGCCGAATCCCACAATGCAGTCTGTTTTGTGAATAGCTCTCAGTAAAACTTTTGCATGTGGAGAATAGGAAGTGTCACACTTAAGTAATAATATTATATACTTATGGCGTTACTGAACGTACCGGAACGTACCCCAGGTTTGGTGAGGAAATTAGCATTAAAACAATAGGAAGTGTCGTACTTATAGTTATTACGTCCAGTAGTGGCGCCATGATTTTTGGGGAGGTAGGCCAACCATATGGAGGCCCCCCCACCACAATGTTTTTTTAAGAAAGTGGTGCAATTTTTGGGTAAAATGGGTACGCGACGAAAAAATTAGAACTAATAAATAAACTACTGTCAATGAAAAGTGACTCGTACCTTTGAAAGGAATAAAAACAGCAGTGTCGTTAAAAGAATCACTCGCATTGAATATTGGCAAATTAATAAATAAATAAATTATTTATCAATCAAATTACTGAATTTTCTAATATTAAATTTCAAGTAGGCCCCGGCCTACCCCGGCCTGTTGCTGGCGCCGCTACTGATTACGTCACTTATGGCGTTACGTAAATAGGGAACGACTGCAAAAAATCCTAAATATTTTCCCATAGGCAAACTCGCCTATAGCAAAGAGCAAATCGAGAAATTTAAAAGCTGCAATAAACATAACGAATGACAAATAAGGGTGAATATTTTCCACTGGCTTCCTCATTACGGAAAAAGGGGGGATTACGACCTGATATCATAATAATCATATCGAGAGCGAGACCAAGAAAAGGAGAGAGTGGTTTTTAAGACGAAAACGCGTCAGCTGTAGCGGGCTGTTCCCACGAAATCCAGGATCCCACGAAGGAAGGCGAGCTGCAGCCGCGATACGCGATCGGCATTTCTAATAACCCGGCTCGTCTAGTTCCAGGCTTTAATTGTCAATACTGGCAGGTAGGTAGGTGGCTCCTCCCTCGGGTTCGCTGATGAGCGCGCCATCTGGTGGGGCAGGGCTCGCCCCCGGCACCCGGTCACCTTTCAGAGCGGCCGGACCCGCTGATTCCCAGGCATTCCGCTCGCGATCTCGATCTCCCTCGTCATTCGAATACCATGACTGCTTTTATTATTTTGACGAGACCAGGCAGCGCCGACAAGTTCGGGCAAGACAATATGCACCATACTCTTACAATTTCATTTCACTCCCGAACAAAATGGGTATATTCCCGTTGGATAGAATCCTATTGGGTCGAATTCCCAAATGGATCGAATCAAAAAATATACTTTCCCAATTGATCGAATCAAAAAATATACTTTCCCAATTGATCGAATTCTAATTTTGCAATCCCATTGGGTCGAATCCCATTTATTCGAAAAATTAATATAAAATGGAAATCTGTTTATTTCGTTAGGGTAGGTTAAGTTAAGTTAAGTTTAACTTAACATTTCGTATATACTAATCTCCACCACTCCCCCTTTTCGGCTTTCCGTTGCTACGCAACTCGTTTTGAAATTTTTAATATTTAGGCTTAGTTTCTCTTTTCGATTTAATAGAGTACGAGCGATTGACGAGCAGTGCCTCTAGAGACGAGCTCGCGCGTAACTTGGTTAAAAGTTTTTTCCCGCACCATTGAAATTAATGTAAAGTTGGTGATAATTAAACGTTAATTAACCTACCAAATGATATAAGAAATATTCCACTGACAAATTTTCCCGTTTATATGAACTCAAATTTAATATTAAATCGCCTTGAAAAATCGTTTATCGCTTTATAACATTCAAAAATAATATTTTTCCCGCACCATGTAGATAATCGAACCATGGATTAAATAACTTAATCCATGATCGAACCTACTTTCTAAAATCTCATTTTGCTTTCTAATACGCGCCTTGAGAACGCAAACTTTACCTAGTCGAGCAGATGTTCGATTATCTACTTGGCGCGTTAAAAAAATTATTTTTGAATGTTATAAAGCGATAAACGATTTTTCAAGACGATTTTATATTACATTTAAGTTCATATAAACGGGAAAAATTGTCAGTGGAATATTTCTTATATCATTTGGTAGGTTAATTAACGTTTAATTATCGCCAACTTTACATTAATTTCAATGGGGGCGCGGGAATACTTTTAACCAAGTTACGCGTGATCTCGCCACGAGAGGCGCTGCGTATCATTTTCGTTTGAAACCGACAAAGCCTATAGGCGCAAGCCAGATTTCCCACACGGTACTGACGAGTCCCAAATAGGACGAAACCGGTCTACCGTTGGAATTTCTGGCTATTTTACTTAATTTAATTTAGTTTTTCACTCGAAGATCTATTTGGTCCGAGTTTCGCGTCTTTTTGTTTGCTCGAAGACCTATCGGTACGAGCTATTTGAAAGTTTTTTTAAATTTCTCCAAATTTGTTTAGGGTTTTATCATCGTTAGTTTAGGTTAGTTTAGGTTTCATGTTTTCACTTGTGAGCAAACAAAATTTCGGTCGAATGGGATTCGGTTGAATGAGAATCGACCCAATGGGCATCGACCCAATGGGCCAAAAGCAACAAAATGTAGTCGAATCTGAAAATACAGTAGGAGTATAGCCTTAGTATAGGTCGAATCCGAAAGTCAGTGGGTGAACAACGCGTTAAGTTTTCAAGTTGCCTCCACAGAGTTCCCACTGCATGGTTACCTCTTTCCTTTGAAACTTTTAGAGGTTAACGGTAATAGTGAGTGTGGCATGAAGGGCTTGCAGAAAAACCCAGCCACCTGAAAAGGCGATTCAATAAAACATCTTCGATGAAATTGCCAAGGAGTAATATTTCCGAGAGCCAGGACTTGCAAGTCTCTCTTTAGATAGTGCTTGTTGAAATAATGGAAAAAATTTCACCTGTAAATAGAACGTCGTGTTTTTGTTAAGCCTTAATAAAAAAAATACCTGGTTAAAAGGAAACACTTGTTGCATAACGAACAGATGAAAAGATTTCATTTTTTTCCACAAGCACTATATAGAGAGTAACTTGCAGGTCCTGGCTCTCGGAAATATTATTTCTTGGCAATTTCCTTGAAGATGTTTTATTGAATCGTCTAGTAATGTCATTCAAGTACTTAGCTGACTTGGGCCTAAGGTGGTACCCTAAATTTATAATCACTGCATCGTACATAGTCAACAGCGCCAAAAACATTACATTCATAGTTACAATTGCGATTTCAAAATTACGTTTTAGCGCGTGACAGTACCTTTACATCGTGATGTATAGCAGGCTTATTTATTTGGTTTTATATCCTAACATGGCGGCCTATTTTCACGCGCAAAATAAAATTTAAGGTCCACCAACTGCGTTAGACCTAACGGAGATTTTTTGGGTATACGGGAAAAATTGTGTTAGGCCTAACGGTGATTTTTGGCGTCGACTCGAAAAACTGGTGTTAGGTTCAACGTAGATTTTTTTGCGTCTACAACTCTACACGAAAAACTTGTGTTAAGCCTAACGGAGATTTTTTGCGTCTACACGAAAAACTTGTGTTAGGCCTAACGTAGATTTTTTGCGCCGACGCGAAAAACTGGTGTTAGGCCTAACGTAGATTTTTTGCGTCTACACGAAAAACTGGTGTTAGGCCTAACGTAGATTTTTTGCGCCGACGCGAAAAACTGGTGTTAGGCCTAACGTAGATTTTTTGCGTCTACACGAAAAACTGGTGTTAGGCCTAACGTAGATTTTTTGCGTCTACACGAAAAACTTGTGTTAGGCCTAACGTAGATTTTTTGCGTCTACACGAAAAACTTGTGTTAGGCCTAACGTAGATTTTTTGCGTCTACACGAAAAACTTGTGTTAGGCGTAAAGTAGATTTTTTGCGTCTACACGAAAAACTTGTGCTAGGCCTAACGGAGATTTTTTGATTTATGCCAAAGATAATATAGACCTCGTACCCTTGATACGAAATCATGTCTTGGCGCGTAGTAGCGTTTACTCAGAAGAAATTACCTCCATAGCTACCATGGTAACCAACTATAGATAATGCCCTACAGCAACCGATCGAGGTTTCGTACCGGAAGTGGGTCATCGCATAGTTACAAAACCGTCAATCAGATACCTCTCTGTTATCGAATCAAATGTACGAGATCTATATTATCCTAAGTGAAATTTTATTTTATCAATCTTTGGAGGAATCAATGACAATTCCCCTACGTCATAATGTCATCCTATGAAGATGACGTTATGATGTATGGCAAGAGATTCTCCGCAAGATAGGGAAAATATAATTTTCACAAATCGACTTTCAGAATCGATATATTGAAAGGGCCACTCCCTCCATTGGCTTTTCACGTATGGTGCGTTGTTGCCAGGGTAATTCCTAAAATTGTTGGGACATTAATTAGGAAGAATACGGTAAAAGCCTCTTTTTTGTTCAAACTGAACGTTTCTGTTTTAACAATTACATAATTAAATTATATTTTTATTATTCAACTGAACCTTCGTCTAGTGCTTAAAATAATTTTGATATTTCTAATATTAATAGTTAACGAGATATAAGTTCCTATCTAAAGGGTAGTTTGGGCGCTTGCCCAACTTGTTTAGCTCTGGGGGTCCGAATTAAAACGTAATAACTTAATTACTTTTAAATTTAAAATTGTAAAAATTATTTTAAGCACTAAACAAGAGGTTGTTATACACTGAAATATTAACTTTATTATTTAAAATACCAAATTAAAAGAGTTCAGCTTGAAATAGCGCGAAAGTAGGCAATGACCACTGTAGTCTTCCCAATTAAGGGGTGTGAGTGACACTCAAATTATAATATTTTTTTCACATAAAGAGAGTGAAAAGAGAGGAGGGAAAATTTCCCCGCTCAAAAAAGAGAGCGAAAAGATTGGAGCTAAAATTTTACCTCTCAAATAAAAAGGAAAAGAGAGGAGCGAAAATTTCCCCGCTCAAAAAAGAGAGCGAAAAGATAGGAGCGAAACTTTCCCCGCTCAAAAAAGAGCGAAAAGAGAGGAGCGAAACTTTCCCCGCTCAAAAAAGAGAGCGAAAAGATAGGAGCGAAACTTTCCCCGCTCAAAAAAGAGCGAAAAGATAGGAGCGAAACTTTCCCCGCTCAAAAAAGAGCGAAAAGAGAGGAGCGAAACTTTCCCCGCTCAAAAAAGAGCGAAAAGAGAGGAGCGAAAATTTCCCCGCTCAAAAAAGAGAGCGAAAAGATTGGAGCTAAAATTTTACCTCTCAAATAAAAAGGAAAAGAGAGGAGCGAAAATTTCCCCGCTCAAAAAAAGAGCGAAAAGAGAGGAATGAAAATTTCCCCGCTCAAAAAAGAGAGCGAAAAGATTGGAGCTAAAATTTTACCTCTCAAAAAAAGGAAAAGAGATGAGCTAAAACTTCCCCGCTCAAAAAAGAGAGCGAAAAGAGAGGACCGAAAATTTCCCCGCCCAAAAAAGAGAGCGAAAAGATTGGAGCTAAAATTTTACCTCTCAAATAAAAAGGAAAAGAGAGGAGCGAAAATTTCCCCGCTCAAAAAAAGAGCGAAAAGAGAGGAGCGAAAATTTCCCCGCTCAAAAAAGAGAGCGAAAAGATTGGAGCTAAAATTTTACCTCTCAAATAAAAAGGAAAAGAGATGAGCTAAAATTTCCCCGCTCAAAAAAGAGCGAAAAGAGAGGAGCGAAAAGAGAGGAGCGAAAATTTCCCCGCTCAAAAAAGAGAGCGAAAAGATTGGAGCTAAAATTTTACCTCTCAAATAAAAAGGAAAAGAGAGGAGCGAAAATTTCCCCGCTCAAAAAAAGAGCGAAAAGAGAGGAGCGAAAATTTCCCCGCTCAAAAAAGAGAGCGAAAAGATTGGAGCTAAAATATTACCTCTCAAAAAAAGGAAAAGAGAGGAGCGAAAATTTCCCCGCTCAAAAAAGAGAGCGAAAAGATTGGAGCTAAAATTTTACCTCTAAAAAAAAAGGAAAAGAGAGGAGCGAAAATTTCCCCGCTCAAAAAAGAGAGCGAAAAGATTGGAGCTAAAATTTTACCTCTCAAAAAAAAGGAAAAGAGAGGAGCGAAAATTTCCCCGTTAAAAAAAAGAGCGAAAAGAGAGGAGCGAAAATTTCCCCGTTAAAAAAAAGAGCGAAAAGAGAGGAGCGAAAATTTCCCCGCTCAAAAAAGAGCGAAAAGATTGGAGCTAAAATTTTACCTCTCAAATAAAAAGGAAAAGAGAGGAGCGAAAATTTCCCCGCTCAAAAAAGAGCGAAAAGAGAGGAGCGAAAATTTCCCCGCTCAAAAAAGAGAGCGAAAAGATTGGAGCTAAAATTTTACCTCTCAAATTAAAGGAAAAGAGAGGAGCGAAAATTTCCCCGCTCAAAAAAAGATCGAAAAGAGAGGAGCGAAAATTTCCCCGCTCAAAAAAGAGAGCGAAAAGATTGGAGCTAAAATTTTACCTCTCAAAAAAAGGAAAAGAGAGGAGCGAAAATTTCCCCGCTCAAAAAAGAGAGCGAAAAGATTGGAGCTAAAATTTTACCTCTCAAAAAAAAGGAAAAGAGAGGAGCGAAAATTTCCCCGCTCAAAAAAGAGCGAAAAGATTGGAGCTAAAATTTTACCTCTCAAAAAAAAAGGAAAAGAGAGGAGCGAAAATTTCCCCGCTCAAAAAAGAGAGCGAAAAGATTGGAGCTAAAATTTTACCTCTCAAAAAAAGGAAAAGAGAGGAGCGAAAATTTCCCCGCTCAAAAAAGAGAGCGAAAAGATTGGAGCTAAAATTTTACCTCTCAAAAAAAGGAAAAGAGAGGAGCGAAAATTTCCCCGCTCAAAAAAGAGAGCGAAAAGATTGGAGCTAAAATTTTACCTCTCAAAAAAAAGGAAAAGAGAGGAGCGAAAATTTCCCCGCTCAAAAAAGAGAGCGAAAAGATTGGAGCTAAAATTTTACCTCTCAAAAAAAGGAAAAGAGAGGAGCGAAAATTTCCCCGCTCAAAAAAGAGAGCGAAAAGATTGGAGCTAAAATTTTACCTCTCAAAAAAAGGAAAAGAGAGGAGCGAAAATTTCCCCGCTCAAAAAAGAGAGCGAAAAGATTGGAGCTAAAATTTTACCTCTCAAAAAAAGGAAAAGAGAGGAGCGAAAATTTCCCCGCTCAAAAAAGAGAGCGAAAAGATTGGAGCTAAAATTTTACCTCTCAAAAAAAAGGAAAAGAGAGGAGCGAAAATTTCCCCGCTCAAAAAAGAGAGCGAAAAGATTGGAGCTAAAATTTTACCTCTCAAAAAAAGGAAAAGAGAGGAGCGAAAATTTCCCCGCTCAAAAAAGAGAGCGAAAAGATTGGAGCTAAAATTTTACCTCTCAAAAAAAAGGAAAAGAGAGGAGCGAAAATTTCCCCGCTCAAAAAAGAGAGCGAAAAGATTGGAGCTAAAATTTTACCTCTCAAAAAAAGGAAAAGAGAGGAGCGAAAATTTCCCCGCTCAAAAAAGAGAGCGAAAAGATTGGAGCTAAAATTTTACCTCTCAAATAAAAAGGAAAAGAGAGGAGCGAAAATTTCCCCGCTCAAAAAAGAGAGCGAAAAGATTGGAGCTAAAATTTTACCTCTCAAAAAAAAAGGAAAAGAGAGGAGCGAAAATTTCCCCGCTCAAAAAAGAGAGCGAAAAGATTGGAGCTAAAATTTTACCTCTCAAAAAAAAAGGAAAAGAGAGGAGCGAAAATTTCCCCGCTCAAAAAAGAGAGCGAAAAGATTGGAGCTAAAATTTTACCTCTCAAAAAAAAGGAAAAGAGAGGAGCGAAAATTTCCCCGCTCAAAAAAGAGAGCGAAAAGATTGGAGCTAAAATTTTACCTCTCAAAAAAAAAGGAAAAGAGAGGAGCGAAAATTTCCCCGCTCAAAAAAGAGAGCGAAAAGATTGGAGCTAAAATTTTACCTCTCAAAAAAAAAGGAAAAGAGAGGAGCGAAAATTTCCCCGCTCAAAAAAGAGAGCGAAAAGATTGGAGCTAAAATTTTACCTCTCAAAAAAAAGGAAAAGAGAGGAGCTAAAATTTCCCCGCTCAAAAAAGAGAGCGAAAAGATTGGAGCTAAAATTTTACCTCTCAAAAAAAAAGGAAAAGAGAGGAGCGAAAATTTCCCCGCTCAAAAAAGAGAGCGAAAAGATTGGAGCTAAAATTTTACCTCTCAAATAAAAAGGAAAAGAGAGGAGCGAAAATTTCCCCGCTCAAAAAAGAGAGCGAAAAGATTGGAGCTAAAATTTTACCTCTCAAAAAAAGGAAAAGAGAGGAGCGAAAATTTCCCCGCTCAAAAAAGAGAGCGAAAAGATTGGAGCTAAAATTTTACCTCTCAAATAAAAAGGAAAAGAGAGGAGCGAAAATTTCCCCGCTCAAAAAAGAGAGCGAAAAGATTGGAGCTAAAATTTTACCTCTCAAAAAAAGGAAAAGAGAGGAGCGAAAATTTCCCCGCTCAAAAAAGAGAGCGAAAAGATTGGAGCTAAAATTTTACCTCTCAAAAAAAGGAAAAGAGAGGAGCGAAAATTTCCCCGCTCAAAAAAGAGAGCGAAAAGATTGGAGCTAAAATTTTACCTCTCAAATAAAAAGGAAAAGAGAGGAGCGAAAATTTCCCCGCTCAAAAAAGAGAGCGAAAAGATTGGAGCTAAAATTTTACCTCTCAAAAAAAGGAAAAGAGAGGAGCGAAAATTTCCCCGCTCAAAAAAGAGAGCGAAAAGATTGGAGCTAAAATTTTACCTCTCAAAAAAAGGAAAAGAGAGGAGCGAAAATTTCCCCGCTCAAAAAAGAGAGCGAAAAGATTGGAGCTAAAATTTTACCTCTCAAATAAAAAGGAAAAGAGAGGAGCGAAAATTTCCCCGCTCAAAAAAGAGAGCGAAAAGATTGGAGCTAAAATTTTACCTCTCAAAAAAAGGAAAAGAGAGGAGCGAAAATTTCCCCGCTCAAAAAAGAGAGCGAAAAGATTGGAGCTAAAATTTTACCTCTCAAAAAAAGGAAAAGAGAGGAGCGAAAATTTCCCCGCTCAAAAAAGGCGAAAAGAGAGGAGCTAAAATTTTACCTCTCAAAAAAAGGAAAAGAGAGGAGCGAAAATTTCCCCGCTCAAAAAAGGCGAAAAGATTGGAGCTAAAATTTTACCTCTCAAAAAAAGGAAAAGAGAGGAGCGAAAATTTCCCCGCTCAAAAAAGGCGAAAAGAGAGGAGCTAAAATTTTACCTCTCAAAAAAAGGAAAAGAGAGGAGCGAAAATTTCCCCGCTCAAAAAAGGCGAAAAGAGAGGAGCTAAAATTTTACCTCTCAAAAAAAAGGAAAAGAGAGGAGCTAAAATTTCCCCGCTCAAAAAAGGCGAAAAGAGAGGAGCTAAAATTTTACCTCTCAAAAAAAAGGAAAAGAGAGGAGCTAAAATTTCCCCGCTCAAAAAAGGCGAAAAGAGAGGAGCTAAAATTTTACCTCTCAAAAAAAAGGAAAAGAGAGGAGCTAAAATTTCCCCGCTCAAAAAAGAGAGCGAAAAGATTGGAGCTAAAATTTTACCTCTCAAATAAAAAGGAAAAGAGAGGAGCGAAAATTTCCCCGCTCAAAAAAGAGAGCGAAAAGATTGGAGCTAAAATTTTACCTCTCAAAAAAAGGAAAAGAGAGGAGCGAAAATTTCCCCGCTCAAAAAAGAGAGCGAAAAGATTGGAGCTAAAATTTTACCTCTCAAAAAAAGGAAAAGAGAGGAGCGAAAATTTCCCCGCTCAAAAAAGAGAGCGAAAAGATTGGAGCTAAAATTTTACCTCTCAAATAAAAAGGAAAAGAGAGGAGCGAAAATTTCCCCGCTCAAAAAAGAGAGCGAAAAGATTGGAGCTAAAATTTTACCTCTCAAAAAAAGGAAAAGAGAGGAGCGAAAATTTCCCCGCTCAAAAAAGAGAGCGAAAAGATTGGAGCTAAAATTTTACCTCTCAAATAAAAAGGAAAAGAGAGGAGCGAAAATTTCCCCGCTCAAAAAAGAGAGCGAAAAGATTGGAGCTAAAATTTTACCTCTCAAAAAAAGGAAAAGAGAGGAGCGAAAATTTCCCCGCTCAAAAAAGAGAGCGAAAAGATTGGAGCTAAAATTTTACCTCTCAAAAAAAAGGAAAAGAGAGGAGCGAAAATTTCCCCGCTCAAAAAAGAGAGCGAAAAGATTGGAGCTAAAATTTTACCTCTCAAAAAAAGGAAAAGAGAGGAGCGAAAATTTCCCCGCTCAAAAAAGAGAGCGAAAAGATTGGAGCTAAAATTTTACCTCTCAAAAAAAGGAAAAGAGAGGAGCGAAAATTTCCCCGCTCAAAAAAGAGAGCGAAAAGATTGGAGCTAAAATTTTACCTCTCAAAAAAAGGAAAAGAGAGGAGCGAAAATTTCCCCGCTCAAAAAAGAGAGCGAAAAGATTGGAGCTAAAATTTTACCTCTCAAAAAAAGGAAAAGAGAGGAGCGAAAATTTCCCCGCTCAAAAAAGAGAGCGAAAAGATTGGAGCTAAAATTTTACCTCTCAAATAAAAAGGAAAAGAGAGGAGCGAAAATTTCCCCGCTCAAAAAAGAGAGCGAAAAGATTGGAGCTAAAATTTTACCTCTCAAAAAAAGGAAAAGAGAGGAGCGAAAATTTCCCCGCTCAAAAAAGAGAGCGAAAAGATTGGAGCTAAAATTTTACCTCTCAAAAAAAGGAAAAGAGAGGAGCGAAAATTTCCCCGCTCAAAAAAGAGAGCGAAAAGATTGGAGCTAAAATTTTACCTCTCAAAAAAAGGAAAAGAGAGGAGCGAAAATTTCCCCGCTCAAAAAAGGCGAAAAGAGAGGAGCTAAAATTTTACCTCTCAAAAAAAGGAAAAGAGAGGAGCGAAAATTTCCCCGCTCAAAAAAGGCGAAAAGAGAGGAGCTAAAATTTTACCTCTCAAAAAAAGGAAAAGAGAGGAGCGAAAATTTCCCCGCTCAAAAAAGGCGAAAAGAGAGGAGCTAAAATTTTACCTCTCAAAAAAAGGAAAAGAGAGGAGCGAAAATTTCCCCGCTCAAAAAAGGCGAAAAGAGAGGAGCTAAAATTTTACCTCTCAAAAAAAGGAAAAGAGAGGAGCGAAAATTTCCCCGCTCAAAAAAGGCGAAAAGAGAGGAGCTAAAATTTTACCTCTCAAAAAAAGGAAAAGAGAGGAGCGAAAATTTCCCCGCTCAAAAAAGGCGAAAAGAGAGGAGCTAAAATTTTACCTCTCAAAAAAAGGAAAAGAGAGGAGCTAAAATTTCCCCGCTCAAAAAAGGCGAAAAGAGAGGAGCTAAAATTTTACCTCTCAAAAAAAGGAAAAGAGAGGAGCTAAAATTTCCCCGCTCAAAAAAGGCGAAAAGAGAGGAGCTAAAATTTTACCTCTCAAAAAAAGGAAAAGAGAGGAGCTAAAATTTCCCCGCTCAAAAAAGGCGAAAAGAGAGGAGCTAAAATTTTACCTCTCAAAAAAAGGAAAAGAGAGGAGCTAAAATTTCCCCGCTCAAAAAAGGCGAAAAGAGAGGAGCTAAAATTTTACCTCTCAAAAAAAGGAAAAGAGAGGAGCGAAAATTTCCCCGCTCAAAAAAGGCGAAAAGAGAGGAGCTAAAATTTTACCTCTCAAAAAAAGGAAAAGAGAGGAGCGAAAATTTCCCCGCTCAAAAAAGGCGAAAAGAGAGGAGCTAAAATTTTACCTCTCAAAAAAAGGAAAAGAGAGGAGCTAAAATTTCCCCGCTCAAAAAAGGCGAAAAGAGAGGAGCTAAAATTTTACCTCTCAAAAAAAAGGAAAAGAGAGGAGCTAAAATTTCCCCGCTCAAAAAAGGCGAAAAGAGAGGAGCTAAACCAAACTGACTAATATAAATAGTCAGCTTGAAAGCGGTGATCTCGACCTTCAAAATGACTGTCTTAAGCCTGAGATGACGGTGGGATTAGATTTCATCCAAATCGAGCGAACAGAAGCACCAACATCTCGATTGGAATACCTTCGTCATCGGGACATTCGCTAATCAAGTGAGAATCTATATTTCGTCTAATTGTTGTCACCGCGAGACCCCGAGGCAGCAACTGATGATGGTACAGTGCGAGCCCTGAACCGGGGAAATCCCACCGGCGCGCCGTCGAGTTCAACTGTTTCATACCCGGTTCGTCCAGCCAAACAATTATTCTACGCCAGAGGCTGAGCCTTAACGAGCGACGCGTATCCATATCGAAGTATTCCAGCCAGTTTTAATAGTCCAACCATTAGCCACCCTGGAATGCCGAGCCGACTGACGACAGCCCGCTGCCAACTGGGATGGACCAGAAGAATTCCACCGCTCGATCCTCGAGTTTATTTCTGGTTAATCTTCGAGATGGGAATCGCGGATGATTCACGTTGGAGGCGAGGACGAGCCAATTCCTTAATTACCGCGTTTACGCATTCTCCTTCCCTTCTCGTAAAGATTCTTTTATTACTTTCCTTAGTTCAAAGGTTTAGCTGGGATTAATAGCGCAGTAGGCGAGAAGTACAAGATCTATATTTAGGTGATTTCGGGTTATTTTAATGTACGCGAAATTATAATTTGAAAAGGTGAAAGTTTTTGGTCGATATTTATCTAAGGTTTGAACGTAGAAATTCCAAGAAAGAGATTTTTTCAACATTATTATATTATTTTAATGTTCACATAATTGTAATTAGAAATTTGACAGTGAAAATCTTTTGGCCTATATGTTTTTTTTCTTTTTATAATTTATTGATGCTATTAGTTGTCACAACGAGAAAAGAAACTTACAGTGGCCTATATATATCTCAAATTTGTTTTTTTTTTTTTAAATTTCCAAGTAAGAGATTTCATTTGATTTAAATCGAATTTATTTAACATTATTGGGCACCGTTTTTTTAATGTACACATAATTATAATTTGAATTAAATTGCGAAAGTGCAAATCGTTTGATTTCTTAATTTTTGTAATTTTAAAATACCAAGATTTTATTAATTTTATTGATTTCATAAATATTTAATGCTTCTTTTACTAATAGGCTCAATAACTTAAAATAAAATTTAAATAATTTAGTTTTATTAGTTGAAATTGCATTGCTACAGAAGCGTTTTATTCATTTTAAAAAGTCATCAATTCCATATCAATTATTTTGAGAAACACTGAAATTTAATAATTGTTTTTCTCATTTATAATAAATAGAAATTTAATACTAATTGTATTGGCGGACTATCTTGTAGATGTTTTAAATTAGAAATTTAATAATTTTAAGTTTTATGTTGCGTTTATAATCCAGGGTGAGTAATTGTTACGTAATTTCGGGGTATTGCCTATGGTATCTCCAATGTTTGCGTTGCGTCATTTGTAAGATATTTAAATAAAATTACGCATTATTGTGAATTTAAACTCTTCTTTTATCATAATATGATTAGCTTGATACGTGTAGTAAAAATATTTTCCAATAATCACGGAGTAAACGTAAGGAGTCGTGTTGTAAGACAATTTCATTACGTCACCGTGGGCCAATCGGGAATAATAATAATAATAATCAGCTAGGCTAATACCATTGGCAGCACCTTAGGACTAAGTCATCAAGCGACCATCAAAGCCATTAATTCAGGTGGCCGGGTTACAACGCGTAGGAGGGTGGTGGCAAGCCCTTCATAGCTAAATCGTTATTTTGACGTCATCACGAGCGAAAATATAATCGATGAACCTTCTTAAATTGAATATAGTAATCGAATTAATTAATCTAATTCAATACATAAAACTGAAAAAGGTTTCCAATTACACTAACCGTATCTCTAGACATCACAGCTCTTCCACAAGAGGGCGCTTGCGACGCGTGGCTATTTGGAAACGTGCTCTTAACATTAAGTGTGCCGTTCCTATTTTGTTATTCTAAGCTGGCATGATGGTAACGCCTTAAAATGGTTTTTACAATAGGCTAAGAGCAAATAGCGCCATCTGTTTTAACTAAATGCGTCAAGGGTAATAGAAGACTCCAAAAATTAAATCTAAGCCCGAGTCCTATACGACTCCTTACATTTCCTCCAAGCAGTAAATGTATCGACGTCTTATTTAATACGCCACAAGACGAAAAACAATAAAAGACTGGAAATATTGTAATCAAAAGCATTTAATGCCCGGGGATACAACCCGCGGTTTACCTAATACCATTAGTCTATAACACTGTTCCATAAGTTTGTCACTTTGTTGAAAATTTTACGGAGAGCTGGTAACTTGTAGAGGTTAACGTTAATAGTTAGTGTAGGGAGCTGTTGGCTCGCGTGGCATGTAGGGCTTGCCATCACCCTCCTACGCATTGTAACCCGGCCACCTGTTTAAAGGCATAATAAGTCGCTAGATGACTTGGGCCTAAGGTGGTGCCTTGGGTATTAGCCTAGCTGATTATTATTATTATTATTATTATTATTATTATTAACGGAGTGACGTCCTCAAAGGCTACGTGTGGCGCGTTAACAAGCGAACGCGAAACGGCGACGAAACCCGTAATGCAGTCTGTCTTGTAAATAGCTCTCAGTAAAACATTTGCACGTGAAGAATAGGAAATGTCACACTTATGTAAGAATCTTATACACTTATGGTAATACGTATCGAAAGGCTTGAGAAAAAATGCGCGTCAAGGTGGCCACACCAGTTGATCTCTGGGTGAACTAATTAAAGAGATCGTTCCCATTACTGTGGGGCCAACAGCCCCTCCGACCTCCTCCGATAGGTGGCTCCCTAATGATGACGTGATTTCTAGTTCGCTGCCGGCCGCCTCCAAACTGCTGATGGGAAATAAAGTCAAACCACTTTCGCTGCGACCGAAGATCGTTTTAATTGAATTAAACCCAAGACGAGTTTACGGGCAATTTGATGCTAAAGAGTATTTATTCCTTTTTGATTCCCGTTTCAGCCGTAAGGGGTCGCGACTTTGACGCTCTCTAAGCGGTATTTTCACGTATTTTAGCAAGAATGTGAAAATCGGAGGATGTGCGCGCTTGAAGGGTGGGAAAACGTTTGACACTGGTTTTTGGTAATTTTGATTCGCGGTGTGGTGGTCGGTGGGCGCTCCCGTGAGATTTGTCGTCTAGGGCTGCCGCTATTTCAAACGTTTGTGGGAATTTGTTTTTTAAAGTATAAACAAAAGCGCCGCGGTGATTTTAATTGCTCAATAGACTAGACTAGATTGGAATATAATAAGACCAAAAGAACGTGGACGCGAAAAACTTGTGTTACGCCCAACCAAAGATAATATAAATTTCGATCCTCAGATTCGAAATAACTCTGGGGCTGTGCGATTAGTGGTTTTAGGCAATCGAGTCGATTATCGAGTATCAAATTTTTTTTCATCGAGTATTCGAGTCGAGTAATATTGAAGTCGAGTCGAGTAATCGAGTACTTGATTAAGGGGAAACTTTCACTTATTCGAGTCGAGTAATCGAGTACTTGATTAAGGGGAAACTTTCACTTATTCGAGTCGAGTAATCGAGTACTTGATTAAGGGGAAACTTTCACTTATTCGAGTCGAGTAATATTGAAGTCGAGTAGAGTAATCGAGTACTTGATTAAGGGAAACTTTCTCTTATTCGAGTCGAGTAACTTAAAAAACCCTCGAGTAATATTTTTAACGAGTCGGGTTATCCAGTACTTGATTAGGAGCTGGTTTTATTCGAGTAATTATGAAATTAAATTAAAAAGGAGTATAAAGTAACTTTCAATGCTGAAAAATATTCCTATAATTGAACCTATAAATGAACCACTGTTTCCACAACTTTGTAGGTACCGTTTATTGCCCCCCAAAAAGTTGAAAAAAACCCCTCTTTGAACTTTGAAGCAACGAGGATAGAAAAAACAAATACTCGACGAGTTTAGAGAGCAGCTTATTCGAGTAATCGGGTGCCCGAATATGCAATTTTTTGGTACTCGGTAATCGACGAGTATTCTCCAATGACTTATTCGAGGTCGAGTTCGAGTACTCGACCTAATAAAAGGCCGAGTACTCGATGATGTTCGAGTACTCGCACAGCCCTAAATAACTGCCTCGCGCGTAGTCAATAGCGTTTACCCACTTCCTGTTGGAACTCCGAAAACGTTTGTTCCATCGTTACTATGGTAACCAATTATAGATAGCGCCCTACAACAACTGTAAAGGGGTCCCAATTTATGGAGGTCACTTGTCGGAAAATGGGTAATTGATTCGTTACAAATAAGTCCATAGTCCTTTAAATAAAAGAAAGCCGATTATAGAGTTTGTGCTGCTGCAACTGGACATGATAACTGGTTGTCTATGGTTTTTCTTTATACTACCAAGAATGTATTTATTTATACTCAGGGAGAATGAATATGTCGAGACTATCGACGGACACGTTGAGCCCCTAACCCCGTCGCGCTAAGGGGGGGGGGAGGGAAAAAGGAGGCGGTCTAATTTTTTGCGTCCTCGCTGCAGCGTTAATCGCGTCGAAAAACGTAATTTTTAAGAACCAATGAGATTGCAGTATTATTTGATTTTATTAAATAGGAAGAGCATACCGGGGGCCCCAACGGGTGGGATTGGAGAAACGCTAAAAATAATCTCGACATATTCATTCTCCCCGAGTATAAATAAATACATTCTTGATACTACCAAAGCTAATAATTTCATATGCTTAGATCTGGCAGCATTTTTCAACAGGGTGCACGACAGTCAATACGGGTGACGTATTGATGACGTTTTACTACGAATTAATAGTTTTAATTATAATTGAACAATTTGAAATAATGTTTCTTAAATTTGGCCTACTTTGAAATAAGTTTTCTTAAATTTGGCCCACTTTGAAATAACTTTTCTTAAATTTGGCCACACTTTGAAATAACTTTTCTTAAATTTTTTAACCATTTTTAAAATAACTTTCCTTATTTTTCAACCATTTTTGAAATAACTTTCCTTATTTTTCAACCATTTTGAAATAATTTTTCTTAAATTCTTTAACCATTTTTGAAATAACTTTCCTTATTTTTCAACCATTTTGAAATAATTTTTCTTACATTTTTTAACCCTTTTTGAAATAAATTTCCTTATTTTTCAACCATTTTGAAATAATTTTACTTACATTTTTAACCATTTTTGAAATAACTTTCCTTATTTTTCAACCATTTTGAAATAATTTTTCTTAAATTTTTTTAACCATTTTTGAAATAAATTTCCTTATTTTTCAACCATTTTGAAATAATTTTACTTACATTTTTAACCATTTTTGAAATAACTTTCCTTATTTTTCAACCATTTTGAAATAATTTTTCTTCATTTTTTTTAACCATTTTTGAAATAACTTTCCTTATTTTTTAACAATTTTGAAATAATTTTTCTTAAATTTTTTAACCATTTTTGAAATAATTTTTCTTATTTTTTAACCATTTTGAAATATATAAGCCAATTTTTTTGCCAATAGGGACTTGGCAGCATGACGTAGATAATATGTCACCTATTCATTTTCAATTGGAAAAGAAGCATACCAGCATGGCGGCCATAGCCAAAGGTACGGCGTGACGTCATGCTGCCAAGTCCCTATTTGAAATATCTTTCGTAAATTTTCGTTCAACTTGAAATAACTTTTCTAATTTTTTGGCCAATATCAAATAACTTTCGTAAATTTTCGTTCAACTTGAAATAACTTTTCTAATTTTTTGGCCAATATCAAATAACTTTCATAAATTTTTGTCTTTTTTTAATTTTTGTCTAATTTCAAGTCTTTTTGAATTTTTTGGTTCAATTTGAAATTATTTTTAATTTTTTTTACTAATATCAAACAACTTTTCAACATTTTTTGTCCAATTTGAAATAACTTTTCTAAATTTTTTCACCAATTTGAAATAACTTTTCTAAATTTTTGTACAATTTGAAATAACTATTCTAAATTTTTTGTACAATTTGAAATAACTATTCTACATTTTTTGTACAATTTGAAATAACTATTCTCAATTTTTTTGTCAATTTTAAATAGCATTCCAAAATGTTTTGTCCACTTTAGAATTTTCTGAAATTTTTTATCCATTTTGAAATAACTTTAATAAATGGCTTTGGCCAAGTTCAAATAAATTTTGTAATTTTGATAAATTTTAAATAAATTTTGTAATTTTGATCAATTTTATATAAATTTTGTTTTTTTGATAAATTTTAAATAAATTTTGTAATTTTGATCAATTTTATATAAATTTTGTTTTTTTGAAAAATTTTAAATAAATTTTGTAATTTTGATCAATTTTAAATAAATTTTGTAATTTTGATCAATTTTATATAAATTTTGTTTTTTTGAAAAATTTTAAATAAATTTTGTAATTTTGATCAATTTTAAATAAATTTTGTAATTTTGATCAATTTTAAATAAATTTTGAAATTTTGATTAACCATTTTTTAAATTTTCAGTCGCGTTAACACGAAATATGTTTAATTTGAGACCAAAAGAAAATTGCATATACAGAAACTAATCTTCTCAACATCAAAGTTCATTCCACCACTAAATTCCCACGATTAAAAATTTGAACAGCGCCTTATATTAAAACCCCAAAATTAAATATTTTAAATGTATAATTTCCACGTTACGGAGTCCAACCCCATCTTTTCCCAGTGAAGTTTTTCGAATTCCTCAAAAATTTAATTAACAATTTTACTAACAAGTCCCGGAGAAAGAATTTAACGTCGCGCGTATCTGGGTCCGAGCGCGTCGTGATTACGAATGTCTGCCGCGGAGGGCGCCAACGACGTCAGCCGAAGAGGAGGGGGAGAGCTCCGATTTAAAAGACGCCACCTATTATTAATTTTCGGCGTCGTCTGCACGCGAAAGAGGAGGGCCCCGCGCGGCGGGGAATCGAAACTAGCTCCCTGGCGCCTCGTCTTCGCTAATGCGAATTGACGACAGCAGCGTCGCGCACGCCCCCTAGCCACTACTTCCGCTCTCCACTCGCCATAGGTGAGAGAGAGACTTGACTTCGTAATTATCAATTAAAAGCTTTCCACCGATATTCGTCTAATTGCCATCTTCGTTACGTTAAGTTAAGATTAGAAACGCGGGCGCTTGGCGCCGCCACATTCTTACCGACTTGTAATTTCGCAAATATTCCTATTAATTCTTAGTCTAGAGGTTAAAAGTGATTCGGCGTACTTTATGGTAAAGGCATTTCTTCGGGTTTTAAAATAGATCAAATGCGGAAAATTATTATTCGCCAGATTATTATTACCAGAAGTTGATAATATCTAGACCTTTTAAAACTTTCCCAGGCTCGAAGCGGTATCCATTACTCTCCAGAATTACTTTTCTCAACCATGTAAAATTAAATGAATCTATTTAACCTATGAATACGACTGAATTAAAGAGTCTGTTTGGAAAACTACTGGCTTTTACTCTCCTCTCGGAAATTTATTTGAGCGTTACTCTAACAACAGACCGTGATGCTGAGGGAGTCTTTAACCTCATCTGGTGGCAGAAATCGTTAGTAAATTGAATATACTAAAATACCGCAATGAATGCTTAAAAAGCCTTAAATAACCAATTATTGAAAGATTAGTGGAAAAGCCTTAAAGTGTTTTCATACTTGGTGGTGGTAATTGTGGCTACAGTGACTTAATTTCAAATCGCTTTTTCAAACCACTGACCAGAGTCATCTTTCTATGAATACTAAACTCGAAAAGACTTTAACACCATACGGACGTTTCACCTAAAAATTCATCCTTCTTGGTAGTCCAAATTAATAGTCGAAAAATCCTTAAATTACCCAGTACTTCGAAATAGACGAATAAAGCCTTTAATTACCTAGAACTTTGAAATATATGAAAAAACTGTTAATTACCCGAAACTTCGAAATAAACGAAAAAGCTTTAAAATAACCCAGAACTTCGTAAGACGAAAAAGCCTTAAATTACCCAGAAAATCAAAATACACAAAAAGGCCTTTAATTACCTAGAGCTTCGAAAAATACGAAAAAGGCCTTTAATTACCTAGAGCTTTGAAATATACGAAAAAACCGTTAATAACCTAGAACTTCGAAATAGACCAAAGCCTTAAATTATCAAGTACTTTGAAATAGATCAAAGACCTTTAATTACCCAGAGCTTCGTAAGACGAAAAAGCCTTTAATTACCCAGAACATACAAATATACCAAAAAGCCTATAATCACCAAATACTTCGAAATTGACGAAAAAACCGTAAAAATATCCAGTACTTCGTAATAGAAGAAAAAAGCCTTAAATTACCAAATACTTCGAAATTGACGAAAAAACCGTAAAAGTACCCAGTACTTCGAAATTGACGAAAAAACCGTAAAAATATCCAGTACTTCGTAATAGACGAAAAATCCTTAAATTACCCAGTACTTTGAAATTGACGAAAAAACCGTAAAATACCCAGTACTTCGAAATTGACGAAAAAGCCTTAAATTACCAAATACCTGGTAGTCCAAAATAATAGTCGAAAAATCCTTAAATTACCCAGTACTTTGAAATTGACGAAAAACCAAAAAATATATCCAGTACTTCGTAATAGACGAAAAGGCTTAAATTACCAAATACTTCGAAATTGACGAAAAAGCCTTAAATTACCAAATACCTCAAAATTGACGAAAAAGCCTTAAATTACGAAAAGGGTTAAACGTTAATCCCTCAAGAATAAAAAATACTATTAGCTATACTCACGAAGGTAACCTATACTACATCCAATGTCTATTTTTCAAGGAAATTGAAATTTCAATCCTTCAGTCACTTCCTGGAGTAGATATTTCAGACTTGATAAATATAACTAAACATTTTTGTGGTGTATATGTATTTAAAAAAGATGAATTCCCTGGCAGCATTTCGCAAGAGACACTCAAATGGGAAATCGGAAACCGGCAGAAATCGGCTACGCTACAACTTTCTTTTCGCAAATATTAATTGACAAAGATCCGTTCATAAATTTTAAATATTCTTCGCCGGGTGTGTATCTTCTTACCGCCCCATGTTTTCATTTCGCAACTAGCGAAATTTAAGAATTCTTGGATGCCATTCAATTTCAAGGCGGCTCAAGATTTAAAGTCGCCCCCCCCCCCTCGACGGTCAGAATATATATTTAAATTTAAAAACCGTGGCATAATAACAGTCGGTTTCGAAATGGGCTTCGAATCATAAAAGTAAATACCCACACTTACAATGTTAGTGTTGGTTGCGAGGGGTAAGACACTCTGCGAACTCGGTGTACACTGCCGTACCTTTGACAGTGCTAAATGGAACTCGCGAACTCTTGCAAATATGTACCTTTAACAGCGCTAAATGCACGAACTCGGTGTACAGATTATCTGAGACTGTCTTAACCCTCGGTTGGTTGTTTTAAATTGAGTTAAATCGTGAATTAATCGTAAATTGAACTGTAAAATTAATCGTGAATTAATCGTAAATTGAACTGTAAAATTAATCGTGAATTAATCGTAAATTGAACTGTAAAATTAATCGTGAATTAATCGTAAATTGAACTGTAAAATTAATCGTGAATTAATCGTAAATTGAACTGTAAAATTAATCGTGAATTAATCGTAAATTGAACTGTAAAATTAATCGTGAATTAATCGTAAATTGAACTGTAAAATTAATCGTGAATTAATCGTAAATTGAACTGTAAAATTAATCGTGAATTAATCGTAAATTGAACTGTAAAATTAATCGTGAATTAATCGTAAATTGAACTGTAAAATTAATCGTGAATTAATCGTAAATTGAACTGTAAAATTAATCGTGAATTAATCGTAAATTGAACTGTAAAATTAATCGTGAATTAATCGTAAATTGAACTGTAAAATTAATCGTGAATTAAATCCTATAATTAATCGTGAATTAAATTGTAAAATTAATCGTTAATTAAGTCGTAAATTAAACTGTAAAATTAATCGTGAATTAAGTCGTAAATTAAACTGTAAAATTAATCGTGAATTAAGTCGTAAATTAAACTGTAAAATTAATCGTTAATTAAGTCGTAAATTAAACTGTAAAATTAATCGTTAATTAAGTCGTAAAGTGAACTGTAAAATTAATCGTTAATTAAGTCGTAAAGTGAACTGTAAAATTAATCGTTAATTAAATCGTATAATTAATCGTGAATTAAATTGTAAAATTAATCGTGAATTAAGTATTGAATTATATCGTGTAATAAATCATCCATTAAATCGATAATTAAATGGCGAATTTAGTCGTTAATTAAATCGTGAATCAAGTCGTCAATTAAATCGCGATGTAAATCTGTTTGAATTACCGACAAAAGAAATGTATTGATCAATTACACAGATTACGTTTACCCAAGTCCCATGCTTAAGGGTAATTATGTTCTAAATAATAAATTAATAATAAAAATATAAATTTATAATAAATAATATAAATTAATAATAAATAATATAAATTAATAATAAAATATAAATTAATAATAAAAATATAAATTAATCATAAATAATATAAATTAATCATAAATTATAAATTAATAATAAAAATATAAATTAATAATAAAAATATAAATTAATAATAAATAATATAAATTAATAATAAAATATAAATTAATAATAAAAATATAAATAAATAATAAATAATATAAATTAATAATAAATAATATAAATTAATAATAAATAATATAAATTCATAATAAATAATATACATTAATAATAAAAAATATACATTAATTATAAATAATCTAAATTAATATAACAATAAATATTATGAATTAATAATAAATCATGTAAATTAATATAACAATAAATATTATGAATTAATAATAAATCATGTAAATTAATATAACAATAAATATTATGAATTAATAATAAATCATGTAAATTAATATAACAATAAATATTATGAATTAATAATAAATCATGTAAATTAATATAATAATAAATAATCTAAACTAATATAATAAATAATCCAAACTAATATAATAAATAATCTAAACTAATATAATAAATAATCTAAACTAATATAATAAATAATCTAAATTAATAAAATAATAAATAATCTAAATTAACATAATAATAAATAATATAAATTAACATAATAATAAATAATCTAAATTAACATAATAATAAATAATATAAATTAACATAATAATAAATAATCTAAATTAATATAATAATAAATAATCTAAATTAATATAATAATATATAAATTTCCCGTTATTAATATTATAAGAAAAGGAAATTTTCTTAAAACAAGTTTCTAACACGATTCTACGTTCACAAAATAGGTCTACTAGACGTAGAATGTGAAGATATTCGTCTTATTTGTGCAGTTCCTCTAGTCAAGGATCCTAGTGGCCTAAATTTCGTTTTTGGTCGGGTACGGGGAAAAAAAAAACAATTTATCTATACGCTTCAAAAAAATATATATTTGTTAATTTTCAACTTTTACTCTTCTGAAAAATGGTAAATAACAAGAGTGACAGTACTGGTATAATCAGTCCGAAAATGTAATACAACGCTGATATATCATTTTTCGCGGACAAGGAACAATGAACGGATGATAAAGAAAAAGGAAAATCCACCCTCATCGCCAACAACGGCTTTCAAGAGCAGCCCTAACATTCCAACGCTAGCGAGTTAGGCTGAACGCGAGACGAGTATTGGGCACGGATCGTCAACTGGTTTAGTCAGCGCGGAGTGAAGGAGAGAACGGGCTTCCAGACGCGTTGCGAGGTGACTCAGAACCGACGACGTAGTGGAGATACGTCGGAGTAGACGTTGAAGTCGGGGGAGTCCTGTGAAATAATTAGCGCATCCTGGATGCCCGCGATGAAAAGGATGTGTTCTTTAAGCAGGTTGACCTCGTCAGGAAATGGCTTTAGGTAGCGGAACTTTCCCCCGCCCTCCCTCTCAACGGGACACCAAATTAAACATTGACTAAATTCGCGACTAGATTCAAACAATATCATCGTTTATTTTATTTATAGACCATTCCGAGCCATTTTTGAAAATGGCGACCGATAAAAGGTGGTTTTTTTCGCCTGTTCTCGGACTAAAAGTGTACTCTTTTTACCCTAAAACGTTTTATTCGCCTGTTCCGGGGATGACAATTACTCCGGCCCATAAGCTGTTCGCTTGTTCCGGAGTATTAGGGCTACTATTTTTACTCTTTATGAAAAGGAGATGTAAATTAGTAAATCGGATTTTATCGTCTGCTAGCCAGAAAAAGGCCCCAGGTAGCCATTTTGGAAAAACGTTTTAGATCCGACTCAAACTATTCGCCACCACAAAATCGGAGTAAAATGACGTCATAGCCTTACTCTTCTTACCCTACTCCGAAATCCCGGAACAAGCGAAAATAAACCACCTAGCGTCTAATTTCGCTTAGGTCTAGAGAGAGGTATTGTAGTAGATTTTGATAATTTTAAACCTGAATATTTTCTATAATTAAAAGCAGTTAAAAGGCGTTAAATTTATTATTTTAGCTCTAGCCTTTGGGGATTTCATCAAATAAAAAATTTCCGTAAGATTCGCAGGATTTATTTGACCTGAAATATTTAAGGTCACAGATGGACTTTTAACATTTTTAATTTTGGTTAATGTTCCACCATTTCGTCTGTGCATCACCTGTTTGTAATTTCATACAAATCTACGAATCTGACTCTTAAAATCAATCGTGACAGGTCTGATTAGTAAAATCTGGTAAAATTTGCCCGTTTCAATAACATTACCGCCATCTATCGGTTTACAAAAATTAGCACTGAAAAAGAATGAATCCTTGGAATAAGGCAGCGCGTTCTTAAAATTAATCTCGCGCCAAAGTACCACCTCGGCCAATTTCGATAAAATTAAAAGCGCGTGTCAAAACTATTGAAGTTGGCTGTAGTTATGGTATTTGAGAATATCTTTACATTATGGAAACTAGCTAATTCAAAACGTGAAATCTGAAATTGATCTGCAAGCCCGCGCATAGGAGTACTTTCAATGAAGAGCTTTTGTTAAATATAATATATTTTCTATGATTTACTAGAAGGTAACCATGGTTACGGTACCCATCTCTGGCGTACTTAATCGAAAACTCGTCCGCTAGGTTTACAACAGAAAAATAAATAAATAATACAAATTTAATATTTGTTCAGCCAAAGCTCCAGATTTTATTTCAATCTGATTTAATATTGATGGTATCCTAATAATCGTTAGTGTGATCTGCCCCACAGCAATTTTTTAATCTTGGCCAAACAATTTTCATTTTCATTTTTTTACTGTCGATAAAAATATTACTGCCACCTAGTAGAACGTATCACAATTAACGCATGAAATTAAATTTTTTGTTAATAAATAAATTTAAAAATATAAATGTGTATTATAATGTCACGAGTAATGCAATAGTTAAATTTAGTATCAATGGATTAATTTTATTTAACTAATTAATAAGCATAGCGTTTCAATTACCATCGCAAAACTGAAAATTAAAAATAGTTAACGTTTAATTTTGACTACATATTTTTAGCCTAACTAAATAAAAAAAGATTGCACTCATCGAGCGTACTACATTTCGGTGTATCTTAAATCTGTGATAAGAAGATAACGATTCGAAGTACCCTACAAAGAAAATCGTAAATCCGTATTTCAGGACTATCTAAACAGTAGACGAAGAAATCTGTAGAGAGACTAATGCTTTAAAAATTATATAATAAAAGAAAAAGCTACCATTAAACTAAATAATTCGCGACCGAAAACTATCGCAACGCCCCCTTTGGTTCGCCATTAAAACCTAGATAGGTAGCGGTTAAAGCAGACGCTATTAGTTTTTCCTCATCGTTAACCGTAAATCTGACTTTATAAATAATAACACTTGCTTTTTAAATTTTATTATAATTTTTGAATCGTTTGCTTGTATTTTGATAAGATTATTTAAGAACAAACGTTCTTATGACTTTTTAATTTGTCCATAGCAGACGCTAGATCATAGGCGCAACCTCGGAGAAGCTAGCGCCGTTACGCCACCTAGACTCGTTTCGGTCGCGAATAGCTTTGCTTAGTGAAACTTCACTTCTTGTGCAAAAGAAAATGTCGTTCTCCTAGCTAAAAATCCCTAACGGGAATAGCAGACATAATTATAAGTTCAAACCAATCTTGTTGTAGTGAAGTTATAGAAATAATTATATATTACAAAAAATGGAGGTGAAATCCAAAATCTAAATAACGCGCTGAACGCGAGTTTGCCCGCTTCAACCCCTACAGTGTCTATAAAACTTGAAAATTGAGTTCCTTTATAGCGTATTTGGTCCCACTCCACAGATAAAACAACTCTCAAAATAGCGGAGCTATTGCCATCTAGCAAAGAATATTTGAAACCTATTAAAAATTAATCATACCTAGTAACCTAGATGGCGGTATAGAGTTATTCTTAATATACAAATTCAATTAATTTCAATTATAAATTCAGTTTGGATATTTAACGTTTTTGGAAGCGGAAAACTCCGCAGCTGAAGTAATGCATTTGGTTTCATTTAACATATTCCATGTATGGGGATTTGATAAATTTTAAATTTTAAATTGTAGTATAAATCATTTTTGTTCAAAACAAGTTGCTCAATTTAAAAATGGAATAACAAGGATAATCGTCCATATTGTGGCGGATCAAAAGGCAGGTTGGCGCCCATCGAGCGAACCGGGGTTCGGGGGTCTCAATTGAAGTTTCATGTAAGTCATAATATCGAAGTACCGATTGAGCTAGGCCTGCCCGATGATTTCGCTGATATCAAAGTATGTTCCTGAATCGCTCGCCTGAACTAAAACGACGCATCTTACATTCCTCGACCTGGAAATGATCATAAAATAAGCCGATATCGGTTTATTGTCAAGAAATGATACACTTAAAGTTTCAAGCCCCAGTTTAAGAGTGAACTTCGGTTTACATAACCTGGTTTAAGAAGTTTAAAACGTTAACTGCCCAAAGAAAAATCAACTCAAAAAGTGAGTCCTCACTTTACGTTTCGACTGAATTTTATTACGCGCTATCGCCATCTATGTGAAAATATTTGACTTAAATTCGATCAACTTATTTAATTTTTTCCAAATGAAACGGAGAAGCTAATCAATGATCAGTTTGAAATAATACACTTATCCAAAAACTAATAATTCGTATATCTTATAAAGATCTCGAAAATGGGATAACCCACAGACTACATTTGTAAACTTAATTTTTAACATTATAGAAGATATTTTACATAATTTGATGTAAAACGAGTAAATAATTTAGTAGAGTTTATAAACGCGGACCAAAAGACAAGATTGCGCCCATCGAGCGAACTAACGTTCGGTTTTAACAATTGATCGCTAGATACTTTATGAATGTCGAAGTACCGATTGAGCTAGGCTTGCCCCACTCATAAGTATGTAAAACTCAAGCAGATAAGAACGCGTATTACATTTGGCGTTCGATTTGGGCAATGCTTTCTAAGCGACAGATTTTGCAAACATTATCAATTGCTAGTTTATATTTTCAGTAACTTCTAGCACGGCCAACTTTGATCTAGCGCTATAACGGCCAGCCCATTCACCGAAATTCCGCGAGCAAGGCTAAAACGAGCGTGGCGCTGCACTGATACAGTTTTTTTATATTGGCTTCAATGCAAAAATTATTATAAAAATATTATTCCGCTAGCGGCGCTCAAACCATGTTTCAACGAATGGGTTGGCCGCTACAGCACGAGATCACAGTTAGCCGTGCTTCTAGTCGGTACTAGAAAACGTGTAGGAGTTTAGACGGAGTGAGCTTTATTGCTCGCAAACTGTTTACCTAACACGATCCACCTAGGTGTAAAAATTAAAGGGAGTATCCATTTCTATGTTTGCGGTGGATCAATGAATTTACATTTCTGGCATCAGGTAAAAAAGTTTAATGTATGTATCGCTTGATAAAATTCCATTAGCTAGCAGTGGCGGCGCTAGGGGGTAGGCCAGGTAGGCCACTGCCTACCTTAAAATTTTGAGGGGCCCCAAAATCATCCTATAAGGGGCCCCAAATTGATCTAGAAAGGGTCTCAAAATTGTCCCAAGAGATAAAATTATTTATAAATAACGATGAAACAATTGTCGATAATGTTTTTAGAAATTTTGGAGGTATCTCCTAGTAAATAAAACCAGTTCTGTTATATTTGGACTCGTTTTACTGTTGTTAGAACTTCTTTGTTCGTCACGTACATCACTACTTTATTTTATTGAAGCATTTCGTTGAGAAAAGGGGGGTCCCGGGTCGGGGGCCCATTTATTTGGTTTGCCTACCCTCGCGAAAATTCCTGGCGCCGCCACTGTTAGCTAGGTTGTCAGAAATCGACTACAGTGACTCCAAGTTAGTTTGAAATAAACTAAAATTTCCCGCGTCGTTTTGCTGAATTTTGTTAGGCACTATCGCCATCTGTGTTTAAAATTTAACTTAAATTATATCAACTGATTTAATTTTTCTACTAATGAAACGGAAAAGCTAATTAACGATAAATAAATATTTTAAATAATACATTTATGCAAAACCAAATAATTCGTATAGCTTATAGAGACCGCGGAAAAGGGATAACCTACCAACAAGGTTTGAAATCTTAATTTTGAACACAATTGAGATTATTTTACTTAATTTTGGATAAAACGAGTAATGAAATTGGTAGAGTTGATAAACGCGGACTAAAAGACAGGATTGCGCCCATCGAGCGAACTACAGTTCGGGGTTTCTTATTTGTAACACAAGAAGAATCTGATTCGAAGTACCGATTGAGCTAGGCCTGCCCAGAAACCAAACTGGTAAAAGCGTATTTCCCTATTATCTAATCAATGGACGGATACATCTATGGAGGGACTAATAATTTAAATTGTATAAGTCCAGCCTCATAGACTCAAAATTATAATACGCCACCATTTCATAGGCAGAAAAAACAGATAATATAATTTCGGTGTTACTGAACTTCCCTAGCAAGTGCTTATTCCTATTCCTCTATGGGTGCTCTTTTTTGAGCAGGGAAATTTTCGCTCCTTTCTTTTCACAGTTTTTTTCAGGCGGGAAATGCTATTTTTTTGACCTGGGAATTTTTTGCTATTCTCTTTTAACTCTTTTTCAGGCATGCAATTTAAGTACCCCTATTATCTAAACAATGGACGGATACATCTATGGAGGGACTAATAGTTTCAATTGTATAAGTCCAGCCTCATAGACTCAAAATTATAATACGCCACCATTTCATAGGCAGTGTGTCAGAATTTAATAATAATAATCAGCTAGGCTAATACCCAAGGCACCACCTTAGGCCCAAGTCATCTAGCGACTTATTATGCCTTTAAACAGGTGGCCGGGTTATAATGCGTAGGAGGGTGGTAGCAAGCCCTACATGCCACGTGAGCCAACAGCTCCCTACACTAACTATTACCGTTAACCTCTACAAGTTTTTATGGAAGGGGAAACCGAAGAACTCGAGGGAAAACCCTTAAACCAGCGGGGAGAGAACTTGCAAACTCAACGCAGAAGGAGTAGTTCCGAGTTTACACCCAGTGCCACAATTTGGGATCGAACCCGGCTCCTCTTGCTGCGAGGCGAAAGTGCTAACCACTCCGCCACCCATCCTTTATAGCCTGGTGTACCTAGTAACAGAGACCATACCACCGGAGGCCTATCATCATAGTGCCCTACGCCAGCGTCCACCTAGCCCGGACAGGTGACAAATCCAGCATTGGTAGCAGTACCCTACTACTGATGGTCGCACCTTTGACGCAAGCAACTCAACCCAGCAGAAGGTGCAGCAATGGGTGGACCAATCCCCACTTCGCACACAGCAGTGGGATTAAGAGTGGATGCGGTAGCAACTCCAGCCGACACCCTACCTACGTAGGTAAAGAGTCAAACCCTTTGGAGAGAGCTACTAAAGGGGAACGACGAGCACACAGCAGTCCAAGTAACCCGGCACAGCCGGCACCGGAGATCTGTAACTCCAGAAGGTCGGGAAACAGGACCGCCGTGCCCTCATACGGAGGCCCACCGCCCACAGCAGGCTACCCAATCCGCCGAGACGGCCAGGTTGCACGGACCCTCTCCGTTAGCCTGAGCCGAAGCTCAGTATCCAGCCCCTGCCTGACCGAAGTCGGAGGTGGAGATAGGACCATTTGACCAGAGCTAAGATATCACAGTGCGCCACCGCCCTTATGGGTTACAAGAGCTGGACCCCGACTCCCCGGTAAAGCCACCAGTTATATGTTACATATGCACCAACTTATATCCATTCTCGTTATTCTGTCCCCCCCCCCCCAGGCTGCCTGTTCTTAGAACCTTTTTCACTGTGCTCAAGTTTTCTTTTATAATGTCTCTAAATTTAAATGTACATCAAAATAGTTATACTAGGAAGAAATCAATAAAAGGCCAATGTGAATTTCTTTAACTAACGTTTCTTTTAAATAGAAGTTTAATTTGGTGAAATATCTCCCACATCTATTTCATCTGACGCTTCTAAGGCATACGCATAAAGATTTTCGATTATTCTGTTTCCGCCATGAGCCTCTGCGCGCAGTCTTCGCGGAAAAATATATTTTAAATCTTAGTAACAATGGAGGCCACTAGGCGGCATATGATATTCCTTACGTTTCTCTTCTTTGATACCAAACTCTCTTGTATTTGATTCCGACTTAGAGGGGCTTATTATAAAGCATGCCTTAAAACGAATTAAACTATTGGGGGATCTTAAAGGGAATATAACCTCAGGTATATGGTGTGGAACACCAACGTTTGCAACTCTGGCCGCACTTGCCTTTGGCTTTAAAAATGTTTGGCGCCACTGTACAGGATAATTTGAAAAATTGAAGGGGTCTTCCATAAAGATTGCTTTGCAGGTTATATTCCCTTTAAAATTCATTTTGCGCGTGAAAATACGCCGCCATGTTAGGGTATAAAAGCAGGTAAATAAGCCTGCCTGTGACGCGCAAAAATGTCATTTTGAAATCGGGCAATTCAGGGTCTCTTTTGGTGTCGAATAGCGTTTTCCATTGGCCTGGTCCGAGCGATCGTGGACTGCTCGTAATTTTTTTTCGTTTTCCATTGGGTAGAAAAAACCTACTCCAAGGGCGAGTTAGGTATTCCATTGGCGGAATCACTCGCTCAGGGACCACTCAAAACGGGTCTGTCTTCAGTTACGGAACAACTTTTTTCGCTCTCACAAGGATTTCGCGTCGGTCCGAGTAAGAGTCCTGACGTCATCCTAAAATCCCGAGTGGTCTCCGAGTGATCCCAATGGAAAACGCTATTAGGCCTTTGGAAAACACCATAAAATTGTTCTCAAAAACCAAAACAAAATTCAGGGTCTCTGAACGCTTACGTTTTAAAACAGTATTTTATCCAGAAAACAAATTTAATTAACAGATCTTAAAATTACAAAAAGAAACCCTTATATGTAAAAAGAACAATAACACGTTTTAACAGGAGAACAATTTACGCAACAAGATGGCAAAGATCAGATGAAAATACCAAGTGTTAACAGTTTTGACAAATAATTATTAGAAATGCTAGAATCCAGTTTTTACCATTACACAGTGGCATTTTACTCCGCAAAAATTACCGAAACTGACTATTATCAATAATTTTTAAGGGTAGAAAATACGTTTGGCTTTACGCTTTTTTTATATAAGGAATCAATTTTAATTGTCTAAGCCTAGTTTTATATAAACTTTCACTCTTCTATTTTTCACTCACCACAAGTTAACACAAAGCAAAATTTGAAAATTCCTATAAAACGTTCTCTTTAATTTTTACACTTCTCCCGTGCAACAGGAGAAAATACCCTTTCCCTTCAATATCCATTTTGGAAAAGGAAACATTACCAAAAATTTAAATAAAAAAAACCCTTAAAGAGTCTTAGAGGATTTGGAACATTTTCTTCAGTTCTACCATTAATTGCCAGTCCGTTTTGGTTAAGTCATCCCTGAAGTACTCCTTACAGGCATCAATGGACTGTCTGGTAATCTAAAGTTCAGGCATTCGATTATAGAATTCACCTGATTTCAAATTCATCACGCTACAATTAGGGACTCAAGATTTACTTACTTTACTGGTGATCATATCTGTGTTGTCAAAATGCCTGCCATACATTTTAGGGGCTTCACCCCCAATGGGTTCAATTTTAATACAGACTTCCTGTCCTTTCCTAGCACTCTCAACTGTCTTGTGGTTAATTTCAATCGTAGTTACTGTCCCAATTTCCAAATTCTACAAAAAAATAATTTTTAAATTAATAATCATTTAGCAGTTACGATTGGAGAGTTCTTCAATCTGACCTCTCTAGAAGGGACGCACAAAGGTGTTCCTTCTTTGACGATGCCTGCTTCTACACTGACACCAACCACAATGGGGTCTCGGCTATTGAAGATGAACTGAGGGAGGATTCTCAGTTTACAAGGGAAGACGGCGATGTGTTTAAACTCATTTCTTTTCTTCTGTTTCAAATCCTCTCTGTAAGACGTGAACTTGTCAAAGAGGTGGTAAATGATGTTGGCTTGGAATATTGTGACTCCTAAACTGTCCGCTAATTCCTGGGCATCTCTCTCCACTTTGACATCAAATGCCAAAATGACGGCGTACCTTTAAAATAAAGATAAAATTGCGTACATTTTTTTGGCAATTACACTATGTTTTTAAGTGAAAGACTGTACTGATTGTCATGCTCCAACATAATGGAGGCTTTCATCACATCTTTCTTTACAACTGGACCAATACGAATACCAGCATACTAAAAAAAATACATTCTTTTTTTATTTCTCAATTTGACCATCTCTGGAGTTACGAAATTAAACTAACGGGAATTTTTGAAGTTCTGAGGAATTCCAGCAAAGCTTCTAGAGACCCAAGAGTCGACGCTTGGACGTAAACTCCCCTTTCTGATAGTTTAATGGCATTCATTACTTCTTTGAGACTTCTGGTTACCTCTTCCTTTAAAAAGGGAACTATTTCAAACCTAATTCTTAAAATCAATTTTTTTCGTAGCGTACTTTAAGAACATCAACTTCATCATTATGATTGGCAACCAACAACTGAAGACCAGCAATCGCTTTGTCGAGATCTTTACCCGCAATCTTTACACCCTGAGCACCTTCAACTTCCTTGAATTCTTGATACGGATTCTAGTGGAATAAATATTAATTTAAGCCACATTTCCAGCTAATATGTATATAAATGGGTAAATGGTTCATACCTTAACCCTCAATTCCTTCAATGGTTGTGGCATAAGCAATGACCTAATCTGAGTTGTGACAGCCCCTTCATGTCCTGCTAAAATAACTGTATCACCTTCCCGCAATCGTCCATTGACCAGAATTACATCAATAGTTGTGCCCAAGCCAGGTATGGCTTTTACCTGAATAAAATGCAATTAATATTAGAAACTTTCAACCTATTTTCCAACATAAATATTAAAATCTTTATTTCTAATCTCTATTACTTATTACCTCCAATACTGTAGCTTGTAACTCTTCGGAGAAAGACAGTCTCTTAGCGAGCATAGTTTGACTTAATTCTACGACTAGTCCAAGTAGGTTTCCCATACCATCCCCAGAAACAGCGGATGTAGGAACTAAGGAAACGTAGGTTCGCTGATCCGTGTTTTCGTAGCATAGAGCTGCGTTTAGACCCTGTTCATTGAACTGAAGAATTATTTCTTTTGTTCGTTCTTCAAATTCAAGCTTTGTATTGCGTTGCTGGCCTCTTATGACATCTTGAACGTCTTTATTTTTGTTACTTTTCCATTCATAAAGCCTATCAATCTAAAAAGAAATTTAGCACCAATTAGTTAAAACTTGGCATTCTATGAAATCGAAATGCAATTACTTTATTGAGGGCTACGATGAACGGAGTTTTCCTCTGTTTTAGCATATTTAAAGACTCTATTGTCTGTGGTTCAAGACCATGCATTATGTCTACAACTAATATGGCAATATCGCACAAAGAAGAGCCACGAGAACGTAAATTACTAAAAGATTCGTGGCCCGGAGTGTCAATAATTAAAAGCCCTGGCAGTTTCAAGTCCAAATTAAGAAACTGAAAATAGAAAGTTGGTCTTGAATAACTTGTTCAAACTTTTAAAAAGTTAATTCTTACTTACATTTTTAACCATTTTACACTGTTCTTTGAGGGCATCTTTTGGAACCATAGTGGCTCCAATTTGTTGCGTAATACCTCCAGCTTCTCCATCTTGTACGTGGGTATTTCTAATCTATAATAATTTTTGTTTAATATTTTAACAATGTATGCAAGTAATTTTTAATATACTTTATCTAAAATTTTGGTTTTTCCAGTATCTACGTGTCCAAGAACACAAACAACAGGAGATCTAAGCTTATCAAGACTAATGTTCTTTTCATTGTCCTCTTTTCTTTTGTGAATCCTGTTAAGTACTTTTTCCCTGACTCTCTCAGAAAGACGAAGATTTTTATCGTTTTCACTGGCATCGCTTTCATCTTCATCTGAGGACGACTCATCGTCACTAGATTCGTCTTCTTCCTCAGAATCATCATCGTCGTCGTCATCGTCATCACCTTCATCCGCAGATTCAGCTTTTGGGGGTGCTTTAACAGCCTTCGCAGATTGTTTACCTTCCTTAACACTGTCTTTTACATTTGCTTTGGTAGGAGACGTCAGTTTAGCTGCGGTGGATTTTGAATCTTTTCTTTTGGCTTCATCTTCGCTGGACTCATCCCAAGTCTCTTTGATTTCCTCAACTTTAATTTCTTCCCACGATTCTTTCACTTCTACTTCCGGCGAAGTGTCTTTGGAACTAGCAGCAGAGTCTATAATTTCAACTTCAACTTGCTGTACTACTCCATTAACCACTTCGCCTTTGGGTTTATCTTCCAGCCCTTCAACCTTTTTCTTCGCGGGTTTTTTTCGATCACCTAGACGAGGAGCTCGTTCGACTTTTTCCCCAATTTTTGGTACATCGATACCTTGTTGCCTCAAAGCAAGAAGGGTAGCTTCAGCTCTAGCTTTAGCTTGCTTCTGGGCTTTAGTCAAAAGCTTTCCTTCTGCTTTCAGCCTCTCTTTCTTCTCCTTCTCTTTCTGCTTTTTCTTCTCTTTCTTTTCTTGCTCCAAACGTATCTTTTCAAGACGTTCATCCTCAGCCTTTTGAGCTGCTAACTCTTTAGCTTCTTCCTCTAATCGCAGCCTTTCTTCCTCTTCTTTCATCTTCTTCAGGGCTTCTTGCATGGCTAAAAGCTACAAAAATTTTGTTTTAGAGAATGATTATTATAACTTTTAACACAATAATAAGACAACCATACCTGTTTTTTTCCTGGCTTCTTTTTAGCACCTTTGTCATCTTCCACTAAACCTTTGCCCTTCTTTTTCTTCTTCTTAGACGATTTATCATCATCATCTTCATAAATATATTTTTTTTTAAATAATTACCATTATAGCTTGTAAACTTTAGAATTACCTTCATCTTTCTCATCATCATCGGCATCAGCATCAGGAGCCGGGGTTGGCTCTTTTTCAGGAACCGGTGGGGGAATTGAATCACTAGCTTCCTTTTTAGGCTTAATCTGTTGAAATAATATAATTTTCTATTTTATAAAGCTTTAAGGGTGCTAGGATTAAATACATTTTGGGGAAAAGGCCACGTTATTATTAAAAAAAAATTAATTCAAATTAGTGCCATAGAACTTCAAATAATTAAAAAGGTGGCTTACCGCAGCATTTTGAGCTACCTTCTTTAGCCGTTCCCTCTCTTTCTTTTCCTTTTTCTTTTGGGCAGCTGTTTTCAAGGTACCAGCACCGGACTCCTCATCATCTTCCACCGTTCCATCTACTTGATTTTCTATTTTGACTTCAGTTTCTTTTGTTAGTTCATTTTTCTTCCCCTTCTTAGCTTTAGTTTGTTTGGTTTCTTCTGCCACAGAACCTTCTTCTTCATTTTTGGCTTTATCATCTGCTGTCACAGGCTTCTCCTTAGGTGCAACTGGCTTTTTGCCTTCGATTTCCAATGCTAGCTCTTCCATCATTTTTTGCATTTCGTCCTCTTCATCATCTTGCTTTTTCTTTCTGTCTTTTTTCTTGGATTTCTTTCCACCTTTCTTATCATCAGCTTCGACTTTCACAGCTACCGGTTCAATTTCATCCTCGCTACTTCCTCCCAGATCTACATCCATATCTTCAACCTCTAATAAGGAAAATGCCGACATTCCCTTTTTAGGAACAACTTCTTCATCGCTTGAATCTTTTCGGTCTTTCACTTTGACTTTCTTCTCTTTAGCATCAGATTTCTTTCCTTTGGAAGTGGTGGCTTTAGATTTTTTACTGCTAGTTTCTTTATCACTTTCTTCATCACTAAGATCGACCTTCTTGTTCTTTTTCTTAGATTTTTTCTCTTGTATTTCAACAACTTCGTCATCACTTTCAATTTCCAACTTTTTACCTTTCTTTTTACTTTTCTTTTCCAATTGTTCATCAGCTTCATTATCACTTAGTATTTCTGCTTTTTTGCCTTTGGCTTTTTTGCCTCTCTTTTCAATTTGATCATCCTTTTGCTTATGATTCGCTGAATCATCCATATCTGCATCATCACTATCAACATTTTTCTTTTTAGACTTCCCAGTCTCTTTTTTTTTAGGAACAGTATCTTCATCACTAAAATTTAAAATGCAGTATTTAGGTATTTATTTGTCGTAAAAATACACTCTTTTGAATCAGAGCGGCTCCGCGAAGGGGCTCAGCAATAGAAAAAGGAACAAGAAACTTATATACAGGATTAAGACAATGTAAATACAATGATGTATATTATGATAAAATTAGATTATTTGGTTTTAAATTGTCTTTGCGGCACTTTTGTTTCGCTTTGTGCCACGTTATCAGAATAGAAGCCACGGTGTTATGCTCCCAGGGTGTATTGTCAAGGCCGAGAAGGGCCTCCAAGGAATCATTCGAGTGGTTGTTCCGCCAGACCCAGGCATCATCGTCAAGGTAAGTTTTAAAGATGGTAGGCCTTAATTTTTAGTAACAATATGTTGTTACCTATCCACATCTTTCGATTTCCCTTTTTTGCCTTTCTTTCCTGGTTTTTCATCTGCAATCACTTGTTTTTCAACCTCCTCCTCGCCACTTGATAAAATTTAATTTAATAATTTTAACTAGATCATGACATACGGAAAACTAGGCTTATTAGTAAGCCTTAGATTTAAAACTTACAAGTCTTCCTCCTGCTTTCCTTTCTTGTTTTTCCTGTCCTTTCCCATATTTGCTAAGTATCATAAGTGAACAATATAAATTAGGGACAATCAAGGCCCTTTTACTAGATATTATTTAATTAAACACTTAAAAATATAATTATTAATCGCGTCAAAAACCTCTAAAGACCCGTCGCACACGCAGTCAAGAGATTCAGCCTGTACTAAACTGCACACTTCTTAACTAGCAGAACACCACGTACGTACTAGGCACACACTACTTCACTAGCAGATTATCTACACGTACGTATGTATGGATATTGAGCCTATGTTTTCTTATGTACCGGGAGTCAACAACGGTTGGTATCGACAAATACCATTAGGTATTTTAGTACCCACATAAATTATAGTTCCATGTGTTTGACCTTTTCAGGAGTTTGACCTTTTCCTGGGTCAAGGAGCAACCAGAGAAAGTTAGTTCCCCTGTAAAATCATTTACCGTGTAAGTTTATGCACTTTTAATATTTATACTAAATTATTTATTTTGCAGGTTAAACCAAAGTTAAATTATGCAACGGTATATTTTTGTTAATGGTTTAAAAATTTTCAAGCGCAGTTTTGGAAAACTACATATCATTCCAATTCATTTTAAGAGAACTATAAACTTGAAATCTCCAATTTTGAAAATTACCAGTAAACATAAGATATCATCATCGCCATTCGTCCTGACGTTAATTCCATTTTTCAATATCAGGAAACCATTTTGCGTGTCTAATGATAAAATATTAGTTCCTGTACCAAGCTTTTGTCTGTGTGCCCCAAAAGTTGATGAACGTAACGAAATATATAGCGTTAATTTTAAATTTAGAAACTGGTTTTATTCTCTTGGAAATTTTCTCAAATTGTTCCTAAGATGTGGGTTTATTCTTTTGCTATTTTTTCCATTTCTACTTTTGTACCCTTTAAAAATATTCAGTAGTTATTGTGATGGTATTTGGTGGTCGTTAATACTCAGGGTTCTTGAAATTAGTGGTCCTGTATTAGTAAAACTAGGTCAATGGGCCAGCACACGTCGTGACCTTTTCCCTGAAAAAATGTGCTATAATTTGTCTAAGCTTCAACACGATAGGCATCCTCATGCCTGGCGATTTACTGCCAAAACTCTATCAAAATATTTTGGTGATAACTGGCGAGAGATTTTCACCACAGATCTTTCTGGTGAACCAAAACCAGTTGGTTCAGGTTGTGTAGCCCAAGTGTATAAAATGTACGCCAATTCGGATCTAATACCAACTTTAAATGGTCCAAATGAAAAAGTACTTGTACCAGTGGCTTTGAAGGTACTTCAAAACAAAATTATAGATTATTCCAACATAATGATAATAGCAGTACATGTAACTTTTTTTTACATTTGTAGGTTTTACATCCTTATATAGAAGAGCAATTCTTAAGAGATATTACTATAATGAGATTTCTAGCTAAAACTGCGGAATTTATATTCCCTTCTTTAAAATGGATTAGTTTACAAGATTGTGTTAGTGAATTTTCTGATTTCATGTTAAGTCAGGTAATTTACATAAAAGTAGTAATTGAATTTAAATGTACTTATAATGTATATACTTATAGATTGACTTACAACACGAGGGTCAAATGTTAGAAAAATTTTCTAATAACTTCAAAAACCATGCCATGGTAAAATTCCCTCAACCAATATACCCATTTGTTACGAGAGAAGTTTTATTGGAAACTTGGGAGGTAATTGCTTCACTTCTAATAATCTTATAAATTTACTTTAATTTTATTATCCAAGGAAGGTATTCCTATTGCAAAATTTGTTGAAGAGAAAGTGGACCCAAAGATAAAAGAAGACATGGCTGTACTCTTAATCAATATTTTGCTTAAAATGGTTGGTGTTTCTTAAACTAGAGTGGTTTTTGTAAGATATACCTTCAAAAATTCTAAAAATATAATTATTATTTTAATTAATATTAAATTTTTTTTTTAATGTTTGATTCTTATATAACACATCAGTTACGAGATAAGTATCCAATTAGGCTATAAAAATGAAACAATACTTGAGCAAGTTCCAATATCCAGCAAAGCCTTAGAAACATGCACTGCATCATAGCCAGTGGTGTAAATAATGACCCAGCAGACCCCACAATGCAGGGCCTTATTACTTTGTGTAGGGACCAATATTTGTGGACCATATTTTCCTAATGTAATAGTTCCATAGACTCATTATTTTGCCTCCCAAAATATATTTGGAAAATGGAATGGTGCATGTTTCAAGCAAATAATAGTATTGACAGATGGATACGCTGTCATAAGAGATATATACATATGTTTCTAATATTCCATATGAAAAGTTTACATGATTAAGTTTTTATGGTCATCCTAATGTATAAACTTTCATTGTTTTTAACTATTACTAGACTTTTGTGGATAACCTAGTCCACTCAGATCTTCACCCCGGAAATATCTTTGTGCAAATGGTCGAAGATGATGGTGGAGAAAAAAAAATGAAGCTCATAGAGGATTTATGCGACATGACCGTTGTTAGCTTGAAAGATTACGAACAAATAAAATACAAACTAGTTATCCTAGATTGCGGTCTCACTACAGAACTGTCTTCCCATGATTTTGATAACTTCTTCACAGTTTTCAGATCAGTAGCTCTAAATCGGGTAAATTATCTGTTCTATTAGAATGCAAAAGTATTCCAAACTCATTTGTTAACAATGTACTTGGTCGTTTAGGGGGATATTGTGGCCCAAACATTTTTAAATAATTCTTTAAACGAATGCCCAAAGCCAGATGCTTTCAGTAGGGACATGGAAGTGCTTGTTAATCAATTTAGGGAGAAATCATTGTCTCTTGAACAGGTCAGATTTAATGAGAATGGTAACTTGCCAAATTTTTATAACAAAATACATTTTGCAGGTGGACGTAGGAGGTCTTTTGGGCAACGTTTTCAATCTCTTGATGTACCACAAAGTTAAATTAGAAAGTCGTTTTTCATCAATTATGGTAGCGATAATGGTTTTGGAAGGTTTAGGGCGTTCTTTGGATCCTAGCAGAGACATACTTGAAGAAGCTATACCTTATTTATTAAGTTAATGTTTCATAAAAATTTTAAATGGTGTATTATTTTCTAGTCTTATTTTGAGACTGATTTTTCTATAATTCGGAGATAAATTAGGTTCCCCACTGTTGCTATTTTCCAAAGGCTGTGCATTTACTATAACATATACATAAATAGTAGCAATACTCAATATATGGTAGTTTAACATAGGCTCTACTCAGCTTTCTTTAGGTCTCAAATAGATTAATTTATTATATTATTATTAATATGTTTTAGCCAAATTTAAAAAAGCAGGAGTACAAAATATTAATTCAGATCTTTAAATGGACCGATTTCTTGTACGGTATAGTTTGATGTAAAGTGAACTTGTTAAATTTCAATTAAAGTGCTGAAATTTTACACTTGAAAATATTTGACTTTTGAAACATTCCCTAAAATTGTCATTATCTGGCAAAAAAATCCCTAATTTATAATTAACTTGGTATTTGGGAAAATAGTAAACACTAGATAAACACTAAATAATATAAGAGTAAAAAATTCAAAAAGATCCTGATAGTGTTCAATTTTTGGTAAAATATTTCCCAATAGTAGTATTAATTGCTAATAAATTATCAAGTCAAAGAAACTTGACAATTAAAAATTGCAAGTACCAATGAAATATTTTGCGCAAAATTTAAGGATAACTTCACTTCATCTAATCAAAGGTAAATATTAATAATTACTTTTGATCTAATTAACATACAATTTTTTATTTCTACCAGAGATAATTCAATTTTGGAACTCTTGACATATTTTTTTAAGAATATTAAAATCTTAAGATATAAAGTAATTTAGTCTTCTTTGTGTTTTTGCCTTATTGCATAAAGTAAATTAAAATTCTCAAAGAAACTTGAAAGAAAGCAATTTATTTTATCACAGTTCTTATCACGCACAAAGTTATCAGTTCTCATTCCTCAATGATATACAAAGTTTGTTTACAATTTTGTCATTTTCTTCTTCTAAACACCAATAAGAGGACAATGTACATAGAAATAGGAAAATGTGACATTTAAATATGTAAATGGTGAATACCAGATCATAACAACAGGTAATTTTAAACATTTCCTTTCTTTATGTTTTAGACAGAAAATAATAATAATAAAATTATGCTTTTAAAATACTATAAATATAATAGAATTTTAAAGAAGCGTAACACAAAATAGAATGTTAGATATGGTCCTTCAACAACAAAATAAGAAGCACCTTAATTACTATTGTCAAGTAGGGTTATGGAATCCTGCATTAAGAAAATTTAAGTCTGTGCGATGTAAAATAACAGCAATATTTGCTAAAGAAAGTAATATTTAACCAAATTTTTAGGTATTTATTTTTTCTAAGAGCAAAAGAAACTACATAATTATGGCTCATTTGTGGTTTTGGTATATCACAATACCAATTACTTTAAAAATTGTGTAAAACTAAATACTTAGACTGTAGGCCTACATGATTCCCACATACTTTTGTTGTGGAGAACCAAACGCATATGTTACAGCTATAATGTCTAGCTTGGCATACACACGTAGTTTAGGGAATAATTAATATAAAATTTCAAAGTCTCATTCGTATATTCACTGAAACTAACAACACATTAAATTAACATCCTACACTGTACAAAATCAAGGACTAGTGCAAAATGTTTTGTACGCTTAGCAATGATATACATGGAACTGTCAATTAGTTCTGCTAAGAAAGTAGCTTATGATCTATTGACTTAAAGAATAGTAATGACAAAAAAGCGATTAACCAAAAATTTTGCATAACTCTTAACATTTTAATCTATAATCAGCTTTGTATTGGAAAGTTATCAAGTTTATAATTTGAAATAGATAATTTATCATTTCCACAGTTAGTGTGAGATAACAGGATAAAAATTATACTGGAAAAAATAAAATTATTTTTCACTAATAAAAACGGTACCATAGTTCAACATACAAAAACAAAGCACACAGTTAATTTTATAAATGTAATAATTCTTTGGTATATAGTTTGTAAATTTAGTCGTCATATTCAATAGGTTATGATTGATGAGCTATTGGAGTACCGGTAGTTAATAACATTACAGCAAAACTAGTTAAGGCAGCGATTCATTCAATTCACCGTATACTGGTATTAAGTAAAGCTATTGCCTAAACTGTTTATAATAGGCCTAGTTGGAACTGCATTAACCGCAACAAATTGATTTTGGAGAATGGTTTTTGAGGTCAACGGTGTCTCCCACATATGGACGTTCTAGTTTAGCTTCCATTTTGATCCAGTTATCAACGGCTAACATAAAAGCATCTTCCACATTAATCGCGTCTTTAGCACTCGTTTCAACAAAAGGAATATTATGGTTCTGAAGAGACCACTGTTGGCCTTCTTCAGTTGTCACTTCGCGTTTTTCCGACGGAACATCAACTTTATTACCCACGACTAAAAATGGAAAAATAGTCGAGTCTTTAACATCGGCATAATACAGAAATTCCTTCTTCCACATCGTTAAATTATCAAAACTGGACTTTTCTTCAATACTGTATGTTAATATGCATATATCAGACCCACGATAGAAAGGAGTTCGTAAGCTTCGAAAGCGCTCTTGGCCAGCAGTATCCCATATTTGAAGCGTGTATGTTTCACCATTTACAACTATATCTTTGTTCAAAAATTCTACACCAATGGTATGGAATGAATCCGCATCAAATTGATTGTTTACAAAGCGGTTCATCAAACAACTTTTCCCTACTCCACCATCTCCCAGTAGCACTACTTTCAATAATGTTGACCGTTGGCTTGTACGACCAATCTGTTTAACATCTTTCGCAGCCATTGTTTTCAACATCTTTAAAATTGTTAATTTTATAAGTAAATAAGCAACAGATGGTGTAAATTACTATTCTAACTATGGAATGAGAAAAATGCGTGCAATTCATGTGACTAGGCGCGCGAATCACATGACTTAACGAGATTTAAGTGCCTTTGAAGGGGAACCACCTCACAAAATATACCATGACGCAGTTCAAGGGTCAACTACTGAATAGTCAAGGCTTAACAGAATAACAACACCCATTCCGTAAAAAAAATTAAAACAAATCAAAATTTAACGTTACCAAAATCTATTTTGATTTTCAAATTTCATTGCATAAAGTACAAAGATTATCAACCTTGCTGATTTAAATACTATATATTAAACAATTCACGACAACGTTTTAACGCTAAAAAATTACGGCAACCATTCTGCTTCGAGAAAAGTACAGTTTTGAGAAAAAAACAAAAAGTTGTCAAAACAGAAGTAGAAATTATGGTATTAAATCTCCTAATGTTTGAATTGACCAATGAAATAACCCGGGTTGTTCGATATGAGACTTATAACAGGGGTAATATACTATTTTTTGTAGTAAGTCTAACAAACGTTTACATCTACATACGTATTTCATGGTGAATCAGAAATTTGGCTCATTAAAAAATTCGAGACGTATAAAAATTTTCAAGTTGTATGTTTATTTTTAATCGAAAACAAAACTGTCTATAATTGCGTAAACATTTACCTAAGATGGATAAAGCTCCCAGATACACCACAGTAAGTTTAAGCCTATTTTGTTTGAAGCCTTGGTTTTTGCCAGATTGAGGGCAAGTTGGAGTTATACAGGGAAAAATTATTTAGAACCGCATAGTTTCCTTGTTGTATAGAATTAAAAGAAAAGCTTATTTCTTTAATATTTATTTTAAACCAAGTATTGACTGCTATTTTCACAAAGTTTGTCGCGCTTTTCACTTTGCTTGCCTTAACCTTTTAAGACGGCTATCAAAGACATTGAATACGTACAGATTCCGCTGGATGATGAACCAACACCTCCTATTCCACCTCAAGGAATTCCACCACCAGCTTACGAAGCTACTGAAGGAGCTAGTGCTTCAAATTTAGCCGGGGCAGAAGGTGCTTGTGGTAGCTCTGCACCTGGTGCTGAAGCAATCCAGGCATCAGCTGATGGTGAACGTCTGTTATTTTTATTACATCTTAATGCCATTGATCCTTAATGTGACTAGTTTACTTGGAATTACAGAGGATGAGTTATACAAATGTCAAGCAGATTATATTTCTCCCCCGCCATACAGTGTTGCGTCTGCTGAATTACCATCGTATGAAGAAGCTCAAAGGAATAAAATGATGGAAGACGAAGATGAAAGACAGGTTAACATTAGTGGGAAGGTTATTAGTAATTGCGACTATATTGGAAATGGTGTTTATTGTAGCGGCAGGATCCTACTAATCTCTTCACACGAGATAATGACATTCTAGGAACTGATTTCATGTTTTTCATTTCATTTTTCGGTATGATACAGTAATATGAATTTAAAATCAATTGCTTGTATTAATTGTTTTGGTTTTTGTAGTTGCATTCCTTTTCAATTGGGTTGGTTTCTTGTTGTTACTGTGTTTCTGCCACACTTTGGCAGCTCGCTATGGAGCTCTTGCTGGATTTGGATTATCCCTTGCTAAATGGACCCTTCTTGTTAAAGTAAATATTTTAGTGCAGTGTTGTCTCTGAACAGAAATTTCATAAATTATAATATTATACCACTGTAGCATTCAACCGATTTGGTTAGTTCCGAAAATGAATGGCTGTGGTGGATTATAATGGCTTTCGGTATGACAAAATTTTTCAAATTAAACTTATTTCTTATTAAAAATTAATTTTCATTTAGGTGTTCTAATCTGTGCCAGAGCAACTCTGCAATACATTCACGCCAAACGAGAATGGCGTTTATTGAACCCCTTAACCCAAGAGCGACTGGTTTTCTTGTATTAAGATTAGTAGTTAAGAGGGTAGATGAATAAAAGAAATGAAAAGGCTATAATTAAATTAGCTGCTCATTTAAAATTTAAAAAAGTATAAACACCAATGTGACGTCATTGCAATTTTTACTTATTTAATCTCCCTTATGGACTTTTTGATTCTGTATAGAAGTTAAACTGCGTTTATTCATTTAATGATTTTTATTCAAATATTAAAACTGTATTTAAATGTTCTTTTATGGGATGAAAAGTCTAAGGTCGATGGTTACACGCGAACAAATTTATCCACGTGTTGTGTAACGCAGAGTTTTTGTAAATACTTTATCGTAAAAGTCACATATGCCAGATAAATGTTAGTTCCAATTTATTGTACGAAACCTCAAATTTTAAACCTTTTCAAATAAAATTAGCTCTTGCAATTGTTTCCATTAAAACTGCAATTTTTTTTTAAATTAAAGAATTTATTCCTTTGTATATAAAAAATTTGCCATGTAAAAGTTTTGTTAAGGCACTTTTTTTGTTGAGATAACAGAGTATATTTAGGGTTTTTTTTCCCCCAATTATTGTAAAATGATCAGTTATTTGCGCTATAAATAAAATCTATAATATTAAACAATTGTTTTTTAATAATTTACGAATGAGTGTACAAAGTGCTCAATGTTGGAAAAAAAATTAGGTTTACAATTTTTACATTCTATTCGTGGTATATTCAGCAGGGAATGAAAAACTATCACTCCCAATACCATAAATATTAGGAAGACTTCCAGCATTTGGTATTATATTCCACGAAAGTGTCATGGTAATGTTCTTATTTGATCTGAAATTTAGTTCGTTTTAATTTTAAGTATACTGTAAATATCCTGAAAAAACATTAATTATTACTTTACCTAAGTCCATTTCCATCATCCCAGAAATAATATTTAGTGTTTAAATTCTTATAATCCAGAATGGAATTTTCTCCTCTTTGAATAATTTTATCCCATAATACTACTTGATTTAAAACCTAAAAAAAGAGAAAAATATTAGAGTCATGCATCTAATTATTTGAATTTTGAGATAAAATTAAAATTATAATTACGTTAGCTTCAGTTTTGTATTCTGCAGTCAAATACAAAAAAAGTTGTTTTACATTCCAATTAAATAGGCTGGTCAGATTTAAATTAGAAGTTAAGGTATGAGAATAAACTTAAATTGGGTAATAAATTCCCTATCATATCCTCTCTAGCTAAGAAAACATATGATCTATAATACATGACATAACATCCAATTTGTAAAGGATATCAGCTTGTAAATCAAATGTAACAAAACCCAGATCATTCTTTTCCCTTGAAGCACTGTAATCAGGCACATTTTTTCTGAAAAAAAAAAAAAAAATACAGAGCAATGTCTATTTTTTTCTTATGTCCCCTTTCCAAAAGTTACACAAAAATGCAATAAGTTAATATTCCATTGGGATCCAAGCAATCAGAAAATTTAATAAGCACTGATAGCGAAAGACCTTGTCAAGGGGTGATGCCTCTGAGCTGCTAGTTTTTCTCAATGAAAACCAAAATAAACTACTTGTAGAAACTCTGCATATTGTGTGTTAAGTTTCAAAAGGAAGTGCAACATGGGCCCAAAAACACAATGATCTATGCACATTCACTATGAAATTACAAAAAAACCAGAAGCCACCCATGGGTGAGTATCAAATCTAGCGGGTTTACCCAGTCAGCTTCAGGTGAATAGTTTGAAGTAAAATATTTCCTAACGAGGCATACTTATGGTAAAATATTAGTGACTTATGGTCTCCACCGAATACAGATGTTTTAAAAATATGAGAAACCAAGGCTCAACACTTACACAACTGCTTTAACAGATCGTACCGTAACATTCGTTTTATAATCTTTGAAAGCGGTGGAAATAAAGCAACAAAATGTTAAACCCGCTAAAACGCTAAGGGTAAATGCAAATATAGCATTCCCTCTAGATAAAAAAGTGTTCATTTCTTGAATTAAGGCAAACTTTTCCGAAGAACCTTTCCGAATCCCAATGCTTACGTCGATTTAGCCGGTGCCTTTGATCATGCTCAAAAGCAACGATGATGACGTATCGTTAGCAGGCTCGGAAATAAGGATTTCTTCCAAAGTTCCAACGGATTGTTCAATGCATGAAACAACAAAGTAAATTAAAGTGGGACTTGGGTTTGTAGACTCCTCCTTGACCTTACAGCATCTTATAATACTCGGGGCCAAATGTTTTAAACTGCTTTTTAGCCTTTTTTTCATATGAGCGCTTGATACAGCACCATTTTATGTTGCAGTTGCGTTTTGGGATCTGTTTCCGTACATTTTAGCAGACTTGGAATTAGCGGGAGTCTTGGGGCCAATGGCTCTTAATAAAAATCAGTGGGCTCTTAAAATAAATCATTCGAACGGGGGTTGCGGGCCACCGGGGCTCTCAATTTAATTAAAAAATATTTATTAAACATTTTATGGAAATTTATGGAACATGATTTCATGGAAGAAGAGAGCTAAGGAATAGAATTGAGGCGCGCGATTCACACCCCATGCGAGAACTCCGCCACCCCCAGGTGGGAGAATTAGAGGGGTGAAAAAAGGGGTATCGTGGTAAAATATTTGTGACGTAGCATAGAAATAGAACTGTTTGGCGCCCTCTTTCCATAGGAAAAAATATATTTTCAAAATTACAGTGATATTAAACTCAATACCTTGGGTTTTATAAACTTTATAGCTAAATTAGATTTAAAATCATCAGCAAAAACAGTTGAAATCTTGTCATTGTGGAGATGTTGTGGCTAAGAAAATAACGCGCGCAACCGCAACGGCCAAAAATATATTAGTTATCTAGATGGCCGCTAGTTTGCTGTCACGTTTCAATTTTACCTCGATGCGATCCCCATATTTTCAACCCACCCCATTCACCCGTTTGTGGGAGTTGGCATCAAACCGTGTGTAGACTATGTTTTCCTACCCTATACTAGAGCTGGATCTAGCGTTACAAATGATTATGTGTGATATTATAATATACTTGCTTGTTTTAAAGTTAATAAATGTTATTTCCTATTTTCCCTACCTAATTTTAAATTTTTACCCCCAATTCCATCCCCCCAGTCTGCATTTTAGAGTCAAATATAAACTGGACGTTTTATCATAGAAATCTCATAGGTAACTAGAATGCTGCCCCCTACGGCCGAGCTTGACGCCAGTTCGCCTTGAACCTTCAGCCAATGAGAGCCCGTAGAGTGGTTCCGCCAAGGAGGATAATAATCCTCCTTGGATCCGCTACTATAGCGGGAGATAGGTGACGTCATTCTCTCTGGTGACATTAAATTCTTGGCAGAACCACTCTTTGAGCTCTGATTGGCTGAGATCTGGCTATCGTCTGCCACGGCGTTTGGCCCATTTGCCAGTTACACGGCAGCATTCTAGTTACCTATGAGATTTCTATGCGTTTTATAAACTGTTTTTTTTTTTTTTTTTTTTTTTTTTTTTTTCATTTTACTGCTAAAACTGATGCGGAGGAGAAAACAGTTGGGATGATCTTATGGAAATATGTTTGTTTCCAATTTGCGCATAATGGGGATTATAAAATTCGCAACGTTTATATATATATATGGGGACGTATGCTTTGTTCACTGCCTATGGCAGGAACCACAGATCTCTCTAGGTGCAAGTTGCTAGGTTTTAGAGGTCTGTGCAGCTAGGAGCAACAAACAAGAACGCAGCTAGCCTTTAAACACGCTAACGAAGGGTTGTGTACGAATTTCATTGGACGAATGTCACGAGCCTTTACACTGTACGTTTTAGAGCGGGGGGGAAGACAATTTCCGAGTTTTCCCCTTCTGACGGCAGCAGGCGCTAAAGCGTCTAGCCAATGAAAAATGTACACAAGAAAATCCATGACTTTTGACGGGTTGCGTTCTCCTTGTGTGGGGTGTGGTGTTTGTTGCTCCTAGTGTGCAGGAACCATAGAAATCTCATAGGTAACTAGAATGCTGCTGCATACGGCCGAGCTTGACGCCAGTTCGCCTTGAACCTTCAGCCAATGAGAGGCCGTAGAGTGGTTCCGCCAAGGAGGATAATAATCCTCCTTGGTTCCGCTACTATAGCGGGAGATAGGTGACGTCATTCTCTCTGGTGACATTAAATTCTTGGCAGAACCACTCTTTGAGCTCTGATTGGCTGAGATCTGGCTATCGTCTGCCACGGCGTTTGGCCCATTTGCCAGTTACACGGCAGCATTCTAGTTACCTATGAGATTTCTATGGCAGGAACTTACAGCCCTGTTAAAAGATTTTTGGCCGATTTGGTTCGTCTGCTTAAAATTAATGATTTATTAATCTACTCAGGAGTCAGGACTTGCATTTCAAAGCCAAAATGAAATAGGGATTAGGTTCAAATTTGTCACAAATTTTAATTTATAAATAAACTAATCTACTCTGAGTAATGTCTGAAGAAGCGGCAGTCAGAAATGTAAAATTGGAAATTTATTATTTAGAAACTTATGAAATTTACCTAGAACCCTGAAACTTACAAAAGCAAATCTTTTCTAAACTGACGAAATTTTGCTGGAAACCAGGTGTTTTCTCATCCATATGAAACATGCTACTCCCTTGTCAGCCTGTGAATGCTATTATTTCTGCAAACGTTTTTCCAAAGTTGTTCACAGCTTTTGAAATAGTCCTTGTCAGTCTTAGAATATTTATGTAGCAATGAGCTGCACTTGCGAACATCTACATCTCTGTAGTCTTTAAATGACATATAAATTGAGATTCTTTGGTGTAATAGGCAAAAAATATGTAATTTATGGGGATTGCGGTCGTTTTTATATAAGCCAATAAGGATTCTAATGGTGTCATAGGTAATTGGAATTTTTACCAATAAAAATCCAAACAGGGTCCTTATAGATTCCTTTAGATTTGAAATTAGTAACAATTAACACTGCTGCGAACAATTCAATAGCAATGAACATGAATCACAAAACAATTAAAGGTCATTTATAGGAAAGCTGTGGAACTTCAGGAATAAATTCCATACCAAAATTCCAATTGTACCAGTCTTTAGGAAACCAATGGATTTCTGTGACTAATTCAATTGGTATTCCACTGGTTCACAATTGGCAACATGTTTCAAATCCCAATTGCACCATTAGAATATATCTATAACTTCATACAGGAATCCATACCTCTATGGATTCCTGCTTCATACCAATAAAATTACTATTGTTTTTTTGTAAGGGACATTATTAGCTAAGTTATATCTCTACTTGGAGTATATTTATTCTAGTCTTATTTGTCTAGATGAGAATGCTGACAGCATTCTATTGGTTTGCAGTTAAGCATATTTTATTGTTTCAAGAGCAATAACGGGAAGTAGTATTTTTCTTATGGAGTCATAACCCTTGATAGGCTCTTTCCTGCATGTACCTATAGAGAGCTAAATGAAATATTTCTTTGCAGTTTAAAGACTTCTTGTTAATTTATAATCGAATGGCTGAAACGTAATTTTTCCAAAAAATATCTAAAATGTACACCATCTTTATACTTATAGATTTTTTTATTTAATGACAGATGTTTCAAGCAATGTGTGGATGATTTGAATCACAGGGAACTATCTGAATATGAAGTAATTTTTTATTTACTTTCTGCACATAAAAAAAATAATTTATTATGTTCTAATTTAAAAGGCTAACTGTGTAAATAAATGTGCGACCAAAACCATCAACATCAACCATAAATTAATGTCTGTTTATATGGAAGTGCACCCTGAAATTGTAAATAAACGGATAGAAGAAGTAAACAGGCAAGCTGCACTTGTAGCAGCAGCTAATTCTCCTGTAACTGATATAGTAAATTAAATATATTGAAAGTATTAAAATAATTCCTTTTAAAAAAATCAAAATCGACCTGATCAGTCTATAATATTGTTCAATAAGTTTGTCACTTTGGGGAATATTTTACTGAGAGCTAGTAATAGAGTAACATCATCACAAGAAGAAAATCACTCCATAGCGAGGCCATAGACTAACCCAATACATAGTCTATGAGCGAGGCGCTGTCAACGCTACGTGTGAGGCGTTAGCCAGCGGACGCAAAACGTTGACGAAGCCCATAATGAAGTCTGTCTTGTGAATAGCTCTCAGTAAAACTCATGCATGTGAAGAATAGGAAGTGTCTTTAGTTCTTTAGTTCAGTTTACGCCCGACAAAGGGTTATAAACCCATCACGTCGAGACAAGGAGGAGCTAGTTGTACAGGTTCAGGTACGCAGCAAGGGCCTTTCGGAATTGGGCCCTGTTGGGGATATCTTTGAGATAATCAGGAAGGGAATTCCACTCCTGAACGGAGGAGGGTAGAAATGAATGCTTGCGCACAGAGAGTCGGAAGCCCGGAAGAATCATAGAGGCGACACGATTTCCTCTGGGAGGGCGACGCCAGTCGGACAGGGCCGCCGAGAGGGGAGCAAGCGCACCACAGGAGCGGTGAACCACACTGTTAACGATGACGAGACGCTTTAACCGACGTCGCAAAGAAAGAGTGTCCCATTTTTTGTTCTTGAGTACGTTGGTCATAGATGTACTCCACGCGAAACCAACACTGGCCGCGAAGCGAAGGGCACGGCGCTGTATAGTGTCAACCGCGTGGGCGCCACTCACTGTTGACGGAGACCAAACTGCTGAGCAATACTCCAAAATAGGGAATACATAAGTATGAACTCCTAATGACTTTGTCGCAAAGGAACAGTGGGACAAGTGTCGGCGGATGAAGCCCAGGGCCCTGGCGGCCTTGGCAGTGACGCGAGAAATGTGGGTGGACCACTCCAGGGTTTCAGTTAGGGTCACACCGAGATACTGTTGAGAGGAGACAGAACGAAGGTCAGCCCCTAGGAGGGCATATTTCACTGGGTGAACAGGCTGCCCAACTCTGCGAAGAGAGAGAACGGAGCACTTGGCTGAATTTAGCGGAAGCTGCCACTGCTCGCTCCAGTCGCCGATGGTGTTTAGGTCAGATTGGAGGACAACGCAGTCCTGTGGCGAGAAGATCGTCCTGGAGAGCGCTACATCATCCGCAAAGATGTAAAGTGTGGAGACGACATTTTCTCCGATGTCGTTAATGTAGATAATGAAGAGGAGCGGCCCCAGGACCGAGCCTTGTGGGACGCCAGAAGAATCCGGAAGCAAGTCGGAGGAGGTGCCGCGCAGCACCACTCGAAATTGCCTGTTTTCAAGATAGGCCTTGAGGAGCTCATGCGGAACCGAGTCAAAGGCTTTGCGGAAGTCGAGAAATATGATGTCGACTCGGCCAGATTGTTCTAGCCCAGAAGTCCAGTCTTCGACACAACAGAGGAGCTGGGTTTCCGTACTGAACCCACTACGGAAGCCATGCTGGGACGGACTCATAAGGTTGTGCTGGATAAAGTGGGCCAAGATTGAAGAAGCAGTTACGTGCTCATCAGCTTTTAGGACCTGCGACAGGAGTGCAATCGGACGGTACTCCGCTGGATTTGACTTGTCACCACCCTTCGGGATCGGCGTGACGTTTGCCCGACGCCAGTCCTCCGGAATTTCGCCCGTATCATAGAAGAGCTGGAAAAGGGTAGTCAGAGGAGCGGCTAACGCATTAGCACACCTGCGCAGGATGACAGCCTGGATGCCGTCAGAGCCCGGAGCTTTATGCGGTTTGACCTTTTTGAGGAGTTGATGAATTCCTTGAACCGAGAAACTAATGTCAGGCATTGGCAGGGCCCGGGATTTCAATAGGGGAACGGTCTCCACAGCATATGCTGGAAAGGAGCGTCGGAACGTGGAAGCCAGGAGATTGGCTTTATCGGTTGCAGTGGAGTAAGTTCGCCCGGAGTCGGAGAGGTCAGGAGCTCCAGTCACCTTCGCTTTCTTGGATACGAGCTGGTAGAATTGTTTCCTGTGGGTCGTGAGGTCGGAAGCCAACTTGTCCACGTGATGGGTTCGTGCAGCACGGAGGGCGTATTTGACAATGGCCTGATGCCGAGTGAAGGCTTGCGTGTTGGCAGCCGAAGGGTACTGTCGGGAGCGATTGTAGCGGCGCTTGGTAATTCGCAACAGACGCCGGAGAGCCGAGCCTATCCACGGAAGATTGTGCCTGGAGGAGAGCCGCTTCATCGGGACATGAGCCTCAACCGCCCGGGCGATGGCCGAAGTTAGATCGCTCCTAGCCGCAGCAATAGAAGTGGCTTTTCTCAGGTTGACAGCCGCCAGCGAGTCCGCTATCGCAGTGAAGTCGGCCTTGTTAAAATTGGGAACGGAGCGAGGGATGGTTCGAGGCTGTGGGCGAACGCCATGGATGTTGAGTAAGAGAAAGTCATGATCGCTGACCCCAGGAAGATGGGAGACGTCTTCGACGAGGCTGTCATCAGAGACTAGTACCAGGTCGAGAATGTTGGCGACGGAGTCCTTGGTTCGGGTGGGTGCTGTGACACGTTGGGTGAGATGAGAGACCAAAATTGTGTGGAGAAAGCTGGAAGTTTCTGACGAGGGACTCTCGAGCGTAGGCCAGTCAATGCTGGGAAAGTTGAAGTCTCCGACTATGATGAGGTCAGACTGGCTCTCAGTGAGGCGCCCAAGGAGAGAGTTAAGTAGCTTGGTGTAGGAAGCCTTGGCTGACGGGGGCCGATAGATGCAGCATAGTCTGAGGCAGGAGGAACCGATGTTCACCCTGGCGGCGACCGCTTCGACGTCGGTGTTTAGGTCCAGGGGGTAAGACTTGAAGTCCCTGCTGATTGCCAGACATACACCACCGCCTTTCAGGTTTCTGTCCTTGCGGTACACTTCAAAATCAAGACGAAGAGCTCAAAGGAAGAGATGGAAGCGTCCAATTTGGTCTCAGTCACCGCGATGAAGGGAGTACGGTGCGTGTCGATGTAGGCACGGAGGGAAAAGTGTTTAGTTTTGAGAGAGTCAATGTTGGTGTACAGTAGGGAGAGGTTTCCGCTGCCGAGTCAATGAGCCGCAGGTCGGGCGTCAGGCAGGCCCGGTGCCGGACCCATGGGCGCAGGGCAATAATAGGCGTCGACGATTCCCGTGGTCCAGTGCTCTGGCGCAAAAGCAAGTGAGGCTTCATGGGCAGGAAGGGACACGATGAATGAGGTGAAATTTCGGCGACCCTCTTGTGGCTCAACCGCCACGGAGATGGGGTGGAGCCCCAGGGCGATTAGGCGGCCTTCGATTTGCGACGCCGTGACAGAAATGTGGACTTTCGAGATTAGAAGTGTTTTGTAGTTTTGGCCGCCATCGGAGAGCCGTTTATGGCCATGTTGGTGCCCCATTTCATCGGGGGACGCAGACTTGAAGCTTTTTCGCTTTTGGAAAAAGAAACTTCCTCTGGCCATGTAGTGGGGTCCAGAGTTGCGTCAAGCTGGGCGGGACTGACGTCAAAAAAACATGTCTGGAAAGGTTGCCGATACAAGGTGCGAACTCGAAGCCCGAAGGGGGTGATGCCGTGGCCTTCGAGGAAGGTCTCAAGGGCCGCGGAAGACAACTCAGGGAAAGTCTGGAGACGTAGATGAATATGGTCGCCTCAGCAGCCTGGAGAGTTGTGGTTCCAGTGGGAGCCGCACCTTGGATTGAGTGTCGGCGCTGCGGGGAAGCCTTGGAAGGCGCGGAATTAATCTGTTCCCGTGGGCGTCTCCTCTTCTTCCGAGAGACAACCTGCCAGGCCTGGTGAGGGCCTTTCGGAGGGAGGGGCGGGGCCAAACCCCGTTCGGTGTCCCTCAGTGCTGCAGTCTGGCGAGGAGCCCGAGAAGAAGCACTGGCTTGCCGGTCGATAGCGGGCTGGGGGGTTGCCGCGAAAGACACACTTATGTATAAATATTATACGCTTATGGTCATGGATACACTTAGATAGGTGACATATGATCCTCTATTAACTTGGAAAGTAAAGTGCAAAAACTGTGCAATTCCCTAAATGCACCCCTGTAGGTACACCGGGCTATAAGTTCTGACACACTGTACAAGGTCCTCGTCGTGAGAATAACAAACAGGGAGAGATTTCGTTGTTCATTCATTCCCCCTCTTGGAGTTTTCCACCTCTAACGACAGATAATTAGCACCATGTTTCCCTCCATTGACCGAAAATATAGGTAATTTTCTCTCAATTTTTCTTTTTCCCGTACCACACGAAAGGGGGAAGCTTGGTGGTTTTGGAATATCAATTTCCTCTCACCGACCACGGCCAACTTCGATCGCACGTACCGCGTCTAATGTTAATTTGCGTGTATGAATAATCCCGATAGGGGCGCTACATACGACCAAATTGGGCGGGGAACTATTTACAAGCGAAATCGTGGAAAGATGTTTTTTCTTCGGTTTTCCACTTTCCTATTTAGAAAAAACAAGGTATAAAAAGTTAAACTATCTTTTCGCAATATATTTATGTATAGTAGTAAAGGACGGTTACTTACGTATAGGACAATTGAAATAAAAATAATCAACACCACTTTATTTACGTAATAAGAGTTTTAATGAAAATGAAAAACGACTAGTTTCGCACTCTGTACAGAGGCATCATCAGACCTGATGTTGCCTCTGTAAAGAGTGCGAAACTAGTCGTTTTTCATTTTCATTAAAACTCTTATTACGTAAATAAAGTGGTGTTGATTATTTGTATTTCAATTATATTTATGTATAATTCATAATTAAAAAAAATATTACCCTATAAATATTAAATGAAGAAAAAGAGACGCGTTTTTTACGCGAAGGCGCCATATTAGAATACATAGTTTTGAAGGCTGTAGGTGTTTTGACGCGTAAATAATGTCTCTCTTAAAATTTATATATCTTTAATAATAACAATTCTTTATTAATAGTATATATATATATATATATATATATATATATATATATATATATATATATAGCAAATTCACGAGTTTATAACCGTTCTTAGGTAGTATTTTCTGTAAATCTAATTAGTTTTAAGAGTAAGAACCTTAAAAGTAATATAATTGAAGATAACAGATGCTTAGGTACATCTCTGGAACCATAGCTGGAACTAAATAGGTAAAAGATAGATGGTCTGCAGCCTGCATTTCAAGGAGGATGATTTCTGTTCAGGTTTGTACCCTAGGGGTCGAACATTTGGCCAAATCCCGTACAAAATTTGGAAAAAAATCCAAGAATTTTGCTCCCATAGACTTTGTATGACAAATCCACAATAAAAAATCCTGGATTTTTTAAAATTCCAAAACCCCGTACACAAACCAGGCAAATGTCCGACCCCTCGTTTGTACCTTTATTATGGAAAAAAAATTCAGTCAGATAAAATTACAAACCGGCCTTTACTAAACATACAATATTATTCTAGGTTTAAAAAGACGAAAGTTTAAAACTTGTTGAAACCTAAAATTATAATTTATTGCGCTTACAATATATTTTAACTTAATATTATTTAATTAAAAATGTTAAAGTAATATATTTTCCCATGATTTACCCTGAAGTTACAGTGAATCTTCTTTTCACTTTTTGTTTTATTTATTTATTTACATGTGTTTCAAGTATTAAACAATAATACTATGTTGCTGGCAGTGGCGTAGCTGACGGTCCGCAGGGCCCGCGGTGCGGGGGGCCTCGAGCTTCAGAGGGGGCCTCGAGCTTCGGGTGGGGCCCCCGCTAACCATAAAAAAATTAAAAAGGGGGCCTCATAGAGATTTTTGCGGGGGGCCCTCTGAGTTCTCAGAGGTTGCTGGCAGCTAGGAGCAACAAACACAACACCCCACACCAGTAGAACGCAACCCGTCAAAAGTCGTGGATTTTCTTGCGTACATTTTTCATTGGCTAAACGCTTTAGCGCCTTCTGCCGTCGGAAGGGGAAAATTCGGAAATTGTCTTCCCCCCCGCCCGTAAAGGCTCGTGACGCTCGTCCAATGAAATTCGTACACAACCCTTCGTTAGCGTGTTTAAAGGCTAGCTGCGTTCTCCTTGTGTTTGTTGCTCCTAGCTGGCAGCATTTAGAGGATGTTCTTGGTTTCTGTTTAACTCTTTTATAATTTATGAACACCGTTAAAAATTAGAATCATTAAAAATATATTATACTATTAGTTAAATATTAACCTACATTCGGTTTAATTCAATGTTTTTAAAAAATTATTTAAAAATAATTGTTTTTTGTCGATTTTTCCTATCTGACTAACGTTAAATTTTCGTCGTAGCGAAACCCTGGTGGGAAAATATATACACGTTAAATTCAGGTGATTGACGGGGCCGCTAAACCGCGGCACGCGTGATCGAAGTTGGCCGTGCACCGACCATCGTGTGCCCTAGGAGCAACAAACACAAGGACAACGCAGATAGCCTTTAAACACGCTAACGCAGTGTTGTGTACAAATGTCATTGGACGAACCTTTTTGCTGAATGTTTTACGGGCAGGGGGAAAACAATTTCCTAATTTTTCCCTTCTGCCGGCAGCAGGCGCTAAAGCGTCTAACCAATGAAAATTGTACACAAGAAAATGCACGACTTTTGACGGGTTGCGTTCTCATTGTGTGGGGTGCTGTGTTTGTTGCTGCTAGGTGTGCAGCCATCCAGTTTCACAAATTTCACATTTCTGCCACTAGGTTTAACGGAAGCTTTAGATGATTGGCGCTAATTACGTTTAAAGCACGCCGTAGCGCGTTTTAGCAGACAATTTTTTATTTAGTTCATATTTCCTTTAATGCCCAGTGGCGGATCTAGGTGGTAGGCTAAGTAGTATACAATGAAGAATGATGTGGCACAGGTCCTTTATTTCATACCCACAAAGCCTACAATGCGGCTATCCACAACGAGCGTCAAAGAGCTTACCTTAAATTTTTTTCGCCCGACCTCCCGTTCCGAGTTATAGAAGATATTTTTATTAATCTTTTATGCGCCTGAAGTTTCTCAACTTTAAATGCTTCAATGTATTTCAATTTACAATTATTTTATTTCCTTATTTTAAAAAGCGTCGATCCCTGAATCCTGACAAATATTATTTTGAAATTTTTTGTTTTCCTCGGACTTTCTATTATTCAATTTATATTTAATGACCCATCTAAAGTTCTAAGTTTCTGAATCTGGCAAAGCAATTCTTATTACGCTAGTGTGGGGAATTGGATGTTTCAGGAGGTCCCGCAAAGAGTTACAAACAAAGGATGGAACAGAAGTTTTTTCCTAAGCCGGCATTCTTGGTTTAGGGTTGAAAACGCGAGTTTTGAGTTTCGCTATTTCATAGAATATGCTTCAACCACATTACAAAAATAACCGTTTAGACTGGAAATATATAATTTAGAAAAACTTAAAAGACTCTTAATTAAAACATCTTCAAGGAAATCGCCAAGAAGTAATATATCCGTGAGCTAGGACCTGCAAGTTACTGTTTATATAATGGTTGTTGAAATAATGGAAATTTTTCACCTGGAAACAGAACGTCATGTTTTGCTAAGCTTTAATGTGTCAAAAAAGCTACCTGGTTAAAAATTAACACTTGTTGCCTAACTAACAGGTGAAAAGTTTGAATTATTTCAACAAACACTATATAAACAGTAGCTTGCAGGTCCTTGATCTTGGAAACAATACTTCTTGGCGATTTCCTTGAAAATGTTTTATTGAAGCGTCTTTGCTTAATTGCTAATTGCTACACATCTTCCCTACTGAATGCTATAATGGTAAAATACGCGAATGCAGTAGTTCATTAGAGCATTTAATGAATACTTGGGTACGTTCAGCAGAGCTCATCGGACTCACCGATTAGTAATCGGTGACCTCGGTAGGCTCGGTTTCCTACTGTACGCTTTTTAGAGTTTCCGGTTTTGACGTCACGATGCTCATCGGTTACTCACCGAAGTCATCGGCTGGAAGAGTCGGTTTTTCCGATGACTGACGTCATTACTGACGTAAAACTACTATAAAAGCTACGCCATTTTAAAAAAAAACGATGACTGAATAAAAGCGTTCAGCAACTTACGACGTCATTATGACGAAAAAGCTCATCGGTGGAAAATATCAAATCCATCGGTTTTTTTTGCGTTGACTGCTGCTGAACGTAGCCCTTATCTCGACGTTCCTGTACCTCTTTTTCAAGACGGCTCACGAGCATTTACGTGTTTTTTCCAGACTAATCACGAACCGCGGTACCACGGAAAATATCGAAAAAGAAGAATCTACGCGTACACTCCTTGGACTCAAGCAAGAAAGCAACTAATTTATTACCAATACACCAATGTGCAATGTGATAAAATTGACAAAGAACATTCGTTTCCAAACAAAGTGTGAGGGTTTTTTTCCTACTCGCCCGTCCTACGAAATGGCTGGCCCGCTCTACTTCGAAGACCTAGCCCCTCTGAATGAAACTTGGACTTATTGTGGGACACGCGTTTCTATTACTGGTATAGAGCTATATTCTAACCTCCTAAGAGTTGAATAGCTCTGATATAACCGTCGTCTGACAACAATAACCACGCAACCTTTAGGCGGGCATTTTGAACAATATTAATTTAAACATTTGTAAGAGTAAGACTATTATGCAATGTAATAAATCAAGTATGCGATAAGGTTATTTTCTTTTAAGGGAATAAGAACTAATCCATTAAGGGGATTTTTTAAAAGAGCAATTTCGGTCGTTAACGAATCCGGCTCCGATTTCCTCTCAAGATCGTCCAAGTTTCCCCAGACGCGTATTCAGTTACCTCAGTGACCGACTAGTGGCGTTGCTCTGTCAGCCAAGACCATCCATTGTAACTTCTGTGTTCTTGGTAGGATATAGGGACAAGGCACTTGACGCCATTTTGAGGGAGGGAAACGTCACGACATCGTACCGTTATAGCTAATTTCGCGCGCTTTTCCCCCAGTGGGTGGATTTTCAGGAGTGTGAGATAGAGCGTAGTGACGTTCTACCTCCCCCAACTGCCTTGTCCCTATAGTGGAGGCTGATATCTTCGGGAATATTTTGTGATAGATCACTGCAATAATTTTTCGCCCTTGGTTTAATTCATAATGGGGATTTAAAGGGAATAGAACCTCCAACGCGTTCTTTATGGAAGACCCCATCAATTTCCTTTATACCCTTCACAATCAGCGATTATCAGCGCCGCAAGTGTGAAAAGCCATGGGAGGCAGCGGACAATATTTAAACCCTCGGAGGGCGACAGAAATACCAGAGGTTATATTCCCTTTAAGAAGAAACATTCGCCGCTAGTGAGGTAACCGAGCTAGAGGTCAGGTCCTCTAAGCAGAAGACGCCTGATTATTCCATTGCGTTACCTTAGTTTAAAAAATCTTAACTCTAGCTGGTTTAACATAGCCCAAGTTACGATGTCTTTAAGCTAGCTTTAAGTTCAGGCACGGCATATTTACACAGGGGGAGCGTTACGACCTGCCAACCCACGGCCCAGGGGAATTATAGCGTTCGACGCGCCATCTATCGATGAATTGTTGAAGCTATTTTTTAGATAGTTTTTTGTGTTTTTATGGAATATGGAGTTGTGACTCGTGAATTAACGGATGTTTATTTTGGTTTCTGAAGATAATTGAAATAGCAGTGTAGAGGTAAATTATTAAGTTTAATCTTCATATTGTTCATTAAATAAACAAGTCTTTTAAAAATTAGGCGGAGACATGTGGCTTAGGCTTTAATCATATATTTCTTAATTTAGCCTAGGTTTAGTTATTTCTAATGTATAGTAAACATATGGCTAAGTCGTAGCAAACATTTTTAACACTGCCAGCTTGGATTAATAATAGAAGCTAAAGTGTCAAACAAGAAGTGTTCTGAATGACTATTCTGACTGTCTATTACAGAGGGGAAAAGAAATTACGGAAGAAAGGAAACAGCTTTCGGATAACACTGAAGCCGAAATTTTTGAAAAAGGGTGGTTCCTCGATAACGTTCCTAATGCGTCGGACCACCAAGATTATACATTATGTTCAAAAACGGATGCCTTGGTATACCATTTTGGTGGATATATGCTTTTTAAAATTGCACGTTTCAAAAGTTGTAAATCCTGCATTAATTCGTTAACATCAAATGGAATACCAGTGAAACAGTGAAAATCATATAATAATAATTTTAAAAATGTAGTACTGTTAATATTTTTTAAGATACCAACTTAAAGGATAGGATTTATTATTAAAGTTCGTAAAACTATTGAAGCTGTGATAGTTTCGATATTGTCATTTACGATAATATTTTTTTCTAGTTCCTATAAATGTAATATTGTGATACAATCATACAGGGTGTCAACTAAAATATGGACCAGTGTGAATATCTCCAAAACAGTTTTAGGTACGAATTTGAAATTTTTAGGTCGCATAGAGTGTGCAGGGGGAAATCTTCTTTGAAAATTTCGATGACCTTGAATCATGTCTTCAATGTCATGCAAAAACTATCTCGAGAACCATAAGTGTTAGAAAGTTGGTTCCAATTAAAAAAAATGTTCCCCGTCACGTTTTAGGTCTTAATCATAGATATAAGAAATGTATATAAAGGTCTTGATAAATTTCGGGGCGTTTAAGCCAAACATAAAATACGGAATTGACACCTAGCAGACACCGAGGAAGGCACGTGACCAAGAGTGCGAGCTCTCTTAGCATTTTAGTACTAATGCCGTAGTCTTTAGACACCATCTGTTGGTGACATTTAGTATCATTTTTAAGCAGGAGACAATGGCTCTCGCGACGATATCACGAGCTTTCTTACCGATAGATAGCGCCTTATAGGGATAGCCAGCAGAAATTACGCGTTTCTGCTAGCTGTCACCTCCGTATTCACTCCCTTTGAAATATTTTATCTAGACCTTTATATACGTTTCCTATATCTATGGTCTTAATAGCGTAGACGCAATCAGATTCGACCAATAGAAAAATTTACCAAAATGACAAAGGTCGTAAAAGGGAAAATTGCCAGAAAGCGCTAATAACTCCAAAACAATAAGTCATGTTACAATGTCAAAATTGCTAGACAATCTCATCATGGTGGGCGATTTCAATATTCGGAAATTGTATGACTTTGAACCATGAAAAATTTCAAATTCGTACCTAAATGTTTGTGGATAGCCTGTATGACTAACATTGTAAGTATTGTGATAAATTACCTGATACGCTTAAAAAAAACTTTGGTATTATTTTATCTTGGTTTCTTTTTAATTTTTTTCATTTAAATTTTCTCATTTCAGTTCTCTGTAAATATTACTAATTATTTGTAATTAATATAATTAATTAATTAAATAAAATTAATATAAAACACCTTAAATGTTGTTTACATCTTAAAATTTGACAAATTCAGTAATAGGGACTTGGCAGTGCTACGTCACAGTTTTTTTTTCAATAGTTTTTATCCTGGCGAGAAAAGTATACCAAATGGCGGCCATGGCCAAAGGTACGGCGTGACGTCATGCTGCCAAGTCCCTATTGTTTTTTACAAATTCGCGCTCGTTAGTAGCGCCACCTGCGTTCTAATTTTAATTATTGATAGTTACAATATAATTTTTAAAGTACGAAAATACTATTTTAAAATATCAATTTTTGCTTTAGTTATAATTAAATTATTTTAATTAGTACTTTTTTCACAATCAAGGTGGCGCTAATTGGGAAGCTATAATTCCAATGGGGATAAAGGGCAGCAGTACGTAACGGTTCCCCTTCTTTAATACGTATGAACAGAGAGGGTAAAGTCGCTTCGCTACTGAGAGGCGTCTCTTCCTATTCCCGCAATGTTAAAATTTCGTTACCAGTTTTTGACGCAACGCGCGAATAGAAGAAATTACAAATGAAGTTCAGGATCCCACTACCAGGGTGCTACAGGGTGTCGTTAGTTAAATTTTTTTAGAAGATTTTTGTTACATCCGCAATATGGCACCGATTATTTTCTTATTTCTGATACTAAAAAATTTAAATAAAATGTGAAATGTTTGTTTCATGTGAATTTATGACGCAAGTAAGTACAACTAATTATTTTTAAATATTATATTTGAATATTGAAGTTTCAATTCTTTTTAACTGCCTAAAATAATGGGAAACATAAATAGCCAAGGCCTAACAACAATAACAATAGAAATTAATATATTGGAAATGAAATAAGATCAAATAACTTAATGAAAATAAATAAGAAATAAATATATAAGATAAAGCTTCGAAGTAGTTAAAAAAAGACGAATATGAGGTATGAGTTTAGTGCTGTATCTTCATCAATTTCCTGTCCAGTCTTTTCTGTGTCTTTTTGTAATCATGATCGAGATCTTGTTTTTTCAGGGCACTGTGCATTCAAAACTCAACGAAGAAACTTATCATGTTTTGAAATACAGTCGGACATGTTGAATCTATTGATGCTTGAAACCAAGTCTTGTCAATTCGACGTGTAATAAATTTTTCCATACGCTCTTTGACATTTGGCATGTGAGATAGTAGTTTAAAGCTATAGTATCAAATACCTCATTTGTTTCTTTAATAAACTTTAAAAAATTGTCAGTAGGTACTATAAGGCTACCAAAAGAAGAGTTCTTTGTTGTTTTGAAAAACTTGAAGAAGGAGAGCACATTTGTAGGATCAATAATTGGATTGTTCTTTTTGAGTTGGCTGAGGCAAGAGGAGCATTGGTGGTTGGAAAAACAGCGATGGATTAAATATCCTGATATATAGCTAAGGACATTTTGTTTAAGTAGATTTGGACTCTCAATTGAATTGCATATGCTCTGTTCGAATGTGTTTAGAAGATGATGACAATTGCGTGTTTAAATCTAAAGTTCTTTTACCATTGTGATTAACAACTAAAGTAATGTAATTTATTAAAATTATTTATTATTGAGATAGACAGTTTCAAATTTCAATTACCATTTTCTGAATTTTCGCATGAAATACTTTTGGACAAAGTGTAATTATGTTCATCTAGAACATTCAATGTGTTTTCCTCTGAAATTGGTTGTGTTGCGTTTGTGACCAACGCGCTTTCTTCCAACCCATGTTCATATGTCGCGTACGGATATGCTATACATTTTAGTATATTAATTGTCAGTAAATTTTTTAAACCACATTAAGAACCCTTAGATGTTTTTCTTTATACTTCACTAACTGTACTGGAAAATGAGTAGTGTTAATAAAATATTGTTGGCACAGCTGATGGTATTAGACTATTTTTAGTTTTAATAAACTCGTCAGTGAAATGATTAGAGCAAAACCTATGGTTAAAGTGTAGGTATTCCGTTGTTTTATTTGTCAGTTTCTCGTTTTTTACATTATCCAACTATGATAGGGAACTGAAATTTCAATAAGAAAGTTAAAGTAAAAATAAACCTATGTAAAAAACGCGTATTCACCGTTCTTTTTCCCTTGGAAACTTGAAAAATGATAATCGAGAATTCTTATTTTTCGTATTAGAACAATTTACGGCGGAACACAATGGTCCAGGCATATTTAAATCATTTAAAAACTACTTAAAATGTAAATTAAAAACGAATCAATTTTTGCGTCGTACTAAACTGAATATTGAATCGCGCGCTAGGACTTCCGGATACGCTTGCAGCGCCATCAAACGTTCGGATCCTATGGGCATTTTCGACGAAAAAAATAAATACGGATTTTTGAAAGAGAGACGCCTCTCAGTAGCGAAGCGACTTTACCCTCTCTGGTATGAACCATCCAGTACACCGCGAGTTCTAGCCTGTGTAAATAAACCGTGACTCAGGTAACGATTGGTAGCAAATTGTAGTCTTTACAACAAGTATTTTGGTAGCCTGGATGAAAATGTGTTGTTTACTTACATTATTAGAGAATCGCAAGCGCGGTCACGTAACTCACGTTACTAGTATTATCAAGAACGTTGAACAAAAGGCATCGCTTGGGCAATGATTTAATCGGTTTCAGAATAACTTCGCCCTAAAATCCGCGTGCAGCGCGCGCTTGAACTAGAAACGGTTTTATCCAAAGACTATATAAGATATAAGAATTTATATAGTCTTTGGTTTTATCCTTTAGCGCGCGCCTCATTCGATTTTTTGGGCAGAGTTATTCTGTAACCGATTGCATCATGGCACCACGCTCCAAATTGAACGTTCAACGTTCTTATACATATATCATTGAGTTGGGAATATTAATCTAGAGATCCAATCAAATCTGCTCCCCGCGAAACAAGTTTTTGAAAATTACGAATGTGCCGTCTCCTCTAAAATGACGAGAAAACGTTATCATATGACCCGTGGCGCCATCCATTAGTTTTTGAAAAAAAAAATTTGCCGGAAGACCCGTCTTATTTGAACGAACCATTGAGAGATAGACGGCGCCACGGGTAGAATGATAAAGTTTTATCGTCATTTGGGAGCAGATGGCAGTATTCTTATTTGTTAAAAACTTGTTTCGTGAAATACTGAAATCCGACGTTTTGATTGTACCTCTAGATTAATATTCCCAACTCATTGACATATATACGTTCTTGGTATTAAAGAAAGTTTCTTCAAATTCTTCTTAGATCTCCATTCAGCATTTTATCGTAGCATTTAAATAACCCATTAAATGCAAAACAAACACGCAATTCATGTTATGTTGATTGTGCTTTCAGGCTTGTAGTTTCATTTTAATTGTGCCCGGAAGTAAAAAATAGCGGGATATGGCAAGTTTTAGTTTTTTTTAGCTTTCGTAAATTTGCTCTCGTTACAATTTGAACTTACAGGCATCTTTAATATGACTGGGTTGTTTCAGCCCAATTCAACTTCGAGTATTTTCTTATCAGAAAATTCTGTGATACGCTATTGTAGACTATTTATCATTTTTATCAATAATTTTTTACTCAAGCATTAAGACAGTGATATCTTGGATCCAAGGTGATATGAAGAATTTTTGTTGATTACATATCAAAGGCTTAAATCTAAGCTAAACCCTTCATATCGAAGACTATTTGTGGATTAATGTGTGTAAATGGCTTTTTAGGAAGAGCTCTGTTACATTGATCATTATTTATTTTAATATACTTAAAAGTAGTAGATCATAACTTGCAACCTGTAAAATTTGTAAAATTATAATCTGTCAATTAAACCTATAGGGGTCCAATCTATCTAAATATGTTTCTCTTTTAGATCATAATCTCAAAAATGGCAATAACAACTATAACAAAAGTTCAAGATGTAAAAACTGAATTCTATTTGGCACGATGCGGACCCATCACCAACATAATTTACATTCCTCTAGAAGGACATGAATGTATTTTTGGGCGAGATATTTGTCCTTCAGCTCATATTTCCAGAAGACACGCTTCGTTTCAACAAACGGGAAATGGGAGTTGGTTTGTGAAAGACCTCAAAAGCTTGAATGGCTTGTTCAGAAATGGAAAGAAGTTGAAACCTCTTTGTTTACACAACTTGGAGGTTGGACATCATGTATCTTTCGGAGTTCCCTGTTGTAAAAGCGAATTGGATTTTGAATTCGTTTTGTGCCTCAATGAAAATTTTGTGGATTCTAAGAAAGATATTCCCATAGTGAAAGTGGAAAATGAAGTTAACAGTGATATTGCTCAAGTATTAAACCAATTAGAGCAACCGGGAGATACAGTCTTAATTAGAAATGCTGAAAAGAGGCCTAGCATTCTTCCGCAAGATGACAATAAAAAGGAAATTAAACTAAAAGTGAAAGATGAAGCTGAAAAGGGTTGCCCAATTCCTATTGATAATAAGACATCAGTAAGTGTCAAGGAAGAAGTTTGTAATAGGCAAGGAGAAGAGTTTTTAGTAGCTCAGTCATTAAAACGAGAATTTCCAAGTGAGCCGGGTCCTTCATTACCCCAAAACGTAATAGTAACTGAGCTGGATACTGCTAAAGAAGTAACTACGGCAGCCTTAACTAGTCCGAGAATGTCAAGATTCAGTAAACTATCAAGGAAAAAAAGCAATTTACAAACAAACAATCTTGAATTTTCCAAAAGAACAGAAACAGTATATGATGAGGACATAACAATTATTGATCTAGATGATGAGACTAATCAACTTAAAAAATCACGTTACTTTCAAACTACTCGCTCATCTGAAGGTGTTGCTAGCACTACGCGATGTGAAACTAATCAGCCTGTTATTGATTTAGAAAATGAATCTAGTCAAAATAATGAGAATCATATAAACAGCAACAGTAAAATCAAAGACATTCAAAATAAATTAGTTTTACCAGCCAATGAGCCGATGGGTTCTAAAATTGTACCACAAACACTAAATTTGGTTTCTTCTAGACCTGAAATTGGAATTCTTAACTCTCTACATGCCCAAATAAGTTCAACTACAATGAAACTTCCTAATAGTATCGATGGGACTAACTTGATAGATGGTGAATCTGAAATCAGAAATGTAATGATTTTGGATTATAAAGACCCTCAAAGATCAGAAGAATTTAAGGAAAAAGCGACTCACCTAGCCTGGACAAAATCTGTGAAGAGCCACATAGATCAGACAAATGTCAATGAGGGTGATAAAAATGAAGTGGTCAAAGAAATACTCACTGAAAATGATTTAGTGAAGCAGAAAGGCATTGCAGATAATTTGGGCAAACTATCTGAGAAAATAATAATGAATGAGCAAGCCTCGGTGATGGGCGTAGCCACGGTGATGGGTGTTACAGAATTTCAATTGGAAAGGCGTTTAGTATCTCCAAAAAGGATAATTGGACCAAAAAGTATGATGACTAAATCGAAACAGTTTGTTAAACGAGATTCAATTACCTTTCCTCTTTCTAATAATACGTTGAATATGGAGATTAGTTCAACTACAAATGAAAACTTGAACAAAATTATAGATCATAATGAGCGATTGTTCAAAGATAATTTTAAAATTTCTGAACTAGAACTTCCATGTTTGAATACTGATTCCGAAGACGATTTGGTGAAAATAAATAAATTTCTTCAGATTAGTGATGTCAAAGAAAAAGTTGATAAAACAAATTTTGATAGGAAAAAAAAGAATATGATAAAAAAACGGAAACTTCAAGAAAGATTAGTCAAAGAAGCCATGACTAGAAAAGTTTTTGTTTTATTAGAAAGATTGCCTGAAAAAATGTTTCAGAATGAGCCCAAGGTAAAGAAAATAACTGAGAGAAAAGTAAGAATTGGACGAATGCGTATAATTTCCTCTTCAGAAAGTGAAGATGGAACAGAAAGAGCAGATTTTAAAGTAATAATGGAAAATAATTTTCCAAGTACAAGTGGAAAAGATATTAATATGGAGCCAGATCTCTTTGAAAAGATGACTGGTGCTCATGAGGATGATGACGATGAAATGGATAATATGAATTATTCGCAAGTTGATGATTGCATTGTACTATCTGATAATGATGATGATTATTCAAATTTCAAAATTCCACAACTGCCATATGTGTTGAAAAGTCCCAAAAAAGAGGTTTTAGATGAAGTTCCTGATATTAGTGATGAAAATGATATTCCTGACATTAGTAATGAAAATTATGTTTGTGACATTAATGAAAAGTCTAAATATGATGATAATAATGATGCATCTCAATTCTTTCCTATACTATCTCAAGCTTTCTACGAGGATGATGATGTTGAAGAAACTGACCCAATCATAGACAAACCTTCGACATCATCAAAGGATAAAAAATCAACTATATTAACAGAACCATTAGCTTTGAAATCCAAACCCAAGTATCTATGTGGGAAAGGAGAATGGATCAAACCCCACCAGAAAAGAGACATAGAAACAAATCAGTTTTATCCTAAAACAAGGTGTTCAACCATAAAATTGGCACCAACAACCACAGAGATTAAAAAGAAACCAAAGAGGAAAACTGATTTAAAAGCCAAACTCCAAGCCAATATGGGCCATAGAATACCTTGTCCAGGGGGAGGGTCAGCTATAAGACCAGAAGGAGGGCCATGTGTACGACCTGAAGCATCAATTGCCAGGCCCAAAATCCCAAATGTTCCAGCCACAACACCTAAAACTTTGATACCTACTAAAATGCCTTCTAAGCGTAAACTGACTGTTGATACTAGCTCGACTGGAAATGATGCTGATAACATATCTGTAACAAAGACAAAAAAAGCTAAGGTGACGACATCTTCAAGGATGGACAAAATGATAGAAACGTCTGACCCAAAACCACTTGCTACTAAACCATTGTCAGGGTTTAAAATTCCCAAAAAAAAAGGATCAAAAGACAAACCAATTACACCACTGAAATCAGTGTCTAAACCAAACATAGCAGTTCGAAAACCAAATAGCAATAACTCAGGGAAATCTACATCTGTACAGAATACAACAAATGAATTAAACTCTACTAGTTCATCAGTGGCGAACTTTAATCTAAAAGCATCAGAGGCAACAAAAACCCTAACAGCAGTTACTGCACACCATAAATTAACTAATCGAAAGATTAGGTTTTCGGATGAGCATCTAGAGGACAATATGCAACCAATGCCGAGAAGAGTTTCTTTGGTCAGTGAAGCTTCTACTAAAGAGTTCACACTCCATTCTGGAGTTCCCAATAAAGACAGTGTAATTAAGAAAAGTAATCTTAAAGTATCAGCCATGTCAGCGAAGAAACTAGTTAAGGTGGATATTGTACCCACCCACAAATATACATCCGATAAATTCCTTGCGGTGATTCTTAAATGGAATGTGAAATGGTTAGATGAGCAGACTAAAAGTTCGCAACCTCCTCCTTTAATTAAAAGTAACAAAATGTATAAACCAGTAAAAACTCATTATGAATCTGTTGATGAACACTTTGAAACTTACTTCCCATTACTAATACTTGAGACCTGGGAGTTAATATTCAGGGACTGGAATGAAAATAAACTAAAATCCAGAGAATTTCAACCTTTATTTGTGGCTACAAATTATTCTTCCACAAACATACTTAATGCTAATGGTGATATCTTTGGGGAAACTACCTTAGAATCTGTCATAGAATTGGAAAAACTACAGAATGTGTCCCTTTTTAAAGAAGGGATGCTTATTATTTTTGAGCAAAGAATATCTGTTACCAACAATCCTAGTGACATGAAATTGGCAAATTTTGCCTATATCAAAGAGTTAAAGTGTGTGCAGTTTGATCCACGTACAAATCAGAATGCCATGCTTTCGACATTTCCCGCAGCTCGTTCAAAGAGGCCTCATCTCATTACGCTACACATAAAAATGAGGTATCAGAATAATGTCCGTCCAAAATGGGACAAATTCCTAAAGATTAAGCCAATAACCTATATTAGACCAGCAATTAGACAAGTAGACAGCTTGATTTCCTTGGACAAATCGCCATTAGCTAAATATATACTCACTCCTCAAACATCTGGAATGCAAGCAAAATTCTACCCACAAAACAGTTTGGTGGCTATAGGAACTTTCAACAAGTCACAAAGCAACGCCATTCTTGGTGCAGCTTATTTGGGACTTATTGGAGAAAGCATTCCTAAGATTATTTTGCTACAAGGACCACCAGGAACAGGAAAAACGCACACATGCATTGGACTTATTCAACAACTACTTTATGGACATGGAAGTGAAGAAACCAAAAGGCGTTTGTTGGTCTTAGCACCCTCAAATGCTGCAATTGATGAAATAACACGAAGACTCATTAAATTGAAAGCGAAATTGGAAATAACTTATCCAAACAGAAAATTGTCATTTGTCAGGGTTGGACAACCAGACTTCATGCATTCAGACATTAAGGAGTATTCCATTGACGAATTAGCGATAAAAAACTGTAAGCTGAAAGATCGACAACAAGATGATGAGCTGACTGAGAAAATTAACATACTAGAGGCCAAAATTAATGCTTTAAACGGCAAAATTGAACACAAGTTGCAAGAAAATCAAGATGTCCGGAAAGAAGAACAAGACATCAACTGTTACCACAGCGAAATTAAGAAGCTAGAGAGCAGAAAGAAGCACCTTAGCAACATTGGTGTTGATTTCTCAAAGAAGGACCTCCAAACGAAACAACTTATTATGAATCACAAACGACAAATCATAACGCAATGTGACATTATATTAACAACACTTAGTAGTTCTCGTCAAACTATCATTGACAATATTTTTGGCCCCAATTCCAAGCACACTCCTCTCAAATTTACCGCTTGTATCGTTGATGAGGCTTCCCAGTGTTGTGAGCCAGATTTGTTGCTACCATTACAGTATCAAATTACAAAACTGATTCTTATTGGAGATCCGCAACAATTGCCAGCCACAGTACTTTCCCAGAAAGCAGCGAGCTTCAAATTCCAAAAGTCCCTTTTTGAAAGATTTTACAATTATTTTGAAAACTCGGAATCACCCATAATTATGCTCAATGAGCAATATAGGATGCATTCAGCCATATGTTGTTTCCCTTCTCAATATTTCTACAACAGCTCTTTATATACATCACCCATTGTTGATAAACAACTTATGTCCTTCCCTCTAAAACCATATATTATGTTGGATTTAGAAGACAGTAAAGAAACCAACAACCAGTTTGGTGCCAACAGTTTCCAAAATTGCAAGGAGGTTTCTATAATATTAAAACTCTGCCAGGAAATTGTCAAGCTTGTACCAAGTAGCTGTACTATTGGCATAATTACACCATACCAAGGACAACGTAAACTTTTCATGAAGAGCTTTGGACAATTAACTCGTCACATTGAATTTAATACAGTTGATGGATTCCAGGGGCGAGAGAAAGATATTACAATTATGTCTTGTGTGCGCGCTAATGATGACCAAGCCATTGGGTTTTTGAAGTGTCCTCAACGTCTAAATGTGGCTATCACTAGAGCTTGTAAATGCTCAATTATTTGTGGCCATTTGGACTCACTAAGCAGGCATCAGCATTGGAAGAATTTAATCAAAGATGCCTACTCACGAAATGTAGTGTACAAAGTTAACTCAACTGATGATATCTCCAAGATTATCAGGTTCTTAAGAAAATAGGACTGTTTATTTAGTTTTTTATTCCATGAATATTATCATGAAGTGCTAGTGTACAAATAGAGTATAGATATTTTTTCATGTAAATTGTTCTCCAGAAAAGTTTAAGCTGAAATTACATGTTTTGTGTAAAAATAAAGTGAAAAGATTTATCAGAATTGATTGAAGTATCGTACTTCCCAGTAATAAAGACTTAACTTTTCATCGTTGCTCCATGAATGCAAACAAAGCTTTGCGTGTTTTGCGTAAACATTAACAACCAAAACTAATTTATTTTTATATAAATTACATGAAATTCCTTGTCATTTAAATAAAAAGTTTTCTTATTCCTCGAAGCGGCTTTTTTTTTCTACTAGACTACTAGAGCATAGCCGCTTGGATAAATAATAGTAGTTCCTACCTGGATATATCACTAGCGTTCTGCGTGCATTTTCTAAGTGTTTGTTACGGGTTTTGCCTTGTAGAAGGCTACGTGTTACGGGAGTTTCAGAAATTATTCGTTAACTTCACCGAAACGGCGCTGCTGTCGCAAAAGCCATTTGCTTGACGGGTTTTTTTTCCAGGTGATATATCCAGGTAGGAACTACTATTACAGGTTAATTATTTGCCGTAGTTACGCACCCTTTCTCTACGAACCTTGCCCTTTTATACCAGGGCGGCTCCGACACAGGGCCGGAGCTCAGCATATTATTAATCCAAGATGGCCGCCTCCATGCACTCCCTATTGGCGCGAGAGGGAGCGCATGGAGGCGGGCTCAGGCGGCCATGGCTAGAGATTTAACCATTTTGGACGTCATTGTTCTAGGCGCGGGGCCACTCGAACTAGGATTCAATACTCCCTACCGGCTTTAAGATAAGAATTAAGATTTATTGGTAAACCCGTACAAAGTACAACCCATTGAAATCGGGGCGGCGTCCCCAAATTAAAGGGAGCACGGTTGCCATGACACAGCCAACTTTGATCACGCGCTATAGTGATCGTAGCTGGCCATGGTAACGCGTATAAATCAGAGATTATTATGATTATATATAACCATAGAAATCGGATAACAAACTAGAACGCTTAATCGAATGGCTGACAAGGTCATAGAAATCTCATAGGTAACTAGAATGCTGCCGCCTACGGCCGAGCTTGACGCCAGTTCGCCTTGAACCTTCAGCCAATGAGAGGCCGTAGAGTGGTTCCGCCAAGGAGGATAATAATGATCCTTCGCCAAGGAGGATAATAATCCTCCTTGGATCCGCTACTATAGCGGGAGATAGGTGACGTCATTCTCTCTGGTGACATTAAATTCTTGGCAGAACCACTCTTTGAGCTCTGATTGGCTGAGATCTGGCTATCGTCTGCCACAGCGTTTGGCCCATTTGTCAGTTACACGGCAGCATTCTAGTTACCTATGAGATTTCTATGGACAAGGTACCGATTAGATTCTTGGCTAAAACGACAGTAACGCCATCTGCGCTGCCTAAAGAGGCGCGCTCGCGCGTAACTTGGTTAAAAGTTTTCCCCCACCCCATTGAAATTAATGTAAAGTTGGCGATAATTAAACGTTAATTAACCTACCAAATGATATAAGAAATATTCCACTGACAATTTTTCCCGTTTATATGAACTTAAATGTAATATAAAATCGTCTTGAAAAATCGTTTATCGCTTTAGAACATTCAAAAATAATATTTTTCCCGCACCATGTAGATAACCGAGCATCTGCTCGTCTAGGTAAAGTTTGTGTTGTCAACGCGCGTATTAGAAAGAAAAATGATATTTTAGAAAGTAGGCTGTAATTCGGAACGATATTAATACTTTTCACGAATTTTGTCATCGGTGAATTATAAATATGACTTGAAATAAGTTTCCAGGTTTATTTAAAAGCTAGTTTCATAACTTTTCATCCATTGGTTCGTTCAGAATGTATCTTTAAAGTAGACGAGAATTTTAAGGCGCGGAATCTTGCCCAGTCTTAAGCCTCGGTTTAATCTTCTGCGTATTTTGAAACGGAAAAACCCGATTACTATCGTTAAATCTTGGTTAAATGATGGCGAACGCTCCTTGTAATAAGAAACAAATAACGAAATACGTTCTAAGCTTATTTAACGCCAAAAATTCCACGTATTTCGTTATTTGTTTCGTATTAAAAATATCATATTATTAATCCAAGATTTAACAATAGTAATCGGGTTTTTCGTTTCAAAATACGCGCGTTGACAACGCAAACTTATTATATTATTAATGTTAATAATTTTAATATTATTTTTGAATGTTATAAAGCAATAAACGGTTTTTCAAGACGATTGAAAATTTGTATGTTGAATATGTATTATATCATTTGGTAGGTTGATTCGCTCGCGTTCTACATGTCGAACAGTCTCATCGGTGTCGTGTTTTCTTTTCAAAGCATTGATACTGGTCTTTTAGATTTATTCCTTACGGCAGTCAGTATGAACTTAAATTGAAGTGACCCATTATTCCGACTTTCCCATCATTTTGTCTCACACAACCTTCACAATAGCTTCATTTTCAAGCGATTTATTGCATAAATAACAAGAGTTAGCTGGGTGGTAAATTTTAAACGCGGTTACACGAAGAGCGGCAGATGCGTTTTAAGTCAACCAAGGCGCAAAATTGTAAGACGCGTTTCAGGTACAACGTTAAAACCGCGATTACGACACAACGATTGCTCGTATGTAAAATGTTCACATAACATTTTTTGTAGGAAATAGCCGGACCCTAATGTTCATACTTGGGTTTATAGCCGTACATACAATACTAACGTATAGATATTCGCGATAAACCATTACTGTGCACTGGTTTTCCCCATAACCATTGCTCGTAAAACAACTATTTCTAACAGAAAATATATGTTTTTGTTTGAGTAATTACTCCTTAAATATTTAATTACGGAATTTTGAACCATTCTTCATTTTTTATTTAAAAAACTATCTTTCTATGATTTGAAAGAAACGCGTTTTCTAGTGCGTTCTTAGCGATTGGAAATTATGGTAAAAAGAAAACTATTTTTAACACTAACCTGTGAAAAGATATGTTTTCTTTTGAGTATGTACTCTTACACGATTTGATTACTTTAATTAAACATAAGTTACTTTAAAGATGTAAAAAAAACCGCTAAAGTGGGCCATTTAATTTTAGGCGAAATAGAGTGTTAGTTCACCAGTTTGGCACCGATGGCGTAACTTTCGTTGCCAGCCAAACGAAAAGCATGCGCCAAAGGCAGGGTTTTTTAAAAGTTCTAATCGGAACCCGCGTCAAAATTTCAAAAATCGTTCTAGTTTGTTATCCGATTTCTATGTATATAACTACGCTAAGGGAGGTATGAAAGTATTTCGGGGAGCGTAGCTATATAGGATCTCTGGTATAAAATCTTCTATGACATTAAGTTTAATAGGTGTTTCTAAAAAATACGGGAGGTCATGTGACAATGTTTTGTCTACGTCACTTAGCTGTAGCTCTTGAACGTAGAGAGCACGCGCTGCAGTCGCGAGACCCTTCGGAATTGGAAAGCCACGTGCAAAACTCGCGTGCAAGTAAAGCACTTAGATAACTGGCGCTCGTGACGCGGATAAAAATATTTTATACTTATAATTTTTATTGTTTTATTTTATAGAAACATCTATTATGGCAAACGTTGATATTAAAATAATTTATTTAATTTTTTTTTAACTCGACACGGGTGGTGAGGTCTAGGAATAACATTCATACTCCTAGGTTAGGTGCCCCGATTCAAAGGGGTTTTAAAGTTTTTACCTGTCACAAATAAATCTTAAATCATGTCACGTTATTATTTCGCTGGATCGTGTGACGTTTTGCCACATGATCAGTGACGTGAAAATATGAAATTAATGTCATGGCAGCCGTATCAAGGCGGGGCTTAGTTATGACGTAAGCCGCTTAGTTATTTAGTGCGATCGATAACCTAAATTTTAGCCACAGAGCTTGCGTTGCCCTTTAAATGAGAGTAGTGTATATTTCAGCCAGAAGGTGAGCGGACCTAGAGATGAGCGCGGCCTGATTTCTGGGTTTGTGCGTCAGGTCGCATCGGTCCCTTTGCTTGGTCTACTCTTGGGGTGACGGGTGTTGTCCGTGATTGCTGGGCCCGGATTTGCACGATGCTTCGCTTTACATCTGTCATTTGATAACCTTATCGGGGATGGTAGTTGCAGTGGAAGAATAAGGTCACTCTAGCCCTCAGCTGTACGAGGGTGGGTTCTCGGGCAGACCCATGGTGTCGCCTTTTGTTGGACCATGATGAGGACGTTTGTTTGCCATATGTGAGCCTGTTATTATAGCCATGGAGGAAGCACGTGACTGATACTGCGTTCAGTCAATAGGAGCGGATATCTCCATAGAAGAGGAGGGGTTCAAAAATCAAGTGGCTCTGCCGAACGGCGGAGACACAAACTGAGTCTAAGCGGACGATTTTCGTGAAAATTGTTTTTTCTTCCTAATGCTTTTCCTACGGGAATTTGTTTTCCTAACTGTGTTGCAATTCGGAGACTTTTTAATAATATTAGTGTTTGTACTCAACTTTGAATTTTTCATATGATTTTTAGTAAGTTTCCAGGTTTTATTTAAAACTACTTTCATAATTTTCCCTTAATTATTTCGCTCGTAATCTACTTTTAAAATCGACGAAAATTTTAAGGCGAGGAAATGAATTCCCCGCCTTTGGGACCTATATTTGTGCTAGGCCTCGGTTTTAATGTTTGGAATTTAAAAATCATTGCGCAATACCGAGGCCTAGCACAAATGATTTATCATTATTTGGCCCATGGCCCAATGTAGCTTTATTGAAATTTATAAACTCGCTCGGTTTGTGCGGATGAAGTTAAATTATGAGTAATTTAGAAAAATAAAAGGTTGGGGAAAATGAACAATAAGTGATCGTTTTCCGAAAATGGAATAAGTCGTCGAAGTGGGATATTTCACCTGTCACCAACGTTATTAAAACCAAGGTAAATAGCGGCTATTTGATTTGAGCTTTGATTTAAATAGTTATTTTGTAAAATGGGAAAATACTGTGTGTTTAGTAAGTGTAAATTTTTTTGCTGCGCCTTAGTAGGTTTTTCAAAGCTTTTAACTTAAAATAATTGTGATCCATATTTAGCTATATATATATATATATATATATATATATATATATCTCTCTCTCTCTCTCATTATTAATAAAAGAAAAGCGTGGCCCAAAGCCCTTGGCGGCAAAACTATTAAACTAAGGATATTTGAAACTAAGGATATTTTCAAATATCCTTTGTAGAGAGGGCGCTTCGAAGTGGTCTTACCAGGATCATACACATTTCCCTTTTTTTTAGTCCCCCATTTTCTCCCTACTTGTGGGAGTGAAACGTTTACGGAAGGGGAGCGAAAATCGCGGGTTATTTGATTTCGTATCAATTAGCTATTATCCTTGTTAAAACCCATATCAAGCCTAGAAGAGTTAGGCCTAGGCTCAAAAGAATCTGCAATGACTCCCAACTTGTAGATGCGCCAGAAAAGCTCAAACTGAATTTCAACTATTTTTCCAATAAACCTGCTTCTTTTATTTGACAATGCAAATTTATTTTAGAACGTGAGTCTCCGAGAACTTAATTAATTACATTAACAGAACTTGACACTATATTGTAGTTCATTTTAGCTCCTAAGCCTTGGTTGTTCCAACCGGTTTGTTTACTAAAATAATGGCCGTCGGTTTATCAGACGTAGAGCTAATTATACGACGGCATAATCGGCATTTGAGATTCGATGACGTCAAATATTACGTAGGGTACGTATGACGCAATATCTGTGAAACAAACCGTTAGTGAAGAAATAGAGTTAGTGGCATACTTATGAGCAATTATGTTACATATGCACTTAGTCATAGATTGATAGTGCCGAGCTGTCTTTTTCAATCTTAAAATCATAACAAACTGAGACGAGCGTAAAAAGCGTGCATTCGATTCGAAACTGATTTCACTCGAATCGGAATAGTTTCGAAACTGATTTCACTCGAATCGGAATAGTTTCGAAACTGATTTCACTCGAATCGGAATAGTTTCGAAACTGATTTCACTTGAATCGGTATAGTTTCGAAACTGATTTCACTCGAATCGGTATAGTTTCGAAACTGATTTCACTCGAATCGGTATAGTTTCGAAACTGATTTCACTCGAATCGGAATAGTTTCGAAACTGATTTCACTCGAATCGGAATAGTTTCGAAACTGATTTCACTCGAATCGGAATAGTTTCGAAACTGATTTATCTCGAATCGGAATAGTTTCGAAACTGATTTCACTCGAATCGGAATAGTTTCGAAACTGATTTCATTCGAATCGGTATAGTTTCGAAACTGATTTCACTCGAATCGGTATAGTTTCGAAACTGATTTCACTCGAATCGGTATAGTTTCGAAACTAATTTCACTCGAATCGGAATAGTTTCGAAACTGATTTCACTCGAATCGGAATAGTTTCGAAACTGACGTGATAGCATCTGACATCGGAATAGTTTCGAAACTGACGTGATAGCATCTGACATCGGATATAGCACTTTATTAGCTTTGTGAATAATAATACAGTTTATAGTCACCTAGGAGAAACAAACACAGCACCCCACACAAGGAGAACGTAACCCGTCAAAAGTCGTGCATATTCTTGTGTACAGTTTTCATTGGTTAAACGCTTTAGCGCCTGCTGCTGTCGGAAGGGAAAATTATGAAATTGTCTCCCCCCCCCCCGCGCGTAAAACGTTCAGCGTAAAGGCTCGTCCAATGTACACCACACTGCGTTAGCATGTTTAAAGGCTAGGTGCTTTCTCCTTGTGTTTGTTGCTCCTAGATAGTCACCAGGCAAGAGCTGACCAGTAATGTGGACGTTTTAAATTACACGCGTGATGCTGGCAAAACAAACGGCTTTCCTTTGGATCATTTTAATTGGTGTTTTTCGGCTTCCGTATATGTGGAGATCAGACGGCGAAGCAATTTTCCAAGGGCTCAAGTTGGTTTTGACTGCAAAAGCCTTCAAGAAGATGCCGAAGTAGAAAGCCAAACGCTCTATTAGCTGGGAAATATTTTTGGTGAGTTTAACACCCTATTGACGTGTTTTATGCCCGCCTTCCATCGGCAACGTTTAAATAGAGCGTTGGACCACTAGGGTGATAAAAATTTAGTTCCCAGCAGGAGCTTCTAAACAAAGTTTATACCCAGTCTAATGGAAGGAAGTCGTGGTCACTGGGAAAGGAAATTGCCCGAGACAGACTAACGTCGTTATCTTAGACGGCAAAGAGCAAAAACTCTTTGGGTACACAACAAGAAACAAGGTACGATACATATTCAGCTCTGGGCCTAACCACGTGAAATCCTCGCACTTAGAGATAGGAGGCTACCCACAATAGAGCAACTCCGTAGCTACGTAGTTTAGTAAGAAGACGTTGGTTGGGAGACAGTGTCCAATGCCTGAAATCAAGAAAAATAATGTTCAATTGAGGAGTACTCTCAATCCCAGCACTCCTAAAACATGACTACCACACGTCAGGGAAAATAGGGATATGGCGGGAAAGTCAGGGAATTTAAAAATGGGCAAAAATGTCAGGGAAAGGTCAGGGAATTATAAGAATCTGTAATAAGTCGGGGAAAAGTCAGAGAATTCTGTTTAATCTTGACACTTTTTTAAGGTAATTTTACTCTAGATTTATTTATTCAACCAATTTACAAAGATAGCCGTATAAACGGAAATATAGCAACCTATTTAGGGAATTTCGTCGTATGATGATTGACGGACAGAAATATTCCTAGCCCTTGCTCAAAGATATTAATTCACTAAGGCGGGGAAAAATAATGATAAAATACGAGTCGTGGCCTTATCGTGGAGTGAATTAAATCCGAGAGAGGGGGTTACATACAGGGGAAAAGAAAAAAAAATATAAAAGTGGGGGAGATTCGAATTCAGAATGGAAACCCTTTGTCTCTAGTCAATCACAAAATCTTTATTTTAACATTTATACACTAGATACAAAACAAAAATGAACCACAATGCAGGGGGACTGAGGGGACAATTCTTTTTTAGTTAGTAGGATGATTAGGCCATCCCTAATGCTAGTTATTACTTTTAAGCGGGGGATAACATGCTCAATAGATATAAAAATTAAAACACTCTGACTAACTGGTTAATTAAAAGATTCTCAATAGTGTCAGTTCCAACTTCTTTTTTTTCGGACATTCAGATTTAAATCAGCGAGGGAAACAAATAAAATATATACACTAAACTCTGATAACTATGATTAAAATAAAACACTACAATTATGGCCGACTACAATTAATTTTAAACTCCAAAAACTTTAATAAAGATACTAAGGTGAGGGGAAAAACACGATTGACAAAATTTAATCCTAACAGCACAACGATACAAAGTGGATATGAGCTCTCGAACTCGGGGGTCTATTTCTTCGGACAATAGCGAGGGACTGCACCTTTCTTAGACATTTTATCTCTACATTTAAACAGTTATTTCAGAATTGACCCTGGGTATTCTACGGAGGGGGGGCAACGAAATTTGGTACTTATCACTAGATTTTCTTCGTGGTGGCACTTTGATTTTCCGGGAGCTTTCGGGTTACGGGGTTCCGGATTACGCAAGACACACGCACACGCGTTTTCTTGAAGGGGCTTGACTTCTTGTTTCGCGATGACAGTTCCAAACTGTCCGTTCGTCTCGATTACGGTACGGAGGTCCGGAAGACGACGACGAACTTCTTACAAGCGGCGTAGGTACTTCGGGTTTCGATCTAGAACATCTGGTTAGGCGAGGGATAGGATCTCATATCGTCGGATGCTTGTTCTCGAGATCATTGGAGAATCGGCGGTCAGCTGTGAGTTGACTCGTTCGAAAGGACTCATAAAACGGCTCTGGTTGACTATTCGGAGACTCAGTTCCATCAGTGGTGGCTTTTGGAGTATTGTGGGGTCTGACGGTCGAGACCGCGCATGGATTTAGCGGACGGTCATTCCGGACTTGGGCTCCGAAAGTTCATCTCGGGTCCCAGTAGAGTTCTCTCCTCGTGGCAATGGCAGACTTCTCTCGAGAATTCAAATTCTGTCCTTTTTGGGGCTTTGTCTCTTAGTTTTGTTCGGGTGATTGGGGGGCGGGGTTTAAATAAAAAGCAACTGGTGACCTCCCATTTTACGTGGGTCATTGGTGTATTTAAGACTCGTGTCTAGTCATGCGGTGGTGACGTTGTCCGATTTACGAATGGTCGCTCGGGATTGCGGGGTGGAAATGCCAGAGTCTCGAGGTTCCTGATTTTCTGTCTACAAGCGAAAACGTCCGGGCACCCTCTCGACCCTGTGGCGACGTCCTTGGAAAACGGGCGCTTTTCTTGGGATTTTGCTACCTGATGGTGGCCTAGAGGCCCGCGAATATGATAATGATTCTATAGGATCGTTGGGAGCTGAGGGGTATAGTTCGGAAATCCTTTGGGAAAACCTGGGCTCGGAATGTATTGCACTATGGTCTTGTGATCGAGAGAAAAACACTTTCATTAGCGAGGGATTAATATTAACGTTGCATAAGGCAGGGATTTAGTGTATTATTTATATTGAGAGATTTTCCGGTTTCGTCAACTCCGGCAAGGGAATAGGATGTATTCGATTTCTACGGAGGTTTTGTGTATTCGACTCGACTACGTATGAACGTGGCTCGGCGGCTTTCTCCACAACTACTCCTTCTCTACGTTATCCATACTCTGTCCCCTTCTTGTAATTCCGTCAGTTTCCTGACTCCATAATGGTGGTCGAACTGACGATTTTGATCTTGTTTCTGCGAGTACTCTCTTTGACGGATGACGTCTGGTGGAGGAATAAATGGTATTAATATTGGGAGAGTCGTTCTTAAACGTCGACTCATCAAGAGTTGTGATGGACTGTAGCCATTTTTCAACGGCGTTGATCGGTAAGCCAGGAGTCCGGAAAGCAAATCGTCCGACTTCTTCAAAAGGGCTTTTACTATCTTCACTAGCTAATCCATTGCTCTGAGGATACCTTGGGCTACTCGTGATGGATTGGAACCCTTGTTTCTTAGCGTATGTGTCAAACTCGGTCGTCTTGGTGGCAGACAGATTACTTCCATTGTCACTGCGAACCACTTCGGGGATGCCATGCGTCGAAAATACCTCGTCCATGATTCCAATGACTGTCTTCGTCGTCTGGTTTTTCATTTTAGCGACCTCTATATATCTTGAGTAATAGTCAATTATTACTAAATACCATTTTGCTTCATGACATAGCATATCCACTACGACCATTTCCCAAGGTCGTCCCGAAATTTCGGATGGTAGCAACGGTTCTCGACGATTAAGTTGCTCCCTCAGGCATTTCTCACGTCGTTTGATCTTTTCTTCGATCTCTTTCGATAACTTTGGCCACCATACCGATGATTTCGCTCGTTCCCGGCATTTAACGATTCCTACATGGCCGTCATAGATCTTATCCAAAACTTCACTTCGCATGGTTTGCGGAATGATCAACCTCGCCCCTTTCATCAGCATTCCGTCTTGGAGAGAAATTTCGTTTCTGTACGGAAAAAAGTCAACGCAATTACCTAGAACGCGCCGTTTATCCGGCCAGCCATGCTCGATATAATGTCGTAACTTTATGCAGGTGTCATCTGCCAATTGTTTTTGAAACAGTTCGGTAAGTTTAGGATCGGAAATTGGTAGATTACTCATCACTAATTGAATGTGCGCTGCGATCTCATGGTGAAGCTCGTCGTCGTTCACGTCGCCAAGTGGCGCTCTTGAGAGCGTATCTGCTGCAACCAACAATTTGCCTGGAGTATAGTAAACTTTGTACGAATACCTCATCATGCGGAGACGCAGCCTCTGAAGTCGGGGTGACAAGTCATTCAACTATTACGATTGGAAAATGGTAACCAAAGGTTGATGGTCAGTCTCCAACATGATGGACAGTCCTGTAATAAAATCTTCGAAACGCTTGCACGCCCAAGTTAATGCGTAGGCCTCTTTTTCGATCAGAGGATACCTTTGTTCCGTCTGAGACAGAGTCTTTGAGGCGTAGGCAATCACTTGATGCGTTCCATCAGGTTGCTCTTGTCGTAACAGCGCTCCAATTCCATAGCTTGAGGCGTCCGCTGATACTGTGGTGGGTTTTTTGGATAAAAAATACCGAGAACCGGTTTACTGGTCAAAGTAGTCTTAAGAAATTGCAATGCTGCCTGTTGGTTTGGACCCCAAATCCTACTGTTCTTTGTGCTTAGCAGACTGTTCAGAGGTTTCAGCTGTTCTGCCATGTTTGGAATGAATTTCCCCAAGTAAGTCACCATCCCGAATAGTCTTCTTAGTTCCGATACATTTGATGGCGCTTTCATCTCCATGATCTCTCGGATTTTGTCGTCATCTGGACGTATGCCGGTAGCATCGACGATGTGACCCAGGAACTTGACCCGGCTGACTCCAAATTGAAATTTCTTTTTATTCAGCGTTATGCCGGCCGATTTTAACCTGTCGAGGACTTTTGTTAGATGCTCATCGTGCTCAGCCGAGTCCTTCCCCCAGACCAGTATGTCATCCAGTTGACACACAGTGTTGTTAAGTCCTTCCACGCACGACTACATCTGACTCTGGAAGTGTTCGGATGCTGACGTCAGTCCAAATGGGAGGCAATTGCAACAAAATCTTCCAAAAGGAGTCATAAATGTGGTTAATGGTACAGAATCTTGATTTAAAGGCACTTGCCAATATCCAGAGTTGCAGTCCAATTTGGAGAAGATCTGCGCACCAGCTAATCGTCCCAACGTGTGATCGGTCGCCGGCATCTGGTAAGATTCCCTCTTTATATGATGGTTAAGCTCCGTGAAATCCACACAGATTTTGATTTCTTCAGCATTTTTCATCACGATTACCATGGGAGCGAACCAATCTGTGGGTTCTTCGATCCACCGGATGACACCCAGCTCCACCATCCGTTTTAGCTCAGCCTCTACCTTTTTCATCAACGGTATGGTAACACGTCTCGGCGTGGTGATTGCATAAGGTTCGATTCTGTACTCTCGCTTGACGCGGCCCAGACCTTTGAAAAGACCCGGATACTGTTCTGTTGGCTTCAGTTTCGACAACTCGGTAAATTGTACTTCACCGATGCGTTGTACTATTCGCAGGGTTTCACTCGCATCCCGGCTGAGAAGTGGATCTTGTAGCTCGTCAAGCACATAGATTTTGTCGTGAACCACGGCGTCATGTTTGGACAGTTCAGCCTGGATCACCCCTTTGCAGTGGAGTATCGTTCTTCCAGGTTCGAATAGTCGGCGATCGGGCGTTTTCAGCGCTATATCTTGAAAAAAAGTATCATAGAGTTTGGCTAGAATTACGCTAACGTCAGCTCCGGTATCGATTTTGAATCGCACTTTTCTGCCATTAACCTCAACGTTCACCATCCACCTTTCTTGACTGGCGGTCTTGGTAATTTCGCCCAGAAAGACATCTGACGTCAGACTGCTAATATCTTCGGATGTGACCTCGTTCGTTGCCTTGCTTCAACAGACCCGTTCGTAGTGCCCAGTCTGGGCGGCCGGAATAGTCGGTACTCGGAATAGCCGGTAATAGGAATAACGGGGAAAATGTTTCATTTTGGAATAGTTGGTAACCGGAATAGTGGGGAATCGGAAAAGCGAGGAACACTGAACAGGCATAGTGAGGAACTGGAATAGCGGGGAACGGGAATAGCCGGTAATTGGAATAGCCGGTAACTTGATTAAAATCAGAATTTCTAATATAAAAGTGTTCAAGCAAAATAATATCGCCGAATAAAAATTTAAATTAACAAATATATATCCAAACATAGCCGAAATTTTTACATATCGACGAAATGGAATAGAGAGGAATGGGAATAGTGGGGAATGGGAATAGCGGGGAACTGGAATAGCGGGGAACCGGAATAGCGGGGAACCGGAATAGCGGGGAATGGGAATAGCGGGGAATGGGAATAGCGGGGAACCGGAATAGCGGGGAATGGGAATAGCGGGGAACCGGAATAGCGGGGAATGGGAATAGCGGGGAATGGGAATAGCGAGGAACCGGAAGAGCGGGGAACTGGAATAGCGGGGAACCGGAAGAGCGGGGAATGGGAATAGCGGGGAATGGGAATAGCGGGGAACTGGAATAGCGGGGAACTGGAATAGCGGGGAACTGGAATAGCGGGGAACCGGAATAGCGGGGAACTGGAATAGCGGGGAATGGGAATAGCGAGGAACCAGAAGAGCGGGGAACTGGAATAGCGGGGAATAGGAAAAGCGGGGGAACGGAATGGGAAAAGCGGGGAACAGGAATTGTTTTAAGAGTAACGAAATTAAACAAATTACAACTTAAACACCACCTTTAAAAAATTTAAATTTCTGTTAATAGCCTATAAAATTGAAAAAAATTGTTATTTTCTTTACTAAGAGAAATACGCCGGGATGGAGTTAATAGTTATTTGACCACATTAGTGCTAAGCTTCGATAAAAAACTAAATGATAAATGTTCCAGAGTAATCTTATTACGAATACGTATTAATGTTTCACTATGGGCGACGATGACGCCATCTACGGTGGAAAACAACTAACCGAATATAATTGTAATTTTGACTATCGAATATATTATAGTAATTAATATCCCAATAAATACAACGCTGTGTAAATATAAACCTTTTACAACAAAATAACGGATGGTGCAATTTTAAAACCTCCATGGAATAAAAAAAAACGTATATGACTGTTTATGGTTTATTCTTCGAAAAATCCTATTTATACCATTTACGGTCTTAACCCAAACCCTTTTCGGTATTTGAAATATTTTAATTATACCAATATTTTTTACTGTGTTTTTTACCCCACTAATATTCATTGACGTAGTGTTGTATTATAGACAGGTAAAATTGAGTTCAGAGGTAAGTGTGATCAATTTTTTTCCGGAGTTTACTGGAAATTACTCCTAAACTAAAAATAGCACCCCCTTAAGAATTGGTACCATTAATATGGCCACTTTATCCTACACAACTACGCCATCAAATGTAATATCAAATATATAGTTATTTAAATATTCATTATTTAATTTAAATCTGTTACTGATCACACTAACCCCCAAAATGCGGGGCAATTGTGATAGGGGGTGGGGTAATTGTGATCACGTGAAATTGTTGACCAATAAAGCTATATTTTTTTCGTTGCTCTAAAATATTATCTTCGTGTGGTCACACTTAACCCCGAAATGAGGGGTAAGTGTGATAGTGTTTAGAAAACTATTTAATTGCGCTTCTTAAAAATAAACTTGTAATAAGTGTCATTATGAACCAGAGCTATAATATATTTATGTATAAGTTAACTTATATTTGAAAACCGCGCGTATACATACATGTGATCATAAAGAAATCGGTTTTAAAGTTAATTTTTTCGAATCTTAATTTTTCAAGTTACGAGGGTTATACAATCACCGTGTCTGTCTGTCTGTGTGTCTGCCCTGCGAACGCGTTCGCATTTTCCGTGCAAAGGTTAATCATTGCGTACGCAGTTTCTCGAAATCTCTGCGTTCGCAGTTTCTCGAAGGGTTGGCAAAACCACCGCGTGACGGTGAGCATTAACGGATTCATTTGCGGTTTGGTTTGGATGGTGTTTTTTCGCTCACCGTCGTGACGGTTTTAATTCAGTTGGATTGGATATTTCGTTTTTGTAATGTTTATGCGTAGGTTGTGAATGTTGAGTTTGTGTTAGGATGGTAGTGAGTGTTGAGTTTGTTGTATTTGTGTTTTGATGGTTATGTATGTTGAGTTCGTGTTATGTCGGTTGTGGGTGTAGAGATTGTGGTGTGTCTGTGTTATGATGGTTGTGGATTTTGAGTCTGTTGTGTTTGTACGGGCGTTTTACCTTCAACTTCTTCTTAATGACTTTGGGACGGACCGAGTGCTGAGTGTAATGCTACCTCTCAACGTCAGGGTTTCCACCAATTGTACACGGTATTCGTCTTAGTATCAATTTGCGATTTATTAGCGCCAGCCGGGAATCGAACCCGGGTCTGCCTTGTGCAAGAGATTTACTCTAACCACTCAGCCACCAACGCTTTTTAAGTTACGGTGTTTTTCTAAAAAACAGCTTTGGCGAATGTCATTTACAAAGTTATAACGTTAGGTACTATAATTTATTCTACATCATTTTAAATATTTATAAATTATATTAATCTTATATTTAATGAAATATTTATAAATTATATTAATCTTATATTTAATGAAATATTTATAAATTATATTAATCTTATATTTAATGAAATATTTATAAATTATATTAATCTTATATTTAATGAAATATTTATAAATTATATTAATCTTATATTTAATGAAATATTTATAAATTATATTAATCTTATATTTAATGAAATATTTATAAATTATATTAATCTTATATTTAATTAAAAATTTATAAATTATATTAATCTTATATTTAATTAAATACTTATAAATTATATTAATATTATATTTAATTAAATATCTGAGTATTTTACTTTATTTGATCGCGTTCAGGAATCGAACTCGGGGCGCATCGTTACAATGCAGATAGTTTACCGCCGAGCCATTGACTTCCTTTAGGAATATAAAAAGTAAAGAAACCATTATGATAAGGCGGGTTTTTTACCTTTTAATAACGGTTAGAAAAAGGATAATTATTCAAAACTCCCGAGGAAACTATATAAAAGTAATAATATAGCGCCACCATGTGGAGAACTATCAATCAAACCGGGTAAAAAATATAATCTCTTCAATTTTTCGAACTTTAGTCAAATCTTGACGGGACTAAAAAACCTCAAATAAACGTATATAAAGCCGTTGCCGTCAATATGGAAGATTAGTCTTTCTTAGTTCTTGGCGGTCAGACGAACTACTACAGGACGGGGTCCTGGTGTCGGTCAAAAGTTATGAGGTAACTTTGCGGTTTTAATTAGTATGTTCGGTCTTCGGTCAAGAAAAGAGTTAAATTGTGTTTCGCGTTTGGAACGTGAGTGAATGGACTTAAGTGTATGAACAGTGCGTGTTTCAGACTGAAAGTGTTAAAGTAATTGTGAACTAACTCAAGTCAGCTGTAAGATAAAATTGATTGTTATTTTTTTGAATTGGAATAACCTAATTATACCCTTGAAATTGTCAACTCAACCTGTGAGGCTAATTAAGCAGATTGGAAGTAATTAGTAGCGAACAGCTCTCAGCTGTTAATTAAGACGGAGTTTATAGTTAGATTGTTTGAATTTAGTTAAAATTACTCAGTATAATTTATAATATTTACTTAAGTGTAAGTGTGTTTTGGTTTGTTTCAATCACGATGAACTAAGACAAATCTAGTCTTAGACACTTGAGTACCAGTTCTGTACAATTACGTAGAAGGGATATATGTATATTGTTGGGCTATTGATGAAAGTTAAATCAAGAACGTTCCATAGACTGTTCTGAATAAAAATAAACATTTATAATTTTGTATAATTCTGGTTGCCCACAACATTACAGTTCTGGCAATCCCGAATCAAATAAATTTTTGATATAACGGCGACGGGAAATTATTCTCGTAAATTTATCGCGCGGCCTTAGGGAATATTCTTTTAACAAAATTTCGATAAACTATCGTTTAATTAAAATCAGCCCGATTCCGTTAAAATTATAAACCAAAAGTCGTTATAATACCCTCTGTAGCTATTTCTTTCATTAAAATTTGCTTTGTATTATATTCAACTGACAAACTTGTACCGTAAAAAGGGTGTAATTCAATTGTGCATTGTTATAGTACGTCTAACTCACTGTTGTAACTACTTAACTTATGATATTCTGAATAAATTAAAATTGGTCGTTTCGTCTCAATTATTTTAATTCAAATTAAAATTTTATACCGGGCGGGACAGAACTGGGATAACATTTTTAACAAATAACTCTAAATTGCGGAGATTTATCTTAAAGAGTTATCTCGAGAAATTAATACCACTAGGGACTATTCTTCCGAGGAGAGGTATATTTTGGCTGGCCAACTTGTTAAACTAATGTACTCAGATGCGTATATAGCTTAAGCTTAACCTTTCCTTTTTTAGAAAGTTTGCATGAAGAAAATTATAAAAAGTTGTATTATAAAAAACAAATTATTTTACCAAATTTAACATTGATTAACTGATCACACTTACCCCACACTGAAAATTTAGAGTTTTTCCAGAAAAAAGTTTGGTAACCTCAATTTATTAGCAAAAATTCAAAATTTTCCCAGCATGTAAAACGATAAGCAGACTACAAAATACCAAAATATGAAACCGGTTTTCCAGTTAGGAAAACAGTTACAGGACTTTTCTTTTGGGCATAAAATCTCTAAACACAAGAAGAATATAACGGTTTTTTTTCTACTAAAAGTTTTAAATACTAAATTTAATTGAAATTAATTTTGAAAATAAACAAAATGTGTACAATTAAGTATATTTCAATATCCATTCATCAAATATTTTATTATAATAAATTTTAGGGAAATAATAGGGGTGATCACACTTACTCCCAAATCACACTTACTTCCTGATCACTCTTGCCTCCATTGACCTTATACAGGGTGTTCTTTATTGCTCGAAAAAGGTTTTTTTTCCAAAAACTTTGTTTTCTAGAAAGTTGAAATTTGTACTGTACATTATACGTGCCGGGGGACACTTTCTACCAAAATGGAAATTTAACCGATAGGTGCTATGAGAAAAGTGTAGAGCGTCACCGAAAACGTACAAATAGCGTTAACGCGAGAAAAATAGATGTCTTTTTCACTAACAAAAAAACACCCTGTATACTTTTAATGAAACTTATTGAAAAGAATAAAATTTATAATAATAACATAAAAAAGTTGGTTGACTTGTGCTATGCAGCCAATCAACTATACCAAGAAACGACAGAGTAGACTGATAATTTACATAGTCTATTATTTTTCTCGAAAAAAATATAAATTCATAAAAATTAAAAATTTTAGAAACTATTGTCGAGTCGAATTCACATGCTTGATCGTAAGTGGGAAATTTTCACTCACTCTCGAAAAAAAAACAGTGAGTGAACAGCTAAAATCATATCACGAAACAAAGTGTTCATTCGCCCTGAAACCAGCTCTAAAATAATATTTAAATGAGTCACAACAGATATGAGATTGAGCTAGTGTTAATCGGCATATTATTTCGTTACGTGAGTTTCAAGTGAAAATAAATCTTATTATAATATTAAAAAATAAAATTTCAAAGTAATGAAATAATAGGGTCAATGGAGGTAAGTGTGATCAGGGGGTAAGTGTGATCACCCCTTATTATTTCCCCAAATAATATTATAACATAATATTTGACGAATGGATATTGAAAGATACTTAATTGTACACATTTTGTATATTTTCAATATTAATTTGAACTAAATTTAGTTTTTAAAAATTTTAGTTGAAAAAATGTTATACTCTTCTACTCGTGTTTAGAGATTTTATGCCCAAAAGAAAAGTTCTGTAATTTTTTTTCTATCTGACAAACCGATTTTACATTTTGGTATTTTGTAGTCTGCTTAACCTTTTACCTACTAGGAAAATTTGGTGTTTTTGCTAACATTTTGAGGTTTTCAAAATTTAATCTGAAAAAGGTCTTTCAAAATTTGCGGTGCGGGGTAAGTGTGACCACACGAAGATATTATTTTACAGCTATGAAAAAAATTGAGCTTTATTGGGACACCAAATTTATCCGCTGTATGCAATTTCATTGCGATTGATCAAGGATTTCACAAGATCACAATTAACCAACCTTCCTATCACACTTGCCCCGCATTTTGGGGTAAGTGTGACCACACGAAGATATAATTGTAGATCTACGAAAAAAATATAGCTTTATTGGGACACCATTTTTAACCTCTGTATGCAAATTTATTGCGATTGGTCAAGGATTTCTAGTGATCACAATTACCGCACCCCCTATCACACTTGCCGCACATTTTGGGGGTAAGTGTCATCAGTAACGGAGTTAAATTAAATAATAAATATTTATATCACTATTTAATTGAAAGTGGCCGTATTAATTGTATCAATTTTTAAGAGGGTGCTATTTTTAGTTTAAGAGTAATTTCAGGTAAACGCCAAAAAAATTTGATCACACTTACCTCCATTGACCCTATCTGTGTTTCGAAATCAGCATTGAAATTGTTGGCGTGAATTTGTTTTGGTTTATTATGTCGTGAACATTTCAAATAAAATCAAATTAAAATATACTTATGTTATCTGATAAACAAATATATTTATGGGCAGATAAAAGGTTGATTTATATATAAAAAATATTAGAAAAATTTGAGAACGTGTCGAATTAAGAAATGACTAATGCACAAAATATTCCTTTGAATATTGGTAGAAACGTTTTTCTTATTCTGTAAAATATTTGGTTTTCATTCTTAAAAAAATTAACAAGTCTATAACGTCTTTTCATTATATTTATGAATTGTTACTGAAGTTAATTTATTTCAACGTTCATTCGTATTGTTCGCGATGGAAACGGGTTCAGAAACCACTATTGCTACTAAAGACGCGTTCACACGTGCACCTCGAAACAGCTTCGAAACGCTTTGAAGCGGTTTCTGGAAAGTGTGAACGCGTTGAAAACCAATAAAAAGCGATTCAAAGCGCTTTGAAGCGGTTTCTGGAAAGTGTGAATGCGTTGAAAACCAATAAAAAGCGCTTTGAAGCGGTTTCTGGAAAGTGTGAATGCGTTGAAAACCAATAAAAAGCGATTCAAAGCGCTTTGAAGCGGTTTTTGGAAAGTGTGAACGCGTTGAAAACCAATAAAAAGCTATTCAAAGCGCTTTGAAGCGGTTTCTGGAAAGTGTGAACGCGTTGAAAACCAATAAAAAGCGATTCAAAGCGCTTTGAAGCGGTTTCTGGAAAGTGTGTGAACGTGACTTGTAGGTAGTAATGTAATCAGACAATGGAAAAAGTTTCAAAAAATAAAAACATTTAATTTAAAATTCAGATATATTTACATCGTTGGAATTATCGTGAAAAAGCCCGAAATTACAGTGAGCATCGCTCTTTTATACATTGAGTTAAAGATAAAAATAAATATCTAGGTTTTTTTAGGTCATAGAGAGGTAAAAAAAACTTATAGTAAAAAATGTGTGCGATTGCTTGATTTACGTAAAAATACAAAAAAAAAATAAAGAAACCAAACAGTGTGAATGCGTTGAAAACCAATAAAAAGCGATTCAAAGCGCTTTGAAACGGTTTCTGAAAAGTGTGAAGGCATTGAAAACAAATAAAAAGAGATTCAAAGCGCTTTGAAGCGGTTTCTGGAAAGTGTGAACGCGTTGAAAACCAATAAAAAAGCGATTCAAAGCGCTTTGAAGCGGTTTCTGGAAAGTGTGAACGCGTTGAAAACCAATAAAAAAGCGATTCAAAGCGCTTTGAAGCGATTTCGAGGTGTAAGTGTGACTGAGGCTTAATTGTAGTTCAAAAGTATCAACGAACATGGAATGTTGGCAAAGTTTTCCCAATAGGTCCCTCCTATCCGACCTTCTATAGGCGTAAAATCTCAAGCCGTTTCCACTCGTAGCTCGCTTCTATCCCGTTCTCGGAACGCGATAAAAAGGCCTCGCGACAAAAAGGGTTACAAGAAACAGCGTTTGTTCCGCGACAGGTCAAGTTGTTACTACGAGTTTCATCTCTCCTGTTAATTTCGAGAATTTGGGAGTGTTGAAGGTCACTTGACCCCGCGGCTAAAATCCGTGTGGTAGAGCTAAGATAAGCTTTTTTCCGAGACGAACGGACGAATCGGGACCTCTTCGCTAATGGCGAATGGGAACAGGGGTTCACTCTGCCTATTGTCCCTAGCACCTCGGAATTTCATCGTCTAATTTTTTTCTAAGGGATAAGTAATATATACGAAATCATCCGCTTAAGCTTTCTCCTCGTAGTAAACTCTGCCTGAACTTAACAATAAAACTTTGCGGTGTATAAAAATATTGAAACTGTTTTTGGTCAAACATTTGGTGATAATGTACCTTTAAATGAAGCCAACTCGTGGTAAAGCATATATAAAAGATAAAGAGATTTGGATGTAGGGCTGGTGTCCATAAATAGTGTGAAGCATACATCTTCGGCTTCCAGTAATTCCGGGAAATTAAGTTATACAATTGTGATTACATTCCCCGTTATGAACTTTTTAAAGTTCAAGTGTTCATAATAAAATTAAGATGTTGCTCTAGCCCTAAAATACACGAAATAATATGATCGCCTTCTGGGTGAACTTGTTCTACTCGCCACAATATTAGGTCTGCGATTAAATGCGTCCCTATCTCCTTTTTTATGGAAAGTGTATTATATGATCCGTCGGCAGAGGGCTCTAAAGCTTAATGTTCTGAAAGCGAACAACGTTACTGGGAGGATTATCACCAGATTACGTATAGACTGGTCCCCAAACTCTCAAGTATACAATATTATTCCTGTTCCCCGCTTTTCCCATTCCGTTCCACCGTTATTCCAGTTCCCCGCTATTCCCATTCCCCGCTATTCCCATTTCGTTGATATGTAAAAATTTCGGCTATGTTCGGATATATATTTGTTAATTTAAATTTTTATTCGGCGATATTATTTTGCTTGAACACTTTTATATTAGAAATTCTGATTTTAATCAAGTTACCGGCTATTCCAATTACCGGCTATTCCCGTTCCCCGCTATTCCAGTTCCTCACTATGCCTGTTCCTCGCTTTTCCGATTCCCCACTATTACCGACTATTCCAAAATGAAACATTTTCCCCGTTATTCCTATTACCGGCTATTCCGAGTACCGACTAATAATAATCCAGGACACCAACGACTATCCTGTCCCTGAGAAGCTCATCTTGTAGTGTGCCGTAGCTACATTTTTCAATCTGCGCCCTGCATGCCGTGATAAATTCTTCGACCAGTTCTCCCTCTTGCTGGACTCGTGAATTGAAGGTAGCTCGTTCAAAGATTACGTTCTTTCGGACGACAAAATGACCTTCGAATTTTGCTAAGACTGTATCGTAGTCCTTGTGAGCAGCCACAGTGGCGAATGTGAAAGATGCAAAGATATCGTCAGCCTTGTCCCCCATCAAGTAGATGAAGGCGTTAACCTGGTCTTCAGGCGGCTTGGAACTCAACCCAGAGGCAAAACGGAACCTCTCGAAGCGACGCTTCCAGCGCGGCCAATCGTCCGTCTTGAGAAACTGAAAGGTTCTGGCGGTGATTCTTGAAAAGATGCGAAGGTCTGCACCGCATCGGCCATCTTGACGGAATCCCAACTACTACGTCGGAAACAGGAGCACGTAATGAGTATGGACGCAGGATCAACTCGTTCACCGCATGGTCGGAAAGCAGGAGTCGTACACTTCTGACACCATGTTTTGTATGGATGATACAAAGAAGATTACAATAAAACAAGATTTATTTACAATCGTTGTACGCGGCTTTACATAAGGAGACTGATGCCCGGAGAATAATTCTCCGGCCTTTTATACTAGAAGTATGACGTCATGTCAATAAAAAGAACGTTAAAAATATACATTAGTAGGTAGAAAATGAGAGTTGAGCCCCACGTGGATCTATGATCCCTATGGGGATCCATAGGGATCATGCGTGGATCTGTCCCCATAAGAATTGAACGTGGATCTCCTCCATAGAGAATCAACGTGGAGCAAAAATCACCGACTCGAGTTCGTTCTCTTTCCCAGCTCGGCGCCGGTAGAGACAAAGTACGAAAAAGTCCGTTGAAATAATGACTTTCCGAAGCCTCAATGCGGCGTAGAATACCGAGCTTATTAAATAGGCGGCTTCCTATTTCTTTACGCAGAGGGAATGTACCTTGAACGTGTTTTACGGCGAGAGAGACGAAACATTAGCTATATGCTTAAAATAACGGGGAGCGAATTCAAGTGGAGGCTAAAAGAGGCGACGAGAAGTAATGTAAAGTGAAAGAACGGTAGACCTTGAAAAACGGATCCTCGGTTACGGAGTTTCTCCCTTTGCCGGAAAGGGATCCTATATGAGTTATTTAACGTGGTTTCCAATATCCGTCGTCCGTCGAATATAATCGCTTTTAGGAATAAGTCTAAACACGTACTCCATCGAAATATTTGAAATTTAAAAACATACAATATTAAAATAACGGGGAGTAATTCGTATTTAATCCACACTGACTTACACGAAGGTCGTTTGGTCGTATTTAGGTACTATATAAAGGGACGTCGTTGTCCCTCCGAATTTATTCAGAATTTTGTCCGCTTGAGTACCACATCTTGGAACATTAACAATGTAAGTTTCTATAACTTTTAAAGGTATTGTTTTTAAGACTTGTTTTTCAAAGAGCGTTTTTTTTTAAAGGTCGTCGGAAAAAACATGCATCTTGGAAGTGAACTTTCTCAGAGCGAATGGACAGTACGTTCTCAAAGAATTGGCCTATATCATTGCAGAGACTGGGAAAAATAATGTGTATTCTTTCCGGGCACCATTCTCCTACCACATGTTTACGAGACCGACGACAGTGTGCGTGGATTTCACGAAACATCTGTGGAATGGAATGGAATGAAGGGGAATACGTAAAAGCGGATTTGGATATAATTATTCCTGACATTTTGTCAAAAGCGAGGCGCTTCTACACAAAAGGGTTGGAAAAAGCGTCTTTCCTTTCAGAACTTTTCGGTTCGAAGATAGTGAATATAGAAGATATCGGATGCCCTAATTTTACTAGACTATCAGATATATGTCCACTACAATGTAAATACCATGTTTATAATGTAAACTGTGCTTTATTTAAGGCCTTTAAAATCAAATCATGGAAAAATGCGATAGTTTGTTTTGAATAATAAAAATCTTGAGTTCTAATAAAAACAAATGTCGTTAATCATAATATAAGGAAGGAGCCTTTTAACGCATCCGCGGTTTCTAATTTCGGTTGCATTAAGAGCGACTCGTCGCTGCGCCGTACTAGTTGAGGAAACCTCGCATGTTGCCAGAAAGGAGAGTTGTTAGTCTTGAGGGTTCTATTACAAATTGTTTAATAGAAAAATAAAACCAATTCAATACCTAAGTATGTTTAAAATTCTCGCATGTCGCCAGATAGGAGAGTGGTTAGTCTCGAGGATTCTATTACAAATTGTTTAATAGAAAAAATAAAACAAATTCAATACCTAAGTATGTTTAAAATTCCGAGACCCGTTGAGTAACGTGTCACTTTGAGACAATCGTCAAAAATAAATACACCGACATTTTGTTCAAAGGTAAATAAATTAACTAGGGTAACGCGTTATGCCCTTTGGTACCATTGTTTTTATTTCGAAGAGTATAAAAACTCGTGTCGAGATAAGAAGAATTATATTCGCAATGTCGATTCGAAGTGAAATGCCTCTTGACCGAAAAGTAGCCGTCGCAGTTCTTCGCTACACCGTGGCTTTGGGACCTATTCCCGGAAGGCCCGAACTGCCCGATCTTTCATTTCGCATGTTCGTGGTAATTCTAAGGAAGCATCACAAAGGGTTCTGGGTTAATTTCCACCCGGACGAAACGAGATGTACCGTTGACGTACATCTAGCGTATCACCCGAATATAGGGAATATTCGGAATGCACTTGGACCCTGCCTGATGCAGTTAATAACAGTAAGTAATGTCCATGGTTTCCATTCTTAGGTACTATATAAAGGGACGTCGTTGTCCCTCCGAATTTATTCTGAATTTTGTCAGCTTGAGTATCACATCTCGGAATATTGAAAAATGTAAGTAATAAAACGACCCCTTAGTAGCCAGGTTTGAAACGTATACTAACGAGTACCAAACTTTCTAGGAACGCCAGTACAGCTTTCCCAATTTCTAGCAAGAAAGGAGTATCGGTGACGCCAGACGCTAATATCTACATTGGAGCATTAGATGGAAGCGTTGGAATCGCCTTGACGGAAAGCCAATTTAAGCAACTATGGAGAGCGGGCAGCCAAATAACATCGTTCTTGGAGGACGAATCTATCCCACCTTCTACGTGGTTCTTCGAAGGATCGGAAACAAGACGAGTCGAGCTGTGTACTTTTCAAAACCGACGGGTTGTGGACGTGAGAGAAATAGTCCTTGGAAGTGGGACCAACTACGGAAAGCATTACCTAACTAAACGGGGGAGCACCATCTCACTCTACCCCTGGAAGGCATTGCTAGATAAATATGATGAAGTGATGATCTACCACAACGAGGTTAAACGTGTGTTTAAGGAAATAAAAGAGACTGTACTGGGGAAAATAACTGATTTCATTCATAAGCAATGCAAGGGGTGTGAAAGTGATCATCCCAGCCAACGTCAGCACGATTGCCTTATGATAGATTGGAATTCCCGTTTAGAAATGCATTTATTTGACGCGATGGAAAAAATAAGTTATTACGAAAAAACCTCGAAACTAGACACGTTTTTAAGCGAGGACTTTCGTGATAATATCATGTCTTTTGTTGTGTGTAATGCTAAAAAAATGTTGGATCAAACTGAGGATGTTGTAGACTAATAAATATTTCGACATACTTAAATCTTGACTCGTTATTTATTAAGATCATTTACGAACATGGATCCAGTGATGTTACACCCCTTCACTGGTCTCGTATCTGGACCTACTCAATGTGGAAAGTCCCATTTCATTGCGAAGCTAATTAAGCATAATGAGTCTTGCATTTCCCCTCCACCAGAACGTATAATTTGGTGTTATACGGAAAATCAAAATGATTTATTTAATTCAGTTTTGGGAAGTAATCCAACAGTTGAATTTCACGAGGGTTTGTTAGACCCGGGTAATTTGAATCCAGCGATTAGGAACTTTGTGATTCTGGACGACTTATTATGCGAAATAGCCAATAACAAAGACGTCACAAATCTATTTATTCGAGGCTCCCATCATCGAAACACGTCGGTCCTGATTTTAATGCAAAATTTATTTTATCACGGCAAAGAAGTTAGAACTCCCAATCTAAATTCGCAATACCTTATAATTTTTCGATCTGCTAGGGACGTTTCAAGCGTATTGAATATCGCTAAACAAATATCCCCCTCTAATACTAAATTCGTCGTTGACGCTTTCCGTCAATCTGTAGCAAAACCGTACGGGTATTTATTCATTGACTTGAAACCGAACACCGCAGAAGAGTATAGACTACGAACGGGAATAATACCCGGAGAGAAACCCGCAGTTTTTGTTCCTATATAAAAAATGGTGGTTTCAACTTCAAAAAGAGTTTGTAAAAACATAAACTTTCTGAAATATTTGAGCACTTGTAACGCTAAACAGAGAAAAGGCATTATTAAACTAGCAAACCGTGAAGCTATTTTAGCGTTGGTCGAATGTTGTATAAATGTTCTACGCGGGAACGTTCAACTAACAGATGGTCAGAAGAGTCGGTTAAAGAAACACCGAAAGGTTTTACATCATCTTTGCCAAAAAATTCCTCTCACCAAAAGAAAACAAATTCTCGTGCAGAAAGGAGGATTTCTCCCACTGTTATTAGCTCCGCTACTTTCAATCGTCAGCTCCGTAGCTGGTAGTGCAATAGGTCGTGCTATCAACAAATGAATGGCTCGCAAAATGATATTAGTGTCTGAAGACGTGCTGCGTCGAATGAAAAACTCTACAGTAGAAGAAGTCTCCCGTGAACCGGAAATGCCTACGTTAGACAAAGAAATGAAAGCTATCCTTGAGACTTCAAATACAACTGAATCCGAGAAATTGACATTATATAATCAAACTTTAGAGCGACATTTAAAATCTAAGCGCAAACCAGAAGACAAGCAGCGAGTTAAGAAAACTTGGTACCAGGATATCGCGTCTTCGGTTTCACCTACTATGCTTCCTGATGCAATATCTTTATACAACTGGACAATGAGATATATCAATTGGAATGAACTTGGTGAAATGGAAAATGGGTGGACGAGCCGTCCCAGGATCAAACGTTATCGATTTAATTTACGACGCGGTTAGAAAAACCAAAGCCATAAGCGATCCCACGGGAATTAATAGTTTTTACGAAACGTTACAAAACAACAATGTACCCAAAAAATTTATTAAAAACCCCGCGAGAATAAACTTGTTAAAGTCATTTTCTTATAACACAACCACACCCAGTCGACAACCTTGGGTGACAATTTGAATGTATATACCAATAAAATGTTTAACGCAAGAAGCGAGTATTTATTTCAATAACCTTTATCACCATGGAAGGGTGTGCGGATAGTGTAGCTGTTAGTATGGTGTCCAAATTAACAAATTCGTTCTCCAAAAAACCCAAACTTTTAACAGCCATTTTATTCATGTTACTTCTTATAATAATCAAATTACTAGATTTTCTATTATGGAATTACTTAGCGCCTACTTTTGGAAATTTTACTAATTATGGATAAACTGCAAAATATTTATTATGATGTGAGAGACTCTGGGGGTTTCGTCGGTGCACGAGGATTATATCGTTCAGCTCGAGAAAAAGGAATCAAAGTTACGTTGAAAATCGTCAATGAATTTTTAAGAAATCAAGATACATATACCTTACATAAGAACGCAAAATGGCGGTATAAAAGAAATAAAACAATAGCATATGGCATCGACGAACAATGGCAAGCTGATTTAATCGACCTTCAGAAAATTTCGAGAAAAAATCAGGGATATCGTTATATTCTAGCCTGCATAGATGTTTTTAGTAAATATGCTTTCGTTGAACCGGTGAAAGATAAGAAAGGGGTTACTATCGTCAAATCTCTGAAAAAAATACTGGATGGTGAAAGAAAACCGAAACGATTGCAAAGTGACCACGGAAATGAGTTCGTCTGTCGTTCTGTACAGGAAGAGTTAGAAAAGCGAGGAATAAAATTTTTTGCCACAGACTCCGAAATTAAGGCAAGCATCGTTCAACGGTTTATTCGAACCCTTAAATCAAGAATGTATCGATACTTTACCGGGAAAAATACAAGGACCTACGTAGATGTACTACAAGATTTAGTGCACGCGTACAATAACAGTTACCATAGATCAATTAAATGTAAGCCCGTTGATGTTACGAAAGAAAATTCGAAAATCATTTGGAAAAATTTGTATGGAGACATCGATTTCAGCCCACCAGTAGCTTATGATTTTGAATTCGGCGACATTGTAAGAATTAGCAAAAACAAGGGTCTCTTCGAAAAAGGATTCCTTCCAAACTATTCCGAAGAATTGTTTCGGGTGATTAAGCGGCTACCGAGACACCCTCCGGTATATAAACTAGAAGCTTTAGATTCCGAACCCATTTTAGGAGTATTTTACAAGGAAGAAGTTCAAAAAGTGGGGAAAGACTTGAATATGTGCGCTTTTGAAATCGAAAAAGTGTTACGAAAAAGACTTAAATCGGATAATACCACCGAGTTACTCGTGCGTTGGCGAGGATACGGTCCACAGTTTGACAGTTGGGTGCAGGAAGTAGATTTAAAATGAGTTTCTATATCACGTTACCCTCCGATTCTTCAACCAAATACTTTCCTAATAATACGACAAGTAAATTTAGAACGTATCTCCCGGAGATGGTAAAACTAAACGGTCCCTACGAAGTAGCACTAACGGAAATAAGTTATCCTAGGACTTGGAATAACGTAAAGAAAGTTAGTGCAATTCGAATTTGGTCCACTGACGATAAATCGAATGAAGTAGTAGCTATTATACCTAAAGGAAGTTTTTTAACAATTCAGGAATTACTGAACATGTTACATGTAGATAAAAGTATACTATTTAAGTACGAAGAACGATTAAAACGTGTTTCCGTTTCGTCTGGTTACGATTTCAAATCGATTTCCGCGGGACATAAATTTAAAGTTGATATGCCCGGGGACATAGCAGTCATGCTAGGATTTACGTTGGAACCAAAAGAAAATTTCATAATTACGGATTCCATGATAGCACCTTATATGGCGGATTTGGATGCGGGTTTACACTCCTTATTTATTTATTCCGACGTCGTTCAAAATACGATCGTGGGGGATAGCAACGTTCCGCTTTTACGTATTGTTAGTGCGAAAGGAAAAGACGGAGAAACTGTGGACGTAGAGTTCTCTCGACCTCATTATCTACCCGTCGCTTCTTCGGAAATACAAACTATCGAAGTGAACATTATGGACGAATTGGGAAACCCTGTCCAATTCGAACGTGGGAAGGTGCACGTAACTCTACATTTCAAACCGCGGAGGGCCTGGCTCGCGCTATAACAACAGCGCGCGACCTCGAGTGACGATCATTTTCGTTAAAAGTAACGAACGATAAACATCATGACTCGCTTCAATGCCACCGCTGTAAGCGACTACGAACACTACTACCTAAATCAAGCTGGCTACGGCTCTATTCCCGTGTACCGAGGAATAGGGGTGCAGAGGGGATATGGTTTGGGAAACATACTCGCGTCGGCATTTCGTAGTGCCATGCCTTTATTTAAATGTGGAGCGCAATATCTCGGAAGAAAATTTTTAGATACCGGAGCGAAAGTAGTGACTGACGTTGCCAGTGGAATACCTATTAAAACAGCTCTGGCATCCCGATCAAAGAGCGCGGGTCGGGAAACTTTATTATCAACTGCGGAAACCATTAAGAAAATGACAGGGTCGGGGCTTAAAAAGAGACGTGCAAAACCACGAAAAGTCACTCGAGTCAAAGTCAAGAAAAGGAAAACAACGTGTCCTAGTTACTCCGATATATTTTCGTAATGGCTCTATTACACCCGCATTCGAATGGATGTGTGAACTCTGAATTGGACCTTTTTCAAGTTCCGTTAACGCAGACGGTGATCATAGGAGGTGAATGGGTCGAATACAATCCCATTTCCAGTATTTCCAACAATTCAGCGCTAACTTTCTGCGTTAGTGGGAATTCAGAGACGTATATAGATTTGTCGCAAACTCTTTTACACGTACAAGTTGATGTCACGAGAGAAGATGGCGAATTCCCGAGAGCCGCAGTAATCGCGGCTGATGGTACCGTAACTACTGCCGCTGATAATATAGCACCTGTAAATTTGTTTTTACAAAGACTTTTCCCCGAAGTTCATTTATTTTTAAATGAAAAATGCGTTACGCCAAGCGCTCAGAATTACCCATATAAGTCGTATTTTCAAACAACATTAACATTTGGAGACTCGGCTAAAACGAGTTTTCTGACCAGTTCTTTATTTTATCACGATACGCACGGAAAATTCAACGATTTCGCGAACAATAAAGGTTTCGTCAAAAGAAGGCATTTCGCGCAAAAAGGAACGATTGATATGATTGGAGGTCTACATTTGGACATTTGTCAGCAACCCCGCTATCTTCTTAATTTAGTGGATTTAAAATTTGTCTTTGGAAAACCAAACGTTGAATTTTGTTTACATTCTGACATGAAATGTAAACTCAACATAAAAATGGCCTCCCTTTATCTCAGAAAAGTTAAACTTATTCCCGAAATCCCTCTGTCACATGCTAAAGTGTTGCAAATGGCGAGAGCGAAGTACCCCATCTCGCGTACCGAGTGTACATCATTCTCCATTCCGGGTGGAAACCAAAGCGTAGTTCAAGATCATTTATTTACTGGTCAAATTCCAAAAAGAGTCGTTATTGGAATGGTTAAACAAACGGCGTTTTTGGGCGAATTAAAATCATCCCCGTATAATTTTCAACATTTTGATTTAAATCATATTGGTCTTTTTGTAGACGGAAATTCCGTCCCCCATAAACCGCTTACTCCGAATTTTGCGGGGCATAGTTATATACAAGCGTACGCTAATTTATTTCTTCAGACCAATCAATGGTGTATAGACGAGGGTAACAAATTATGTCGCGAAGCCTTTGTTGGTGGAAACTGTCTTTTCGCCTATGATCTAACAGCTGATCTTATGAACAACGCTTCCCATTTTCACCTGGTTAAAAACGGAAATTTGAGACTTGAAATAAAGTTTGCGAAAGCTTTACCCGAAACCATCGCAGTCATCGTATACGCCGAATTTCAAAGCCTTATCGAAATTGATAACAACAGAACCGTCTTATTTGACTAAAAACAATGGATACGATACAACTAACTAAAATTATGGAAATGGATAAATTCACGAAAGACCTTTTCCGTGGCGTGTTTGCAGCTGATCAACTACCAAAACACGTGATATATTTTCCGTCTCTCTACATCGTAAACACTGATACGTCACAGGGCGAAGGCGAACATTGGGTGGTGTTATATTTCTCTAACGAAAAGGTTACAGGTATTTCCCTGAAATTCGAGTACTGAAAACAGATGGAGCGAAGTATTAATTGTTTTTGTTTTTCTAGAATTTTTCGACAGTTTCGGCAACAGTCCGGATTTTTTCCCTTTTAATAATTTTGTCGAAAGAAACAGTGCGACAGTGACGTTTAATTCTATGCAGCTACAGGAAACTGGGAGTACCACGTGCGGGGGGTTCTGCGTTTATTTTTCTCTTAATCGGTGTAGAGGAATAAGACTATTTGATATTGTGTCTAGATTTTCTAAAAATAAATCTGTTAATGATAAAATGGTTAAGGAATTCATGTATTCAAAATATTCAATAAATTTTCAATGATAATAAGTTTTTTTTATTTATCAACACTTTACAAAAACCAACAACAATTTAGAAAATGGATTTTTTTACACGTTACACTCGAAACATATATTTCACTTAGGTCTTACGTTTTAGCAAATCTATCCAATGGTGACCATACGATAGAGTTCTTATTCCGTCGCCCAAAATGTATCGTTTATTGTCGCAAGGACTTAACGAGAGTTTGTTTTGAGTGACTGTAAACAGTTGGTGTTTATCACTTACAATCCGTTTCATGGAATGTGTAAAAACACGGGTTTGGAATAAACAGTTTCGGTAATGCGCGTGGCGTATTTCTTTTTTCACGACTTGTCTGCACACTCCTTTCGCTACTTTCTTTTCTCCATTTTGGAACAATATACTGTATAATTTCGGACGCAATCCCACGAAAGACTGTATAGGAACCCCTGAAAGTTCGTCTTTCATTTTTCCCATGACTTTTTTATTTACTTCGGAGTGAAGGAAATGCGACTGAGGATAGTCCGAAAAGTCGAATAAGTGGGAATCCCTTTTCAAGTCCGCGTAGACGTCTTGGGTCTTGATGTCATATGTGAGGGAGTCCGTGTCGGTAAAAAGTAATCGAGCTTGATCCCCGTAGGTCTTCTTAATATAATCATAATGAAATTGATACATGATCAGTTTGGATAGATCGAATACCGTGAACCCCGTATAGATCGGCTTGTTCAAGGTTAGAGACTTTTTCTTGAGCTGAATACCGACAAGTTCTTGGTGAAAGATTGTAAATTTTTCAAACGCCGGGCTGCTTGCCTTTTTGATTGCCTTCTCGGGTGTTTGTACAAGATGGAAATCAATGCGGTTTCGCAGATTCTCCATAGTCTTTCCAAAGGTTGAATTATTTAGTAATTTAAAGAAATTTTTTTCAAAGTTATTTTGGGCTTGTTTTCTTTTATCGGTGTTGAATTCGATGAAAGGTCGTAGCCACTGAGATTGGTTGAAAGAGAGTATTTTATGAACTTTGGTTAGTTTCATACCCTTGGAAACGTAATATTTAAGGTTTCTGTAGTGCAATACGTATCGTTCCTTATCGAGGAGGTTAGGTACAAGTTTGGGGAGCGTGTCTTTGGCCGGGAGATTCAGTTGTTTTAGCATTAGTTTATAATAGGAAGAAAATAAGTCAGTGGTTACGACGCGAGATTCGGGGGCCAGCGGATTACAATTATGATCCTGGTGTAGTTCTTCCGAATAGTGTAGATCTACTTCCAAAATGAACCCGTAAGGAGAATCGTCAGGTAGAGTTAGAACGTGTTTTTCAGTAGGTAGTTTTTTTTCGCTTGTCCGGGGACAAAAAGTGTAAACTTTTTACCCTAAAACGTTTTATTCGCCTGTTCTCGGGGTAAGATTTACCCTGTCCCGAATTTTGTTCGCTTGTTCCGGAGTATTAGGGTTACACTTTTTACTCCTCCTCGAAAGGAGGTGTAGATGGAGTAATCTAGTTTTGTCGTCTGCTTAAATTTCGTTTCACGAAAATATGATGGGAAACTTTTTATAAATAACCTTTAACCTTTAAATACTCCCTTTCTACTCCAACTCGTTTTTTTCGTCAAGACAGAATTGTAGTAAAATGACGTCATATGGCTACACTTTTTAACCTGCTCAAAAAACCCAGAACAGGCGAAAAAAAACCACCTAGTGTATTCCAGAAGATCTGATACTGGAACCCACGCGAATTGGCCGGTCGGGAGGTAATCAATCATGGCAAAACCGTATAAATTGTTACAATCATAGTACATGATGTAATTAGACGGTTTGTCTTGATTATAGGTTTCCGGGAGGTACGGGTTATTTGCCTCAGCGTTTCGATGGCTTATCATTGACACACCGCCTCTGATTCCGCGCTCGATGAATAAATGCATATCAGGGTCAAGCAAAAGTTCTAATCTAACTTTTGTCATTCGAAGGGCGCTTTCCCAAGCGAAACCGGGTATGGTGTAGGCGTGGCAACAATCTAGGTTGTAGTATTCTACGCACATTGCGCGAAAACTCTCAAAAACGTCCGCCAGTTGTAAGGTATCAGCCTGTACATAAAGATCGTGAAGTTCTCCTACGAAGTTAGAAAATAAACAATTAATTTCTTTCACCGTATACTTAAGCAGTATATCGTACCTAAATTTCGAATATTGAAAACGTTCCAAACTTGACGAACGGTTTCGTAATCCTCGTCTGAGATGTCTTCTCCTATAAGTGAATTATGGAAGGCCTCTTTTGAGGGGAGAACCGTTTCTTCAAATCTTTTTACGTCGTCCATGTAGTCATACGGATACGTCAATTTTTTCAGTAAAAATGGGACTTGGTACGGGGGATAAAAAGAGTTTAGGATTGGAAATTTGACCGGACCACCACTAGGCAAATTAGAGATTAAGGTTGAGAGACTCTCCGGAAGAAATCGGTAGGAATCCAGAAACCGGAGTCCCCCGAATGAAAAGGAAATGTAGTTTTCCGTATTTGAGGGGATGCAGGTAATGTCTTCGTCTTTAAACAGACCAATGCGCTGCATAATCAGGTGAGCGTCATACCTGCAATAAATATAAATCAGCTAGCTAGGCTAATACCCAAGGCACCACCTTAGGCCTAAGTCATCATGCGACTTTTGAAGCCCTTAATAAACCACTATTCTAAAATTTTAAAAGAATTAAGGAATTACCTGCTTAAATTGTGCAGAAAGACTGGCGTGAATTTCCCGACACGTAATTTCAAGTTACAGGAATTATGAGCCACCCCTCGAAAACGACCTAAATTAAAAAAAGATGATTTATTTTAAAATATTTTTAATTATTTACAAACTTTTTATACCGGAAAAATGGCAGTGATCTCTAACTCCCGGGTCTTCCGGTGTGATAACTCCTTCGCAAACATAACAAGTAGTCGCAGTTCGGCATGCTTCCTCTTGGGCGGGAGTTAGATCCATAGGAACTATTTCCTTTAGTAAATCCGTGATTTTCTGTCGTTCCATTAATAGACTTTCCAGAAATACGTCGATGGAATCCATCCCGCGATATGTAACTGGTGCATTCGGCTTTCCTGTTAAAAAAAGAAAAACTTTAGTAATTGTTGAAATTTGTTTTTCAAATATTTCTCACCGTCCGGTCCTACAACCACGTAAGAAAAACCGCACGCAACATGTTCGCTAAGTTTCGTTGTGGATGACAATTTTGAATCCGGGAGACATGTATGTATTTTATCTATTATTGATTCAAAATCGGCGTAAATCACGTATGGAACCTAAAAGTAATAAATTTGAGAACAGGAGCTAATAACATTTGATTGAATTCCTTACCTTTTGCTGCCATTCTATTTTCTCGAATTTTAATATCGGCTTCTTGAAGGGCATCTTAGTCAACTGCGGACCATATACGTTACAATTTTCTACGTGTTTCCTATGGTTTGTTTCGGAGTGCATACCCGAAAAACGATGTAGACAATATCTGCATACATGCACCTTTCCATTGTGCTTCGTGAAATGACTAACTAAGCGGCTTAAGTCCGTTATTAAGCAGAAATGATCGAAATCTCCAGATTTTAGAAAAAGTAAGTCAATCTGACGATTCTCCGGGGCCTTATGGTCACTGATATACAGGGTCTTTTTTTTTGCTCGGAAAAGTGTTTTTTTTCAAAAACTATTTATAGTACCGATTTCAAATTTGGAAGGTCAATTCTCTATACCGGGGGACATCAGTTTGAGAAATTTGAGCGTTTTCGGTAATGTTTTTCACCAATTTTGAAAAATTATTTTTCGACCACTAGGTGCGAGATAAAAAATTTCTATTATAAAGTTGTAGGCCGTCATCGAAAACCCTTAAAAATTGTTCACTCGACGAAAAACAATTTATTTATCAGTGAAAATTCGAGCTTGAAAAATTTACAAGTTGGTGAAGCCAAATTACGATTGTTTGAAACGATAATTGAAACCGAATTACCTAATCCAGTTGAAACTTTGGTTAAAAAAACGACCGGATTTAAAAAACACGAGGCTATAGGTCAATCCTAAACATGCATTGGGTATTTAAAGGAAAACTTTGGGAGATTATTATCAGTGTTTGATAATATTTCGAACAATGCCTCGTTATTCAGTAGCTGAGCGTACCGAGATAGTTGCCATTTACTATGGAGAAGCAGCGCAAAACCTTAGAAGAGTGACTGAAATCTTCGCAGAAAGACATCCAAATGGAGCACCATCTGTAAATACAGTAAGACGAGCAATTCACGATTTCAATCAATTTGGTAACTTGCAACCTAGGTTTCGCGGATTGGGTCAACCGGATTTAGACTTCGAGAACAATGTACTCGCGTACTTTGTGGCATATCCTCGTCACAGTTGCGCTAACGCCGCTGCTGATTTGGGTTGTTCTGCAAATCGTGTGTGGAAAATTCTTCGTAAGAATCGCTATCACCCATACAGAGCTACGCTCCACCAAGGACTAATTGACGGAGACCATCAAAGACGTTATGAATTTAGCAACTGGTTACTAAATGCTGTCCAAGAAGATAGACAATTTTTGCGCCATGTTTTGTTCTCCGACGAAGCGTCATTTTCTAGAGATGGGCCCTTTAATCATCAAAACAGCCATCTTTGGTCTGACATCAACCCACATTGGGGTTTTGAATATCATCACCAGGTTCAATTTGAACGGGTCAATGTTTGGGTTGGACTTGTTGGAAACCGTTTGATTGGTCCCTTTTTCCTGCCGACGAACCTCAACGGCCAAAGGTATTTACATTTTCTACAGAACGAACTGAGTGACGCAATCGACGACCTTCCATTGGCTGAAAGACGTCAGTTGTGGTTTCAGCAAGATGGCGCCCCTCCGCATTTTTCCCGGCAAGTAACTGAGCACCTCAACAACGAGTTTCCTGAAAGGTGGATAGGGAGAAATGGTCCAGTGCATTGGCCAGCAAGGTCACCTGACCTAACACCGCTGGATTATTTTCTCTGGGGATTCGTTAAAGCAAAGGTATACGCCACGCCCATTGAAACTAGGGAGGAACTCATTAGACGAATAATCAGTGCTTGCCGAGACGTCACACCAGAAATGGTAGAGAAAGCGTTTGAGAACTTAATTGTCCGCGCACAAACCTGTGTTGCAGCCAATGGTGATATTATTGAAAATGTTTTGTAAAAATTTATGTTAATAAAATATCTGCATTCAAAAACCAAACGTGTACATTTTTTCAAGTGTGAAAACTCTACTACGTTTGTATTAGACTTGTTATCTTTTCAATTATCGTTTCAAACAATCGTAATTTGGCTTCACCAACTTGTAAATTTTTCAAGCTCGAATTTTCACTGATAAATAAATTGTTTTTCGTCGAGTGAACAATTTTTAAGGGTTTTCGATGACGGCCTACAACTTTATAATAGAAATTTTTTATCTCGCACCTAGTGGTCGAAAAATAATTTTTCAAAATTGGTGAAAAACATTACCGAAAACGCTCAAATTTCTCAAACTGATGTCCCCCGGTATAGAGAATTGACCTTGCAAATTTGAAATCGGTACTATAAATAGTTTTTGAAAAAAAAACACTTTTCCGAGCAAAAAAAAAAGACCCTGTATAAAGGGAACACCTCCTCGTCATACCCGAAAATATTTATTGAAATGTCATTTTTCACTTCAATTTTTTTTAGTTTGTTAATATTTAATTGAAAAGGGAAATCGATGTCGCACAAGTCTAATTCATTCTCGTATTCCTCGTATTGTCCCTTTCTTTCCGGGTGAGCACTTGCCGGGTATAATTTTGCGAGCAGACACCATAAGAAGCATTTGTCATCTTCGGATTTGATATTTAAGACTCCTCTCTTACTTAATTTCGGAGGTATTTCAATGTAACATCCTGCGACAAGTGGCTGATATGAAATAATATCTAATTGGAAAAACAAGATGTGATCAATCGTCCAACCACTTCCCGCGTCTTGAAATTCTTCCATGGCCCTCGAAATCTCCTTCAATCCCGCGTCGATTTGACCCGGGATAACGTCAGATGTTAGTATAGCTTGGGTTCTACTTCGGAAGTATGGTAAGGCTTCAACCGTCTGACCATCCGGTAATTCATGTTCATATCTCACGCGAATAAACATGTTCCATTTAATCCCCCGCTTCTTACTCAAATGGTTTTCCAAATATTTAATTAAAGCAGGTTTGATTGAATTAATTAAAATCTCGGGGTCCGTGTGCGTAATACGTGGCATATAACGTGAACTGACCAAGGCGTCTTCAAGAGCTCCGAGTTCTTCGACGTCCCCTTCAAAGTCAGGTTTCCCGTCATCCATCGGTTCTTCTTCTTGAGGCGACGGCGAATTTTCTTCTTGCTGGGATGTGCCCGCTTGGGGTGAGCTCACTTCGGAACTTGAAGATTCATTCGTGTGAATCCGAGAATGCCGAATTAACCCCGATCTACGCGCGAAACTATTTTTACACTCCGGGCAAACATGTTTTCTTTTCGAATGTTGTTCCCTGATATGTCGATTTAAATTATTTCTCCTCGTGAACTTATTCGAGCAAATGGGACATTGGAACATTTTTTCGCCTTTTAATTGAATACGGAGAGAACTCCCATACTAACTGCTCTACTCAAATGAAGAGAGGAGCGAATCAGGGTTAGACTATATATCGGTTTTCTCTAGGGTGTACTTTGATACCCAAAACCTTTATGGAATATCTGGGTGTTTAGGTAGAAGAAAATTTGATCCAAAAGTATGTGAATAGATCCCCGTACCATCAAATTAATCTCTCCTTTCTAGTATCATTCCCTCCATTTCATTTCGAAAATGGAATTCAATCTATAGAAATGTAAGAAATCTCATTTCAATTTTCTGGAGTATTAACTTTATATTTTCAGAATTATTTGAGTGAAGAGTAAGCTTATGGTAATTTAGTATGTTTATTATTGATATGAAATAAATATAAGGAATTTATATATGTCATAGCTTCCCTCCATCGCGTCTTTCACTATTTGTTCTAAATCTATTAGGTCGTCTAAATCATTAGGGAAAACCACTTTTTTCGGTTTCTTCTGCTGACCTGTCACTGTAGACGAGGTCTTTTTTTTACGCTTTTCGGGTTTGGAAGATGACGGTCTTGAAGAAGATGATGAAGTGGTGGAGAGCGCCAAGGGATGAGCCCTCGAAGTAGAAGGTAAAGACAAAAGAGATTCCAATGAAGGTGTGGAAGTTGAGGACGCTAAAATAGGAGCGACTGATGCTGAAGCTTCTATGTACGATGCCGATGAGGATGCGAGAGATGCCGATGACGATGTGGAAGCGAAGGTTGAGACGGTCGGTGTGTTATTGAGGGAAGACAGAAGCATTGAAGCCATGAGGTCCTCCTCGTGGGAGATAGAAAGATCCCGCTTCTCTATCTATTTAAGACTAATTTCATTAATACAGGGTCTGATATGTAAAAACTAAGAATGGAAACCATGGACATTACTTACTGTTATTAACTGCATCAGGCAGGTCCAAGTGCATTCCGAATATTCCCTATATTCGGGTGATACGCTAGATGTACGTCAACGGTACATCTCGTTTCGTCCGGGTGGAAATTAACCCAGAACCCTTTGTGATGCTTCCTTAGAATTACCACGAACATGCGAAATGAAAGATCGGGCAGTTCGGGCCTTCCGGGAATAGGTCCCAAAGCCACGGTGTAGCGAAGAACTGCGACGGCTACTTTTCGGTCAAGAGGCATTTCACTTCGACAAAATGTCAGGAATAATTATATCCAAATCCGCTTTTACGTATTCCCCTTCATTCCATTCCATTCCACAGATGTTTCGTGAAATCCACGCACACTGTCGTCGGTCTCGTAAACATGTGGTAGGAGAATGGTGCCCGGAAAGAATACACATTATTTTCCCCAGTCTCTGCAATGATATAGGCCAATTCTTTGAGAACGTACTGCCCATTCGCTCTGAGAAAGTTCACTTCCAAGATGCATGTTTTTTCCGACGACCTTTAAAAAAAAACGCTCTTTGAAAAACAAGTCTTAAAAAAAATACCTTTAAAAGTTATAGAAACTTACATTGTTAATGTTCCAAGATGTGGTACTCAAGCGGACAAAATTCTGAATAAATTCGGAGGGACAACGACGTCCCTTTATATAGTACCTAAATACGACCAAACGACCTTCGTGTAAGTCAGTGTGGATTAAATACGAATTACTCCCCGTTATTTTAATATTGTATGTTTTTAAATTTCAAATATTTCGATGGAGTACGTGTTTAGACTTATTCCTAAAAGCGATTATATTCGACGGACGACGGATATTGGAAACCACGTTAAATAACTCATATAGGATCCCTTTCCGGCAAAGGGAGAAACTCCGTAACCGAGGATCCGTTTTTCAAGGTCTACCGTTCTTTCACTTTACATTACTTCTCGTCGCCTCTTTTAGCCTCCACTTGAATTCGCTCCCCGTTATTTTAAGCATATAGCTAATGTTTCGTCTCTCTCGCCGTAAAACACGTTCAAGGTACATTCCCTCTGCGTAAAGAAATAGGAAGCCGCCTATTTAATAAGCTCGGTATTCTACGCCGCATTGAGGCTTCGGAAAGTCATTATTTCAACGGACTTTTTCGTACTTTGTCTCTACCGGCGCCGAGCTGGGAAAGAGAACGAACTCGAGTCGGTGATTTTTGCTCCACGTTGATTCTCTATGGAGGAGATCCACGTTCAATTCTTATGGGGACAGATCCACGCATGATCCTTATGGATCCCCATAGGGATCATAGATCCACGTGGGGCTCAACTCTCATTTTCTACCTACTTACATTGTTTAGTTAATGTATTAGGCTATATTAGATAATTATAGCCCTAATATTACAAACCTTTCTCTCCAGGAATTGGATTACTGAAAGATGTCCAGGTTCATATACACTTTAAGAAGGGCGTGGTACCACGTTTCTGCAAAGTGAGACCTTTTCCATACTCGCTTAAAGATAAAGTCGACCACGAACTAAAGCGATTGGAAGGTGCTGGAATCAAAACAAGCATACCACACTCTTACTACCGTATCGACTACCGAAAACGGAAGACATTTTCGCAAACCTAGCTGACTGCTGTTACTTTTCAAAAATTGATCTGAAGGAAGCCTATGCCCAACTCGAGCTCGACGAAGAATCTACGAAGCTACTATGGTTATCAACACTCACAAGGGTCTCTACAAGCCGAACAGAATACCATACGGAGCATCCTCTGCGTCCGCGATCTTCCAGAGACACATCGAAATTGTCATTCAGGGGATTGACGGCACAGCAGGGTTTCAAGACGATTTACTCATTCCTAAAAGATCGATGGTCAAGGAATTCACCCTCTGGGCGACAAAATGAAGGCTATCATGGACGCTACCAAACCAGAGAATCTCGACCAGCTTCGATCATTTATTGGACTATTCAATTACTACGGACGTTTTCTTCTAAATAATTCCACGAAGCTAGCGCCGTTCTACCGCTTAATGCAAAAGGAAACACCATGGGAATGGAACGAAGATCAACAGAAAGCATTCGCGAAGATGTCGTTGAAGATAAAAGAAAACCAGTAACGTTGGCATGTGACGCATCACCTTACGGTATAGGAGCAAGAATGGGAACGAGCAGCCAATCTCATTTGAATCTGGAACTCTCACTAACGCTGAGAAGAACTATCCACAAATAGAGCGGGAGGCTCTGGCCATTGTATTTGGAGTTACCAAGTTCCAAAACTATCTACTTGGAAGAAAATTCAAGCTGTTAACTGATCAAAAGCCGTCAATAACGTTATTTTCAGAAAACAAATCCATTCCAGCTATGGCGGCTTCCAGAATTCAAAGATGGGCGTTGACACTACACTCCTATCAGTAGAACATCTGCTACAAACAAGTCAAGCCTAACGGTAACGCCGACGCTCTAAGCAGGTTGCCGGAATTCATACTACTCGAACCAGAAAAGAACGTCTTCAGTATTTCTTCTATGCAAATGCTTCAACAAGATCCCACTTTTCAGAAAGTTTATCAAGGGCGGGTGACCAACTATAGATGTCAACGGGCATGTCAACTACGGTTTTATCATTCTTCCGCCGAAAGAACGAAATTACTTGTAGCAAAAGTGACATAATTACCAAAAGTGTGTCAATCGAAACTATTTCTTAATGAATGTTACGAGTGAAATACAAGTTGGGAGGGGAGAAGGGAAAGTATGCCTTGGGGAGAGAAAGAAGTTACAACCAACAAATAACGCCTCGTAGTGAGGAACGGAGGAACTAACAAGGAGACGACCCGAGGTGTTACACACCGATTTTGTTCAAACTCGGGGGATTGGTAGACCTTCATGTAACTTGAAAAATCCTAAAGGGATTTTATTCAATGGGTAACGGTTTTGCCATGGCAACGAAAAATGTTTTTGACAACATAAAATTGAAATTTTTCCTATTTAAGCTATATTGGTTCATTTTCACTCATTTGGTTCAAATTGATCAAAATGTGATCAATTTTTATGTTTTTCGTCAATATTAAATTTTTTTTTTAAATTTTGGAATTTTATTTTTTTTTTAAATCTTGCACAGGGGGCCCTTGGAATCGATCCAAATCCCATGTTATTTTCAATGGGAAAATTTCCATTTTATGTTGTCAAAAACTTTTTCGTTGCCATGGCAAAACCGTTGCCCATTGAATAAAATCCCTTTAGGATTTTTCAAGTTACATGAAGGTCTATCAATCCCCCGAGTTTGAACAAAATCGGTGTGTAACACCTCGGGTCGTCTCCTTGTAAGTAGCATTGGTCAAAGCTAGGAATATGAAAACTCGGTTTACTTGAATCCTCCTAGGTCAAAGTTAGTGTATTTTTTGATGTTTCGTCGTTCTGTAGAGATGCTATCGCCATCTACCTACGATATAATACCGTAGACTAAAAAAGATCCAGAAAGGCGACAATAAATAGTCTTTTAATGGCTTCAAAAGTCGCTTGATGACTTAGGCCTAAGGTGGTGCCTTGGGTATTAGCCTAGCTGATTATTATTATTATTATTATTATTATGTTTTCGATCTCGAGTCGAGCATTCATTAAACCGTTAGCATACGAGACTACAGGGATTGTCACACTTTTGTTTGTAGTAAAGGAATCTTGCTGGGGAATAATCGAGTCATCGTACCCGTGAAGTACCAAGAGCACCTCTTAGAAGAATTTCAATGCACAGACCAAGGAATGAGTCAGATGAAGGCGCTGACAAGGTCAAAGTTTGGTTGTTATTATTATATTATTACCAAGTTTTGTCTTTCGATGGTTATTATTCAGTTAGGGGATTCGGGCCCATCACCCCATTCCAAGTGGCCCCGCTTCGACGGGAATTTGACATTCCCCTTGGTGACATCGTAACGTTACCTCAGGAAATTAAAAATTTGGTTCCCCCCATCTTGGAAGCGAGTCTTCAGAAGATAACGGGGAAAAATCTCCACCGACTGACTTTCGTAATCAAATTACAGTTTTAGAATTTTATGTTCCGAAAACGTTTGAAAAATCAGCGGAAGCTTGTGAAAATGTTTCAAGGCACATAACAGTTGAAAAAAATTATGTAGACTTTTTCTTATCTTATCTCTTATAAATGTAAATATATAGTTTTTTAACAGTTGTTTATATACTCACCCTCACTTAAATTAATCAGTTCTACAGAAAGATCAGTGTAGCTATATTAATCATGTAAACTTTTTAAATACTAATCGTTAAATAATACTAGTTTTACTTTGATATATTGTCTTGGGTCATCTCGTTCATGTTTCCTCTTCGCTAAGTAGTTGAATTAATTTTCAAAAGGTCATGGAGCCAGCACCCTTCCATTGCGCCATCCTGTTCGAGCTTATCTAATTACGTCCGCAAGTTAACCGTTCCTGAGACGAGTAACCTGTTTACCGATGCTATGAATAATCTACTACGCTATGACATTGAGAAGTTGTCCGCATCCAACATCTTGCTAAGCTGGTAAAGACAAGTAATCTACATCCTCACGATAAGATGAGTCTTCAATATTGTGACTGGAGAATGGGTCGAGCCGACTGAGCCTCAGCAAAGGGACTACGGTGATTGTTCGGAAGAATGCAGGGATGAGTCTCTTTATCTAATGGCGGATAGGGATAGAATTGATTGGTCGACTACTTGGTTAGATTTCAACTTGTTTATTTCGGAAGCAAAAGCTTATCTTTGAACCACTTTAATCCATGTTTTTTCGGCGTTTTGGGACAGTGGGCATATCCTTTTCACAGAGAATCTGAACCGTGGTACAGAATACCTTGGATAGGGCTAGGAGTAGTAAACACAACACCCCTAAGAAAACGTCCGTAGTAATTGAATAGTCCCATAAATGATCGAAGCTGGTCGAGATTCTCTGGTTTGGGAGCGTCCATGATAGCGTTCATTTTTTAGCCCAGAGGGTGAATTCCTTGACCATCGATCTTTTAGGAACTTACATTTTTCTTTGGCCATTTTTAGTCCAGCTTGATGAAGAGCTGAAAGTACTTCGTGTAGACGTTATAAATGCTCGGTTCGATTTGTGCCTCCAATGAGTAAATCGTCTTGAAACCCTGCTGTGCCGTCAATCCCCTGAATGACAATTTCGATGTGCCTCTGGAAGATCGCGGATGCAGAGGATGCTCCGTATGGTATTCTTTTCGGCTTGTAGAGACCCTTGTGAGTGTTGATAACCATAGTAACTTCGTAGATTCTTCGTCGAGCTCGAGTTGGGCATAGGCTTCCTTCAGATCAATTTTTGAAAAGTAACAGCAGTCAGCTAGGTTCGCGAAAATGTCTTCCGTTTTCGGTAGTCGATACTGTTCAACTATAAGGAACGTGACAAGTTTTATAAAAGAAATAGAGAGCAAGGTGAATCTATTGCATCATATGTTGCAGCACTAAGAAAACTTGCTGAATTTTGTAACTTTGGCAATACATTAGATGTCATGTTATGAGACCGTTTATTAAGTGGAGTGAATAATGACGCAATAAAAAGAAAGTTATTGGCTGAAAGACAATTGGATTTTCAAAAAGCTTTGGACATTTCAACGTCAGTAGAACAAATTGATAAAGAATCTCGTGATTGTTGCTAATAGTAAAACTAATGATCAACAAATTAATAAGATGTCTTTATACAAACTTAACCAACAACAAAAGAACTTGACACTTCAAAATTCTCGCACTCATCAGTCCCGAGGCCATAGAGGACATGGAAGAATTCCAGCAAATTGTCCTCAGTCACGATATCAAACTTTCTCAAGAGACAATTTTCAAAATAAATATTCTACTCACAGACATGCCCAAGATCACTTTTCAAATATATCCAATGTTCCATGTATGAGCTGTAATTCTATTCAATACCCAGAATGGGAATGTTTTTACAAAGAATCAACATTTTTTTTTGTAACACCAAAGGACACATGGCTAAAGGAACTTCCAGAGGACAAAGGCAATTTACCCGTGGAAGAAATAGATATAAAACCAACACTCACAATTCCACAAATTATGTAGATCTCACCGATGAAAAATTATCAAATGAAGAAGACACCCAAGAATATGATTTATATCATATTGATGACTCAGAAGAAATAATAACCATATATGAAGAACATAATCACGATCATAAAATATCCAATATTAACGATTCAAATAAACTAATACCTCCTGTTGAAATTTCATGTGAAATAAATGGCACTACGATACTATTCGAAATTTACACAGGATCTGCGTATTGTTACGGTAGGATGAGACGACGACAAGATATTCAATATAAAATATACTTTATTTATAAACATACAAAAAATAGTGTGAAGCGCGAACTGGTAGACGGGCCGACCGATGAAGGGTCAGCCGAGGGAGTTAGATTCCCCGCCGTAGGAGGATTTTCACGAGAGGCTGCGCTTGTTCAGCGTTAGTCCTCTCGCTATTACCTAGACGTCTGGAGTGAGCTTTTGCAGCAGGCGGTCCAGTCGTCCCGTCAGAGAAGGCTCAGCCTATTCGGCTTATGTCTCTTCTCTTCTGCCTACACCGAGAAACGTCGCCCTGACTTCGGAGAGACCCGGCCTTTTATAGTGGACGGTGACCTTCGGCCCCTTTGTTATGAAGGACTATAAAGGGTACGTCTTATTGATGTTGCTTGGTCGGTCCGTCTACCTATTCCTAGTTACGCGTGACAGCTCTCCCTCTAAGAAAGAGCCGTCCCGGCATTTGATCCAGAAATATATACAAAACAAAAACACAATAAAATAATATATAAAAAAGAAGATCGGAGTGGTCTGTGAACAGCAGAGGTAATCTATACAGCACACGACGAGCGTATTCGCAGATGAGAATTCCATCATCGTGCGGATGGGCTGGGGCCGTGAATTGAGGCGAGATGTTGGCAGAGACGGTCGTGAAGTCCAGTATCCCCCGTAGCCGGACTTCTTGACTGAGATACGCGCTGATCCTGGAGAGGCTAGTGGCAGCGGTTGACGCAACGGGTGACAAATGGGTGATAGTTTCACTACTGATGTCGATCACGATGAGACTCCATTGGGAATGGCGAAATAGCGGCATTATCAAAATGTCGCAAGCGAATAGGTCGGTTTCCAACTCAGCCTGGACACAGGTGCTATCGGTGTTAAGCAGACTCCGAACAAATGCGGTAGCGAAGACGAACGCCGTACGAGAGCTTAGGACTAGTAGCGTATGAAGATACATCTCAACAACGCTCTCCGGCAATGGGCCCAGTTCCGGATCTCGAATGCGTGACAAATCCGTCGTTGTTATTGCAAATCCGAAACGAGAGGTCGGATTGCGAGGAACAGCCACCTTCCGTCGCTCCCGTCGCCGTTCTCGTCGGGATAGATGATTGACAAGACTTGGATGGAGGGGGTCAATTTTCCTTAGTGATTGTATATTTTCACGGAACTTTTTAACGCGGGAGGGCCGCATACCGTTAATTTTAACTAAAATTAAAAGGAAATAAATTAGATGATGGGGACTGTGAGTTCTAGAGAAGTGTACGTAGTGAGAGCTTTTAGCGAAATGGCGAGTCTTCGTTTCTTTTCTCATTTTCCATGGTTCCACCGCGTGATGGGGTTGTTTATGTTATTTATGGTAGGCAGGTATCGAAGGATAGAGGAGAAAAAGTCGTGGCAATCGTTAGTGGGTCTCTGGGGAGTCATTTGGTGGGAAAGAGTTTAAAACGCCGCGTAGGTCAGCCGGTCCGGGCTTCGGCGCAGTCGTGGAGATCGGCGGGTATCTGTTTGTAGGGCGGGAGGAGTTTGTTGGCGTGTGGCTAAAGAGCCTGGAGCGTCTGAAAGAGAAAATTCGCAAATTTCTGGTTCAGAATGGAATTGAACTTTACCAAGAGGGGGAGAAGGGATGTTATCTTCCCAATCAGCTCGCTGAAAATATGGTTTTAGCCTCTCAACTGACACTACGTCCGTCTTTTTCCCCGAAGAGTCCGATATCTCGAAATCGTTTGGCGCAGTTTTGCGAATTATCCGGTAAGGGCCAGCGTATTGGTGGAGAAGTTTTTCGCACCGTCCTGGGATGCGGCGTGGCGTGCGCAATAATACCAGGTAGCCTTCGTTAAAATCTGCCTCCCTACGTTTCGAATCGAAACGATGTTTATGTTTTGTTCGGGAGATGGCGTGACGGTCGGCTGCTATAGCTCTAGCGCGCTAGGCGTACGCGATGTTTTCGAATCCAAACTGGCTTGCAATAGTAGCAGCGGGTAGGTTCAGAGCGGCATCAAGCATCAAGTCGGCTTCGTAACCGTGTAGTAGAAAGAACGGTGTGTAGCCTGTGGTGTCATGTATGGAGGTGTTATAGGCAAACACTAGGTGGGGAAGAAAACGATCCCAATCCTTGTGGTTGTCAGACACGTACTGAGATATCATATCAGGCAAGGTTTTATTAAATCGTTCAACTAGTCCATTGGTTCTAGGATGATAGGCTGTTGTGCGACGGTGTTCCACGCTAAATAGTTATTTCAGCCACAACTTTGTTTAAAAATTCAGTTCCCCGATCGCTGATGAGTTCTTTGGGGCTTCCGTACAGTAGTAGTCCCGCTGGCCTAAACGGGTACGTCTTACGTTTCTGGCAGGCCATACAGGATGAAACGTAGTTGGACACGTGAGACAGCATTTTAGGCCACCAGATTCTAGTACGAACCCGTTCCCAAGTTCTTCTAAGGCCGAGGTGGTCAGCCTGAACGTCATCGTGAAGATAATAGAGAATGGGGGACCCCATGGTTTTCGGAGCGACTATGGCGTAATGGAATCCGGTCGAGGCCAGTATCCGTCGGCAAAGGAGGCCGTCGCGAAGCGTAAAACATTCGCTAGCATGGCGAAGCTTACGGGTAGGTTTGACAGAGTTATGGTCGTTCTCTAAATGCCGAATGATGGGTTCCATAAATGAGTCTTGTAACTGAAGTTGGTGGATGTCGTATTTGCCGAGGTCGTCATCAGATACTGGTAATGGAGTGGCGAGGAGCGAATCCTGAATCGCCGGGGCTGGCTCGTGTGGTGCCCTAGACAGTGCATCCGCATCAAGGTGTTTTCTCCCATCCTTATGTTTAATAATGGGATTGAACTCCTGGAGGGTCAACGACCATCTGGCCAGCCGGCCGTTTGGAATTTTGACAGTCGTTAACCAGCAGAGGCAGTGGTGATCAGTAACGATGGTGACGGGGTTCCCATAAATATAAGGCCTAAACTTCTGAACCCCAAAGACGATAGCTAGGCACTCCCTCTAGGTTGGGCTATAATTTCGTTCTGCCGCGTTTAAGAGACGGCTAGCGTAGGCGATAACGTGCTCTCGTCCTTCAACGCGCTGCTTCAGAATAGAACCTATTCCGTATGCGCTGGCGTCCGTGTGAATTTCGAAGGGTGCTCCCATCTAGGGTGTTGGATAATGGGGCTTGATATTAAGGCATCGCGGAGGAATTGGAAAGCTTCTTCCTCTCCCGCTTCCCACGTGAATGGCGCGTCCTTCTTCGTTAGGTTGATTAATGGCTTGGCTACCTGAGAGAATCCCTTCACAAAGCGCCGGTAGTACCCGGCAAGGCCGAGGAACTGCTGAATTGCACGTTTTGTTGTTGGACGTTGAAATTGCCTGACAGCTTCCAAATTCCGTGGGTCTGGGGAAATTCCGACGCCGTTGATGATGTGGCCCAAGAATCTAATTTCCGTTTTGGCGAAGGAGCATTTGCTGGGTTTAATTTTCAAATTCGCGTTACGCAGGCATGATAAGACCTGCTCGAGATGACCTAGATGGCTTGTAAAGTCTTTGGAAAATATGATGATATCATCCAGGTACGCAACGACCACTTTCCACATCAGAGCCGTTGAAAGGTACTCGGTGCGTTACAAAGCCCCATGCCAAGAACGTTGAACTCGTATTGGCCGTCCGGAGTGACGAAAGAGGTCTTTTCCCTATCTTTTTCGGAAACTTCAACCTGGAAGTAGCCGGAGGCTAGGTCGAGAGTGGTAAAAAGGGTAGAGCCGGCGAGGCGATCGAGTGCATCGTCGATTCGTGGTAAGGGATGTACATCTTTTTTGGTAATCTGATTCAGACGACTCCAATCCACGCAAAACCGCCAGGAGCCATCACGTTTTTTGACGAGGATTACCGGTGCGCCCCAAGGGCTGCAAGACTCTCGGATGATGTTAGCCCTATGTAGTTTCTCAACTTCATTTCGGAGTACTTCCCGTTCCTTAAGTGATTTCTGGTACGGATGACAACGTACTGGCGCGGCGTCCCCGGTATTTATTTGGTGGGTTATCAAAGAAGTACGTCCCAGATCATTCTCGTGTTTGGAGAACACGGATGCGTGCTTTCAGACAGTTGCTCACCGATATCTAAGTGCTCCGGAAGGTGGGTGTCGACAGTGGTTTCCACTGGGTCCAGAAGTTGTAGTTCCAGGACTTCATGAGCGGTGGCGATATGACAATTACGCGGTAGAACAATAGGGTGATGGGAGGGATTGGCAGCCCGAATGAACGCACGGCCTTTCTGAAATAGAGCTAGTGTTTTGCACACTAGAAGGCCATGGCGCTCAAATGTGTCAGGTGCAGTTTGAATAAGTAGAGTATCGCAAGCCCTTGGAACGGAAACTTCGATTGGCATCTCCGAGAGAGGCGGGATGGTAACGTCGGAGAAGGATCGAACGTTGGTATACTGATCGAAAAGACGGTCGGGCAAAGGAAAGGTGTCGTTGCCCAGGGAAACCGTGAGATTTCGGAAGCTAATCTCGACGTTGTTGGAAGAGCAGAATTCCAGTCCCAACAGTAGTTCGTGATGGAAGTTTTCGATAACAAGAGCGTCAATTTGAAAAGAAGAGTGGCCGATCCCCAGTGTGAGGCTAGTTGAACCGACTGCAATAATGAGGCTACCATCGGCTACTCGTAGCATTATTGAGCCGGCTGGGCGGATGAGAAGACCAGTAGATCGGCAAATTGTGAGATTAATGATGTTTTTAGTACTTCCAGAGTCAAGAATAACGTTAATGGTGTTGTCATTTAAAAATCCAGGGAGAGAGATAAGGTTATCGGGAGAACTGAGGAGGAAAGGTTCGTGGGTAGCTACGGCAGGGTCCCTCCTAGTACCGCCGTCGGTCCCCGTTTCCCGGATGGGCGTTAAATCGGCCGTTAGGATGAGGTGAGCTATTTCGTCCACGCCACGGCGATGGGCTCCGACCACGAAACGGGGAGATCGGAAACGGTCTTGAGACCGAGCCCCGTTCTGCCCTCGACAATAGGAAGAGCGATGGTCGTCTCGGCCACAGATATTGCAGTTGTGTGAAGGGCTAGACTCTCTGCGGCGCTTGAGATCGTTAACGTCTTTTTGCAAACCTTCGAGCAGACGACGAAGGGATTGGATTTCGTCTTGTATCGGTGTCTGGTAGAGCAGAGGAGAGGTGAGTCGATCCTTAACCGTTGAAGACTTACTGGCGAGAGCGGTTGTCAAGAGCTCGAGAATCTTCCCATTGGCAGTGGCGGCCTCCGTGGGAGTGGGCTTAAGCGTCGCGAGTAGGTGTAATTTGTCAAGAAACTCGGCCGAAGTGGACGGGCTCATTAAAACCATTTTCTCCCGTAATTGCGGGTTCAACCCTTTGAGTAAAAAGTTGACTTTTTCGGCTTCCGGCATAGAGTGATTGGCCAAAGAGCAAAGTGCCAAGACGTCGCGATAATATTTGATAGGGTCTTCGTTGGATTGTTGTTGGTGAGAGAGAAGGTCATTAAAAATGGAGCGCGAAGAGCGCCCAAATTCAGATTTTATAGCTGCCTCCCAATCAGTCCATGAGTATTGGGAAGTTGTATTGCCCCGCAGCAACCGAGAATACCAATCGAGGGCTTTGCCCTGGAGTACCGTGGTGAGGAACGAGATCTTCTCCGCATCAGTGCGCCCCAAGGTACTCTGATTGAATAAGGCGAGCCAACCGGTGGCTTCCTGAGTGTCGGGGTCATATTTGGGAAGGTGTTGGCGTAGGTTGACTGCGCCCATAAGTCGGGCCAGGAGCGTTGGCAATTCCTCAGCGTTGGCCATGTGAACGGTGTCTGCGTTCGCCGCAGAGGGACAGTTGGAGAGCGGGAAATGAGAGTTACGTGAAATGGCGTGAGCGGGTAACAACTGGTAGACGGGCCGACCGACGAAGGGCCAGCCGAGGGAGTTAGATTCCCCGCCGTAGGAGGATTTTCACGAGAGGCTGCACTTGTTCAGCGTTAGTCCTCTCGCTATTACCTAGACGTCTGGAGCGAGCTTTTGCAGCAGGCGGTCCAGTCGTCCCGTCAGAGAAGGCTCAGCCTATTCGGCTTATGTCTCTTCTCTTCTGCCTACACCGAGAAACGTCGCCCTGACTTCGGAGAGACCCGGCCTTTTATAGTGGACGGTGACCTTCGGCCCCTTTGTTATGAAGGACTATAAAGGGTACGTCTTATTGATGTTGCTTGGTCAGTCCGTCTACCTATTCCTAGTTACGCGTGACAGTATACTTTAATATCAGATGTTCAACGACAAAGTATCAACCTAAGAGGATAACTACATCCTAGTTCTTTAAAACTCAAGTCTTTTTCTGGTCATACCGTATTACTAAAAGGAATAATGTCTGTCAAGGTAAAATATAATAAAAAAACGTTGACATTTTATAGAGACCTGATGGCCAAGTCTTATACCTTCAATCTTTCCAAAATCGTTTAAGTAAACTTCGTTATCAGTATTATTTTACATGGCTTGTCACCGCAGTCGGAGAATCAGAAATCTTAGTTTCGTTTTCTAGCGGAAATTTCGGTTCTCACGCAGGACCTTGACATTGGACACAAGCGGGGACAGGTGCGGATTAACCCTTTCGGCGCCTCTAGGCACATAAAAATTTGGCGCCTATTGGCATTGTCTAATGGGTTAGTCAGTGAAGTAGGGGCAAGCCAAGTACTTGGACAGTCGGGTATTTAGCGCTTCTAGAAAAATGCCGCCCCAGGCATGTGCCTACTCTGCCTAATGGTTAAAACGCGGGGGAGAACGCTGAAACCGGTAGTATCTATTGTCTCTGTAGTTTGAAAATGCGTAGTCTCTTACCGGGGCCCACAAGGGGTTGGAGTGTGCTATAACTGGTGGCTATACCGGGGAGTCGGGGTCCGGCTCTTGTAACCCACCACGGGCGGTAGCGCACTGGGAGATGTTAGCTCCGTCCAAATGGTCCTATCTCCACCTTCGACTTCAGTCCGGTGTGGGCTGGTAACTGGGCTTCGGCCCAGGCTAACGGAGAGGGTCCAGGCAAACTGGCCGCTTCGGCGGATTGAGTAGCCTGCTGTGGGGCTGTGGGCCTCCGTATGAGGGCACGGCGGACCCATCTCCCGGCCTTTTGGAGTTCCACCGGGATATCCGGTGCCAGCTGTGCCGGGTTATGCGGGCTGCTGTGTGCCCGCCGCATAGAAATTTTATACTCCTACCTAGAATGCTCCCGTCTACGGGAGAACCTGACGCCAAGTCATTTTGTAGCAGCGACTAATGATTATATAGTCTTTGCTTAAGCTTCAGCCAATCAGCGGCCATCCATTGACTACGGCAAGCCGCTAGCGCCATAACATGGCGGTTAAAAATAGTAGAAGCTCAGACGATTTTTACAGGATCCATCCGATCCAAGCTCACAGAATTCCCATAGGTTTTTTCTGGAGTTTTTAACATGATCCACTTCAACGTTTTTGGATTTTTATTTAATAAAAGTGTTAAGATTTTTTGAACTTTTAGTTTTGTTTTCATATTTACTTATTATAAGGAATATTTAAATGCCATTGTGAGGAAGATAAATAATAATAATAAATCTTAAATAATATTTCGTTTAGGTTCGCTTTGAAAATATTTAAGCCTAGGCCTGACATAGGCCTAACTTTTAAAATAGCAGGCAATGTCAATGGCAGTTTTGGGAGAAGCAGTGACTGAAGGTCCTTAGTATTAACCTTTGAATTTAAAGGTTATTTCACATTTAAAGTAAGTAATATTATATTTATTATTATGTTTGTAGAAACTTAGATAAACAAAAACCTTATTATATCCCAGAAAAAATACATTACACTAACGAATGACACTTATGAGGAATTGACGACAGTCATTTAATTAAACAGCAACAATCATACTGATAATTGTCTTATTTTTCAAAACTTTACCTTCTATTTAATAATATGCTTTTTGTCTTAGAAGCTTAGCCAAGATAAATGTCTCGCACTCTGCTTAAATTCAACATTCCACTGTTAAAGAACATAAGAGATAGTGCTCAACGAAGTCCGATATTTACAATGTTAAATAGTGTTTTTAAAAAAACGGATATTGCAGTAATTATAGTCCTGAGTTGTTGTTCCACTAGGCTCACTGAACTTCCTGAAGTCACTTTTACCAAATCATCAATTTAAAAGCCCGCCGTTTGTTAACATTTCAAAGTGCCCCAAGGTTTAAGGAAACACAAACTTTAACCTGTACAACGACACATTACCGTCCACCGCAAATCGTTTTCTACATGTGGAAATGAAACATCGAGGAGCCATAACAACAAACAACGCAATAGTTATCCAAAACGTTAACATATGAGAGAAAAAAATTTACGAGTAAAGAAACAGTCTACCATGTTTAAAAACTACATTAAACTCGATCACGGCCCCCTGCACGTGCTCACATGAGCGCGTGCAGGGGGCCATGACTCGATTGACGTGGGCCAATCAAATGCGGGTTCTTAAGGTGACGTAATATAAAATCAAATTATTATTTTCAGTAACTCAAACTAGATGGCAACGAGTCGTTGCCGTAGTCACTCTTTGAATCGTGATTGGCTGATAATGACGAAACCTCCGAAAATGTAATTGGCCCATTTTGTATTTATACGGAATCATTCTAGGTTATAAGATTTATAAGGCCCGCCGTTCCCCTTTAGGAGCTCTTTCCAAAGGGCTTGGCTCTCTACCTCTCTAGGTAGGGTGTCGGCTGGCGTTGCCAGAGCATCCGCTCTCATTCCCACATCCCACTGCTGTGTGCGAAGTGGCGCGTTGGTCGGCCCATTGCTGCACCTTCTGCTGGGTTGAGCAGCTTGCGTCGAAGGTGCGACCATCAGTAGTAGGGTTCTGCTACCCATGCTGGTTTTGTCACCTGTCCGGGCTTGTGGACGCTGGCGTAGGGCATTTGATGATGGACCTCCGGTGGTGTGGTTTCAATCTTACCGGTACACCGGGCTATAAATCTGATGCATGTCCAGTCTCTTACCGGGTAGTAGGGATAAAGCTAGTAAATCCAACAAGGGTCCCATGGGATCGCTACGAGCTGAGGGATGAGTGCTGGTCAAATATGAAAACTTTTTGGGAGACTAGCCTGGGAATGAGGGAAGGGGTATACACCCTTTTCCGCGGTATTTTCCTGGGCGCGTCCATGTTTGGTTTTCCCCCTTTCAGCCACATCCTCCATTACGGAAACCCAAAGAGTGGATGCTAGACTCTCCGCTGAGGGCAGAGGCAATGGCCGACGAGCGGGAAACAAGTAAGAGGGGTAAAATAAAGACGCGATAAAGAGTGTATTGTCACGCGGCTAGATGACGCATCGGAGAATACTTTTAATTCCCCCTTGTGCGAGGGTAGCGTTGCGGAAGGCAGGGATTTTGTTTGTAATTTATTATAGGAACACTGTTTAATTAATTAACTGAATTTTATATTTTAAAGGGGGGGTAAATCGAATTATATTATCTTTATAAACTATATTAATTTGGTATGTAGTATTCTTAACATTGTAAGACTTGGTATCTTGAACGTTAGAAATGATCAAGAATAACTGGGACAATTATTGAAATTAATACATTCAGAAACAATATATATAACAACAATATCAACAATATGGTCAAGACCAGATAGATTCGACTCCTCAAGGACGTCTAAATGAGCCGTCAGAGTGCGGGGGGGGGGGAGTACGATCAAAAATGAACTAACAAGCCAAAAACAATTAGTAGGTAAAGGTCAACCTTAATGCAAATGGCGGCTCGACGTGAAGTAGCTCTATTTTCAATAGATGTCGCTAGCGTCGAAATAAAAAAAGGCGGTACTTATACGTAACCCTCGCGTTGATTGGATCGTTTGTAAATTGGTCAATAACATTAATTACAGCAATTATAAACAATATTTTTACATGAGATATATAATTTAAGTTAAAGTCCACTAAATAGAGTATATGTTGTCTAACTATAATAATCTATAATGACTCTCTGAGACCGTTATCATTTCACTATTTTGAATTTTAACTTCCTTTGCCATTAATATATGGCACCACGCTCTCCAGTAAAGTCGCGTTTTTCGTAGAATTATAAGAATCCCATAGATTCATGGCCATCTCTAATAACCAGGTTCTTTTCATAATACAGGTGGCAATGATAGAGGCGACACTTGTTTTAAAGGTTACAATTCTTTTATTGTCAGTTTCATTATATAAAAATAGTAATACAAATACAGTAAAATATTGTAGCATCCATTTGGTTGAGCTCTTCTTGATACATAAGAGTTTTTATCAAATTTTTATAGCAAAAATAATGATTTCTTGCTGTAAGCTTAAATATTTTTACAAAGCATCAAAAAATTTTGCCTTTTTTTATACTTCTCTAGAAGTTACTATGCACCTTTTGGAATAAAATTTCAAAACAATACACTATGCTAACAATACGAAACTATGTTCCGGGTTTTCTTTGGTACCATATCTATAAACTTTGAAACATACAAATAGTTAAACAAAATATTACCGAAATAGTAAAAACACTTCCTTGAGAAATTTGAGGAGCACCAATATGAATAAACAATAAATAGAAAATCTTTAAACAATAATATGGTTTAGGCAATTTTAAAAGGATAAATCTTACTCAAAATTTGGGAACCTGTGACTTAAATGTACTATAGATTCAATAAAACCAGAAGTAGGCACTACTTTTGCCAAATCACATTTGTAAATTTTCATTGCTACTAAGGTACCCATAGCTTTAAAAAATTAATTGCCTTGCCCAAGAGGTGTACTACCTTTAAGTAGCCCATTTACAATAGCCTCTGGTCCTTTATTTAAAATATTTTTCAATTTTTGAATCTGTCTTGTATTGCCCCAAGCAGAGACTATTAAACTATTGTTTTTTTCCCGAATTCGAACCTCATTACATCTTGACCATTCACGCAGCTTTTGTTGGAGATAGTCCACTGAATAAGTGCCTTTGGCATTACCGGACAAAGAAAAAGGGTCCATCTCTTCATTATCATCTAAAACAACACTATTTTGAAAATTCCCAAAACTTTCAAAGGTTCCAGTAATAGCTACGTGTCGATAAGTAGTCATTGATACTTTAGCCAGAACATTTACCTTCTTAACAAAAAATGGAAGACCAAATGCCAACGTTCCTTTGGCTTTGAAACGTAGGGACATAAAGTACTTCAGGAACATAATTATCAGTGAAATAGCTTTCACATTTCGCACTTCGTTTGGGGTCGACATGTAGGCGTGATAAAGTAATTTAATAATGCTTATCTCATCAAGATTGCAAATATTGGTCAAATTTTTATGCCGTGCCCACATAATGAGCATTTGACTGGCACACTTCCATTCTTTAAGAGGGCAACCAGCTGATACTTTTTTTCTCAACTCTACAATAATGAAATTGTCAAGATGAATAAGCTCATTTCGAAGCCCTTCCAATATCATAGTGTACTTTCCCAATACTGGATTAACAAATACTCGCAAATTATTTTTAGCTAGGTTAATCAGTTTAATTTCGCACAAATGTTTAGCAATTACCCAGGGAAAACTTAAGAAGCGGGGAGATTGACTGGCGGTGTAGGTTACCATGTACCAAGCCGAAGCTTTCTTCAGTACATTCATGGGATCTACTGACGCTTTATTTACAAATTCCTCAAAAAACTCTTTTTTGATAACCCTAACTAAATCTTCAATACTTAATTTAATCAACTCTTCAATTTCGTTTCTGTCTTTGAAGTGATTATAGCGACCATGAAGTTTAGAAAAGCAACTCGTCATGGCTTCACTTTCATTTTTGATACCATATGTCATCATAATTGTCTCCAAACGATCGTTGAACTTGTTTCTGGCTATAATAGCTGACTCGCTGTACCTTTGCCAACCATTATATTCCAAATGTGGATCAAACTAAATTATACAAATTTAAACTTAAAACTCAATAATATTTGAATCATTTTAGACTTACATTAATATCCGAATATATCTCACTGGTTTCCAGAGTGCATTCGCAAAATGTTCGACATGTACGATATAGAACTCCTAAAGATCTTTTAGACTTATAAGAATCTTTGTTACCCTTCTGCATGAAATCGGGATACTCCTTTGGAATCTCACTTTTCACTATATCCACTTTGACTCCACTTTTAGCAAAGTCCACAGCTATACTACATTTTCTAGCAAGATTTTGACAGATAGAATGCCTGATGCCATAATCTTTATGATCAGCAAAAGCCAAGTGGGAGCTGGCTATACTTCCAATGTTATCAAAACTGATATAATCACACAGAAATTCTACCATGTCAAAAACCTTAAAAAAAAAAGAGGAATGTGAAGTCAAACATTAAATAAATTTCTAAATAAATACTTCAATTGGTCGATATAAAACTGGATTAGTAGGACATGGAAAATGACTTGGGGGGTCATTGTTATTGAAGATAAGATCTTTTTTCCAAATTACTGTATATTCATCTCCGTCCAAATCAGATCCTACAAATCTCACAAGAATTGTTTTGTTAACCAAAATTACATCATTCTACTTTAAGGTTTATTTTTCATACCAGCCATTTCATTTGGATGAGGCCTTTGTCCATTTTGAGGAAATACAATACAATCTTTGATATGATGCAAGCTTGGTACATCTTTAGCCAAAAGAATCCTAACATCTCCAGCTTGATAACATGGATTTTTAGTGATCATGACATTTCCTTTAAACCAGAAATTACAAGGAAATATCATATTAGGACAACTTCAACAAAGTAAGTAATTACCTTCCAAAATAACAGTTTCTTCATTTGTTTCTTTCCCCGCCATGTTTGCAGTATACTGAATGAAAACTTCGCCATAATTCAGGGTACCAGTTTCATCTAAAACTCCAAACATATTACAACCTTCCAATGGATCAATTGGTAAATTGGATTTGTTTAGTATTTTGTCTAAAGGAATGTGACAAATTAGTTTTGTTAAGAGCTTCGTTAATATGATACACATTAAGGAAACACTCTGTGAATGTGACTGCATGTTCACGTCAGTATTCCTGTTTTGTTGTTTTTGTTCGAAACATTTTTCTGTATTTCCCAAATTTTTAGAGAGTTTATTTGAATCTTACTCACTCAATATAGCGCGATACTGAGGAAGTCGTTACCTCAACTGGTGGCAGAAAACATGACTAAAGATTCACAGGGTGTTCCCATAAGAGGACAAATAACTGACCAACAGCTGTTAAATGAGCAGCTAAAAGCATTCCCGGAAAGAAAGGTTCTATAGTTGGACTAATTCCTGACTTAATCAAATTTTCAAAGTTAAGCCCCAAATTCTGGTGCCCAGATAGATAATGCCCAGCTTTCTTGTCATCAAAAAACATGTCAGTCAACATTTGTAAAGCATCCTCTTGCAACCTCAAGAAAACTTGATTTGGTATTCCATTTTGATGCAATATAGTTATTAATGGTCGATTTAAAGCAACTTTGCCTATGCAATGTTTAATAAATATTATTATGGCAGCCATCAACTAATTTAGTGGTTTGTTAACTCACTTGCAGCACTGACTTTACAGATTTCTATGCATTTGCTAGAATTACAGGGGAATTTTTCCATGCTTTTACGAAATACAATATCATAATCGTCTAGAGTTGGATCCACCACTAACATTCCTTTAAATCCAGCAAACCGAATTTGAAAAGCACTAGGGTTTCCTTTTATTTTTAATACTCCTAAAATCTGTTAATGAAATATTTATGTTGTCTCAAACTAAACAATACCTTTAAATAAATATGTGTAAAAGGACCAATTTGAATTAAAAAAGTTATGTAAATAACGCTAACAAAATATAAAGATTTTAGTGGACAAAAAGATTGATTTTAGGCATGCCATGATAAAATAGATAATCAGCTAGGCTAATACCCAAGGCACTATCCAATCAATAAGTCATCTAGGGGCTTTTTAATACCTTTACCCTAAGTAATCGGGTTCAATTGCACAGAAGGGTGGTGGCCAGTCCTTCATGCCAAGCGGGCTAACAGCTCCCTATACTCACTATTACCATTAACCTCTGCAAGTTTTTATGGAAAAGAGGAAACCTAAGAACTCTGGGGGGAAATCCCTTTTACCAGTAGGGAGAGAACTTGCCAAAACTAAGCAGAAGGAGTGTAGTTCCGAGTTTTCACCCAGTGCCACAAGCTGCGATCAAACCCGACTCCTCAAATTATCAACAAATAGGTTTATTACTAAGACCAAGACCGTACTTATATTTTACAGAAAATGAAGTCTCACCTCAGCAACTGCTTTTGAGGATATTTTTCCAATGCCATCAGAGAAACAATAAGCTTGGTGACTTTCTGGATCTAGGCCTCTTTCTATATCAGAGTCCACTCGATATCGTCTCCCATTCAGAGAGCCCAAATCATACTTCATCTTAGAATCTTGTGTTTGAGAAAAACATTGCCCCATTCGAGCCATGTATTTAGAAACGCAATTAATAGCAGAAAAATCACCCATCCATGTTCTAATCGAAGCCGCAGACTCTCCTTTCTTATTAACAGCATACATCCAAACTCCATGATCCCGAATTTGCGAATTAGACCAAGCCAAAAACTCAAAATGACGATTGCCAATTGTGATTCCTGGTAACATTGAAGAAGTAACTGCTTTTTTTATTACCACATTGTCCAAAGATGACCGATAGCTGATCTTCGTGTAGTCTTCATCTCTAAATGATACTCGTAGAGCGAAATCCTTGTCAAAGGTACGGATGATGCGGTTCTGAATGCTTATTTCCGGGGGCCAAAGTAGAATCTTGGTTGGAGTAACAATGGCTCTTCTAATTTTCATGGTTTTATCGCTTCCTTCCAATATTGTTAGCTTTTTATTTTCAGTCATCTTCATATGCCAATGGTAAAGAATTTCAAATGATGATAAATAGTTGTACGAATGACCAGTGTCCGTTAGACGGACCAGCTCTGACAATGCCTCCTCCGCAACAATACTATTTTCAATCCAAAACTGTTTTACAACACGAAGAAATTCTTGAAAATTTTGAAGCTGGAGCTTGCAGTTTCTTCGGATAAGAGCTTCAATAAGATATAAGCAACTAAATTCCATGCCAAACATGGTTGGATGAGATAAATATCCATTTTCTGATGGCATTGATTGAAATGCGCCCACAAAAAGGGGACAGTAGAAAACTGGTGATCCCAGCTTTTTGCATCTAAAGTTCAATCTTGAAACAATTGCTTCAGCCTGAGTAACACTTTGAAAAGTGAAACTGATGGCATTTGATCGACCAACAACTGATTTGGGTAGCACATTAGTTTCGTCAACTCTTTTGAAGCCTCTGTGCACAGTTGGCTGGTTCAAAAGCTCAAGAACAATGTTATTCCCATTGCAGATTATATGTTTTATAGAACCATATTTTAGTTTAATATTATCAAAATAAGTTTTTGTCATTTGGCCATTTCTGTTTGTGCGCCACAAAGGTTTCCCATGTTCTCTAAATGCAATCATTAATTCTGCACTATCATGCATAAAATCAGCAACAATGTTATGTTGTAAAGTTATGTTAAAAGCATTTAAGGTCACACCACCAAAAAGAGATAAGGGACGCTGGGTTTGTTTTGGTGTATAATGTGGCACATAATGAGTAGGAGTGACTAAAGTTCCGAAAGTTAGTTCACTTAGCGAAACTTCAGTGTGGAAATTTGATGTATCATAACAATAAGCTCTATTTTCTTTGAAGTGCAACAATGGTCGGTGTTCGTCAGTAAAATAATTGGGGATTTGAATAAACCAATCTTTACAGAAATGGTAATATTGCTCGGAGACATTTGGATAGTAAGAATTACGTCCTTTCCTGACTTGGCAATGGACTTCAAAGAACAAATCTCCAAACGCCGGCTTGCTTTTCTCAACAGTTATTGGATTTACTTGAGATGTATGAAAGTTAGAAATATTCCAAATTATTACCTCTACAGTGCAAGCTTTTAAACAACTTTTAATTTTATTTTCAAGCGATATCTTGGCTTTTGGGTCATTCTTTGGTAAATAGGCTAAAATGTTAAATTTCAACATCATGAACAAAATTTAAAGAAAAAGTGAACTACAAATGTTATGGAGCACAAAATCACGTCCAAAAAGTCATCGTTCCCCGTTTTCCATGTCAACGTTCGGTTTAACCTAGGAATTTGAAAACTCGGATCCTCCTAGGTTTAACTAGCATCATTACAGGAAATTTTAACTTTCTACTGTAAGCGTGGCAATTCCTATTTGATATCAAAGTCTTGATTCTCTTTGTTGATATCTACTTGAACCATTTGGTACTTAGATCAAGTTAGATACGACATGGGTTGTTTTGTTCATAGAGTATGGAGGCTTGGATTAATAATGTCCTGCTTTTCGTTTTGAAACTTTTGGTAGATTTAACTTTGCCATATTTATTATCTAAATTCATTTTCAAGTTAAAAAGGTACCAAGCGCTCTCAAAGAATTTTCTTTGGCGCTATTGTTGCAATTAAATTTCTGCCTTTTCGATCACGAAGAATCCCGAAATGGCGCTGCGTTAGCTATTTTGAAGTTCGGTTTACAGATGTTTTGCCCATTGTCAACCCCCTCGGTGGTGAACGTTTCGTTGCGGACCTCTCCTGGTTGTTTGATCTCTATTTCCTCCATACTCTTTTGTCAAGAGCAAAGTTGCTAGAGACGCTAATATAGGCAAGGAGGGTAGGAAGGGAGGCGAAGTAGGAGGGATGAACGCGCCAGCCTCCTCGTAAGAAGTTTAGCGCGAACTTGGCGGGAAAATTTCGGAAAAATGGCGGCAACACGTAGCGTAGCGGCCGCTTCATCCCTTTAACTTCGCCTCCCTTCCTATCCTTCTTGATAAAGGTGTGCTCGCGCACCCTTTTTAAAGCTCGATTGAAATAAGAGACTAGATGAAAGTGACAGGGTCTGACGATGACGTCACAAACACATTCGATTAGCGCCTCAGGCGTAACAAAGATTGCTAAAAAATATATCAAAAATACATTGCTTGGGTACGGCAAAAGTCAGAGCAAATATAATCCGAGGACATAAAACATCTTCTTAAAACGATTTCAAAGTGTCTAGTGTGAACGCGGCTATTTTGGCAGCGCTCCTTACATTAACGAGTCGGTTTTTGTCAACCATGACGCTATTTTTAAAAATATCGTTAAGCGTGAATTTCTTTGCACCTTGTAAAATTTTTATGCCTATTTTAGAAGATAATGTCTCGCAAATTTTTGTCTATTTGTTTAAAAAATAAAAATAATTTCTTCCGGGTGCATTAGGTTTTTAATTAGAATGTTTTGAAACGTAACTCAAATGCGTGAGCGGACGAACTTCTAATTATATTTCTATACTACGAATGCCCAATTTTCTTCAAAACTCACTGGAAATCAAACGTGTGAACAAAACGATTTCTAAACGCTAAGAACCGCAGCGAGATCGAAACGAGGCAAAACGTTTCCGAGGGTTAGTGTGAACGTGGCTCAGTTACCGTTGCGCGTCCCAGCGTTTCAGATCGCTTTGGCTGAACTGCTTCGTTGACCATTTTGGCAGCGAGTCGGTTTTTGTGAACCAAGCGTACGTCAAGTGGAGAAGATATTTTTCTTATTATAAGAAACGTCTAGCAAGAAAAATTCTTATTATAAGATTTCGCGATTTTTGCGTCAAGTTGAAAAGATCGCAAAGTCCCAAACAAAATGGCGGCTGTGTCAGAGAATGCAAATCAACGAAAACGTAAAGAGTTGTTTGATTCTTTCGTTGAAATACTTTTTATTTCAAGAGTATCGAATTGTTAAAGATTTTATTCGTAAACAAGTTGGCAAGCCAAAAGATACCTCTCCTCGGAAGAATTGTTCCTAGTGGTATTAATTTTTCGAGACGACCCTTAAAGATATCTCCGCAATTCAGAGTTATTTACTGAAAACGTAACCCCGGTTCAATCCCACCTGGTATAAAATTTTAAATTTAATTAAAATAATTGAGACGAAACAACCAAGTTTAATTTATTCAGAATAATATAAATTAAGTAGTTACAACAGCGAGTTAGACGTACTAAAACAATGCACTATTGAATTTAACCCTATTTAGAGAACAAGTTTGTCAGTTAAATATAATACGAAGGAAATTTTAATGAAAGAAATATCTACAGGGGTATTTGTATTTTTCTCGCTTAAGAAATACTGGCCGCATCTTTAACGCTCATTTTATTTCGACACTCGCCCTTGATGAAGATAACGTAGAATAGCTATATTCGACATCTGGTAGTGGACGACTCGTAGACTTCCTGTTGACGTTGTGACGCATACCGCATGAAAAAGACCAATGCTGTCCAATTTCCAATACCATATAATGACTCGCACACCCAGGAAATCAACGACTGCATTATTAATCATAGATGTACAAATATCCACACCAATAAAAAATGTATTAACAAGAAGCGAAAAACTTACCATTCACAAAGCACAGAAAGCCACTTGACTAAACGACATCTCGTATATCAATAAATGACCGTAGACGGAATAGTTAGGGCTCTTTAAAAATAAAAACAAACGAACCCAATTGATGAACTGCATTAAACATCTTAATCCGTCGAGAAAACGTTTAAAATAAATTACGAAGTAATGACGACCCAGTTAAAAACCAGACCAACATAAGTGTAAGAGCACGATGTATACAACTCGATAAGAAGAAGATATCTGATTAAATGGAAGTTATAAAACCATGAAGATTTCGAATTAACTATCAACTTCAATTCTTCAGGCAACAAAATAAAATGTATTCGGATTTACTGATAACTTATGAGTTGGATGGTTTTTAGTCAAATCATCGACTTTATATAAGAATGGGGATCCCCAGAAAACCTTTGCACCACTTGGCGGTGTGACCGAGGTAAGAGTCCTCTAACAAGGAAGGTCTGGGATCCGAGAAATTGCCCCAGGAAGGTATCAGCCGGGCGGATTTTTAAGCAGAGTCAAAAGGTCAAGTTTTATGACTTTTCGAAATTTAGACCTTGATCGAGTCGGAAATTCCTTATGGGATTTTATATGCTAATTTCATGGGCACCAAAGGGTTAAAATTGGGTAAAATGGCCAAAACTGGCCAGTTTGAATCAGGAGTGGTCAATATGGTTAAAAATGGTCAGTTTGCGATGAGAGTGGTCAATATGGTTAAAAATGGTCAGTTTGCGATGGGAGTGGTCAATATGGTCCAAAATGGTCAGTTTACCATGGAAGTGGTCAATATGGTCCAAAATGGTCAGTTTGCGATGGGAGTGGTCAATATGGTCCATAATGGTCAGTTTGCGATGGGAGTGGTCAATATGGTCCATAATGGTCAGTTTCTTTGGGAGTAGTCAATATGGTCCTAAATGGTCAGTTTGCTATGGGAGTGGTCAATATGGTCCAAAAGGTTCCGTTTGTAATGGGAGTGGTAAATATGGTCTAAAGTGGTCAGTTTACCTACCTCCCCTAACAGTGGCGTAACTAGGAACTCCGCCCCCCCCCCGCGAAAAACGGCTCAGGGGCCCTTTTAAATAGCACCGATTTTAATCATAAACGTTTGGGGGCCCCATAGTTCTCGGCCCACCCCCCGCGCCGCGGGGTCTGCGGGGGCGCTATTTACGCCACTGTCCCCTAAAAACATTTGATTTCGTCAAGTAGACCATAGGGAGGTTCAAAACAAATAGTTAAAATATTATTTTTTTTTTTGTAAATTTCGAAATTGTTGGTGTTTGCCGTAATTCCGAACCCGCCATGGCCCGGCTGATACCTTCCTGGGGCATGGTTTAAAGGTTGACATAACGTTTTCTCGGATCCCAGACCATAGCCGTCTGTAATACAGGCCATTATGAACATGAACATAATTTTTTTTTAAATCTGGCTCTTAGCTTCCGTATTTGATAACCGACAGATGTCGGTAATATGCAGAAAAAAAAACCACCCGTGTGACGTCAGCTTGCTAGTCGACTGCTGCATTTAAACGGTGGCGCGTGTGATTTTTCCAACGTTTTAATTCATCTAGCTAAGGCTTATTTGTTTACTTTCTATGATAACGTTACACATGTAATGCAATTGGCACGAAAGAATTGTCTGCTATTATTTAGTTCCAACATGGTTCATTATTGTTTGATCAAAAAATTTCGACGGAAATGGGAACGGGCAATTTTAGAGAAGATTCCTAATGACAATGAAAATAAACCACTTACCTTGAACTTAGACGAAAATCAGCGTTTTTGTAGTAAGCATTTCCTATTGAAAATTTTGTACAAACATGCGCTGTGATATATTGTGATATTACTCACTCTATTCACTTGTTTAATATTTTTAAAATAAAATATATTAACAGATAAAGTATTTTGTAATATTTTCACAATCAAAAATGCTGTGATAAAGTACTTTCATTGATATTTTAAGGCTTTGGGTGAAACAAAATTTTAACTTTAAAAATTCCCGAGCTTCATATTTTTCCCATATTACCGCCATCTGTTGGATTTCAAAAAACCGTAATGCCGCCCTCTCGAATATCTCTATAATATGGCCTGTATTACAGCAAAGATAATTTAAACTCGTACCCTAAATTCGAAATCACACTCTCGCGCGTTGCTGATAGCGTTTACCCACTTCCCGCTGGAACTCAGAAAAAATTCGCTCCATGGTTTGCGCCTTACCGCAACCGATTTGTCCATTATGAAAATGAAAATAAAGCTAAACCCTAAACAAATTTGAAGAAATTTAAAAACTTACTAATAGCTCGTACCGATAGGTCTTCGAGCAAACAAAAAGACGCGAAACTCGGACCAAATAGATCTTCGAGTGAAAAACTAAATTAAATTAAAACAAAACTTTTAAAAGTATGTCCCGACTCTCTGTATTACTACTTTTATAGCAAATCGCTGAACCAAACAATAAAAAATTCCCGGTAATCTGCTTATGCATCGAGGTACGTGACCAGCCGCGGATTGGTCATAGACTGGGCTTACCCTATGCTAGTGGGCCCCATGATGAAATGAAGCCTGAAAATACTTAAGAAGCCTGAAAGTATTTTAGGAGCCTGAAAATATTTTAGGAGCCTGAAAATATTTAAGAAGCCTGAAAATATTTTAGGAGTCTGAAAATATTTAAAAAGCCTGAAAATATTTAAGAAGCCTGAAAATATTTAAGAAGCCTGAAAATATTTAAGAAGCCTGAAAATATTTAAGAAGCCTGAAAATATTTAAAAAGCCTGAAAATATTTAAAAAGCCTGAAAATATTTAAGAAGCCTGAAAATATTTAAGAAGCCTGAAAATATTTAAAAAGCCTGAAAATATTTAAAAAGCCTGAAAATATTTAAGAAGCCTGAAAATATTTAAGAAGCCTGAAAATATTTAAGAAGCCTGAAAATATTTAAAAAGCCTGAAAATATTTAAGAAGCCTGAAAATATTTAAGAAGCCTGAAAATATTTAAGAAGCCTGAAAATATTTAAAAAGCCTGAAAATATTTAATTGAAGGTCTTCAATCTACATTTCCTAACGTGGATAACGAGGGGTCGGACATTTGTCTGTTTTGTGTACGGGATTTTGGATTTTTTTAAAATCCAGGATTTTTTATTGTGGATTTGTCATACAAAGTCTATGGGAGCAAAATTCTTGGATTTTGGATTTGTGGATTTTTTTTCCAAATTTTGTACGGGATTTTTCCAAATGACCGACCCCTCGGTGGATAACGTCTAAAAGATTTTTTTAACGTTACCGATTTGCAATGAGAGTAGAAAGATATCATTTTCTGCATTGAAACGTGTGAAAAACTATTTACGTAATTCACTAACGTCGTAAATCACACGCCTTTAATGCATTATCAGTTATGTACATAGAAAATGATGTAGTTGAGCTATTAGATAATGAAGGCATTATTATTAAATTTTCAAAATTAAAACCGGAAAAGCTTTCATTTGGTACATCTAAACAATATAATTTCTTCTATCATTTTGTAATATTTCTTCATATTCAATAATAAATGTTTCAGTGAGTTAATGTTTTTCAGAAAATCATAGTTTTTTTAGATCAAGTAGTGGAATTTTTGTTTCTTAATAAATGTTTTGAGACCAAATTGAACATTCAAACATTGTCAAATATTTGAAAGGGAATATAACCTCACCGCGTTATTTATGGAGACCCGTTACAATTTTTGCACGAATTCACGTAGAATATCTAAACCCATACGAGGCAGTGGCGTAGCTGATGGTCCGTAGAGCCCGCGGCGCGGGGGGTCCCGTTGAGATTTAATTAAACTTCTCTTGATCGCCGTATTTTTATTGCCCGGGTATCCAATTGATTGAGTGAAATCACTTCTACAATCTATAAAACAACAGTACTTTCCCATAATATAATAATGAATTAATTGTAAAAGTTTTAATATTTAAACTAACGCGTAAAAGACCGTTGGGCATTCCTAAGCCTTGTGTAGTCTAAAAACGTCTTCCAAATGTGCAGACGACTAATTCGAATTTTTTAATAAATTTATCCACCGCTAGATGCTACTAAAGTCCTAGGTCCGACCAAAAATTACCGCCCCTGCCTTCCCTCTGTCCCGCGCTCGGGTACCTATCGCCTATGCTCTTGGTATTATATTTTCCCCTCCAGGAACCCCTTCTCTCCTCCAGGAACCCCTTCTCTCCTCCAAGGATAAATAGACTAATATTAGAAGTATCAGTGGCGGACTGGCCATAGAGTGAACCTGCCCGATGGCAGGTGGGCCCCACGGACCGTTCATGAAGTGGGCCCCTCAAACATGATAGCGTTATAGTTGTTAAAGCTGGGGCAGCCCAAAATATTAGACCCAGTCCGCCACTGAGAAGTACATAATATAACTCTAACTATAGAAGTATTTATTCCCTTATGTTGCTTATGTTATTGTTGAAAATTAATTAAGCAGTAAAGCGCAAACATGAACGAAATGACTCAAGACAGTATATCAAAGTAAAACTGGTATAATTTAATGATAAGCATTTAAACAAGTTTACATGATTAAAATAGCAACACTGAACTTTCTGTAGAACTGATTAATTAACTGTTAAAAAACTATATATTTACATAAGAGATTAGATTAGGAAAAGTCTACATAATTTTTTTTCAACACTCGCCCTTGATGAAAACTTTTTTATGTAAATTCAATCTTTGGTCGACAGTGGCTTGGTAAGGATATCGGCCAGTTTTTCTTCTCTTGGAAAAAACATGACATCTAATATTCCACGTTGCACCAGCTGTTGGACGAAATACTTCTATACTTCGTACGACGATGTAACTCTGGGTTTCGAATGAGTTTGATTGCGGCGGCGTTTTCAACCCGGATGATTGGCCATTTGTCTTGTCTATTGATGCCTAGGTTTACTTCGATTCCTTCGCACCAAACGACGTCCTTTGCTGCTTCTGTGGTGGTGACTAGCTTAGCTTCGGAAGTAGACAACGCGACTGACTGCCGCTTTCAACTTGCCGATGTGACTGGCGTTGATCCCAACAGACAGACTGTCCCAGAAGTTGAACGACAAGTAATCAGCATCGCAATAAGGAATGGTCGTTTTAGAACTATCGGCATTGAACAAGATACCCAAAGTTGATGTTCTTCGTAGATAGCGGAAGATACGATTGACAGCGTTCCAATCAGCTACTGTTGAATATTCTAGTGCCTGGAACGCTTGATTTACTGCAAACTCGATAACGGCCTTGTACCCAGGGCTGCATAGCGTAGGCTTCCAATGGCTGAGGAGTATACTGTCGTTGACTCGAATTTCTCTCGACCTTCTTCGTTCGTGTCTGGAGCAATGGCTGTCGTCTTTACAGGTTTACATTCGACCATACTGAATCTTTCCAGAACCTTTTCAACGTTAGCGCTGTCAGATGCAAGAAAATTGAGCCGTCATTCATGAAGTCGATCATCAAAACAAGATAAGTAGACGCTGCCCCAGATACGGTCTCAAAGTCCCGTTGTTGTACCCAGACCCGTCATCTTCCGTCACGTTTTTGTCCGACGGCATGGCGGGTGCATTGCCTCCGCGTTGGATAAGTCTCGTGGAATTTAACTTATCGCTTGACCTAGCTGTAGTTCCTCCTGCCGCTCTCACACTACCTCAATTGGAAATTAAGAAGTTCAACGGAAACTCCACCAAATGGCAGGAATTTTTGGACCAATTTGAGACGGCCATGGACAAGACGGAGCTGGATTTCGCACAAGGAGAGTACCCGAGGTGTTTATTGCCAATTTAGTTCAAAGTCGGGCGTAATGTAAACCTATATGAGATATGAAATTTCCCAAAAGGAGACGTTGAACTACCCATTCGATTTGCCATGGCAACCGAAAATGTTTTTGACCGCTTACAACCAAAATAAGATTTTTTCCTTATTTTACCCAAAAGTTTTTACAAATTTACCCAAACTTGATGAAATTTACCTAAATGTGGTCCAAATTACACATTTCGTGATTTTCAAAAATTTTCAAAATTTTCGTAGCTAGGACCCTGTGAAACCGAGAAAATCCCATGCTTTTATAAATGGAGATTTTATTGTCTTAAGTGATCAAAAACATTTTCGGTTGCCATTGCAAATCGAATGGGTAGTGCAACGTCTCCTTTTGGGAAATTTCATATTTCATATAGGTCTACATTACGCCCGACTTTGAACAAAATCGGCAATAAACACCTCGGGTACTCTCCTTGTCAGTTAAGTGTACGTATTTACGTTCGTATCTTGAAGGCAAGGCCTCTAGGGCGAATGCAGGCTTGCAAAAAATCAGTTTAAATTACTCCACCGCGATTGACATTCTTTAAAAACAGTTCGGGAGCAAGCAATCTACAGGGTCTTTTTTTTTGCTCGGAAAAGTGTTTTTTTTCAAAAACTATTTATAGTACCGATTTCAAATTTGGAAGGTCAATTCTCTATACCGGGGGACATCAGTTTGAGAAATTTGAGCGTTTTCGGTAATGTTTTTCACCAATTTTGAAAAATTATTTTTCGACCACTAGGTGCGAGATAAAAAATTTCTATTATAAAGTTGTAGGCCGTCATCGAAAACCCTTAAAAATTGTTCACTCGACGAAAAACAATTTATTTATCAGTGAAAATTCGAGCTTGAAAAATTTACAAGTTGGTGAAGCCAAATTACGATTGTTTGAAACGATAATTGAAACCGAATTACCTAATCCAGTTGAAACTTTGGTTAAAAAAACGACCGGATTTAAAAAACACGAGGCTATAGGTCAATCCTAAACATGCATTGGGTAATTAAAGGAAAACTTTGGGAGATTATTATCAGTGTTTGATAATATTTCGAACAATGCCTCGTTATTCAGTAGCTGAGCGTACCGAGATAGTTGCCATTTACTATGGAGAAGCAGCGCAAAACCTTAGAAGAGTGACTGAAATCTTCGCAGAAAGACATCCAAATGGAGCACCATCTGTAAATACAGTAAGACGAGCAATTCACGATTTCAATCAATTTGGTAACTTGCAACCTAGGTTTCGCGGATTGGGTTAACCGGATTTAGACTTCGAGAACAATGTACTCGCGTACTTTGTGGCATATCCTCGTCACAGTTGCGCTAACGCCGCTGCTGATTTGGGTTGTTCTGCAAATCGTGTGTGGAAAATTCTTCGTAAGAATCGCTATCACCCATACAGAGCTACGCTCCACCAAGGACTAATTGACGGAGACCATCAAAGACGTTATGAATTTAGCAACTGGTTACTAAATGCTGTCCAAGAAGATAGACAATTTTTGCGCCATGTTTTGTTCTCCGACGAAGCGTCATTTTCTAGAGATGGGCCCTTTAATCATCAAAACAGCCATCTTTGGTCTGACATCAACCCACATTGGGGTTTTGAATATCATCACCAGGTTCAATTTGAACGGGTCAATGTTTGGGTTGGACTTGTTGGAAACCGTTTGATTGGTCCCTTTTTCCTGCCGACGAACCTCAACGGCCAAAGGTATTTACATTTTCTACAGAACGAACTGAGTGACGCAATCGACGACCTTCCATTGGCTGAAAGACGTCAGTTGTGGTTTCAGCAAGATGGCGCCCCTCCGCATTTTTCCCGGCAAGTAACTGAGCACCTCAACAACGAGTTTCCTGAAAGGTGGATAGGGAGAAATGGTCCAGTGCATTGGCCAGCAAGGTCACCTGACCTAACACCGCTGGATTATTTTCTCTGGGGATTCGTTAAAGCAAAGGTATACGCCACGCCCATTGAAACTAGGGAGGAACTCATTAGACGAATAATCAGTGCTTGCCGAGACGTCACACCAGAAATGGTAGAGAAAGCGTTTGAGAACTTAATTGTCCGCGCACAAACCTGTGTTGCAGCCAATGGTGATATTATTGAAAATGTTTTGTAAAAATTTATGTGAATAAAATATCTGCATTTAAAAACCAAACGTGTACATTTTTTCAAGTGTGAAAACTCTACTACGTTTGTATTAGACTTGTTCCCTTTTCAATTATCGTTTCAAACAATCGTAATTTGGCTTCACCAACTTGTAAATTTTTCAAGCTCGAATTTTCACTGATAAATAAATTGTTTTTCGTCGAGTGAACAATTTTTAAGGGTTTTCGATGACGGCCTACAACTTTATAATAGAAATTTTTTATCTCGCACCTAGTGGTCGAAAAATAATTTTTCAAAATTGGTGAAAAACATTACCGAAAACGCTCAAATTTCTCAAACTGATGTCCCCCGGTATAGAGAATTGACCTTCCAAATTTGAAATCGGTACTATAAATAGTTTTTGAAAAAAAACACTTTTCCGAGCAAAAAAAAAGACCCTGTATATTTAGCGCTCTCATAGAGAATCTATTAAAAATGTCCGCGGTTGAGCAGTCCAGCGATTTAGTAGCGTTAAGAAACCTTTATGATCTCGGCGAGTTTGAAATTAGAAGCCTGGAAAATTTAGGGCTACCCACAGAAGCGGACAGCGCGCTACTTAGTATTAATTCAACTAATTCCAGAAGACATAGTCATAGCATTAAACCGAGAGCATGAATGGAACATGTAAGTAAACGATCTCTGTAAATTATTTTTGAGAGAAGTGACGAGCCGTGACAAAGAAGCCGCGCTATCTAAAGCTAGAAAAACAGACAAGATCCCAAAACAACAGCCCAACGGCAAGAACAGTAATCCCAGCTCAGATGAGAAGAACTAGGGCGCAATCCCATCGTCCACTTCCGCCTTGAGCGTCATAACGAGCCAGAAATTCTGTCTATTTTGCGACCAGACTAATCATTTCAGAAAATTGCGTGCCGTGTATACGTAACTTCTGCGATCCGACCATGTCGGTCTCCATTATCGCTTTCAAAACGGCTGAAATATGTGGTGATATCGTGCAAAAAAATGCAAAGTAAAGGCATAGTCATGGCCGATTACTTCGGTTCTGAAAGTCAATTTAAAAATCGCGCCTCTGTTGAAATTTTAATCGGGTCCGATTTTTATTGAGAAGTCGCGACGGATAAATAAAAAAGAACGTCTTGGAAAACCATCCAGGGTCCCGCGAGTTTAAGCGTCGGGCCGCCCCTCGTCGGGATAAATGCTGAAGCAAAATATCCAGAATTTCAATCTGACTTGGGAGAGACGTGCCGAGCTCTAACATCGAGTCTATATGTCGACGATTTATTGTCCGTGGTATAATAATTAATTCTTTGAAACAATATTATAACTTACATTTATCGCTAGATGGCGCTAGCTGCTTAAGCCTGGCTAGAGGATGTATGTGGCAAGGGAGATTGGAGAAGGCATTTTCAGGGGCCGGTCTCCAGCGACAGTCATGTATAATAAACTTCTATTTTAAATCACTTAACATCGTACTTTAATTAAACCATCTTGACAGTTCGGAGCACAAAACGTAGAGAAGGTGCGCAAAATATCTGAAGAAAGGAAGATGATAAACAAAAAGGCTGGGATGAACCTCTGGGAATGGAATACGAATTCACCGGAGCTGTGAAACCGCGAAGGACAATCGGATGAGTCAACGCGTAATATATCTAATTTAGAGAATTTGAAAGTCATAGCGTTCATTTGGGACAGCCAAGAAGATACACTGAGTTTTGAAATTACCAGTCTTTTGGAATTCCTGGTCGAAAAAACCTATCGAGAATTGACGGGTCTCCTCTCTCCGTTCACGGTCCGCGTCAAATTCCTCTATCAGAAACTATGGGAATGAGAGGATTCCTAGAAGAAAAGAAAGCTCAATTGGGATGATTCGCTTCCCGAATAACTGGGAGTCCCCTTCAACAGCTGGTGCTCCGAAAATTAAAAATTCCGCTATTCTATTACCCCGCCATCCAGGAAAACAGTTAAATTTCGACTGAATTACATTGTGACATCGACGCCAGTGAAAGAGGTTATGCCGCAGCCACGTATAGATAGCAGCTACCCTCGTCGCTGCCCAAAAGAGAGTTTCGCCTGTCAACAAGCTATCAATCCCTTTGAACTGATGGTGCCCGTCTTTTTTTTTCGCGTGAGCTCCCTAAAATAATAAAAATGCGCGAGACTTTTACGCTAAAATATCAAGGACCAAGTTGAACGTTTTAATAAGTTGAACAAGACATATTTAATTTATGCTAGCGCCTATTGATGGATGTTGATGTGCTTCGTGCGACGATGAAATTCTGGATTCCGGATAAATTTGATAGTTCCGGCGTTGTGCAGAACTGGAATCTCTTGTTCTCTTTCGATGCCCAAGGACCTTTCAATGGCTTCGATACAGACAATATTTTATGCTGCTTCTGTAGCAGCTAAAAATTCAGCCTCGGTAGTGGATAATGCAACGGTCTGTGCTTTCGACTTGCCCACGTAACTGGCGTTGATCCCGTCAGGCAGACTATTCCCGAGGTGGAGCGCCTGGTCTTTTCACATCAGGCATTATCGGCGTCGCAGTAGGGGAAAATCTTCGATGTGTCATCCGATTTGACCCAGAGTTGTCGTTCCACGTAGATACCGAAAAATACGTTTTACGGCGTGCCAGTCTGCAACTGTTGAGTTTGCCATATCTTGAGATGTACGATTAACGGCGAACTCGATATCAGGCTGAGTACCCATTTCAGCATATCGAAGGCTTCCAATGGCTGACACGAACATAATTGGAGCCTCTAATGTCTTCTGGCCGTCTTCACTCGTATCTGGCATAGAGGCTGGCGTTTTTAACAGCTTTAGAGTCAAGCATGTTGAATCATTCCAAGACTTTCTCGAGATAGGCGCTCTGATGAAGGGAAATTTAAGCATCTTCCGTGAAGTCGATCTTGAGGCCAAGATATGTTGAGGCAGCTCCTGTGGTAATCTCTAATTCATCAGTGGAGGAGGAAAGCATCAAAAGCGGTATCTGTACTTCCGGCAATGAAACCATCGACTCAATTCGCTCGTTCCAGCAGCGTGGTGATTGTTTCAGTTCGTACAAACACTTACGTCAAATTGCTTTAAGCGAAATTTTTTCTGATAAATATTATCAGGGTCTCAAAACGGGCTACTGGACCAAAAGTGTCTTCGTTATCGATCCCTTCTCGCTGTGCATAGCCCTTGGCTACGAGTCTGGCCTTTTACTTCAAAATCGTGCCGTCTTAGTTCGTCTTTGTACGATAGATCCATCTATTTCCAATTATTTTTTGGCCCGGAGGAGGATTGTCTAATTCGTAGACTTGGTGTTCCTTCATGGAAGAGAGCTCTTCAGACATCGCCGTTTGCCATTTGACGGATTCGGCGCTTGAACGAGCTGCTTCGGCTGCCAGGAAAACTTCGACTGCTGGAATGCAGGTACAGCAAGTGTTTGTCCTTGTCCTCAGTTTTGAACGATCTCGGAGGACGGGACCGGTAATTGCAGTGGGTGATTCGACGAATCTGGATGTCGTGTCTTCTTGAACATCGATGGATCTGGTTGTCGCGTCTTCCTGATTAGAGACACGCGTACCTTTTCCAGGTTTGGTTTTTCGAGTATTCACTTCTAAGGATCGAACTTGACATCTCTGGATCGGATGACGTCATTGAGCTGTGGAACGTAGACTCGATATAAATCCATGTTATCTTCATATCCAACGAAAATGCCTTTCAAAGCTTTATTGGACAGCTTCCTTCACTTCTCCTTTGGCACATGAACGTAACAATAGGTTCCAAATATTAGCAAATGGTTAACTGAAGGATTTGGCTTTCCAGTCCATAGATCGTACGGCGTCTTCCCATTTATGCGTTTTGGAGCTGTGTGATTAAGAATATACGTCGTCGTGTTGACAGCTTCGGCCTACAGTTTTGGAGGTAAATCTGGTTTCGAATACAGCGTGCAGGGCCGTGCTTAGAGGTCTCGCGGCCCCGGGCGAAATGCATGGGCGAAACTGACAATTGTGAGTTTAGCGGCCCTCAGGTATATACATCCTTATGGTAAAATTTTAGCGGCCCTGGGCGACCGCCCGGCTCGCCACCCCCTAAGTACGGCCCTGACAGCGTGGCTCGAACGGACTCTATGATTGTTCGATTCTCAAGTTCAGCTACTCCATTTTGCTTAGAATTGTATGGCATTGAGTTTCGATGTTTCAGGCGTCGTTATTCGCCGAAATTCATCGTTGACGTACTCGGTCCCGTTGTCCGTGATAAAGTCTCTTGGTTCTTGCAGAATGCGAGAAATCCTTTAAAACGATCCACGTACGACTTCAGATTTCTTTGCCAAGAAATATGATATAAGGATGCTGGAGTACTGGTCCTTGAAGAGAAGATAGAGCTTTCCCTTCATTGAGGGAGTCGGTGATGGCCCCCCAGAGATCAGAATTAATTCTTTCTCCCGGCTTCGTGGCTTTATCTTATCTAACCGGGTGCCAAAGCTGTAGCGAGTCATTTTTCTTCATAGTAGTTTATCTTGATGGCCCAATTTTCGTGCCAGACTTGGAAGTCCACCTTTTTATCGTTCCTTGGGTCAATGGCAAGATATATGGAACTCGATAGCTGTTAAATCACATATCATTTCAACATATATAATTTTTGTTATTTACTAATTTAAGTAATTACCCTTTACGCTTTTGTAAATTAAGCGCGCGAATATGGGGCGCCAAACCGGAAAAAACTAAATCACATTTCTAGAAATATTTTAACATTCTAGCAATATTTTAACATTTCTAGGAATATTTTAACAATTCTAGAAATATTTTAACAATTTTAGGAATATTTTAACACTTCTAGGAATATTTTAAAACTCTAGGAATATTTTCAAACGCTAGGAATATTTTCAAACGCTAGGAATATTTTCAAACGCTAGGAATATTTTCAAATTCGAGGAAAATTTTCAAATTACCTATCAATTTTAAGAATCCTATATATTTTAATAGACTTTCTATAGATATTTTAAAGCATTTCCTAGTTATTTTAAGAGAGACGTTTCCTATATATTTTACGGACATAGAATATTGTTCGGCAAAACGCTGGAGAGAAAGCAGCGCTTGTAGGTTCCAATCGGAGAGTTGAGTGTGAACACTGTAATGGCGAACTCTGATGGTACTTGTACCGTTGATGGAGTGGTACTTGTACCGTTTATGAGATGGTACTTGTACCGTTGATTGGATGGTTTTTGTACCGTTGATGGGATGGTACTTGTACCGTTGATGGGATGGTTCTTGTACCGTTGATGGGATGGTACTTGTACCGTTGATGGGATGGTTCTTGTACCATTGACGGAATGGTACTTGTACCATTGATGGGATGGTTATTGTACCGTTGATGGGATGGTACTTGTACCGTTGATGGGTCTCGGCTCAAGTACCATCCCATCAACGGTACAAGTACCACCCCATCAATGGTACAAGTACCACCCCATCAATGGTACAAGTACCATTCCGTCAATGGTACACACATGCTATGCGGATGCACACATAGCCTTCGCGCGCGAAATTTCGCTGGCAAATCGCATCGCGTCGCGTGACTTAAATAGAATGGAAGTCATGGCGCATAGGCACGT